>NC_136250.1:14278333-14927500 GCF_053564925.1 Oryzias latipes
ATTTTAGTCCGCACATGCAGACGCCACAGGCTTCTCTGACTGGAGAAAAATGTCTCCACTGAGGCCTCATTCAAGTAAAGTTTCTGCGATTTGGCCTTTCATGGTTGAACCGAATGTGAAATCCTTCAGTAGAGGTCCCGCTTCTTTAGTACACTGATGGTAAATGTCCAGCTGATGAATGTAAACAACACCTGCATACCATTCAAACACACACGTCATCTTTACACTTTCAGAAGCAATCGCAGAAGCAGACCCAATGTCCTTGGAGGTCTTGGTGCTTCATGATCACACGCACACCGACACACAGAATCCCAGCTGTTCGGAGGGGAACCCATGCGCTCCTCTCTTCCGGTCTGAACTCACAGGTGATTCGAGCATCCCAGAGTCAGCCATGTGTCCGCTTGCGAGGCTGCTTCTGTCGCCGCGGTTTTAGGATGACATAGCGCCTGTAGGTGGTGTAATGCTCTGACAGAAATGGGACATAGAAAGCTCTAAAGATCGGTGATGACCTGAGGGAACGACAGAGTGTTGTTATTGTTATTTTATCCACTGTAGTTCAACAATAAACAATCAAACCTTCAGATAAGTCTTCGTGTCTCTTTTTTTTGGTGGAAAAACTACCTGGATGTTTGTAGGAAAGGTTTAAAAGCGACGACGCTCCACTCATCCTTGTTGGCCGAGTAACGTGGTTCCAGCGGAGTCACTTCATCTGAATCCAGGTCCACCAGGTAGTGACACTGTTTGACATCTACCTGCACGGAAAGCACAGGAGCCAGTTCAGATCCCTACTACTCGACCTGCGGCGGTCGGAGCCGGAAAAGTTACGCACGTATCTGGACGTCTCCTCCAAGTTCTGGTCGTTCATATTTGCTGGGATGGTCTGCGTGGCCAGAGGTCCAGAGCCGTACGGCTGAGGAAGCTGCCCCCTGAACTCTGACTGGATGAAGTGCAGGCGCCAGCTGGACGGACAAACAAACTTTAAGCAGGAGATCAAACAGGATGTTTCCTCCAAAATAAAATCAAATAACTTCATATAGTACAAAATAAAATGTAGATTCATGTGGATCACAACCACAATTAGTGGGTCTAACAAGTTTTCAAGTACTCTGATATTAACGATTTGTTCCGGAACATTTGAGTATGAATATTTCACCAATTCACGAATTTTATAAAATATAGTACAGTAAAAAATACAATTCAGGCAATATAAATTAAATAAGCACTTTAAAATGCACAATAGTTATAATTAAATAAACCAAACTAACCGAATGCACTGCTGTCACAGGAAGTCAATAAATCTCCAAAATAAAGTTACGGTGACGCTTCTTATTTTCAAAGTAAAACTATTGAGTGTTTTTCATAGATGAAAAGGAATTAGATTGAAGTTCAATTCACTGAAAAAAGATCCGTAGAATAAAAACTTGCTTTAAATATAGTCGACTATATTTAACATTACAAAAATATCACAAAAATCTCATGATCAATAATGTGACGTCATGACTATATGCGAGCTTGATGAAGAACTAAAAAGAGTCTATAAAACGCTTTGTTGTTGTAAAATTGTTATTTAGATGTGTCTTTATTCTGTATCTTCTTGTCAGTAACACTCTGATGATGGAAAAACTGGCGAGAACATTTTCAGGATTTGTTGTTAAATGATCCTTAACAACAATGACATTTAGTTTATGTTTCCTGCTGAAGGTAAGCAGAAGGTTGACAAAAAAAATTTCTAAATATTGTTTCTTTTTTCTCCCAAATCTTTGTGTCTTTATCTGTTATATTTCGTTGATTCTGATGTGTTGTTCTAAATAGAAATATAAATGATGGTGTTTAAACATGTTATTTTCATTCACTCAGTAAAGGACACATATTGGAACCATTCAGAGATATTTATATTAAATAGAAAGAATCGTGGTTCGATCCAAAAAAAGAGGCATTCTAGTCCCACATGCAGACAAATGATCAATAAAATAACTTTTAGAGTTCCTGCATACTGACTTGTGTGGCAGAAGGAAGCTGCTTGGGAAGCGGTACCATTCTTTGCCAACGCACACACTGACCGGCCTGCCTTCAGGTACCAGGTGCAGGGTGGGGTCCTTGGCGATGCGGTGAAACTCCGGGTAAAGGTCCAGAGGAGCGTGGTAGCCTGCAAGAACACACAACACTTTGTGTGTTTTTCAACAGCAATGTTGTTAGAGGAGATCATGAAGTGAGCATGCACACCTCTGAAGAGGGCAACAGAGCGGGACAGCGACAGCACCGTGAACACAACAACGGCGCTTAAAGCCAGCCAGTTGGACGAGACCGTGTAATGCTCCAGTCGGTACCGTTGAAACAGGAAGTGGTAGCATTTCTATGGAAAACAAAGAACAAACTCAACATTTTTCACCCGCACACAAAATTGGGACAGTTTGTCTTGAACTGCACCACATAGCAACTCCACCTGCAGAGACGAGAGGGCGACCGCCCCGCACAGGCAGATCAGAGGGTAGATGGGAAAGAGAAAGCGCTCTTCTTTATGAGGTCTGGTGAAGAAAACCAGCATCCAGAGGTACATGGGAGACAGAGTGAGCCAGTACGGCCGGCCCAGGTTCTGCACTGCAAGACACGATGAAATAAACACGGACAAAACCCTTAATACTTCCCATTACGATTGAAGATCACCGTCAGAAACAGCAGGGGGCGCCCTTCTCACCATTAAATCTGTGCAGCAGGGTCTCCATGAGAGCGGTGAGCGGAAGGGAGAAGAGCGCCAGAGCAAAGACCAGGTTGAAGTTCAGGACCCCGTTGATGAAGTAGAAATGCCACGGCTCTGTTCCTGAAACACAAATGTCACAGAATGAGTCTGAGAAAACGCCAGTAGTTAGTAGTTAATATTCAACCATTGACTAAATAATGGTAGTTAGAGAAGTTGCTCAAAAGTCTTAAGGTTGCTGCTGTTGCATCCATTGACTGTACATGAAAACAGGACTGAGTGACTCCTCCCTTCTCGTGCTCCAAACAGGAAGTACCTGCTGGTTCCAAGAAGGCAAAAGACTTCTATAGAGAAATAATCAGCTATTACTCAGTCATTGTATTTGTCAGAATAACCATTCTTGCTCTGCTACCTTTTTTTAGTGATACTTTTACTTTATTGCAAGTTATTCAAGTTATAAACTCAATAATCAGATGGCTTTAAAAAAGTAGGTGGTCTCATGTCAAACGTTCAAAACATTTGACAGATTCTCCCTGTACCTCTTTCAGGTGGTAGGGGTGAGGACTTCCAACAAGCTCACTCCTGATTGGTGAGAGTGGCTGCTACAGAAAGGTTGGCTCAGACTAATTAATATTTACCAATTACACGGTGGCGTCCTTATTGCGAAAAAATAGCAACTGACTTGACTTCATTTTGTCGGAGCCAAAAGTAAGCCATTTTTTTTATTGGTGATGTCACAGTCGCTCGGTCCAGTTCTCTTATATAGTCAATGGTTGCATCACATGGAATTGACAGATGTAACATTTTCTCACCAATCAAAAATATAGAAACAATTCAAAGAATTTTGTAATTTACCATACAAATCGGGTCCATGTGGAGTAAAGACGTTGTACAGCAGAATATTGAGTGGCGCTATAACTACTTTGCCATAAAAGAAGGAGTCCACTGCCACCAGGGGGACCTGGCGAGAACAGGAGAAGATTTTAGCAACTGAAATACATCAACTCTATCATAGAAATATGTCAAAACATGTAGGAAATAAAAATATTTGCTGTATAGTGAGGTATTAAAAAAACAAATAATGATCTGAGCTTCTCAGCATAGCTAGGATCAAACAGATGGAAGCCTGGAGGGAACAAAAAACTCGAACATGCTTCTTCATTATGAGGACACACTACAATTTATTGTTATGTGATAATAAATAAAGATAAACTAAAGCTTTGAATCTGCTGGGTGAAGAATTTCCACTCTAAAGTAGTCCACTCCAATAAGCTTTTAAAATTAGTTTGAGTGCCAGGAGAAGCGGCTCCTTTTGGACAAAGTTCAAGTTCTCTTCCTCCACAACATTTGTTCCCATTACTTTTTTTCTTGTCAAAATTGCAATTTAATTTAGACTATAGATGTACACCAAAATGTAATTTCAGTTCAGAAAGAAATATTCTTACCAGCAGCAGAAGCCCGGCCAAAGCTGTCCATGTCATGAAGCTTTTCCACTCCCTCTTGATGAGCAGCAGGTCGAAGGCGATCGGAATCCTACAAATGTTAAAGAGACCCACTTATTTTAACTGTCTGTCTGGAAAAAGGGTTAATTGGTAGGTCAGTGGGGTCTAAAGCTTAAAATCGTACCCGACTAAAGCAGAAAATGGCCATCCGATGATGGCGCCGGCGGCCACGCCCATAACAGCTAACGGTGTCGAGTCCTGAAACCAGCCCGTCATGGCGACCATCGTGGTGCACATGCAGAAGGAGGACGGTAAGAATGCTGAGGAGAAGACGCATAAATATCCAAAAAAATTGGCATTTAAAAAAAAAAAAAACATTGCTCACAAAAATGATCATTCTACAAACTTAATAAAACCAACTAACCTGCAGATGAGCAGAACATTCCAGTGCTCAGGACGAGGAAGGCCAACATTAGACGACCCACATGCAAGCCAAACTTCTTACAAACAGCCCTGTTCCACACACAGACAGCCCAGAGTTTGGCTTACATTCCTCCACAGAATTAGTCAGCCGGGACAAAAAAAGAAGCAACAAACTCGACCAAAATGAGGACAAACTCACTTGTAGAAGTAGAGTTCACAGACGCAGCAGCAGAAGGCGAGGACACAACGCACAAAGTAGAACACCAACACCTGCAAGACAGACAAGCTGCGCGTGAGCACACACACGGGAAATCATGAACAACATCCTGGAAGTCATATCCAAAAATGGTTTGGATCAAAACTGATTTTTCCATTCACATACTGCTAAAAATAAAGGAAAATCAGACTGATAAAACTGATGAAGACATGCAATTTATGGATCAAAAGGACAAACTTTAAGAGTTACCTTGTTTGTTTGCAGGACGTGGGCATGTAAACAAGCCGGCAGGGCATGTAACCATAAGTATGCGTAGGACCTGATAGCGTACAGGGGAGAATATTCCCACGTTTGCATTCCTTTCCCGTACAACAGGTAGTGCATCTGCGAAAACATGTCAACAAAGCACATTTACGGCATTTGTAACCATGAATACGTGGAACTAAATTACTTTGGGATGGTGTTAGAATTACTACTAGCAGTACTCACCGGTTCCCAGTAGTTAAACGTCTCATCGCAGTCGGAGATGTTGCTGAGTAAAGCCGCACAGAAGCGCGAGGAGAGCAGGCATTTAAAGGCTGTTGAGCCCTCAGGAGCCCAAACCTGACCTCCTCGACTGATTGATCTGTAACAACAGCATTTTTGATAAGTGTAATTAAAGAACACATAAATACCAATGACTGTATATGAGAACCAGACTGAGCCAGTGTGACATCACCAATATAAAACGCCTTGCTTCTTGCTCCAACAAAATGAAATCAATTCAGTCGCCTTTTCTTTTTTACAATATGGACGCGGTCATGTTGGAGCTGGAAAACGTCAACATTTGAGTCAACGCTTCTATGGCAACCAACCACTCCTTCCAATCATAGTGATCAGGAAGGTGGTAGGAAGTCAACAACCCTACCACTTGAAAGCGGGCTACACGAAATCTGTCAATCAAAAGCTTCAGATGTTCGGCATGGGAGCAGCAGGCACCGCCTACTTTTATTGAAACATCTGATTGGTCAGTTTTTAACTTGGAAAACCGTCCAATAATTTGTGGAAAAAAATAGCAATAGTGAGAACCTGTTTCTTAAAAAATAATAGCTGTTTATTTATCTATAGAAATCTATGGGATTTTGGCTTCTGGGAACCAGCAGGTACTTCCTGTTTGAAACATGAGAAGGGAGGAGTCACTTAGTCCAGTTCTCTTATACAGTCAATGATTAATAAACACAAGTTACATTTTTTGTGATTAAAAAAATGTATTGCAGATGTTTTAACTCTTACATACTGTCATATAATTAGATAATCGTTTGTAGTTCACTTTCTAAACAAAATTAAAAGTTCCAGCAAACTATCATAACAATGAAAATGTGCTTTTTTACACAGCTGTTTACGTCACCTGTCAGTCAGGTGTGATAAAGGCGGCGGGGGGGGGGGGGGGGGGGGGGGTTGACCGGGTCATTCCGAAGTCTGTTTACTTCACACCCCAATACGAGTAATCTGATCATTTTGCTGCTGATCCCCAGAGCTCTGTTAAGATAAGACACGTCATCTTTTTACGAAACTGGAATCATCCGCCACAGGTGTAAAACGGCCCCTTCTATCCGAACCAGAGTAGACCCACGACCGCTTTGGTACGCACAGATTAGATAGGTCGACATAAACCTAATTCGACTCACTTGAGACTCAAGTTGAGTCTCTGCGAACAATGAATGAATTAACCTGACACACAGGTAACCTAGACTTCGTCACGTTACGCCACATCACCCACAGGTACTAGTCTTTGCAGCGGAGGAACTTTTAGAGTACTTTCATTTCTTTTTACCCCTCAGTGATGTGAGGTGCAGTTGGACGGTACCAGAACCAGTGGTTAGATGATGCAAAGAAGCTAACTAGCTTCCAAGACTGCATAGCGGTCTGAATTGGACTACATTGTGTCTCCATTTTATTCATACTCACTCTGTGCGAGCCTCTGTGGTTTTAGTGTCATCCCCGGCTTTCTCATCTTTCGGAGTCCGGGGTTCTGTTGGAATGTTCTGGCTGTTCTGGTCCTGTCTGCTGCCTCTCCTGCCTCGCTGACGGAGCGCCTTAGCCGCCATGTTTCGCGACGCCGTTTCACCGAGTCCCGCCCCTCGTTCATTTCCGAAGCTTTCCGGTTATTGACGAACTTGACGAAGCCTTCGCCACATTTTTTAGAAAGAATTTTAATTAAAAAACACAAAATTAAAATAAACACATTTTTAGCGCATTTTAAGACAATTCTTAGCTAATTGAAAAAAATCCACAAATAAATAACAAGGCACTTAGAAAAACGTAACAAATTACAATAAGCTAGGACTCTTAAAGGCTGTAAATGCGCTGTTGTAATATTTTTTAGGTAAAACAGAAAAGCCTCGTCAGTAATATTTTATTAAAACATTTCGTTTTAGTTTAATCGGTTTTTTTCAAGTGAAGTACAAGAGTACATACTTGAAGATATTTTCGCTTAAAACTGTTTTACACATAAATTTAAACCCCTGAAAACCAAACCATACTTCATATCTGGGAGTTAAACCTAAAGAAAACATCTTAATGAAACCTTTACGAAGTACTTAAACTCAAAGGTTTTACACTGTATACCACAATGGAGGGAAATAATCTTTTAAGGAGTGTGTAATTTAAGGTTTTACAATACTTAGCAAAAAGTAGTTATTTATGTGTACAAGTATACTTAGTCCATACTAAAAGTGAAGCAAATATACTCAGCTATACTTAATAAACTTCAAGTGTACTACTTTTGGCTGAGATGACAAATAAAGACACATCTGTGGGATTTTTATGCACATCTTCAACATGAGCATCAGTCTGGAGAGAGTTCCGGTCCTTTGGAAAACATCCTGCGTGGTTCCAGTTCCCAAGACTGCACGTCCCAGTGAGCCGAACCACTTCAGGCCAGTAGTCCTAACTTCTCATCTGATGAAGACCATGGAGAGGACCATTCTGGACCACCTCCGTCATCTGGTGAACGACAACATGGACCCGCTGCAGTTCGCCTATCGTCCAGGAATAGGTGTGGAAGACGCTGTCATCTACCTGCTGCACAGATGTTTTTCCCACCTAGACAACATTGGTAGCGCTGTGAGAGTCATGTTCTTTGACTTCTCCAGTGCTTTCAACACCATCAAACCATCACTGCTCAGGGGGAAGCTGGAGGGAGCTGGAGTCAGCAGTAGCCTAGCTGCATGGACCATTGACTACCTCTCCAACAGGCCGCAGTATGTGAGGCTTCATGACTGTGTGTCTGATGTGGTAGTCTGCAGCACTGGGGTGCCGCAGGGCACCGCGCTCTCTCCTTTCCTCTTCACCCTGTATACATCGGACTTCACACACAACACTGACAGCTGCCACCTCCAGAAGTTCTCTGATGATACAGCCATTGTCGGGCAGGTATCTCAGGGAAACGATCTGGAGTACCTGGAGGTCATCACCAACTTTGTGGACTGGTGTACTCTGAACCACCTGCACATCAACGCCAGCTAGACGAAGGAGGTGGTGATCGACTTCAGCAGGAAACCACATCTGACTGCACCGGTGAACATCCAGGGCTTGGACATCGACTACAAGTACCTGGGTGTTCACCTAAATAATAAACTGGACTGGACACACAACAAGAATGCCCTGTACAAGAAGGGCCAAAGTCGTCTCCACCTGCTCAGACGACTGAGGTCCTTTGGGGTGTGCAGGACACTGCTAAGAACTTTCTATGACTCTGTGGTGGCTTCAGCCATCCTTTATGCAGTGGTCTGCTGGAGCAGCGGAAGCTCGGAGAGAGACAGGAAGAGACTGAACAAGCTGGTCAGACGGGCCGGCTCTGTCCTGGACTGCTCCCTGGACTCCATCGAGGAGGTGGGTGAGAAGAGGATGTTCTATCATGGACAACCCCTCTCACCCACTGCATCAGACTGTTTCGGACCTAAGCAGCTCCTTCAGTGGCAGACTGCTGCACCCACAATGCAAAAAGGAACGCTACCGCAGGTCCTTCATCCCAGCTGCCATCATGCTGTTCAACCTCAGCCTAAGTAAATAGTTTTTATAGTTTTAGTTTTTTATTCCACTGTACAAAAATGTATATACAGATGACTATATTCCTGCACATCTCTTTCCCTGTTTATTATTTCAGAACACTGTTATTTTTGTAAATATTCTTTCTAAAATGTATATTTGTCAATTACTGTCTGTACATACTAGTGCCAAACTCCATGCTACTGTGACAAGGAAATTTCCCATTCGTGGGATTAATAAACAAATCTAATCTAATCTAATCACAATTTCCCTATTTACTTAATTGTACATGTGGAGATTGTTTTACAGAACAGATGTACAGACAATAATCACAAGGACAGCTTTTAAGAATTCTGTGAGAATTAATCAAATAAAGTTCTGGATCATCTTTATGTGTGTATTAAAACATACAACAGCATTCAGAAAGAAAATACACAGTCCAACCTGAGAAACGCAAAAGTTAAAATGATGAACTAAAATTTTAGTAAATGATTCTTGAGTTGATGGAAGGTTTTATATTTTCCATTTGGCCAGCATTTCACATCATTGAATTTCCACTAATATGCTTGTTTTTATATATGAGTCCACTGGCTTAGGATCTGTTTTTCTTTTTTTTATATGAAATACACGTTTTTTGGTTACCGCTAACATGACAGTATTTCTTTGCACTTTGTTTTTTTTTAACAAAACTTTATGTTTAACGCTTTAACACCAGATCTTTAGCTCCAGTTTTGACATTCTTTCAACTACTGTACCACTTCAACCATTTACGCCATCAAGGTAAATCAGCTTCTTCTGTCACAAAGAACAGCGGCTTTGGTGCCAAACCGTTATGAAAAGCTGTCAAAAACCAGCTGATTGTGTTGATCATGTAAATGGCCAAAGGATTAGGATGTCAAAGAGCGTGCGTGTATGTCGACCACGACTGCTCCGGTGTTGTGGAGGGCGGTGTAGATTTAAAGGGTCGATGCAGGCCCTGATCTTTTTTTTGCATGTTTGACGCGTTTCCTTGCTGCAGCACACCTACAGCTCTGTCATTACCGCACCGCTCCACAAAGAGATTGCATTTATTGGAGATGTAAAGGCAAAGATGGATCATATTTTCTCCACATAAGGAGCGTCTCTCTGTTACCTTATAGTGACGTTTAAGCGAGATGAGAGCAAAGACTCGAGCTGTTTGTGGAAGTGAAGAGCCTGAGTGTGTGACAGTGCGTGAGTGTGAGAGTGGTAGGTGAGTCTGTAGCAATAACTCGTCTGACTGAGGTCAGGATGGGAAAAAGTGTCGATGAGTTTCACAAGTTCTACGCTCCCCAGACAGGCCTCTCTGACCGCCGCGTGGAACCGCTTCTCATCCCATGTCGGCCCGGTCCAGAAACTTATGTCGAACCTGATGGGTTCGGGGAACAGGGACAATGGCCGACAAGGCGTCCCCGGTGGCGGGCGGGAGCTGAACTGTTTTAAGAAACGCTGGTCGTGCGTCCATAGCAACCGCCAGTCAGGGAGTGAGAACAGAAGGAGAGCAAGGAGGTCCAGGTTTAGGGATACATTAACGCCAATCGGCTTGTCGGTGTCTGCTGAGTGAGTTGCAAACACTTTACCCAGAATTCCCATGGGCTGTGCCGTCAAATGCAGGACTTCTCCTTCCGTCGTTATGGAAACATCAAAAGGGGCGAGGAGGGATTCCAGTTGGTGTCCCAACTGTTTCACTGGCTCACATTCAGAAGGAAAAACACCTCTGAGGACGAGCTCATGGAAGGCTGGAAGACCCCAAAGGCTGATGGGTACATTCCTAAACACCACTTCACTCACCCCATATAACGTACCAGGAGCATCCTGAAGGCCTTCACTGAACTCATTTCCCTCCAGCCCAGCCCTTTTGTCAGCCTCTTCACTCTTCCTCTGAGGCCCCACGTCCTTCTTCCTGTCCTGCTTTGTTACGAGAAGTTCCTCGGCATAAGGCAGCAACGATGGACGCAGCACATAAAAGTCAAGGTCGACCTCAAGATCAAGGGATGCAGACCAGAAATTCTCAGCCCTTTTGCTCTTTGCCCTGTCTTCTTTTGTGGAGCTGACACTCCACAAATGTGTCAGTGTGTGCAAGCTTCCAACATCGTCTCCAAATCTGAAGTCTTTGGGAAGGACCCAGTAGCACTGCGAGATGTCAACACCACAGCTGGACGCCTGCAGCCGTTTGGCTGGAATAAAGTACGGGATGGACTCTGTTGTCATGGAGACTGGCCATTTTTCCCTCAGTCCCTCCAAAAGGAAATCTTGCACCAGCTTTACAGGATGCACAGAATCTAAGCAGAGGAACTTCCTGAAGAAACAGAAGTGATTCAGCAGTTATGGCCCTGCTGCTAAACACCACCAGGGCTCGGCGCCGCCATACCTGAACAGGAAATCACTGAGCTCCGCTGGTGCGCTGTAGTGGATCTTCTCCCCCTCAACAACTTCCTCCACTTCGACTCTCACAGGAAAAGCGTAGGCCTGGCTGCGAGTGAACACGTGCAGCAGAGCCTTCTCCACCCGAAAGCCTTTATCTTGGCTCCTGCACAGCGACAAGCACCAACCATGAGCCCATCAACCAGCAGAGGAACATGCGGGCGGAGGCTGCTTCTCCTCCTCCCTGCAGCACTCGCGTCCACTGCTCACCTGTATCCAGTGCATTTGTAGCCTTGAGGACTGCTGCTATCAAAAGGATAAACAGCACTCAGGATGAGACCGGCCTCTGCTGCCATGGCAACCACCTGCCAACTGTTATGCCACTCGCGCCTTGGCTCGTCCGCCGGCGTTCCCCCCTGTCCGTTGCACAGGGAGACGTGAACCTCCCCGTCTTTTGTCAAAACCTGAACACAACTGAAAGAAAAAGGTGGAGGACTTTCAGGAAAGAGTCAGAAAATGGAAGCTTCTCTGGCTCACAAAACAAGAACATAATTGTGCAACTTTAAGCATCCATTTTTTTATATGTACAGACTAAAAACGTAAAATATATTTTTAAAACTGTAATCAGCTACAACAACTACTAATAGAAATACTATCAAAATTTATGTTTTTTAAAACACCTGTTCTAATCAACTGTGCAGTAAGACATTTTCATTTCTAAAATCATGTTTAATTATACTAAAGCAAACGCAGGGACACAGACTCTCCTAAAAATGGCAGTAAAGCTTTAGATAATACAGTTTTTATATTTTGATGGTTTTCTTTTTGTCCTAATCCTGGACAACACAAGAATAACTTTATTCTGGGCTTTTAAAGTTAATTTGACTTTTTGTTTGTTCATTTTGGACAGCAACCACCAACAGCAGCCAAAAAATACAAATAAAAGAAGAAAAATGAAAGAAAAATGAGAAAAATTGGCTTTCTTCTGGCTCCAAATAAAGTCAATTCAGTTGCCATTTTGCCGTGATTTGGGCGCGTTCCGTTTGAGCCAGACGACGTCGATAAGCAGTGACTGGTCCGAGTTGGTCTGAGTCAGTGACTGTATGTGAGAACTGGACTGAGTGACACCCTCCTCCCTGGTGTTCCAAATACAAACTACTTGTGAGCTCCAAGAAGCCAAATTCCAGTTGAAATTAATTGAAAATCAAATTTAACCAGAAAAAGGTGATAAAATTGTGAGGAAAAATTCAAATATTTTATGAAAATAAAGCTGTCAAATTATGATTTAACATGTTAATTTACAAGAAAAATGTCAGTTTTTTCCCAAAGAATTTTACAATCTTCTCATGTTACAACCTTTTTTCTCATAGGCTAATTTATTACATTATTCTCATAATTTTACAGCTTTTCTTTCATAATTTTACCACTTTACCTCATTTTAACTCATACTTGTAAAACTTTTCCCCTTATAATTTGACGGCTTTCACTTCGGAATTTTGCTCTTTTTTCGCTCGTAATTTTGATGTTTTTGCTTATATTTCAATAACTTTTACCTCATAATTTTACATATTTTCTTTGAATAAATTTTTTAATGTTTCATCCTAATTTTACTACTTCCCCCTATAAATTTACTACTTTTTTCCCTAAATTTATGACTTTTTTTTATACTTTATTTACTTTTTACCTCATAATTTTACAACGTTCACTTAATTTTGCGCATACACACACACACACCTAATTTTACAATATTTTGCCATAATTTTCTACTTCCTGAAGTACAAATTTCCCAATTTCCTAACTTTATTCACATTGATTTGTTTTGTTTTCCTCTTTACAATGACCATAATACTCAGTATTATGGTCATTGTATAGTAAATAAATGAAGAAATCCGATATTGTCCGATTTCTGCTGTGCAGATTTACAGCTTCACCGTTTCGCTTCGTTGTACCTGAGGAAGAAGTTTCTGAGCAGCTCCTTGTTCTTTTTCACGCCGCTTTTCCTCCCGCAGTGTGGAAAATTGAAGAGAACTCTGTCGAACAGTCGTCCCCGCAGCGCCGGACACTCCGCCAGCCGCGTGCAGTCCACCTCAAACAGCACACTCCCACCTGAAGAGCACGCGCCACAGAAGGAAGGAAGGAGCAGAGGTCTCAAAGAGGCGACAGTTGGCCACGGAAACCGTTTATGGAGCGCGCGGCCGGAGGCATTCGTACCTGAGTCCGTGATGCTGCTGATATTGCTGGCTGCTCCTTCAAAGAGCAGCACCTCCTCCTGACGCTGCGGACAGGTGGCCGTGACTTTCCCCATCCAACAAAGGGAGGCTGAGAAGGAGAAATTCCCCTCTCCGACTAACAATACCGTCCTTGAATGCGACATGGTCAACCTGAAGTGAACCTGGATGAAGTTCTAAAACATTTGTTAAACCTAAATCTCCCGAATAAGCACCGTCAAATCCGGTGCTCCCCCTGAAACGGAGACTTAATTTGGCAGGTAGTCATATCTATGCTTTTTTTTTTTTTATAAAGAACACACCAGCCGCCGTGGCTCAGTTTGCCTCCAACATCGTGATTAATCAGGGAGGGAAGGAGCCGAGGAGAAAGCCGGTGACCAGCCTGCATCCGAGAAGAGCCTTGGCAGCGTGGAGGTGTCGCACACAAAACAGTCCGATGCGAAACACCATGGCAGTAACCTTATGTTCCCTGTTCACCCCCATGCACCAAATACACATTTTTAACGTATACGTAAAAGACCAAATGTGTACTTAATGCTCGGATAATAATTTATGTGTTTTTTTGCTTGGTAAATGTTGAGAGTGCTATTGCAAGTCTAACGAGAACCGCGCGCATGCGGCGCGTGGCGTCCTGAAGAGGGAGCCGTTGTCAGCATCCGTCCAAGCTCAGCATCACTTTCAGTCCATCATCCTGCACCTCAGTCGGTACTTTTGGTAAAACAGAAGTGTCCTGGTTGCGTTTGCGATGCAGGGGACCTTGGGTGCAGCGGGGATCTCTCGGTATATCATTTGGAGGAGGCGGTAAACGTTCCGTCCCGTGATATAAGTGGCTGCTGATGCTAAGGTCATGCTAGCTAAGGGATTTACTTGACGTGAACGCATCCCACTGTTCTCCATTTGTGCTAACTGATGCCTTTTGGATCTAAATATGTTGTAAAAAAGACTTGAACAATCTGCATAAAGAAGCTCTTTGTGTTAGTTTGTCATTTTTGACCCCAACCTTTCTGGAAAAGCCCCCCTGACCAGGCAGGGAAGTGAGTTTCTGGTCATTTCTTCCTCATGTTATGGAGTTTGTTTTCATAAATTCAAAGCTCCTAAAAGCAGCTAAATGATGACATTGGATTGTTGTGTGTGTGTCCATCAGGAAGCCTCACACCCACATGGGCAGTGTTTTGGCTTTGTCGTCCAGTCCCGGCCATCAGAACTGGCCTTTCTCCACAGAACCCCCCCTGTCCCGCTGGGACACACATCCGGCTCACTGGGACAGTCCACCCCGCTGGGAGAGGAAAGATGGACGCCTCCCCAACCCTGGCAGCTTCCACTCCCTCCACAGGAGTTGCAAAGGTATCTTGATTGTAGCTTTGGAAGCGCTGAGAGATCAGCAACACCAAAAGGTTGTAATTTTGCGTCTGTTTTTGAACCAAACTTCATCAATTTTCCGAGTTTTTTTCTTTGTTTTTATCAGAGGAAGTTTTAACAGTTTTTTAAATCTTTTTTATTTCTGCTTTAGATGTGTTTCCCCATCAGATTGAAGGTGTTAAGATGATCATCAACAAAACCTTAAGCAGCTTCTTTAAGGTGACTTCTATTTTTCCGCTTGTTGTGCTGTTTTTTTTTCCAAAATGGCGATGTTTTGATGACTGTTGTCCCTGCATCCAGGTGAGCCACAGTGTCCACCTCAGCGCCGTCAGTCCTTCCTACTATCGCTTCCACGTGGAGCACTTGCAGTCGGATGACTACAGCAAGGACAAGGTCGGTCTTCATTTGATGACATTTGTGTTTTCGATGTTTTCTAACATTTTCTTGTGGTATTTTTCTGATGATGGAGGACATATAATAGGAAAAATACAGCTCAAAATGGCATTTTTGAGTATTTTTTTATTTTAATCATTGCGAATCAGGAGCATCTGAAAAAATGTAGTTTGAAAAAGATCTTTTTAGTGATGCTGGGAGGGCCATGAGCTATCTGCTACCAGCTCTCAGCAACTGGGAATTATCCTTTGATCGAAGTGAGACTTGAAACCAGCGTTTGCCCCTAAAGTGTCAGTCAGAAATGTTGTGTTTACCATTGTTGTCCCTTCAGGAGGCGCCGGCACTGATCGGTGAGATGGACTCTTCGGGGAGTCTGAACGCTCACGCTCTGTTGCACCTTACAGAGCGGGTTCGAGCCCGAACTGTGTTTCAGGTCAGCACCAAGTGTTTGTTGCTTCAAGAAATTCTGATGCTCCATTCGAACGGTTACAGAGAAGTGAGTTGTAGGCTATGTCCAAATTCCCCTCACTAACCCCTAAAAGACTACGTGTGTTCCCTGTTTATCACAGGAGTTATGTCCTAAAAATAAACTGCGAGAGTGGAAATCCGCAAAGTAGGATTACAGATGTGTTAAGGCAGTAAAACTTCTCACTACACACCACTCACTTTTCTCAGAGAGGCATGAACCTTTTTACACTTTTCTCTCTTGTTTAAACTCTCAAAGTTCAAACCTTCACAGAAAAATAAGTTCAGTGTTATAGGATGAAAACAAAGATCTGATTGCGATCAAAGATTTATGTAAATGTGGAAAGCCAAACGCATTCTGTACAACAGACACAGCATTAGGAGGTTGATTGACAGCACTGTACAGCCAATCCGGATGCAGAAGACAATCCCCTGTAAAAAAAAAAATGCCTGCAAAATTGCACTGAAAAAAAATCTGCAAAACTGTTAAAGGTGAACCGTGATGTAACAAGGTAGCACTGTAGTTTGGAAACTTCTAGTACTCTGGATTTAAACCCAATTCAGACACAAGCTCACTACTTTTATTAAAATGGCAAAACGAAGTAAAGATATGAACATTTTACAAACATTAGTTATGAATCGGCTGCGTTCTGACGATGAAAACATAGATGATTTTTAAAATATAAATGGGCTGCACAGTGGTGCAATGGGTAGCGCTCTCGCCTCACAGCAGGAGGGGGCCTTTCTGTGTGGAGTTGGCTTGTTCTCCCCATGTATGCGTGGGTTTTCTACAGGCACTCTGACTTCCTCCCATGGTTCATAGGTCGATTGGTTTCTTGAAAGCGTCCCTGGGCATGCATTTGTGAGTGTGTGTCATGCGAAAGACTGGCGACCTGTCCAGGGTGTACCCCGCCTTCGCCCGACAGTAGCCGGGACAGGCTCCAGCATCCCCTGGACCCTAAAAGGGTTAAGAAAACAGATGGATGGATAAAATATCAATTTAAATACATTTTTGATCAAATGTCATATCGTTCAGACACATTGCATTGTGGTTTATATTCGCCAATCTCGTGAGCATTGATTCAAACTTTCAACATAATATACTGGTATGCAGTATATCAGTATATATTTCCCATGATTCAGTTAACGGTGTAACTCACTGTTTGGTTTTAAACTTAGACTTGTGGCATCCCTAGTAATGAGAGAATGAAGACGTAGTCCCAGTTTTTCCTGTTGATGCACTCATAGACTCAGCAGTCCCAGTTTGTGACCTGGCAGTTTGAAACGGAGTACAGAGGCAGCGACTTCACGGCTGCCGTGACCGTGGCCAACCCAGACATCCTCAGGGAGTCAGGTAAAGAAAAATTGTGGTTTTACTGCAAAAAGAACATTTCAGTGTCGCAATAAAGTTTTCGTTTTTCCTTTTGTGCCCAGTCATTCTTGTGGCACACTTTCTACAGAGCGTATCCTCTGGACTTGTACTTGGCGGTGAGCTGGTCTACCATCGAGGCCGAGCAGAGGAAGGAGGAATTTTAACTCTGGCTGGACAATATTCAAGTACAATCTTTTAGCGATCTGTTCACAACAGGAAATGTTAACTAATCTGTGCTTCAAGCATCCGCTTTTATTGGCAGCAGCATTTACATTACCTCCATGTTTATGACGGCATGCAGGACCAAACTGGGTTGCGACGCTCAACGCCGGTAAAGGAGGGGCGCACGCCAGCTACTATCACCGAGCCAACAAGCAGGTCAGCCAGCCCAGCTGTACTCAAAGAGTAGAGCCATTTAACCCTTTATTACCAGAGCTTTAGCTCCAGTTTAGGCAGTTAACGTAATTCCAGCAGATTCTGAAATGGAGAAAAGCCGTTTTTGGCATATTGTTTTTTTTGTACTTGTGAAAATCAGAAGTGATTCAATAAATGCGGGGATTAAAATATACTAGATTGATTAAATCTGCTGTTTTTATTCATTTTTAACATAAGAACTTATTATTGTACTGACAAAAGTTCATTTATTTTTGTTTAAGTTACTAGAAATATAAATATTGTTTTTCAAAATTAAAACTAAAATGTTTTTGCTTAATAAATGTGAAAAAAAACAATTTTTTTCGTCTTTGAATCGTAACTTGAATTGTGAACTTGTAAATAAAATGAAAATTGATTTAGTGTTTTGGGCAGAGGTTCTTTGCCCTAGAATGAAAAATTCCTTTGTTTGCTTTTGGCCAGATCCAAGTCGGGGTGGAGTTTGAAGCCAGTACCAGGACACAGGAAACCACCACCTCATTCGGGTACCAAATGGAACTGCCCGAGGCCAACATGGTCTTCAGAGGTATCCTTTGTTTTAGCAGCAGAGCTATATCTCTGGCTCCAAGCTAACCAACCAGAAACCTTTGTGTCGTTTTTATGCAGGTATGATAAACAGTCGCTGCATTATAGGGGGAGTACTGGAGAAGCGTTTGTCACCACTGCCAGCCACCGTCATCATGGGGGCTTTTGTAAATCATCGAGGCGACAAGCTGCAGGTGGGCCTCGGCGTCACCGTGGGATAAACATCCATTAACCCAACAAAGACTTCCCAGAACATTTCTAGTTTAACTCAGTGCATCTCACCTACTGACCTACCTCTGACCATGGATGTCTGGAAGACAGAGGAGTGCTCCTGAAACTAGAACCCTCTGCTCGTATGTTGGATGGCGTCTGTACTACAAACTGACTGGAAACACCTTTGTACTCCAGGTTGTTATGGAAAAGGAATTCTGAAAGGTCTAAAAAGCTTTTTGGGAAAGTAACACACTAACGAAGATGGAAATCGTTTATTGTTCTGATACAAAGTTTCTGTTGATGATGATGATAAAAAAAATGTAAACAGTAAAAATATTTTTGCTCAATGGAACAAAACAGCAGAACTAGACTGTTGGTACAGTCTAAGATTTTAATAACCTTATTTAAAAGAACTAAAAAAAATGAGGCACATTTAGATTTCAAAATAAAAGAAGCTGTTTTACATAAAACCAACCTGTGTGCAGCTTCTTCCATTCCTCCATTTGTGTCCGTATTTAACCCCTGAAATGTGTGTCACTGAGAAAAGTGGGCTTGAATGTAAAGAGAAAACCTGTTTAAAATTAACTTTATTAAATATGTTCTATTAAACAATCTGTCCTTTGGCAACGTTTTATTGCAAATAATTCAGTCTCAACCACTGAACCCATCAATCCACTTCTAGCGCTGGATCTGTGCGCCTCACACATTGACTGTATACTAGAAATGGACTGAGTGCCCCTCCCCCCTCGTGTTCCACATGGAAAGTTCCTTTTTTTAACATGTTCTTGCTAATTCTTTATTTATTTCTGATATTTTTCTGTAGTGCGGGTTATGTAAGGTTAAACTGGACACTCAGATGCCTAAATAAAAATGTCGTCCCACGTCAAACGTTCAGAACCTTTGATTGACAGATTCTCCCAAGTAGGAATGTAGCCTCCCAAGAAGTCATTCCTGATTGGCCAAAGTGGTTGTCATAGAAATGGTGACTTAGTCCAACCACTGCTTATTGATGTCGTCTGCCTCCAACATGGCGGTGTCTTTATCACAAAAAATTGATTGCAACTAAAATTTGACAACTAAATTGACATAATTTTTGTCAAAAGGCTTTTGTCCTGTCTACCCCTGAGCTGCTTTTTTCCAGTCTTGTCAAACTGCTGCTTTTTTGCACTCTGGAAATGGATCTGATCAGCTGGTCTCTGAATTCGATCGACAAAGTTTTTTCCACTTTAAGGAACGGTAAAGCGGACCCTTCCTGCCCAGACGGGACCCATGCGGCTGGATACACCATCGATCCATGGGGCAAGTGGAGGCTGGTGTGCCTGGTCCAGCTGTCTGTGGAAGACGTCGAGGACGTGTACCTATTTGGATTTCTGATAATTGGATTCCTCTTAATTGGGATTGGAGGATTTCTGATTTATCAGGCAGTCTGGGAGCGGAAGACGGAGAGAGGCGATCTGTCAAGGCTCCTGGGAAGGATTCTCCGTGGAGGAGAGACTCAGAACAAGAAACTTTCACAAGCGGATCAAAAGCTCTGTGCTTGTCTTGCCCACTTAAGCAGATTGCTTTAGACCCCTGAACTTGTGCGGAAGATGCAAGCCAACTTGGAGCGTCTCCGTTCGGATCGAGGGACGACTGCGCTAAATTCACCCACTTTATTCGAATTAAAAATCTCCCTCAAAAAAGCAGGGCCAGTCAAGGACTCTCAGTCAGCAGAACAAACAACCTGCTGGCGCCCAAAAGTATGTTATCGGACTCCCCGAAGGAGCTGTGGACAACCGTCCTTGGCTCTACAAAAACAAAGCCGCCTCTACAGAGTGGACTACAGCAGCTGTTCACAGGATGGATGACTGCAACTCACCCCCCTGCTTGACCTTTGGCTGTCCTACTCATCCTCCCTACCCTCCTGAGCCTCGTGTTTGTGTTTTGTCTGCATAATGTGCTATTTATGTTAAACGGTGTAGTTTTTTTCTTGTATCTACACATTGTACGCAGTGTAGAGATACAACTTTTTTTTGTCACCAATCCCCCCCCCCCCCCCCCCGCCCCATCGTGGACCATCTGCACGCTACATCCCTCAAGGCACGCATCACACGAAGCAGCAGCCTCAGTCAACTCTGAACTGTATGTGTGTATTTGTTGTATGTCTGATCTTGTTCGGGTTGCACACATCTCGTATGTCAGTGTAAAAGCTGTACATGTGACAATAAAAGCTATTCATTCATTCATTTATTCATTCATTCATTCATAATGTGGTTGGAGCTGGAACTAAGCTATTTTTTTTGGATGACGTCACACTGACTCCATCCAGTTCTCATATACAGTCAACCGTCTCAAAGGTTACAGTACAACAAGTTACAACACTATTGTGAAGAGGCCAAAGAGAGCAGGATTGAAATGAATTGAAACATTTCCCCTTTTTTTTGCTCATTGAATGCTCAGTGCACACTAGTTTTTCACAGAGACTTCCAGGAAGCTGAATTTTGGAACTGAAGATTTAGACACTGACAAAATGTCGAACGGCCTAAATACATAGTCCACTAAGTAGTGAGGGAATTTGGACACAACCTGTGTCTTACTGGTCTTTGACCTCTTTGTTAACAATAACTGAATAAATAAGATTGTCCAGCTAACATGTTCGGCCTGATGAAAGCAGAAAGTTTCAGTCCAGCTCGTGATATTCTGCCACAGAGGGGCGGGTAAAAGTTAACAAGAGCGTTGCACCGTCTGCAGCTGGACGTCCTCCTCAGCTTTACGGCTGTAAAAACACCACATCTTTGATGTAAAGTCTGTGACCATTTAAATATTCTGAACATGTATATTCATGTGAATATATAATCCAACGCTGCTGATGCTGACATCAGGCTGTGGTGTCCAGCTGCTGATCCCAACAGCGGAGGAGAAACTGCTCCTCCTCCTGTCTTGTTAAATGTCTTTGAAGAAAGAAAAGAAGTTTTTCCCCGTGTCTTTTTTCAACCGCAGGGATTTACTCCTCTGGAGTCCAAAGGAGCCATTTCTTTCCTGCCGGGGCTCATCATGCTGCGCCACCTGCTGACTGATCACCTGCCGCATGTCCTCCTGGGGAGAGGCCGGAGGAAAGCAGGAGGATCAGGGCGGTTTAGAAGAACCACTGGGAGATCTGGATACTGTGCACCCACCTGCCAGGCCTCTAGCTCTTGAGACAGCGTCACCTTTTGTTTGATAGTGTTGAGAAGCTGCTGAGTCAATGTTTCTTTTTCTTGGCGCACCGTGGCCAAGTCACTTTCGAGGGATCTAAAAGATCAAGGCAAAATTAGAAATGAATTCAGTGAATTAGAATATCTTCCATGCAGTGAAATAAAATGTTAATTTTCATTTCAAAATTGAAGCTAATGGATACTCAATTTGAAAATCTCAGGAAAAAGACCAAGAAAAACAGCTTTTGAAAATTGGACTAATAAAAAGCACAAAAAATATTAGGCACTTGGCATTGGGGGCTGCAGGTCGTGGTTCAAATCCCAGCTGGGTTTCTTCTGTGTGGAGTTTGCATGTTCTCCCTGTGCATGTATGGGTTTTCTCAGCTTCCTCCCACAATCCCTATAACATGCTTCATAAGTTAATGAAGGATTCTAAATTGTCCATAGGTGTGCATGTAGGAGTTTGTGTATCCCTGCAACAGATTGTCATCCTGTCCAGGGTGTCCCCCGCCTCCATCCCAACAGCAGCTAGGATGGGCTCCAGCAACCCTGTGACCCAAAAGACATTCTGCAGTTTCAGAAGATGGGTGGGTGGACTTGGCATTGGATGATACTCCCTTTGTAAAAGTACTGCAGCAATGAGGCATTGCACGGAGGCCCCCAGTTTGTGTTGGGTCTGGTGTCTGAATGTACCCCATGATTCCTGTGAGGTTTAGACAAAGTGAGTTCAAATAAATGATCCTCAAACTAGGGATTAGTATTTTTACAGTCTGGGCAGGTGTCCTCAATGAAGCTGGTCAGCAGAGGGAAGCTAAAATGGCCAAGTGGATGGTTACACTGTCTTTGGACTTTATAAAGCACAACAGAACAAAAACAGGAGCTGACAAGGGGTTAACTTCACACTAGAAACTTGGATTTTGTGTCTTTCCTGTCTTCATCTAGATTTTAGGACTGTAAATGAAATGCACTTTAACCCTTGTGCTATCCTAGGCACTTTAACATTGGAGTTGGGTCATCTAGACCCACTAGACTTTCTTCAATGATTTGTGATCTTCACTGGTGTCCATGGATTACACGAAATCCTCTTCACCTTTGTCATGGTAGGGAGAACACATCAATGGTCATCTTGACCCCATAGGATAGCACAAGAGTTACTCTGTTTAAAAGACTTAAGCAAAAGTGAAGTTTTTCTTGGAAAAATGTGTCTGATGTTTTCAATGGTTTTAAAGTGACTTGATTCAAAGGATATCCCATGTCTTGACATCTTCATCAGCCATCCACTCTATGTGAATCCACCTTAAATTCTTACTTTAAAAAATCCTCTCATAACCTGTAGTTGTTTTTAATTGATGTGAACTGTTTTCAACCACAACTTTCCTTCCATTTACATTTAAACGGATGTACTTGAATGCAGCACTCTGTCAACAACCAGCTTCTTCAGGAATGGTCTTTTGCAGTATGTTAAATCATCAAAAGGCCTTTTCATTTGCAATTATAGAATCTGGATTGACAATTTGAGTCTGTGTCAAACTATTCACAAAATTTAAATTAAAAAAGGATTTTGGTCGTTTGATAATTGTACAATACAATCCTCAAAATCTGATGAAAGTCAAACTTTCAAAACCAATAATTTATATAAAATACCTAAGCTGTGCATTTTGAAAGAAATTAATAAAAGAAATCAACATTTTGGTTCTATTTTAGTTTATAATAAAACGTTCACCTGTAACTTGGCTTCTCAGGGCCGCCTTGGGAAGACTTGAGCTCGTCCCTCAAACTCTCAAGTTCCTCTAGTTGAGACTGGACCTAGAAAATGCAAGATCTTCAGTTGGGTTGACATCGCTTTACTTTTATAGAACTAATTAAAGGAAAATTCTTTCTTAGAGCACAGAAAATTTACAATTAAAGTAAAAAATCAAAGTAAATTCTGTCCATTTTTGTTCAATCAATCTTTTCATCTAAAGATAAGAAATAGTTTCAATGCATTTTTTATTTGACCTATAGTTATAAAAGCAAATCTGACAACAGATTTAAAATTTTACAAAAAATCTGAACAAAATGTGATTATACTCGATTTAAGTTTCAGTATTTATCAATGCTCCCTAGTGGCAGAATTTTAGAGGCTTTTTCCAGTCCATACCAAATGAAAGCATGGTGTTGTGGTGAAAAGGGGTTGAACTCAAATGTGTGTACACAGAAGAACTGACCTTCTCTTTTAGTGCTTGTATTTCTTCATCCCTTGCTTGCAGGACAGTGGAGTGAGCCAGCAGTGCGTCTTTTGCCTGATCATCAAGAGAAAACCAAAACCAAACAAATGACTTTGTGATTTCAGACAGGACACACAAAAACACCCAATCTGGTGAATTAGGTCATCACTGCTAACGTTTTTAGGTTGAGGACACCAGTTAGTACCCAAGAGGTGGTTCGTAACTCAGGTGGGCGAGGGGGTGTTTTTTTGAGTACCTGTGACTGCTGAATTTCACTGAGCAGAGACAAAGGTTGTGTGTGTGCGCTGTCCAGAACGCTGTCCTCTCCCAGGTTCAGAGCTTTTTCTTGCAGCGATCGATTCAAGGTGCGCAATTCAAACACCACCCCATGCTCCTGCTCTATCTAGGGACCCACACAACACACACGAACACTGTGAGAGGTGATTGCATGCAAACACTCTGAGCAGCTTTTTTCCCCTATTTGGTTTTCTGTTTAGTTTTCTGAAACACAGAAAACTGTAAAACAGCACTGCCATAATCATGCCATGATGCTTTTAGCCACAGCTAATTTAGCAGAATTTGACCCGAATTTGGCCCAAAAAAAGATTTAATAAATAAAACCATGGGTGAAAGATTAAAAAAAGTCATGTTAAAATGTGTACAGAAAAGAGTTTAAGACCCAAAAATTGAATAAGAAAAACAAAGAAGTCACAGAGCGAGTCAACATGTTATAACATGCTGCTGCAGCCACAACCAGGATTTGGTTTGTTAAATCAAAAATGCTAAACCAGGTTTCAGACTTTATATTAGTGGGAAGCATATATAATAAGTTCTCACATTTGATTTTACAAGTTATCACATCAAATTTACAAGTGCGTCCATTTTGGAACATTAATACCTTCATACAAGCAGATTCAAACATGGCTCCTTTTACAAAGAGTGCAAAAGTCTTGCAAAAGGGATACCAGTAAAGGTGGATCTGCTGCAGCTCTGCAATTTCGACACAAGTTTACTAAAGAGTTTAATTCATTTTTAGACATTTCAAAACCATCTTAAAAACCTTGAAATTGATCAGGTTTTAAGATTTTATTTTTTAATATTACAGTGATGGTTCTGTGATCTAACAACTTCAGAGCTCTGTATGTTAAGACCACAGGTCTGCAACCTTCAACATTAAAAGTCATTTGGGCTGATTTCTCTCCAACCAAAACCCAGTAAGAGCCGCAAATATAAATAAATATTTGCTACTGTTACTACTATAAAGTTGTGTTTTTACATGAACAAAAACAGAAACAAAAGGAGGAAATATGTTTTTTTTTACATGTGAAATCCTTTTTTAAAATTTTGACAAAGACTTATATTCATTCCTTTTAAAATTAGTAACACAAGTATGCTGCTGCAGCAAATGCACACAAACTTTAAACAAAACACATCCACAATAATTCTATTGTTATGCCCCAAGTCTACCTTGATGTGCCATCATCATTTTCCTTGCTGTTAACCTGATTATAAATGGAACGTCATTGGTCTATGAACTATCAGAAAAATTATGTAGTATAGCCTTTTTTTTAATTAAAACAAAAATTTCCATAAGACCACATTTTACCAATGTATAAGAAATTTGTGCATTCAATAGTTGTTCACATTGAGGCTCTCGTCTGAGTGTAATGTCAGCAGTGGTGTAAAAAACATTACTCATAGTTCAGCCATACATTCATAAACCTGGTTAATTAAAATGAAATTAATGCTAAAAACTGATAACAGTTACTTTCTAAAATGACTATATTTTTCTTTATCCAGAGCCACAGTGGAGCGGTAAAAGCGCTACATGTGGCTCCAGAGCATCAGGTTGCTAACCCATGTTATAGGCCTTCCACTAGTTTAAGTGGAAGCTTCTGTTAGTTAGTTATAATGGATGCTCTATGTGAGACGCTGTTCACAGTGGACCACCTGACCTCGGCCTCCTTCTCACTCAGTCTGCTCTGCAGCTCCAGCACTGTCTCCTTCAGTCCATCCCTCTCTGAGCGCAGCCTCTGGCTGTCCTCCTGCCAATTCTTCAGCTGCGCCTCCATGTGTGCCAGCCGCTCCTTCAAGACCCTGTTCTGTGTCACCACAACCCAAATTCATCAACATTCACCGACTTTGGAAAACAAATACAATCTTAAAGTTCCACTTCAATAATCTTTTGATTTATTGTAAAAGCGTTGGCAGTGGACTTTTAATCATGATCATGCTGTTTTTAGTCAATTAAAACCTGTCATTTTCTAAGACATAGTTTCTGCAGAGCTTGTTTTGGGTGGGACCATTTACGCAGAGCTGAGCCACCCCAATTCCCCCTTCAAGTCGCCCATCACTAAGAGCTATCTGTTTACATATTCTCCCACTAGCTTACTGCCCGTCACACCCCTTTCTCCTGTGACCCGCCCAATGTATTTTCTACATAACAAATACAATTTTTTCAAACCGCATTTTTTGATCTGCCCATGATCCACAACAACTTGAATGAGGAAATACTCAGAAAGGCAATCTTAATGTTCATTTTCTTTATATCTGTGCTCCATCACCAGAAAAATACCACAAGAATATGTTAAAAACGCCAGAAACACGAATTTCATCAAAGTATGGGTATTTAACTTAAATTTTGCTGGCCATTTTTGTTACTTTTGTTATATTTTATAAAAGTACAGTTGATATCTGACAAAAAATGTGTTTTAGTGTACACTTACAATGTTTGTCTAAAAGTTCTATAGTTTGTTTCTTTTTATTATTTTGAGCAAAGTTTCTGCAGATTGAAATTTGATCAGAAAACGCTTTGTTCCACTATGCGACTACAAAAAAAGCTTAATTGGCTTAAACTCAATTTTCACATCTGAAACCGTTGTTTTTTATAGGTATCCATCAGTGTAAAAACTTTGTTCACCTTTTAACATTTGTATGATCTGTAAGAGTTTATTTTTTTTTGTTGCATTTGTCAGCCAAAAATAAAAGCCTGACTTTGTTGTTAGTTTGTGAAAACAGATTACCTCTGCCTGCCAGTTCTTTAGCTGTGTGAGGCTGATGTTGCGGCTGAAAGAGGACTCCTCCATCTCCTCTCTCAGACAGCGCAGCTCAGTCCTCAAGGAGTGTTCCAGGGTGACAGCCTGCAGAGTAACATGGGAAGCTGTCAAACCCGTTTGCCTGCATTGTTTTTTACCGGAGTGATTGTGATGTGACTCAGCCCACAGATGGAACATTTTTAGCTGTTCTCTGACGGAATGAGCTCACCTCTGCCAGCTGCTCCACCAGTCTCTGGTTATGGCTGGCTAGCTGAGTCATCTGCTCAGTTTCATCTTTCCGCCGCTCACGCCCTTCATTCAGGTATTTCTTCAGCTCTGCTCTAACCGTGGCGAGGTCAGTCATCAGCTCCGCCTCCCTCTGCCCGGACTCCAGCCCCCTCATCTCCAGCTTCCTCTGCAGAACGTGCTTCTCCTGCTGTAAAGCCTGAGACGTTACCGCCCCATTAATGGTTTGAACAAACTGGTAAAGCTGAATTTCACCTTTGACATTCTCAAAGCGAATTTCAAATTGAATTTTGGGAAAATCCAGAGCATTTTCAACAAAGCTATAAAAGATGTGTCATTCTGAAATAGCTTTACGATGATCTGCAGCCCAAACAAGCTCATTAAATCAAGATAAATGGAAAACCAGCTGGTGATTTCCTGTTTTCATAAAAGCTTAACATAATGTTTTTGTAATCCAGGACATGGAAAGGGTGTCACCCATGACATAAATGGTCTTGCCTCACATAGTACTGTTTTCTCATGTCTAAGTGTTTGGTTTCAGGTTCTGGGCTACAGTTAAATTTTGTTTTTTAGACTAAGTGATTAAATTTCTGTCAATTTGTTGTCTAAGTATGTTTAGTCTCTTAAAGTATTTAGTTTGGTTTAGCAGAAGACCGGCATTAGCCTAAAAAATTGTTACATGTTAGAATCTAATTTTCACTGGGTACTTGGTGCATGCAAATTTTGGTGAGTTTTTAACATGTGGCAGAGGTAAACAGTCCAGGACTGCTGTGGGACATAAAGTGGATGTCTTCCTCTTTGTTTTGAAAAAAATAACAGATGGTATAGGAAAAGAAATTAACATGTATCTTTAGGTTTGTTTTCCTTTTAGGTTTGCAAAAGTAGTTTTTAGAAGGCTTGGCATCCCTTTCCCGTGATGTTGAAGGCAGAACTTGCCTTATCCTCACCTCCAAGTCCCTCTCCCTCTGCTCCAGAGATGCTGCCAGCTCCTCGTTCTTTTCCAGCAAGGCCTGACCCAGCTCTGCAGCCAGGATCAGATCCGTCTCCATCCCTCCTCCACTGTCAACATTCTCCGGTGAGGATGAAGGGATAGCATAGGACAGGGACACCGGAGAAGCTGAGGACAGAGGGAAGAACGAGTCCTCCATGGTGGGTGAAGGAAGGCTGGTCTTCCTCAGGGGGAACATCGTTGTAATCAGGCTGGAAACATCACCCCTGGTTCTGTCAAACAGATGTTTGATGGATAAAGATGTCCTTTTCTTCAACAAGAAACTGAAAAGTGTTGTCAGCTTTGATGGTTTGATGTTGTGGTCAATAGTCACTCTTTGTATTCCATATTATTCCAGGCAGGAGAGCGCAACCTCTGATGTTCCTGAAGCTCAGATCTTCTCCTCTGCACAGGTGAGTCTGTGGAACACAATGTACTGCAAGTGATCCACAAAACTTTTAAAGAAGAGTTCTTTCAAAAGTAATCCAATCTAAATACGCCTATGCAGAGGCTTTGTCTGGCAGGCCTTTGGTTTCTCGGACCGAAATACCAGCTCCCGTCTCCTCATTGTTCCGTTCCCCTCCCTAAATTCCGCAGGCAATGTGGAATTCTTTTTAACAAAACTAAATCTTCAAAGTTCCTGGAAAAGTCTGTGAATTTTCGTTTTGTTTTGTCTTTCACCACCGTCACTTCCTGCAAAGTAGGTAAAGTTGACGTCATGAAAAGGCTCTGCATTCCCAGACCTCAAATGAAGTTTTTTGTCCGAAAAAAGACAGATAATTATGAGTTTCAGTCACTAAAACAGCTGCCATTTTGTGATCTATCATATATTTGATGTCATCTAAGTAACTTAATATCTGAAAATATCCTTAAAATGACCTCATCTTCTTGATGAGCATCTAAAAGACAAGTTACATCTTTTTTCTTGGCAGAACACAAGCTACAAGCTACTGGATGAAGAATAGTATCTTTCTTACCTGAGAGTTCCCAACTAAGTGAGGCCAACAGGTACAGCCTTCCTGTTTGTCAAGTGTGTGTTTGTGTATTAGTGTGTGTGGGAGGTGTTTGTGCGATAGAGGCCTAGCTGGTTTCCTTGGCTGTGAAGACTAACATGTAAATCCGGCGTGTGATCCCGCCTCCACCTGAGAAACAGGAAGAGGATAGGTGATGTGAACAGAGGAGGAGTTGCCCAGACACCTGCTGTGGCCAAACACTGAACCTGATGGGTCCACAGCAATGAGCACCTCACTGCTCCTACAGAGAGAGGAAGACCCGAGCAGACAGACTCAGCTCTGTCTGCCTTTAACCTGCCCCCTCCTCTTCCTCGTTCCTGTTTACCTGTTCGCAGGGTTTCAATGGAGCTCTGTGTCTTTATGAGTGAGGGGGCAGGGACAGAGGGCAGCCGCTGCAGCTTCAGCTCCCTCTGAAAGTTTCCACACAGACTGAGGGCAGAGAAGGAGGACCTTCCTAAAAAGGATCAAAAGCTTTCTTTTGCTGTCAGGCAAATCCTGTGCCCCCGAAATGGCCTGTAGACTCAACATTTCACTTTTCTTGTGGCTTTTGTTGGTAATCTGTGAAGCTGGAAGGCAGATGTCTAAACTTTCCAACAAGAAACTCTGTGCTGACTCTGAATGCAGCCGTGAGTAGCAACACTTTCTTATTTTCAGCCCGGCTTGGTGAAGCAACAGATCAGACAATTCTTCTTTATTTTTTTTCAAATGCCTTAAAACAGAATTTTCTGTGCATATGATGAATAATGAAAATTATTATCCTATTCAGATCCCATTTTGATTGCCCGAGCAACGCAGGACTACTACCCTGCAGACTGCAGGTTTATCCCCATCCGACAGGGACAGCTTGTTTACGTCTATTCCATGTTAAAAGACAGAGGCAACCTTTTCTGGGCTGGCAGTGTAAGTACAAACAAACAAAACCTTTTTGAGGCATTGACGTCAGACATAAATGCATTTCTTAAGGAAAAATCTGAGCTGTTTCTACAAGTTTTCAAACATTTGTAGATGTGAATCCAAATGAGCTTTTAGTTTTTTGCTGGTGAGCATATGTAATTAAAACGTTCTCATTTGAAGGGTTGCCTATTTTTTCAGTATTATATCTATGCTTATTGTGTCCAAAGTACATCAGAAGTGAATCAAAGTCCAAGTTTATTTATCTATTACCAAAAATGTGATCTTACGATATAAACACATGGTGATGTTCAATCAAAGATAAATAGCTTCCATTTAGCACGGCGACAGGAGAAAAGACACGCCTCTTGGTGGAAAGCCAAAAAGGAGCTTGTGGAAAACAGAGAAGGGTTTTATTAGCTTGTGACATCATGTTTTCTAGTGAGCTAAAAATATTTAAGTGCCTAAATAAACATCATCTTATTTAGTTCTAACTCAGCCTGAAGATTTTCAGCTTTTCTTTTAATTTATTTAAGTTACAGTATTTTTTTTTTGTCCCTGTGCATCTTTCGTTTAGAAATTAATATTTTATTTTGAAAAATTTAGAGAGCTCTCGTGAATAAAATAATTCTTTTCATGTAAATGTTAAGTTTTTGTAACTTTCAGTAATCCATATCCATCTATGTTATATTTCAGGGTTACTGTTGGGTGACGGCACGGTGCACCCTGAACAGGCTGCCAGTCCGTCCCAAGGCCTAGTGTTCCATGTACACTATAAATATCTTGAGTCTTATTTTGTTTGCACAAATCATATTTTATCCTTATAGATGATAAGTAGTATTAAATTTCCTCCTTAAGCCTTCTGTGAAGTACCAAACTCCACAAACTAAACAAAGTTATCGTTTTGATCATTACAAGAACAAAGCCTGTAAAATGATCAGGCCATTTTCCCGCACAGGGCTGGTTAAGTCAAGCAATCTTAAGTCTTTTGCATCCTTCCCTTTCAGGTGCAAGGCTCTTATTACGGGGAACAGGAAGCTCGCATCGGTCACTTTCCCAGCAGCGTGGTGGAGGAGCTGCAGCCTCTGATGCCCGCCAACACTGAAGTTAAAACTACTGTAGGTGAAAAAACACACGCACAATTCTCCAAAAGCACACATGTTCACACAAAAGATTTATAGTGAACACCTTTTTACTTTTGTGTTCTTGTTTTTTTTTTTTCAGAAGTGGGACTTTTACTGCGACTGATGAAGCATTTACTGCAAAGGATAACTGCACCTGCAACACCGTTTTTTCGTACTGTAAAAATGACAACATTTATAGAATTCTTGGTGACACAATCAGGCAGACTTAAAAAAAACAATATGATAATAATAATAAGATAATAAAAACTATGATTGCTTCCTAAACTGGAGGTATAATTTTAACCCTTTCATGCCTGATTTTATTTCTAATTATATAATAAAATATCTTCAGTTTTCACATTCGAAATTACCGATAAATGGAGTCCTGCATTAAATGGTACGTTGCAAATTAGCAACATAAGGCATACAGAACTAAAGTCCTAAACTACAAGCTGGCACGCCTGTGTCTGGGAGCTGAGCTTCACCTTTGCAAACCCCAAGAGGATGCAGATACACTGTCAGAAAAAATGTGCAAAATTTGTACCTTTAGAGGTACAATGGCTTGTCACTGGGGCAGTACCCTCAAGGGTACAAATGTTGTACCCTTTCATATAGGTGCGCATCTGTACCCTTTCAGTATGTACCTTTCAAAGGCAAATATGTACCTCTGTGGACTAAATTGTACCTTATAGTGCTATGGTACCATAATGTACCTTTAAAAAAGGTACAAATTTGTTCTTTTAAGGGTACTGCCCCAGTGACAAGCCTTTTGTACCCTATGATGGCAAATTTGTACCAGATACAGCACATTAAAAGACCAGTATAATGTTTATCACATTTATTAAACATTCAAAAAAATTACAATTCTGACATTTCACAGTATTTACAGTGTCACAACAGGATGCATATATTTACAATTAGCAATTTTACAATAATGAAAAATCTATATTTTTCCTTCAGTTCACATTGCATTCATTGTAACTATAACCTTAACATTTGATCAATTGTAAACAGCACATAGCACTTCAGTTACCATTTTTAAACCATGAAATAAAACTTGTGACATTAACAAAAGAAGCACTAGACCTCATTTTAAGTACATCTTTCTACTGCATTCTACATTTTCTAAAAAAAGATAATAAAAAAGTAAACTTATAAACAAGTTTAAATGCATAATTTAAATAATAAAATGCATAAATGTGATTAAGATAATATTGATACGAATTCTAAAAAGAAGAACTATAAAACACACTAAAGATTACGTTTATGTCAATACCTAGTAGATCCTCTGCAAGCATCTCTTCTCTTCTCTTGATTCTTTGGAGACTTTGGCTAATGGAGCTTTTCTTTGAACAAGCTCAAGCACCTTTGGCACAATACTGGTAAACGCCGTCCTTGAAGCGCTGGCTTAAACTGACAGGTGATGGATGCATTCGGTCAACTTCATCAAACTGAAAATTAAAAAGAAATTAGAAAATTAATCATTCACTTTAACTAAAACAGACAAAAGACAAAACATTCTAATATTCTTTTTTGCCTCTTTCATTGCCATTTCCCTTTAGTGATCTCATTGTATAAATATTACTTGGCTTGAATGACTATATATTTATATATGGGTTTAGAAAATTACAATGTTTTTACAATTGAGTTAAAGCTGTTAATGATCATTTTAGCAGATGTCTCAGCTTATATTGACATTCAAAATGTATTTTAAGCTGAGAACTGATTTAAAATGTCACTGACCCCTGAGGTTGTCTTCAAGAAAGGGTACTTCTTTAGTATATCCTCTCGCACCTTGCTGTACTGGATATGCAGGACATTCACATGACCTTCAACGGATGATGCATCCTCACCAATGACAGCAACCACCTATTGGATCAAATTTAAAAGTCCATATTAATAATAAAAAAATACAACTGCAAGCACTGATTACTGGGGTTAAAGCACTTTGAGATGATGTTTAAAGACAGTTTGTGCAGAGTGGTTTGGAGTTGATCAGAAATTAACTTCTGAGTTGTAGGCGGGGCTATTGACACAGTAGTTACCCTCTGCTGATGTCCGATCATCCCTTTGTTTACGCCCTCTCCCTCTAGCTTACAGTCCTTCCAACCTAAAACTAACATTAGTGGTGAAACCAAAATGGTGAGCAATATTGAAGCTTTCCGGCCATAGTTTAGATCAAGCTCAGACAAGTATGATGAAGATGTTAATGGATCTGTTTGTCTGCAAGTGGACGCATCAGAATAGAGCAGAGCAGAGGGACTCAGACCCACCTCATTTCATGTGGTGCGTCACAATAGAGACCTTCCTCAAACTGCATTTATTTTGTCTGTTCCTGATTCATCCCAATTTGAGTGAATACTCAGATGTGCAGTTTTAAACGTGTTCTTTTAAACGCGCCCATCATGAGAAAAATACTGCGACATGTTAAAATGGGGGACCCACTCCAATGAAAGTTATTTTTTAAAATGTGGCATTATTATGATGACATCGTTATAAGATTTAAGAATAAAACTGTTTCTCAATATTTATTTTCTCAAATTGGGATGAATCAGGAGCAGATGAAAAGATGTAATTTGAGAAAGCTAGCTACATTTGGCAGGCCACAAGCTCCCTGAATGAAGACAAGCGGAGCGCTTGTCTTCATTCTCCTCGTCTGAGTTGGCATCTGGCTCACATCTATAAGGCTGGATAGCTCCAATATTGCACGCCAATTCTGTTGCTTGGGGGTTGTGAGGGACTGTAAGGTAACGGGAGCGTAAACAATGGCATGATGGGAAATTAAGGCCGGTTAACTCTGCAAAACAGTCCTGTCAAGAACTTGAAGGTGAATTCCAATTGAACTGCAGAAACCATGTCCCAGAAAACATTTTTCCCTCTCAAAAACTGCATAGTCAACGTCTGTCTTTGTATAATAATAATGGATTGGATTTATCTGCGCTTTTCAAGACACTCAAAGCGCTTACAGTGTGTCCATTATTCATTCACACTTGGTGACGGTAAGCTACTGTTGTAGCCACAGCTGCCCTGGGGCAGACTGACAGAGGCGTGGCTGCCATTTCGCGCCTACGGCCCCTCTGACCATCACCGGGATCATTCATGCACATTCACACACCAGTGGAGCCACACTGGAGGCAAGGAGGGTGAAGTGTCTTGCCCAAGGACACAACGACATTTTGGCTGGTGGGAGCGGGGATCGAACCGCCAACCCTTCGGTCATTGGACGACCCGCTCAACCACCTGAGCCACTGTCGCCCGTATAGTCAATATCTTGTTAATTATGCAGAGCTTTGTTGAAGGAAATACAGAAGAATTATATGTTTGTATGATGAGGACAGCATTCCAGAATGTATTCAATGTGTTGTGACTTACTCGGTACAATCTGCTGTTTCCCTAGAAAACTTTAAACTAGTTTGGATGATCTGACTTACTGCACTGTTTGACAACTAAACTGAATTGGAAAGACAGCCTGACTTTGAATGCTTGAAATGACTTTGTGAATAGATTATTTACTTACTTTGGCAAAAGAGGTGTCTTCAAGTCTTCGTCTTGTTGTAGGACTGTGTTGTAATATTATGGTGTCATCCTAGTCCACTTCAAAATCTCCACTTGAACTGGTATTGCAGCTCTTTGCAGGACAACTCGGCTGATCTGTCAAAGTATTAAAGCTTTCAGTTACTGTAATATTTAAATTAGTATGATAGCAAAAACAAAAAAAGTAAAAACAAAGATTTTTAAATACTGACCGACTTAACAGTTTAGCAGATTTGTTATCTTGTCTAAGACAGCAATAGGATAAAAAACTCATACTTATTTGCCCGTGTTTTGTTCCCCACACTATCCTGTCAAATAAATCATTAACCCTTAGACTCCTATTGATGCAAATATACAATCAAAACTCTTCAGCTCAAAAATGTTCTTAATTTAGCATGTACTTGAAAGCAAAAACACAGATTATTTCCCTTGGAAATAAATTCAGGCATCAAAGGGGAATTTACCCAAAACCATTCAAAACAAAATAGATAAATTACAATTTAAAAGAAAAACTTCACTTTCTGGATTTGTATCTTCGGCCAGACAAATTTCCAACGCACCAAGGTTTGGGTTTTTCAACAGGAGATCAGAAACCTGCTCATCAACTTCTGTCTTTGAGTCATCAAACACTTTCAAGTCCAAAGTTGGGATGTTGAACTTTTTGGCAGCTGTGAACAAAGCAAAATTATGTTTAGAATACAGCACAGAAATTATCTTTAAATTAAAAACCAATTAAAAAAATCTGTTTGCATCACAGCTGACAGTTTTTCCACAAAGTTGACTGATTCCTGTAAAGAAAAATGCTGGAAATTGTGATGTTTCCACTCACCGCATTCCCAAAAGGATTTGAAGGTCAGCTAAACTTTAAAACATTTTTTTTTTTTTTTGGCGTTCTACATGTTCACGCACAGCTTGCATCTTTCCTGGTGGGAAAAAAATAATTACAAAAAAGAAAAAACATTACAACACCAAAAGGTACCAACACAGCATTTATTCAGATCTAAGCCCTGTTCCAAATAAATTAATACATTTTAAAATAGTAATGGCAAATGTACAGTTCACACTAGCTGTCACAGCAATGTTGCAGAATTTGCAGAACTGCTAAAAAAAACAACACTGACAACAATGCACTGGCTTCTAAGGACCTACAGATTTATTTCTTGGAAGTTCATTTAAAAAAATATTTTTTCCTGATTTATACATGAGTTTTTGGTTTGAGAAATCGTGACGAGTATCTGGAATCACGGACCTCCATTTAAAAAAAATAATCTCTGCAAGAGAATGATCAAAATCAACAACACAGTGATGAGCGATCATGATCATGACAACCTAAACAGTCTGTCACTGTCTTGCATTCGAGAAATGGTGGCTGCGCGCGCACAGCAGCTAAGGCAGGCTGACATATAAATGGGAAGGACCGCCATACTCTGCGGTGTAAAAAAAATAAAGTTAAAACGTTATTGGACTCCTACACATTACAGATTAAAATGATTAACGCATTGAATTCAACGGACCTGAAATATCAGTAGGAATTATGGAGCTGGTCGTTTCAAAAGTAGCTGGCTTCCTTACTAAGAAAGACAGAAAAAAAAAAGGGGGGGTAGGCAACAACAACCGGTGCATCAACGCCAGCGTACATCGGTAAAACGGCGACAGAATTATCTAGTGAAAAAATGTATATATTTCAATGTATTTAACGGAACGCGGTACAACACCAATAAAAACAACAGCTTAATTTATTTAATGGCTGCATTTAGCTGAACTTCAAACGGCTGAGGCTAACCGTTAGCAAACTCCTGCTCGTAGTTTGCAATCTCCTCACAGGCACATACACGGTGGAATAGCAGCATTCCACAACACAAAAGTTATTCCTTACAGATAAAATAACCAAACCCGCTTAAAACAAGTTTCCAACTTATTTTTGAGCAATTAGCAGACTTACCTCAGTCACAGCCTCTAACTTCCTCCGTCCACAGCGGGATAACAAAATGGCGGAAGAAACGAAACTTAAGAAAGTAGAGTGGGCGTGGTCTCGCTGGTTTACTCCAACATATTTCCTCTACGTTTTTACACCTACTTAAATAAAAATTACTGATGGTAACTCCGAAAAAAGTACTCTCTCATTTTTCCTGTGTAGGTGCAAAAGCTAAAAGGTACTAATATGTACACATAATGTAACGTAGTAACAGAGAAATTTACTTTTTTATGAGAATGTATGATTAGAAAGAAAATAACTTAAATTAACAGCTCAAAGACTAGAAATTTAAATTGAATTTAGGCCAAGTTAAAGTACACCATATAAGGTTAAAAACATCAAATAATTTTGTCTACATTGTGCTTTTGCTCTAAATTAAAGGCAAAACTTAAAACAGCTCTTATATAAGTAAAAAAAAAAAAACAGGCTCACACTAATACATGTTTAAAAGTTATTGTCTTGATGCTCTGCACAATCAATAAAATATAATGTGCTTGTGTACTGTTCAGAACTAGTCATAAAAGATGTGTGGTCTCTTAAATATATTTGGTTATTTTGTGCATCTTTTCCAAATAACCAACACGTATTAAATGATTTTGGGTGACGTTTCATACACTTTGAATTATTACTTTTGTCACACAAGTGATTGTACCTTTGTTTGTGGAATAAAGGGTCCAAATATGGGCCCTCTGATGGTTGGAAACATATTTGTACCTTTTTTATCCTTAAATGGTACATATAAGTACCCTAAGGTGTAATTATGACTCACTTAGGGTACAAATTCACCATTTGTACCCTAAGTGTTCACAAACGTACCCCAACCGTACCCTTTTTTCTGACAGTGTAGTTTCCATCAAGAGGATTTCACAGACATGCTTGAATGTCTTTTATATTAGGTTAGCAGTCATCATTGACACTCTGTGATTCTGTTCATACCTTTATAAAAAATGTACATTAATAAAAGTACACATCTATTTACTGTTTTTATTTTACTGTGACAGTAATGTGCTCATGAAGCAACAATATCATACAAATCTCACAAGAAATTTTATAAGTTTTCCTTATTGAAACATAAAATAGTAACTTACAACTTAAAAACATTTTTGCTGGCCAAACCCATTTAATCAAAAAAAAGAAAAAACGTTGTCATACCTTTTTAAATAGGTGAAGAAAATGGTGGATATAAAGGGAAACATTGACTCTTTATGGAAAAGAAGGAGGATCTTAGGCACAAGTATAAAAAGCATTCTAGAGTTTCTGTATCTGACTTGTTGTGTGCATATTATAAGGCAAACAGTGACCATATGTTGGAGGTTATGGCATGGCTGAACAGAGAATCGCTTCAGGGAATCTTTTTTTCTGGTAATGCTTCTTTATGTTAAATTGGGGAAAAAAATTCTTTTAGAGATCTATATTGTATTAAATTAGGAATCCAGAGTAAATTTAAAGACCAAAATCCCATGAGAAAAATTACTGTTTTTAACTTGTTCTTATAGCATATTTCTGATGATGGAGAACATATAAAAAGAAAATTATGATTAAAACAGCATCTCTGAGCATTTCTTTATTCAAATTATTGTAATTTAGAAGCAAATGAAAAAATGGTGTTTGAAAAAGCCTATAGTTTTTACCCACAAACTGTGGGCTATAAGCTTCCTGCTCTGCTCCATTCTGATGCATCGACTTGTTCACGAATAGATCGCCGTACATCTTCCTTTTTCTCGTCCAAGCTGGCATTTGGATCAAAACTCTACAGCTGGATTGTTTCAATACTCATCACTATTTTTGTTGCAGCGGTATTTTTTTAGGTTGGGGGTGTGAGGGGTGTGAGCTAGTGGGAGACAGTAAACAGAGAGCTCTCAGCAACAGGGAGGGGAAGGGGTGTGGGGTTGCTCTGCACCAACAGTCCCGCCCACAACTCAGAGGCGAATTTCTTATGAACTCCTTCACTAATGTCCTAGAAAACAACAAAGGTTTGTTGATTTTGGCTAAAAACAGCATAATCATTAGTAAAAGACCACTGAAAATGCTTTTACAATAGACCAAAAGCTGATTGGAGTGGGACTTTGATTAAAAAAACAAAACAAACCAACTAGCCTTGACACATACTACAGTGGAATGCATTCAATTAGAAGAATCTTAATTGTGTCAGGAATGCTGGTTTGCATAAGACCCAGAAATCAGCAATTTCTAATTCTTTCGAGCAAACCAAACAAATCAGGTTTGCATCATGATTGGAGTCATAGAGACACGAACAGGAATAATTAAACTGGCAGGAAGCAGCTGGGGTGATTGCATTAACCGACAGTGGGTGTGACAGACGAAAGGGATGACAAAACAGAAGACTGAGCAACATGTTAAACCCAGTAAAGAAACCTCACAAACAACTCCTCAGTAAACAAACAGGATGATGATGGCTGATATCTACATATCATATATATAGACGATTTGGTAATTAGATAAGATTATTTGTGATTCTTTGTGAGATTTTTGTGAGATTATTTAACGGTCTGGCCAAACTGACTATTGACACAAACAGGACGGAACTGCATAATACAATGCATGACAGATCTTTGGAAGTCCAACAAAACTACACAACTGGTTAAGTCTACACAAAATACATTAACTGATACATAATGACTGAAATTTAAAACACCTTAAAATAACAAACAATTCAAATGAACACTTCCAGCTCCCCCTCTTCCTGTCTTTGTTGTCAAGCTTTAGTATCAAAAGCAGCTCCATCCTCAGCCTCCCCCACGGACCAGGAAGAACACCACTGGTAACTCACAGGAATAAAATCAAGGAAATTAACATTTAACTCAGAGATAACAGAACAATAAAAACTCACGGTGTGCTACATAAACCATTTTAAAGTAATTGCTGAGGTGTCATAGCTGCCACTGAAAATAACACAGGAAAAATGATGTCGGTGCAGAACTCAACCTTTTCTGTGTGGCTGTGGACACCATTGAATTAGGTAAAAAGAGGCAGGAAGGACAAACTAGCCGCTCAGCGGTCTTGTGGTGAGTCACACTAAAGATTCTAAAAATGGGACTCGAAGCCTCCCTTCTCCACACTCAGCAGGAAAGGGTTGGATTGGGGGGGGTTTATCCACCAAATGGTTCCTAGCAGCTGTGTCTGCAGCTCACCACTCCCCCAGAAGATAGCTTAAATGTCGAGAACAAATTTTACACATCTACATGTATGGCAACTAATGGGACTTTAAAACCAACTTCAATTTTAGCTACATTTATTTTCCACTTTTGTGATAAATTTGCGAAAGTTTTGAATAGAATAGAATGGAATAGAGTAGAACTGTATTCATCTTAGAGAGGAGAAAAAAAAGAAAAGAAAAGATAGCTGGTTTAATTTCTCATCTTATGTGCTAACACGTTTCAAAAACTGCTAAACTGGATTAACTTGAAAAAAAAAGGGCGCAAACCCAATAAATTGTTCATCTTCATCAAAGGCCCTTCTCAGACTTTGAATATTTCCAAATATCAGTTCAAAATAAATACATTTTTTTAAAAATGGGGGGGGGGGAATCCAATAGAGACAAAATACCTTAATCTGCATTTAACTGTTTTTTTATTGTTTTCTTTGCTAATGTCAGAAGGTTGTTGTCAGAGTTACAGACAAGTCATTTTTAATCCACAAGTACAAATGCACTGTACATCCAGCACATTTAAACTATCTTTAGCAGCTCAGAAGTTGTGAACCAGAAGCCCGATGATGGAGGTCATCTTGTCGTTTTTCATACTCATTCAGCATCTTCTGAAAGTTTTGCTGCAGCTCACTTCACCTGGTCCCAGGTCCCTCTGTGGCTTTTCTCTTTTTGTTACAAACTAAAACTGACCCTAAATAAAACTTCCCTACACATACAGACCGAGGATCTTCTCACAGAGCTCAGTTTGTGTCTAATCAAATTTGGTTCATGCAATTTAGTCATCATCAGAGCAAATCTGAGTTATTGTTTGCTCGCAAAACCCGCAGCCCACTTCATGGTTTAAATCTCAGTAATTATGCTTGTATTAGTAAAAAATAAGCATTAATTTAAATTTGACCATCTCATTGGTAATAAATATATTTGACTTTACTGTAGATGTGAACACATTTTGAGTCTCAGGGAATTTTTTATTTTGTAAATCTTCCCTAAAAACACAAATTCACAGTGAGTCAGACTCTGTTGCCATGGTTTCCAGTAGACACCTGACCTCTGTGAGAACTGTTACAGTAACATAACAGGTTAAATATGAAGTAAGAAAAGCACTTGGGTTAGTAGTTGAAGAGACTCAAGGATCCAGAGTCTACTCTCCTTCTACTTCTGTGTTCCATCATCACAGGAGATGGGAATGCTGCGTTCCTGTCCTTGAGAGGAGCGAGGCGCCGTGATGGTCAGCACGCCATCGAAGGTGAGGTTCGAGGTAACGTTGGCTCCTGTCACACCGAATGGGAGCCTGTACTTTCTCAGGAACTCTCTGGACACGAAGCTGTGGTCGTCCTGAAACAGAAAGAGATCGGCACGTCAGAGAGGGACTCCATCTCTTCATCGCTCCTGCAGGTCTCCTCCGACCTCTCTGCCTTCGTGTTTCCCGTGAACGGTGATGAATTCGTCTGAGACGTTGACGGACAGCTCATCAGGGGAGAAGTGCTTCACATCCAGGTAAATCACATAGCGGTCCTTCTCCAGGCGCATCTGTAAGCAGAGTACAGCTGTTAGGATTCTTGCTATATCAGATATATTATAATTTAGCTATTAACTAATGTTTAATCAAAGTGAGCTGATTGATTACATTTTGAGAAAAAATGTTTACCTCAGAGTGACCATTCTCTGGCCAGTTGACCCACCGCATGAAGGAAGGGCGTATCCAGGGGAACGACCAGGAGAAGGGCCACATAATTGGCCAGTCAATGAGAGGTTCTGCCAAGGAGAGGTCAGCGAAGCGGCTCGGCAGGGCCCGGCGGTACCAGGGGTACTGAATAGGAATGTCCATGGTGATATGAGGGCAGTACTGGTGCGTGAGCAGAGCTGAAGTCTGGTCTGAGATCGGTGCTGTGGGTTCTCCTCCTCTGCTTTTATTTGTGTTTCCCTCCCAGCCCCCTGTCCCTGTCTGTGACCCCTGGGCCGGCTTTGCTCTAGACTCTGCCAACAGGAGGATCGTCCTCCAACAATGATGTCAACTGTTTGTCCCTACATTGCAGTCATTGTTCAGCTCATCTGACAGGGTCCGCCTTCCTCTGTGTAAGCCCTGAACTCTTCCTTTCCTCTCAGTCATGAGGGCATGCTGGCCAGGAATACTGCTGATGCCCCCTATGGCTCACGTCCCAGGAAATACCCCTGTCTAATGTGTGGATGACTATGTGAGCATTTGATTCAGGAATGGCTGACAGGGCACTCGCTGGCAGGGCTCCGACTGCCAGCAGCTTTAGGTTTGGGTGTTCTGGATGTGTGGCTCAGTGAATATGAATGGGGCTGCATTAAATTACACGCTGAGTGCATGTCATTTTGCTCTGGGCTCGGATTTAAAATCCGAATCTTCCCCACTGGGTTTGCCAACCAGGATCTTTCAGCTTTCCGCCTCCTTCCACCACCCGCATCACATTAGATTTGTGCTCTAAATGTTTACCAAGAAATATCTGAAGTCAAAAAATAAACCTGACAAATAATAATCTTGCTTTCCATGTTTGTTTATCTCATTGCGTTACCCACTGACCACCTCAGAGTAGCTGTGTCACCTTTTAGATGTAGAGGCAATTCATCTTCAAAAACAACATTAATGGCTGAAATTTAAGAAAAATTAAAATAAAAACGGCTAGCAATAATAGAGCCAAAAATGGCAGTGAATGAAACCACCAAAAATATCTGGTTATAAAAAAACATAACATATGCATGGATAGAAGACACCAATGGCTAAGTCTGCTATCTTTTTTTTGACAATATTTATTTTTGGGGAAAATGACAATTCTCAACTTCCCCAGTACTTCTTTTCCATACTATCATTTATGTGCAATTTCGTTATATTAACCTGTAAAATATCACGTTTTGGGGATTTTTTTTGAGTATTAGATTCCTTTTAATCTAAGGTTCATTACATAAGATTGAATGATGTTGCAGGAAAGACACTACTTTTTTTGTTTTTTAAGGTTCCAGGTCCTGACATCCTTCTGAAAATAATAGACTGTTTTGTTGTTGTTTATTTCATTGAACAGATTCCAAGTAAATGACAAGAAAACAAATGTATACAGTAAATGTTCAGCATAAGGTACACTGACAAGAACACCCAGAGGGTTCATAATATATACATGTAAAGGTTCACAAAACGTTTTCCTTTCTTTTAGAGGAGGGTATTGATTTTATGAATAAATTTATATTTTTAAGGAATTAAGGAAATTTGATGTTTTATGATTACATTTAAATGTATGAATATATTTTCTGCCAGAAATATTAATAAATTGATCATAAAAATAATTAGTATGCTATATTTGATTTTTTTCCCCTGTAAATTAAGTTGTAAAAATTAAGTTGTTTCCCATTTTAGCATGAGTACTCACACTCACGTTTAGCCAATAAACAAACTAACAAGTAAATAAAACTGACTTTCGTTTGAACTTTCAACGTGTTTTAATTTAATTAATTATTTGATTTTGGCAGATGTATTGTTTCTAATTCCTCTTACTAAGTGGATTTCTGTGAGGCCAGCTGGACAGAGACTTGTCAAAAACTTTCAAAGGAAATTCGACTCTCGCTTCCGGTTGGCGCTGCGTCGTTACCATAGTAACCAGGCTAACGTTTTTGCTGGTTTGTCGCATCGGGACAGGAACTCGTTGAAAAATGAACTTTCCTGCTTCACATTACGGGGATCTTGATGATAGGAATCCCGTTTTCATCGCTTTCAGGCGGGACATTAAGTCGTTAAAGTCGTTGATGAAACGCCCAGATGGTGGCGCACAGGTGAAAGGGTGAGAGACGTTTTAGATTAAAATTTTCAGAATTCCCACATTTGTGGTAAATACGAAACCGATATTTTAAAAAAATAATATCTAAACAAAAAGAAAAACATTTATCAAGAAGTGAATTTGCCAGTTATAGTCTTACATTTGACGTGTTTTAAAGTGATTTAAACAAAGTATGTTACGTTAAGTATGTTTCACCAGGCAAAATTTCAATGTCCGCATGCGTGGCTCTGTGTGTCCCTCATTGGCTGAATGTGAAGGTGATTTTACGTAGTCAACATACAAATCTGATCATATAACTATTGTGATTATATAACTAGTATATTTTAATTATATCATAATTGTATAAATATTATGATTATGCATATTTATCATACTGTAGATAATAACACTCTTAAACATTCAGTGATTCACCTTCAAATGGAAATAGCACTTTTATCTTTCATTATTCAAATAATTGTTAGTCTTTTTGTTTATTTGTTTGCTTGTTTGTTTTGAAGGGTCAGGCTTCTTGTGGAGATCTGGAAGCAGTACAAACACAGACTTCCAACAAAGTCCTACCAGGAGCAGATGCTGCAGACTGCAGACTTCCTCTCTGAAATTAAGGTGAAATTCTGTTAAACTTTTGGAATCTTAGTCAACAGCCCAAAAAGATTTTTCAAAGGAGCAAATTTAGTATTTGCTTCTATCCTCCTGTGTTGGTACCTTGAGTAGCAAATACGTTGCTTTCTCTCAACAGATGTATGAGGTTGCTCTGTGGCAGGGCTACAGCTTGCACTTGCAGCAATTCAGTTCAGAGGAAATAACAGACATTAGGGATTTGGAGCATTTCAAGGCCTGCTTCTTCCCTGAAGGTTTTGATGTGGACCAAGATGTTGTTTCCATGAAGGTACGCTGTTGCAAACTAGGCAAATCTTGGTTTGTCTGCAATAATAGCATGTCTGCGTTTATGTGTGTGTCAAGGTCCGTGCAATGCTTGGCTGTGCCCTCTGCACTTTTGAGCTGGAGAAGAAGCACAGCATCCTGAGCCAGAAGGGACGCTGCAAACTCCTGCATGTGTTGAACTTTATCAGGATCATGATGCAGGCCTTCCAGCAGCATGACCATCTCTCCTGGCATATATACAACGGTACGTCTTTATGTTTTAGATTAAAAAGAGGTACCCTTTAATTTTTTATATACAGAACACAATGAAACATTTAAAACTGGAAAATATAGGAAAACTGGAAGAATTTTATTTAACCTGGCAGCTGTTGTGCTTTATATGGAGCAATAAATGGGATATCTTCTGTTTAAATTATTAAAATGATTTTTTGTTGTTTGTTCCTATTGTGTTAATATCATGTGTCATATTTGTCACAAAAATGGGCAGACAGCTGGTTCCCATTGCAGCAGGTTTCATTACCACAGCTAAAACTCCAAAAAGCTAAAATCCAATCCAAAATCCAATCCAAAATCCAAAAAGCAAAAATCAGGCCCAGACAAGTAGGGGTCAGTAATGAGCATGGGAGCATCACAGAGGAAACAGAAGTACTCAGGATCCAGGCAAGATTCGGGGCAGGTGGCAGGCAAGTGGAGTGAGAGACATCGAGGGTCAGGAAATCAGAAGATCAGGCCCAGATTTGACGCTTAGTAATGCAGGCAGAGTGGCACAAACGATACTTTGCACTAGGTGAGGCCCAGTGCAGTGCTTAAGTGTACCTACTGAGAGTGATTGCAAATAAGAGTCTAGTGTGTGGCATCCAGGGGTTGCTGGGAGATGAAGTGCATTCAGAATTCTGGAGATGGTTCCCGCCGGTGACCAGAGGGGGGGACAGAGCTCTGACTTCTGATCATATTGTTTACAGTAATTCAGCTTGGACCAACGATTAATGCATTAAACTTTCACAATATTCTGGTTAAAAATATGCAGGAATTAGGGAAATGCCACACCTGTGAACTTGCCACGCTAACGCTATCCACAACTTCAAATTCCAACATTTTTCCCAAGTATCTTCCCAAGGATTTCTGAGGAATTTTGCCGTGATAAATTAAAATTCCAAGGAGGACTCTAAATTTGTAGCTGATACTAAAGGGGATTTATTTGGAAAATACAAGATGGCAGCATCTTCCCAAGGTCCAAGGTTAACCAAACTTTGGTTGTGGTTGTATACTTAACCTGGAGTGTGTCAAGTTTTGCTAAGATCGCTTAAACCATTTTTTTTCCCATATTGTGTAAAAATGTAAAAAAAGTAAAAAAAAAAAAGTTACATTTCACACTTTGCCACAATTTGGCTACCAAGCTATAAGTCCTGTGTACATCCATAATAATCTTTAAACTTCCTTCCTTTGGATATCCCTGACACATGTTTTGGTTTCATTAGGGAATTTAGCAATAAATTCTTTGAGCCCCATTAAAGATTTTGCCCCCATTCATTTTTTGGATGGATTCTCCTGCTGTGATGTCATCACTTTGTTGGAGAGTTGGAGGAGCTGGGGGCAAAATCTCTGCAGAAAACCATCAAAATGATCCAGCAAATTAAGATAACATTGTTCAGGTAAAATAAACCAGTTACCTTATGGTTATAGAAACATTTTATTAATGATCTTTTCTTATCCAGGCTCATCCCTCATTTACAACATCTGCCGTTACCTGATGACTATGAACTGCAGTGCAGAGGTACTGTTTTTTGGTCCACTTCAAAAGCTTTTTCCAACCTCACTGCTATTTCATGTGTGAGACACTCTGCAGGGTGGGGCACGGTGTTGCGTGGAAGTCTGCGTCACTGTTACGTCAGCCCTTGTGCTTCTTTTCAGGCCCTGGAGTATCTTCTGTGGGCGAGCATCAGCGTGGAGTTGTCTGTTCCCCTGATGACAGCCAAGTACCTGCCACTGAGCGTCACTCTGTACTGCGCTGTCTGCCACTGTTACTATGACAACCAGGCTGGGACGAAAGCAGAGGTGAGAAGTCGTTTGTCTGCATCAGATCAGATTTCTGGGGGATTCTACCAATCAATACACAGACTGGGTTCATTACAGCAGAGCATCTGCACATGAACTTTAACCTACAAACAAAAACCACATTGAAAGGTTGTTAAAATATGCCTGAACATACATACATACATATTTTAAATGCTTTCAGGAATTTGCCAGGAGAGCTCTGGGAAAAATCAATGAACGAGCAGAAGAGGATACTGCCACCAGCATAGAGGCCCAGAGAGCTTATAAAGAAGCTTCCATCAAGGCACTGACAGATTCTAACGTGGTTCCTTTCATTTCTTTAACACTCACTCTTTTTAATCCTGCTCTGACAGTTTTTTTTAAGCTTTAGAACAAGGGTGTCCAAACATTTTGCAAAAAGGGACAGATTTGGTTAGGGGACAATGAGAGAGCCAAACATCTGGCCTGCATTCTCTTAACCTTTATAATATAAAATGCAAATGAATTATTTTTTGCATTGGCAGCATTTTAATTTCTTTACATGAAATAGAAATACTGAACATCTAAATAGAATTTTCCCCAAATCACTGTGAATCTCTGATTTGAAGATCAGAAATGAGGGGTGCATGATATGAGAAAAAATTGTGATGTTAGTGATCAATATTGCGATTATATGACTTGCGATACATGAACGAACAGCAAAATGAACAACAAATCCATCATATCCATTTCACTACAACAGTTTTATTTAAAAAAAGTCATTTAAGTTGTACTTCAAATGATCTTCATCTACATATGAGTTGGACATCTAACATAAAAGGGCTCCATTCGATAGGTCACCAAGGTAAAGCCGTCCATCCGATTAGTCAAATGCATAAGGGGCTCTGTTTGATTAGTTAAAAACTTCAAGCTGCCATGAGATTGTTTTAGCATGTGTGTAAACATTAAAAGTAGGGTAAAGACATGCAAACCTGACTTACAAACTGAAGTCTTTTTCTGTTGTTTCAGCTTGGTGCTCTGGTGTTCAAGAGGGCAGTTTTTGAGAGCAGGAGACCCAAATACAAGACAAGAATCCAAGCCAAAAACTCCCTGAAAGACTTTACCAGCGTAATGGGATAATCATATTTGACATCTTTATAGTATGCTTTCAGTTTTTACCTCTGAGGGGCAGCCTTAATCTAGTGTAAAGAATCAAAATAGTAAGATCTCGTTATCAGACATCATGTTTCAGTAAATACAATTTCAGAAGATTTTGGTTCAGTCTGCTTTCACTTAGAACAGTGGAAGTACCGGTAATTGCTATCTCAGTGTGTTTATTCAATTATTTTCTTTTCTTGGTAGAAACCTTCTTGGCTGAAACAGTCATAGTTTAACCACTGAAACCTTTTCTGCTAATATTGCTTTTCTTTGATGTCCTGCAGCCTTGGCCTCGAACTTCCACAGAGAAGTTGCTGACGTCTATGTTTGACTCCTGCGCTGGACAGTTTTTGGCCATTTTGGAAGCTCTTTGGGACAGCAGCGCACGGCCCCTGCAGATGAGGATGCTGGGAGATGCGGAGCTGCAGGAAACCGCCCTGGAACTGCTGTCGGCTGGCATTTGCATATTGTCTGGTTTGTAAAAAAAGAAACACAGAAAAAAGTGCCAATAAAAGTTAAAAACTACACATATTTGTTTTTACACGCGGTTTTAGGATCTCTGGGTGCTTCTGAGCAGAAGTGTGAAGAGCATCTGGCCCTTAACCCTATCATCCTGACATCTACTTCAACTCTAATAGAGCTGGCAGTGACAGGTACATGTGGGTTTTTTTAAATTGTGTTTGTTTCAGGCTGGGTTTCTTTCGGGTAACTTTGACGTACTGTGTCATCAGGTGAATACAGAATCCCCATCATCTCGGCTGTGAGGTTTCTCAAGTTGCTGTTTCAGTACAAGCAGCTGGATGTGTTTGCTGACCTTGCCAAACAGATGCTACATATTCTTTCAGTAAGTGGCTCAGTCAGTCATCTGGAGTACAGATAATCCCAAAAAGTGAATCTGTCTTTTCAAGTTTCCTCTTTCTCCATTGTTGATTGTCTTTCTGTTTCTGTCAGGAGGTGAAAGGTCAGCCTTTCAGGAAGGCAGAGTGGGAGCTAGCTTTACTTCACAGCTACAGTATTTTGTTCTTCCAAAAGAGCCGACTCAGAGATGACATGAGTGAGGGTAAAAGAATCAGATAACGCAGATTCCCTATTTTGTTGCAAAACATTTCTCCAATTTTATGCAGCTTTGTAATTTTTCTCCTCTGTTTATGTTTCCACAGACAGATCCAAGTCTTCAGCTTTCTTAAGTGATGAGATCTCTGCTCTGGTAAACACCCTGCAGATGTCCGTCTGTGGCTGTGATCCTGTAAGTTTTTGGGTCGAACATTCATGGTGGTTGTGAATGGTTTGTCTGAGAACCCTAGTACCCCTCACATCTGGTAAACAGACCTGTAGCTTTGTGGCATTTGCTAAACAATGAGTGGATAGGTCTTAAGGTACTGGTCATCGTTGCGGTTAGCCACCTGAGAGCCTCTGCTCCTGGGTCTGTCACAAATTCATAAATCTGTCATAAATCACCCCAATGGAATTGCCTTCCTATCCCGAAAATCTGTAAAATGAAACTGGGTATTTGACATGCATTGATGAGCTTTCCAATATATCCCATACCTGAAACTTGTGTATGTGCTGCATATTTGTCTTTCCAGGAGCTACATCCTGATGTTAACTTGGTTTTGGATGTTGTCTTATTCCTATGGAGTCAGGTGAAGGTGGTTATGCAGAGTGATCAGCTTCAAACTTCTGAGTTTTCTCAATGTGATCAGAAAACAAACAGCTATCGGAAGGTATGTGCTGTAAAAGAAGCCACCATTTTTATTAATGCAATAAGTTACAAGTAGTGTTATTACCACAGGTTCTGTTAGCCTCTAAGTACACAAGCACCCTGTGTGTGCTTTATGTAATTATGGTCCACAGCAGTCCTGAACTGCATGTACCATACTACTCATACTGCTTTCACAATTCTGAAATTCATACTGAAAAAGTCACCAACATTTAGTTACAAATAAAACCAGATAAAAATCCATTTTGGGAACAGTGAATACCCCCCCCCCCCTTCCCAAAAAATTATGACATCACAGTAGGAGTAACCATCAAAATAATTATTGACGAGCAAAATTTCTCCTGGTGCTCAATTGTTTTTTTCAAATCTACTAACAAAATCAAAACACCTGTTAGGGATATCAAAGGAAAGTTTTAAAATTATTATGGGATGACCACAGGACCTAACGCTGGTGGCCACTTTTTTGGCAAAGTGTATGTTTGAGCGATCTTCACAAAGTTTCAAATACATTCCACCAGGTTAAGTGTACAACCACAACTGAAGCTTTGTTGACCTTTGACCTCGGAAAGAGGGTGCCATGCTACAAATTTAAACTCCTCCAAGGGATTTTGATCTATTACCTCCTAACTCCTGGAACATCAATGGGAAGCTACATGGGGAAAAAAATGTTGGAATTAAAAGTCAGAGATTTTGAACTGTTGCTTGCACATTTTTTACTGGAATATCCTAAAAATATGATACACATATTCCTGGCTCAAGTTGACGAAAGGGTATGACATACAATAAGAACGTAATAGAAATATGAGTGTGGTTGACATAAACCCTTGTTGCTAAGGAAATCCAAAAGTTTATTTTTGCCGATTCTTTTCAAAATTACATTGACCTGTTTGTCATCCCCTGGCATCTAAAACATAAAAGGGTTGCTATGGGGATAAGACCAACAAAAAAGTATTTTACTCGTGAATTTGTCACGTTCAGCTCTAACCAGAGAGGGAGGGGCATGTAGCCACTTAGCCGTTAAGGCTGGGTAGAAAGGAGGGGTGGGTAGCGCCTGTGGGCCATACAACGCCACTCACGGCTTTAACTGTTTTGTATTTGCTTCTATCTGTCTACATCATTACAGTGGCTGTGGTGTCTGAGTGTGCTCTGTGAAGTGGCCCTTGCCTGTCAGCTGGCAACAATCGACAGTATCATGACAGCAGAGATGATCTGTACTCTGGCCGGTCAGCTAGAAAAAGCCTCGGAACATTTTGGTTCAAGTCGAGGTCCAGTCTTTGGCTCAGTTGAGGTTTGTGGGTAAACAAAAAAAAGCTAAATACTGGAGGAAAAATGAGGCTGTTTGTCTCATGCCTGTTTGTGCACATCTGCAGATGACCACTGCAGAGCTGCTTCAGAAGCTGCGTGACATGGTGAAGAAGGGTCTGGAATCTCTGTCAAAGGCGATCTCTGCTCTGAGTACTCAAGACCTTTCTGCAGTCACTGACTCTGCCTTCCTGCAGGTCATTTTCTTCTCTACTGTACCAATATAATTGTAGCATTTCATTTAACCGTGGAACCAAAGTTCCCTTTGTCCTTAAAGAAACTGGGACCACTTCAACCACCATCAGGATCAGCACAAGAGATAAAAAGAACAAATGAAAATAGGAGGAGGAACACAGAAGATGTGGAGTCAGAGGTGGAGTCGAGCTGTGAGCCTTCTATGAGTGTGTTCCTGCAGGCCAGAGACCTTCATCTAGAGCTGGAAATCATCCTCCATAGGGTTTCTGTCAAGTTGCTGCATCTTCATGCAGGTCTGAGGCACTGCACACATTGGCTCATACATTACACCGAAGCTTCTTAGATGTAATCTGTTTCTGACTAATATTAAAAACTGTCAAGACAAGACAATTTAGATATATTTAAGATTGCTGTATATAGATTACCTTGTTCATGAAGGTCTTGAGGAATTAGAATTTTCCTTTTTTTTGTTTAGTTGAAAAGCCGGAGTTGATGGATTGGATTAAGAACAACAAAGTGTCCAAAGCTCTTTTTCTAATCCAGAGGGCCTTGCTGGAGCACAACACTGAGATTGTGATTGACAGCAACACAACAAAGACTCTCCTAGAGGTTGAACCACATTTTTAGACTTCTTTTACAAACCCATGCAGATTTTCAAAATGCAGCGAGAATATAGATTGTGACATTATTTTTTTGTTTTTCATTTGTAAGAGAATTGTTATAAAACACGAGATTTAAAAAAAATATTATTTAAAAAATGTCAAACTTATAAGGGAGTGGAATGCAAGTATCTTTTACTTTAAAGACGCATTCCGATGAAAATGATCTTTTTGGTGTTTTTAGCATTTTCTTGTGGCATTTTTCTGATGATGGAGGACATAGATAAAAAAAAATTAAGATCCAATAAAGAGCTTATATATAATGTTGAAAATATGCTGGGGAAAAGGGGGCAGATTGCTCTGTGCTAACAGTTCCGCCCAGACCTCAGGGGGGAATTTATAATGAACAACTGCCGCTCTGCAGAAACTGTTTTAGAAAAAGACAGGGGTTTTTTTAAGGCTAAAAAGAGCATACAAAGATAAAATACGACTAGGAATGCATTTAAAATCTATCAAAAGATGATCGGAGTGTGTCTTTAGATAAATGAAAAATAGACATTAAAAAAACGCATGATTTGGATTCTGTTTTAGGTTTTATGATTTCTAATGTCTTTCTGGGAATCTTCGGCTAAACTGGAGTGAATTGATCTTTTAACAAGTGCTCTTTGTGTCCTAGCAGGAGGCCTTCAGCCTGATGGAAAAAGCAGAGCTGGAGGAGAGAAAGGTTTACATGACTTTGTATCAAACTAAACAGAAGCTTCATCAAGCGGGCAAGGCCTCAAAACACAAAGGAGAAAGCCCTCCACCTCCTCCTGTCCTACTTTCTCGCACTGACCACACCTTTGCTTTTGCTCCTGCTCCATATGACTTGGGAGAACAGGTAAAATTCAGATTAATTCAGAACTTTATCGAACTACCAACACTGAGTGCACATGATCTCTCCTCTTCATTTCCAGGTGTGCTGGTACCAGCTGTTTGGCCGTGTAGCTGAAGGCATCAACAAGAAGGTCCGCCTAAATGACTGCAGCTTGCCAGGGACTGGACTTATGGTGAAGATCTGGTTACATTGCAAGGTCATGTTTGTGTCATCACGTTTCTGTAATACTGAGCATGCTTCCAGGTTCAAGTGGGTTCTGGAGAGTGTGTGATGAGGGTTGAGGGTCTGCAGCCCAACCAAAAGTATGTGTTTGCTGTTGCTGCTTACGACAGCCAGGGCATGCTGCTGGGCAACAGTATTGGACAGACAACCACACCTCTGCTGGCATCCGTGCCGGTCCAGCTGTTGGCCACGTGGGCTCACTTGGCTCAGGCAAGCTACCCTCTGTTTCCCACTGCCTGGGATAAACAAACAGAAGAAAGATGCGCTTGAAGGTGTGTTGGTGTCTTCCTTTAGGTGGCTTTCAAAACAAAAGAATATCCTGCAGCTAAGAGAGCCTGCAGGGAGCTCTGGAAGCATTATACCGACTCCAGCTCTAAGCCCAAAAGCCCATGGGATAGACTTGCTGTAACCAGGTAAGGATAGAAACCGGAGCTCTCCACATGCATTTGTTACAGGGATTAACCATTTTTTTGGCATATGCCTATGTAATTCTTTGTTTCTGGTCATTAAGCCTGCATGAAGCAACCATCCAACAGTCTTCCTCTCACCTTTGCAACCTGGTCCTGACCTCCATCTTTATCGAGACAGAGATCAGCATCCAGGAGGGGGCACTCTGCTGTGAAACCCTTAGCGACAGCAGTCCGTTTATCTGGGACCAGGTACAAAGCCACCCTGTTACAGAACAGTGAGCGATGCATAAATAGGACTTGATCTGAGGCAGGAACAGAACTGTATTACATTAATAAAATGATGGCTGGTTTTGCAGGAAGCCAGACTAGCAGAGTGTGACCGAATGCTGGTGGCCATGGACTTGGCTTTGTGTCTGAATGATGGCAGCTCTGCTTTGCAGGCTGTAGTTAACTGTTATGGCCTGCTGGCTCCGCTAATCTTCCATCAAATCGTGCATGATAGAGTGGTGCAGGTGAGAAAATAAAGTCACTTAAAGCTAGTCGATGATGATGATGAAGTTCCTATTTGCATCCATGTTCATCTAGGTCCTGCAGAAATGCTTGGTAGTCCTGGAAGAGAATTCCAGTCTCCTCATACACACATGGGCTGGAGCTACCACAGAGTCCCTCCTTTACATGACAGCTTGCATCACTTTCTACCTGTCAAAAGTAAGTGTGCATGTTAAAACTATGATTTTTTTTTCATTCATAAATTTACACATGATGGAATTACATTAAGTTTTATAGAAATAATCTTTTTAAAAGTGCCCCAATAGTTTTTTTCTTACATCAATTTGAAGAAGTGACTTTTCTTTTAAAGCTGGATTCTTAAAAAAGTTATTGTAATCTTCCTTTGCTCTAAAGGTTTTACGTACTTATTTATGAAAATTGATTATTTTATCAAATTTAAGGAAACATCAATAAATTTAGTGATAAATCGTAGTCATTTAGCAAAAATGTTTTTAAATCACAAGAATATTTTAGTTTTTTTACTACCTGATGAGTTCATGTTTTATGATTCATATTTTATTGTTTATTAAAAACATTTCTGTTTCATTAAATAAAAAATAAAACAACACAACTTAATGACTCGGTTCACAAACTCACACCCATTTCTCCAAGTTCCACAGATTTGCAACTGTTCCACCCAGTGATACCTTTTGATTCAGTCATTTATTAATATGTAAATGTATTTATTTCATATTTGTAAAATGTAATATTCCTTGTTAATTCTTGTATCATTTCTTTATTTCATAAAGAAATTAACTAACTAATTCTGTTCTATTCCTAATGATTGAACAGACAATAAACTGTTACTGAAGACTGGTTATGAAGCTGCTGATTTCATTTGGTACAGGACATTATTGTGGGTTCAGGCAATGATGCATCTTTAAATTATGGCTTCAAAAAATCGGAGTTGAAGACTCGCACCTTTGTGTGATCAGTGACGGCCCTTCTCCCTCTGTCAGGTGCTGCGGTTGCTCAGAAACCATCAACTGGCTGCAGCGGTGCTGGACAGCGGGCGCAGGCTGCTTCAGGAGGCCACGGATGCTCTGCTGCAGATGAGCAAACTCTCCAGTAAAGCAAAAGCGGTAAGGAACAACCGAGAGTATATTTGCATTTTGAATTGTGTTTAATAAAGAACAGCAAAGACGTTTTTACTTTGAAACCATTCATTTAAATCCACACAATACAAAAGTGTGTTTAGAAAGTTGGTTTTAGACTTGAGGTTTAGGAGTCAGTGGAAAACCCTGACATGCTAAGACTAGCATTTGTGTGCAGACGGGGGCCGATGGTACAGCCAGTGATTCAGTGATGATACGGCGGCAGTTTCAGGCGCTGAACAGAAAAAGAAGCAGGGGCATATGTGAGGCAGAACTCCCCTCTGGTAGTAAGTCACACACACAAGTTAGTCTTCTTTTTAAACCTTAAAAAAATGAGACTTCTGAACAAGACAGAGTACAACCAAAAAATCTCAACTCACAGTTTTGACTACTACTCTATGTATTTTTGAAAAATGTGAAATTTCACATTGTTCATGTGTGGATAGAGCCCTCAGCTAAAGAATAAAATATAATAAAAATGTTGTATTCTCTTCTCTTCAGACTGTCCTCCAGCCCTGACTGGCACTGAGGACCCCATTGTTCTGTGCGATCTGATCTACAGCAACACATTACAGGAGGCCCATCAGGAAGGTCGGTTTTTTTTATGCCTCAAAGACTCTGAAATCGGTCTTAGTTTATGTCTGAACGTTCTTTGCAGTGATGAAGATCAAATGGAGGACATACTTTCTCGAGTTTGCGGCTCTCTTTCTCCAGCGGACCCTTGAGGAGGGCCGCCCAGACCTCGTTCTGAAGTGGGGGGAGAACATTCTTCAGTTTCTCTTCAAGTAATTAACTTTATTTAAAAGCAAACATTAAAACTTTTGACTTCCGGTCCGATTTATAATTAAAAACCCACTCAAATCCTCTTTTGATCAACTGTAAAATGATTCCCAGTGGTCTTTTAAGGATGATTATGCCATTCTTAGCCGAAATTTTAAAAAACTGTCGTTTTCTAGGACATAGTTTCTGCAGAGCGGCAGTAGATCGTTAAAAATTCACCTTTGATTTGTAAGCGTGACTGTTGGAGCGGAGGAAGCCCGTTCCCCTTTCCCCCCACTGTTACTGAAAGCTCTCTTTTAAACTCTCGCTGACTTACAATCCTAACTTAACATTATCGGTGCAACAAAAATGGCAAGCAACATTGGATCTATCCAGTTTTGAGTCCGATGCCAGCTCAGATGAGGCAAACGAAGACGTTTACGGATCTATTTGTCAGTGGATGCATCAGAATTTGAGCAGGAAGCATATTTTCTGTCCCAAATGCGTACAGCACTTTTCATCTGCTCACAACAATTTGGATAAGGAAATAATCAGAAATGCAGTTTTAATCTTAATTTTCTTTGAATATGTCTTCATCATGAGAAAATGCCACAAGAACATAAGAAAAACACCAAAAACACAGTTTCCATCGGAGTGGGCCTTTAAGGAAATCTATATTCAGACCTACATTAAGGTTTCAGCAACAAACTTGTGATTCTCTGATTCTATTCATTCTACTCCATCCAATTTCATAAAGAGCAGCTGATGAATCCTGTTTTCCAGGCGTGATGACATGATGGGACTATCTTCTAAACATCTGGAGGTTAAAATCAAAAATAAAGGAAGAGGACAAGCTCCTAAAGAAACTGGCACACCTCAGGTGAAGACAGAAAGGATATTTAATCTGTGTGTCTGATTTGTGTACTAGATTGAATCTGTGTATTGATGCACACAAATGTTTTGTGTCTATGTTGCAGAATAATATGTCAGTTCCACACGATGAACTGAGAAAGAAGCTCAAGAAAAAGCTGCCCTCCAACATGATGAGGCATGTCAGAACCTACAGGTAGCACTTGTCGTTTGTTGTTTTCTCTGCAGCAGGTTGGAAATCAGGGCTATCACAAAGATAAGTTATGTCTCAATAGAGAGCTCTGCACCGTGGACAACCTACTGACCATGATGTCAGATGTGGTGCGTTGCAGCAAGAAGCGCCTCCAGTTAAGGAACTTGTGCTGTGAGGAGAGGCCGTGGAGGTGTCAGGTCCACCGCTGCATGGCTCAGGCCCATCTAGCTGCTGTTCATCAGGACCTGGAGACTCTGCAGCAAAGGTGAAAGGGCACGATTGCCTCCCATCTGTCATCTTTTGCCAGATGTTTTAAAGACCTCTACTGTAATGAAAAGAATGTTTGTAGGTTTTTTTTACATGTTTTGATGGAGGTCATCTATAGTTTTTATTTTTCAAATCAAAAAAATATAAAAAAAAATTAAGCTTCAAATTGGATATCTGAGTATTACTTAATTCAAATCATAAATCAGGAGGAGACAAAAAAAATGCCACTTGAAAAAGATTGTATTTGTGATGTAGAAATAAGCTGGGCAGGCCACAAGCTCCCTGACCTGCTTCATTCTGATGCATCCCCCTGTAGACAAATATATCCATGTACGTCTTTGTTTTCCTTGTCTTAGCGGCATCTGGCTCTAAACTTTACAGATGGATAGCTCTAATATTGTTTGCCATTTTTGTTGCACCGTCAATGTTAGGTTCAGGGTGTTAGGGGTTGTAAACTAGCGGGAGAGCATGTAAACTTGGACTTCTGCACAAGTGGTTCCACCCACAACTCAAAGAAACCAAATGAACAGTGTCCTTGAAAAAAAAAAGGTTTTTTGATTTTGGCAAAAAATTGCATAATCATGATTAAAAGACCCCTGGGAACGCTTTTACAATAGATCAAAAGATGATCGGAGTGGGAATGTTTGCCCAAGAAACATGTTTTCCATTTGCTTGACTCAGCTACAGCCAGTTCGATCCTTTGTATTTCTCTCTGGCCCTCACTGGACTTGTGATCAAGAGGAACTCGCAGAGGCAACCCTCTTTCAGATGTGACAGTGAGTCAGAAACCAGCTCTTCTCCCTCTGATCGAGGAGAACAGGTGGAGAAAAAGGAAAGGAAAGGTAAGGTAAAGCAAAGGATGAGAAGACTAATATCTGTGTGTGATCCCTCAACTTGACTTCAGCTTCTGCACAGTGGTTCGATTTGATGACTTTGAGGAAAGATGTGGGGAAGGAAGAAGCTTTTCCCCAATAGTGGACCTGCTAAAAGACAAAAGCTCTACGACCTCTCCATTAAATTCCCTTAAATTAGCCGCTTCACATCTCCGCAGAGCCATGGTACTACACTTACAAATTAGAAATATTTATTTTATGGCTGTTTTGGATTTTTAAAATTTAATTATGTATGTTCTGCAGGTTCTGGCACATCGAGGTGGCCACTGGACTCTGCTGCTATGTGTTTGTCAGACTGTGTGGAACCACAGCTGTAAAATCACTGTAACGTCCCAGCTTGAAGCTCCTCCCCCTGTCACAGAGGACCAACTTCACGACATCTTCACTCCACTGCTGGTGCTAGCCACAGATCTTGTCATGGACATGCTAAACAAACTAGAGGTCAGAAACAGAATTTCTTTGCACGTCAGAAAATTCACAACAACTGAGGTTTTTTGAATGAAAAGTTTGATTCTCAGGTTTTAAGGTGTAACTTTTGTTTTTACTCCTGCCAGCTGTGGAGTCGTTATGATCTTGACTTGACGAAGGAAGAACTGGAGTCCAGTGTCCACTTCTCGGCTCCTCTGGATGACAGCACTGAAGTGGACCTGCGCTGGGTTCGCACTTTGGTCTTGCACACCCTGGAGCGCCTCCATGGCTGTGAAAAATGGGAAAGTTTGGCCCACTTTGCCTTACTTTTCAACTCATACACACAGTGAGTAACACGTGGGATTAACAATGAGCAGTCATTTTCACTGTTGAAGAAAACTTGATCTGAGCTCTTTAACTTGGATGCTATTCTTAACCGCAGCGAGAAAACACCACTTCACACAAGACCATGACGATTTAAATCTGAACTGTTTCACATATTGTTTAATATGGAGGTCTTCAGCCAAAGAAGTGAACGTGTGTTTGTTTTCCTTTGTGTTTCAGGGAGCGCTATGCCCTGATTGTAGCTCCTCTGCTCCTTCATGCTCAAAGAAGCTTGATTGAAAGAATCCACTCAGTGGGGGGGCCTGCAGTCCCACAACCCCACCACATAAAGACACAGAAGAGCACTGGCAAAGCGGTAGAACGCAGATCAACTTTAACAAATACTAAACCTACTTCAACTCTTTGTTTCTTACCAGTAAAATTACAGCATATTTACAAGTTGCAGTATTTTTTTCTTTTACATTTTTAATCAGAGGATGATCTAAAATAAACACTGGGCAGGTGTATCTTTTCCTCTCACATGATCCAAAACACACATTTTTACATGTAATCGATACATAATACATAATTCAGCCAACTTTGTGGCGATATGATGCAGTCCAATTCCTTTAACTAAATGGATACAATCTAGATATTTATTATTCACTTGGCATTTAAAGACCCACTGTAATGAAAATTATGTTTTTAACATGTTCTTGTGGCATTTTTCTGATGATGGAGGACATATAATTAAGAAAATTGAGCTTAAAAATGCATTTCTGAGTATTTTTGTTATTCAAATCGATGTGAATCAGGAGCAGACAAAATTATGCTGTTTGTAAAAGAGCTTACATGCTATGTAGAAAATGCACTGGGCGGGTCACGAGCTCCCTGATTCGCTCCACAGTGATCCATCCACTTATAGTTGACTAGAACAATGTATGTTTATTTATGAACTTTTCAGTTTGTGATGCCGTAAGTTTTACTTTCAGGTGACCAATGCGAGTTACTTTCACTGCCAGCTGCTCAGTGGATGGAGTCCTCCTGAACAGAAGCTTCCCATTCATGAAGAAACATCACACACAAATGCCTTTCCCAGAGACGGAGCTTCACTCAAAGGTTAGAGCAGACAAAAAGCCCTTCAAACATAAAAATAGAGAGACTTGTGGAAGAGCCAACACGTGATTTGATCTTCTGTGTATCTAAGCTGCAGAGAAACAGCGCTCCTTGTCTCTTGTGTGCGTTCCACTGGATGTGGAAGACACACTGAGGGGTTACCAGCGAGCTTTGCAGAAAACACCGGACTGCCTTGAGGCTCTGCGGCATAGCCGTTCCTTACTGTTGCTGCTCCTGGCAAACACGCAACCCTGTGAGTTTACTTCTGACTGAAGACACAAACACAGACGCTTTTTCATGCGCTTTCAACTCTCTCCATCAGACTTGGCACAGCTCCAGTTGGCAGGTCGGGTGGCTTTTAGCCCTGTGGTCAGGTCCAATCCAAACAACCATCCATGTGACCCCAGCGGGGAGGATTTCACCACTCCAAATGCCATCGTTGGCCTTCCTGTCCAACCTGACTCCATCCCAACTGTTATTGCTGCCTATTCTAATTCCATTCGTAAGAATTCACAGTATTCATTAAGCATTATGGTAGTATGATAAGTCATTTGAGAGCAGGTAATCTGTGAGCAGCTTTGAGCTGGATTCTCCATGTCCCGTAAGCTTTCTCTACCTTCATCCTATTTGAGATAGTCTGTTCCTTTTGTTTGCCAAATTCTGCAGGTAGTGTCTTCTTATATTTCGAAAACAGTATTCCTATTGCCTCTGCTGCCTCTTTTGGGAACTTCTGGCTTCAGTTTTGTTCATTCCTGTCTCTACCGTAGTTATTCGTTATATCCAATAGTGCAACTAGCTAAAGGACACAGTTGAGAAAACCAAAATTTGGTCAATAAACCCCTAATCATGCACTTGGATTTATCCATCTGTTAGAATAACCTGTCCTCCTTCCTCATTTTAAATTTCACTCTGGCTTTTTCTTTCCTTCAGTGTATTTAATGAGTACTTTCTATGTCTTCAGCAGCTTTTTTGTTCTGTAAAACCTCATTCATAAGTCTGACTGTTGTTTACCATCTGTATGTGGAGCTTCCTTCCGCCAAACAAAGTAGAGCCACAGTTCCAACCTCTCGAACCGCGACTGTTTTAGCTGAATAGTGATTCAGCTAAATGTGACCGTCCCGTTTTTGTTTTTTTATAGGATGTAGATTAAAGTCTAAGGTTAGGTCATCTAAAAGACTATAAACAGGAGGCTGTGCTTGGCCTTCATTATCACGGAATAAATGAAGCGTAAATTGCTGAATGTTTTTTTTTTAGCTGTGACCGCTGTGGATGGTTAAATGTCTGAGCAGAATTTTTGTACACTCAGGTTTGTGATGACCTTTGATTGATTGATTGATTTTTTACACTATTGCAGCAATCATTATTATTTGTCATGTAACAAAAACAGAATTGTTATTGATTGTTATCTTCAAAAATGATTTCAATATTTCAGAAATCATAATTACACATTTCGGTCTCTGATGCAGTAGACCTTAATTTGATGAACCGTGCTCTAGGTTTCTAGAAGTTTAGACGTCTCACTGTTTTTCCACATTTGTCTACTTTTTAATTTTTTTTCAGAGTGTCTCAGAGCTAGTGGCCACGAGTCCCTCAGACTTCTTGGATTGCATGAAATGGGAAATCTACACTTCTATGCTGGAAACATGCAGTAAGAAACAGACATTAAATATGTGTTTGTTAAAACACTAGGAAAAATGTCCTCACAAGTTCAAAAGTATAGAATATAAGATGTTTTTCCCTTGTTATAAGTTTAAAAAAATCAGCCATTGGAACTTGACTTTGTCTTCATAGGATTTCTTAAAATAAGTTGTGACTTACTGCCCTATTAAGAAAAAATAAATCTTAAAATTGGCTGAAAATCCCCTTTTTCTGAGTATATATTGCTCTGCAATAATCTCCATAATTATATTATGGAGATTATGTTGTTCTAGTTCTGCTGGACCTAACTGAAGCATTCAACACCGTAGACCATAGCACTTTAATTTCTAGGCTCCAGAACCTGGTGGGGATTCAAGGTGCTGCACTGGACTGGTTCAAATCCTACCTGGCGGAAAGAACCATGTGTGTCAGTTTAGGTGGTTATGAATCCACCACAGCTCGGGTTCCCTATGGGGTCCCACAAGGGTCGGTTTTGGGACCTCTTCTGTTTTCTTTATATCTGTTACCTTTAGGGTCCATTCTAAGAAAACACGGCATTTCCTTTCATTTATACGCTGACGACAGTCAGATCTATCTGCCGCTAAAAAAGGATAATCTCTCTGTGACGCAGCTCCTGTCGTGTCTCCATGACATTAAGGACTGGTTGGCCCTAAGTTTCTTGAGTTTGAATGAAATGAAAACAGAAGTTGTAATTTTTGGACCGAATGATTTTAGTGGACCGTCCCCGATTGATCTGGGCTCTCTGACTGGTTTCTTAAAATCAACTGTTTCTAACTTGGGTGTTAAATTGGACAGTAATTTTAACTGCAACTCTCTTTATCTTGGACTCAGCCAGTCGTCTCTCTTGCGTCTCCAACGTGTTCAAAATGCAGCTGCTCGTCTTATGGTTGGAGCACGCAAAAGAGACCACATCACGCTGATCCTAGCATCGCTTCACTGGCTGCCTGTGCATTTTAGAATTCATTTTAAGATTCTTCTGCTTGTTTTTAAATCTTTACACGGTCTTGCCCCGCTGTACCTCTCTGAGCTTCTCACTCCCTATTCGCCGGCACGGTGCCTCAGATCAGCTGATCAGATGCTTCTAGAGCAGTGTTTTTCAACCAGTGTGCCGCGGCACACTAGTGTGCCGTGGGAGATGGTCAAGTGTGCCGTGGAAGATGGTCAAGTGTGCCGTGGAGAAATTGCCCTCATTAGCTGATTTAACAACATTTTCCATCTCCAGGATTTCAGCTCTCTGTTCATCCAAACAGGCCCTGATAAAACACTGAGTAGTTAGGAATATAAAAGATCCTAAAATACTTTTTCTTTGCGTTTATTTTATTTTATTAAAGACATTTTGATAAGAATGACGTTACCACGACTCAGCTGCAGCTCCGGCTGTATTTTGGAAAAGTCCCGTCCCTTTAACTGTCTCCACCAATCATTCTTGGGGAGCTTAATCACATGTCATCAGTCTGACCAATCAGAAGTGGTTAAAGTCTTCACTTCCTTGTCCCGATTTAGCTCGTAAAGTCGCTCAGTTCTAACAAAAATAGCAGCTAAAGCTCGTCTTTAGCGGTGTAGCTTTCCACAGAGTCCGGTATCAGACCGTGGAACAAGTGAACACATCAATGAAGCTCCGAAAAGCGATCTCCGCCGGCCGTTTTATGCACTACATCTCCCATGATGCATTGGGTTGAGAGAGTGACAGCGCACAAGGAAATCTGTTGTTAAACGTCTTGAAACCAACGAACACACTTCAAACTGTTTTTAAATCTTCTAACTTAACTTTTATTGCATCTTTTAGAAAAAAAAAAACAGCTGCAGTTTCCAGCTTTTTCTGCAACAATTATCTCAAAAATGCATGTGAGACTGTGGAGGGAGGGGCTGTAGATCAATACAGACTGAGTTTCTCCTTTTTTTAAAATTTTTGGATGCTGGTGTGCCGCGGGATTTTTTTTAAGGTTAAAGTGTGCCGTGGCTCAGAAAAGGTTGAAAAACACTGTTCTAGAGGTACCGAGGTCCAGACGGAAGGTCAGAGGGGACAGAGCTTTTGCTGTAGCCGCTCCAAAGCTGTGGAATACTTTGCCGCTGGCCATTAGAGAAGCCCCTTCACTGTCCGTTTTTAAAACCCGTTTAAAAACCCATTTTTATGCTCTGGCTTTTAACCCAATATGAAGACCACTGTTTTTCTAACTGTTTACTGTTTTCTATAGTTTTATCTGTGTTTCCCCCCCCCTTAACATGTTTTAATGTTTTTTACTGTTGTGTTCAGCACTTTGTCTCAACTACTGTTGTATGAAAGTGCTATATAAATAAAGTTGAGTTGAGAGTTGAGCTGCAATGAAATTGGAAAGTTCTGAGTGAAATAGAGTTTAGAAAAAGATTATATTGCTCTGGTGATTGGAAATATTATTTCTTAAATTAAACCTGTATTGCTTAAAAAAAAACTTTAAAATATTTAACGTTGGTACATTTATACCCATATTAACCCAAAATGTCCTATTTTAAGAGGTAAAACAGTCTATTTCTTGACCATAAATCATCTTAAAGTCAGAATTGCTGAACTTAAGATAAATTTGTCTTTAAAAAATACATATATAAATGTGTGTTTACTTTCCATCCTGCCATTGTTAAATGCATTTATGCTCTGAGTAAAATTAAACTTTCCAGTTTCCCCAAAACAAGCAAGTCTGTTTCACTCACAATTCGTGATTACTTAAAAATAAGACGTAAAGTAAAAAAAAAAACAACTCAGAGAGATTTCTTTAGATAAGTTGCTTTCAAGATATTCAAGATTTATTATCAAAAAACAATTAGTCACACCTAACTGAGAAATTACTAGCCGATTAGTTCAATCGTTAATCAGTGAGATATTTAAACCAGAAACTATTTTGCGCTTTGCACTGTGTAAACATTTTGCATCAGTTTTAAGGTTAAAAACATCTATGTTTGTTAATAATCTCTTTTTTCTGCTGTGTTGCTCTGTATTGCTGGTTGACACCACAGGGCAGCACAGAGCTGCTGGATTCAGGCTGTAGACTGTTCCCTTCAGAGGTCAGGTGTTCTGCAGAAATGGGATGGTGTGTCCTTCGGAGGGGACTCCATGCAAAAAACGGTGAAGCAGGCTGGCGTTTGGGGGTGTCTCCAGGCCGCTGTGACCACAGCTAAAATAGCACAGTGGGTTAAACCCATATAAATCCTAATATTGTGAGGTCTATGCCTTTCAAACAGTTGTTTGACTTTGTTTTCACTTCCCAGGTTCATCCGAACGTCTGATGTCGACCAGCGAACAAAATGTTGTCTGCTGTCTTCTCACCTTTTTAAGGTAATTCCATTCATTAGATGCTATTGTGTTTGCATCCATTCTGATGTGTGTGGCTGCCGTTCTCCTTCAGTGCGTGCTGTGCTGCTCCGTGGCGCAGCCACAGCTGGATCTCCAGTACGCCTCCCACACCATCAGGGAAGAGCTGTTCCCCGGAGTCGACCTTTTATCCGAGCCTCGTAGGCTCCACGTCAGCTCCATTGTCTCAAGCCTCTACTTTGTTTGTCACTGGCTCTACATGACTGGCTACCACATCACAGTAAAAACTCTCTTTTCCTATTTTTCGGGAGATAGATCTTAAAATTAATCAACTAAATTTTTTGATATTTTAGCTGCTACCCATACTGGCCCTTTACATCCACTTTGTTGGCCCGGTCTGCAGAGATGTACGCCATACAGCTGAAGGCAAAATTCTCAAAGTCAGGGTTGATTCATTTTAAAGCAAAATTCACACTTCAGCGTGTCATTACTTTTACATTTATAAGTTAGTTAACTTTTCTTCTCTTCAGGTGCGTGTTCTCACAGAACTCTGTATGTTCAGTGAAGCTGTGATGGAGGTCGTCCAACTCACACAGGGAACAGGCATCTTTCTACCTTGTGGTCCTTTCATTGCTAAAACTAAACTCCAAGTATGTTCACATTGTTCTTTGGTTTTTACATGTGTTCATTTTCAAATTGAATAATCTCATAAGCCTGGACTGATGAGGAAAGAACGGACACCACTCATTAAACAGATGCATTTTCCTGACTAAGAAACACATTTATCTCCATCAAGGAATCTCCAAAATTTTTTTATAAAATGTCTTTCAAAATAAAAGTATTAGAGAGGGGAAAAAACAATTTTGCATCACACAAATAAGGTAAATGGTAAGACTGGGTTTAAAATATGTAATTACTATTATTATTAATTTATTTTAAATCATTTGATTATTAAAGTAGAGCAAAAATAGTTGGCAGTAACTTGTTCAGTAAGTTGTCCCACTTAAAAATACACCTTAAAGTGTATTTTTAGAAGAAAAAAAAACTACATTGTATGATTTTTTTTTTTTGAATTTAAAGATTTTAAAAAGTATGGTTGATATTAGATATTTAAAAACCAAATCAAAAATTTTATTTTCAAAGTTTTTAAAAGTAAAAGTCATTTTTGGTTCAGTTTACTGAACCATACACAGAAAGATTGGGAAATGTGTTTATTGATTCATTTAACATGTTAAAAATCTCTTATTTTGCAGCCAATGAAAACATTCTACAACAATAAAAGTCTTCAGGACAACAAAGAGGTATTATCTATATCAGATTTACATTTCTTATCTTTTTTTTGTCATTATTGTTGTTTAAAAGAAAATGTATTGAAGCAAATTCACAGCACCAAGTTATGTCTTTCTTTAAGTAAAAAAGGAAATAAAATATTTCTAATTCTTGTTTATATTAACCCCTTGATACCTATATGCAAATGTTCATCAAACTACTTCTGCTCCAAACTCACCTTTAATGTCTACTCAAAAGCAATAACATAAGTGAAATACATTTTCTTCATATCTAGAAATAAATTCCAGCAGCAAGGTATTAAAGGTGTCAGCTGCTGCGTCCAAAAGCTTCTCTATTGGCTTGTCTATCAAACTGTTAAAAAACAGATGTGCTGTTTGTCTGTCTAGGCTGTAGAAGCCCTTGTGAACTGTGACATTGCACCTGAGATCCAAACAATGTACGGTCCAACGGTCTGCACCAGCTTCAACCTGGCTCGTGTTCAGCTAGTCCTTGCCCTCAGCAAAACATTGGGAGACCTTCCAGATCCAGGTTTGTGAGGGAGAGGGGTTTATTCTAGTGCTGTTGAAAGTTTGAGGTTTGTAAAAAGAACTTTGGATCAAGCACACTTTAGACTTGAAGTGGCAAATCTCTTTCAGATCCAAAAGATTTGTGCGCAGAAACATGCGGCTTTGTGAAGTCAGAGTCCTGTGAAGAGGAAAGACCTTACGAAGGCCCAAAACTACCTAAACATTTTACCCTTTGTCATGAGGGGAGGCAGCTAATTTCAGAAAGGATTAAGGTAAGCTTCTCATTCTACTTAACCCTTGTCCTATCCTAGGCGCTTTAACATTGGGAGTTGGGTCATCTAGACCCACTAGACAGTGCTCTGAACCTTTTTTCGATCCTCACTGGTGTCCATGGATTACATGAAATCTTTCCATCTTTATCCACCTTTGTCATGGTAGGAATAACACGTCAATGTAAGGGAGGGGTTTTTATCGATGACAAACCAAGTTGGAAGCCACACAGACACATACAAACTAAAGTATCAAAAAGTATTTCAATCGTAAATAAATCTAAACATATATTAGGATACAACAGTAGATATTTATTGTACTGCTCCTTAATATTACTATGTTTCACCTACGGTATAGAAATTTGGGGGAATAATAACAAGAGCTCACTACATCCTCTCTTTTTCTTCAAAAATTCATTCAGAATTGTACATACAGCCGTATATCTTGATCATACAAACAATCTATTTTATCAATCAAGACTTTTAAAACTGCATGACCTTGTGGATTTTTACACTGCGCAACTTTTATACAGAGCCAGTTGGAAATCGTTACCATTCAATATCCAAAAACAGTTCTTAGAAAATGAAGGAGGCTACAGACTGAGGGGATGAGGGGAACTTCAGGATCATATTGATAAGAACCACAAAGAAAACTTTCTGTGTGTCGGTGTGTGGCACTAAACTTTGGAACGGTTTAAGTGAGGAGCTTAAGAAATGTTCAAATATTCAAATATTCAAGAAAATGTATAAAGAAACTCTTATTTCAGGATATGAAGATAAGAGGATTTAAGGATCAACAGGTGTTGGAATAATTCCAAATACATGTCTGAACTTGATTGTGGTGAAATAATCAAAGCTCTTTTAATTACAACCAATGAGTGTTACATTGTAATATGCAATAATGATTACTGCAATGTTTAAATTACAATCAATAAGCTATTGATTTTGTTTACTTGATCTGCAATGTGTAGCAATAATTACTGGTTTAATGTTATCATGTGTTCTAATGATAATCAATTATTATTCCGTTACTGTTTACTGAAATCATGAATGAATGTTTTCTGAAGATCATCAATCATTACTAGGCACTGGATTTTGTTACTTGAAGAGAATCTATCTGATCAGAACCGGATTTAAAACTCTGTAAAACTATCAAATGAATGAACTCATTAGGGGTGGGATTATATAAGCTTGCTTCTTCCCACTCCTTTTCAAGCAATAAATCAAACTCTACTTATACTTCAGTTAATTATCACTGTATTTAATTAAGCAAATGTGATTTAAGTGACATTTTTGTTTTATTTTCTGTCTTTTTAATCTATGCATTTCATCATTTCTGTAATGAGTTTGATATATATATGTAAATTCTTTATTGCCTCCTGTACGCCTCCTGGGGAGGTATTCCGAGCATTTCCCGCTGGGCAGAGGCCCTGGGGAAGACCCAGGACACACTGGAGAGACTGTCTCTCAGCTGTCTCGGGCACCCCCCGGAGGAGCTGGAAGAAGTGACTAAAAGAGTGCAGAAGATGGATGGATGGACGGACGGACGGTCGACGGATAAAAAGATTGCTGTCTTTGTTGTCCTGGAAATACTGCAACATTGCAGTAGAAATGAGAGGAATGAGATTTATGCTTAGAACTGATGATATTTTGGCAAAAAATAAATGCTGAAAGAAAAAGTGGGGGTAATATATATATATATATATATATATATATATATATATATATATATATATATATATATATATATATATATATATATATATAAAGCAGAAATATAAAAGTTAACAAATGTGGAACATGTTTTTAAATTGCATGCATAATTATTATAATTATTATATTTTTCTGGAAAATTAAATTATTGTGCTTTTTCAAGTGTTTTAAAGCATGTTGAAGTCTTCCACACCGATCATTTATGCAAAGAAAACAAGTTATTATTTGTTAGTTGAATAGATTTCTCACATTTAAGGGTGAGAATTCTTCTGTCCTTTCTCCTGTAGGTTGTGTTGCTTGAAGCAGCCTCCTCTTTGCTGGCCGCCACCACAGAACAGCTGACATTGCTGCCCTGCAGTGAGGAGGAGAAGCTGGAGCTCACTCTGGTGTCCAATCTCCTTAAAACCAACCTTCACCTACAGCAGGGATGTCCTGAACTCAGGTAGACGTTTGTCATCTGCTGGTTTACATAATTCTGTTTGTGTAACAAAACTTATATTTTATGGTTTCTATTTAGTTTTGATGTTGCAGTTTCATCTTTGGTCCTTCTGCAAACATCACCTGTGACACTGAGAGGATCCAACTCTGAACTTACAGAGGTTTTACAAGTTACTTTTACTGCATAGGTTTGATGAGATTGAAGCTCGAAACTACAACAGACTGAGAGCTCTCATTTTTAACAAATGCATTCTTTACGCTTTTTTGTGTTTTACCTAAAGGACCCAGGAGGCTGCCCTGTGACGGACAGTCAACCCACAGACTGTCCTGGAGCTGCCGAGGCAGCCGACAGAATCGGTCCGTTTTTGTGGCTGCGCTGCCGCCTGGCTGTGGTACAAAGCCTGGTTGCCAGTCACCAGGCAGATGCATCTATTCTCCCAGGTTTGATTCTGTGTGTTTTGGTTGATGTTCCCTCTGTCTCAAGGGTCGTGAACTTTTAATCTTCTCCGATTCCTCACATCAGAAATAAGTTTTTAGCCTTTTTCCTACCCAGACATGCACACATTTAAAACTCATAATTTCAGTACTCTTTCCAGCACCTTAAAGACCCACTCTGATGAAAATGGCTTTTTTGACATGTTCTTGTGGCATATTTCTCATGATAGAGGACAAATATAAAGAAAAGTAAGCTCAAAATTGCATTTCTGATTATTTCTTTATTCAAATTGTTTTTATTCTGTTTGAAAAAAATTGTATTTACTACATAGAAAATCTCTCAGCAATGTGAAGGGGAAGGAGGGCCGAGTTGCTCTGTACCAATAGTCCGCCCACAACTCAGTTTTTTAGATTTTTGCCAAAAACTGCATAATCATAATTGAAAGACCACTGGGAACGCTTTTACAATAAATCAAAAGATGATCAAAATGGGATTTTGACTTTTTTAAACTTTGAATCTGTGGTCTGTAAACTTTCTGTAAGTCAGTGTCAGAGTCCTGAATTCTGTCTTTAAGGAAAGAACATCAATGAAGAGATGGCGCGGCTGCTGCAGGAGGGTATTGAGGAGTGCGTTCAATGGGGAGACCGTGACACTCAGGCTTTGCTGCTGGTGGAATCTGCAGAACTGAAAGCACGGAGAGGAAAGACAGCAGAGAGTGTAGCGGCGCTACAGGTACTCCAGCCAAAGAAAAGCTGCAATCTAGAGCCCTGCGCGGGACTATTTTCTTCATCCCGCTCCCGCCCGCGCCCGCTGAATTTCTGACCAATCCCGCCCGCTCCCGCAACGTATGCGTTACACTCCCGCCCGCTCCCGCAATATGTATGTCCACTCCCGCCCGCACCCGCAAAACTCATAGAATTTAGTCCCGCACAGTAATAGAGATGCATTGATTTTGTATCGTCTCCCGTCCCGCAGGAAAAAACACGTATTTTTATTGATATTATTAAAGAGATTTATGTCCTCCTCCAGCCTCATCTTTTCATGCATTCCTCTTGTGTAATGTGCAACTTAAATATTAAATATATTTTTACAAATCCTGTTCTGTTAAAAGTGTGCGTGTGTGCGCGCGCAGACAGACGGCCTGAAGCGCGCTCTTAGTAAGAGGCGGGGCGGGGCGGGGCGCACCCTCAACAACAAGTTAGATGACAGAGGCCATTGGGCGTCTCTACCTGGTGCCTTCACGGAGCTTCAGTACATAAGAATCCAACAGCCGCTCAGCCTAACGTAGTCCGCTATTATATATTCATGGCAGCACTGATCCCGCGGGTTTTTTTTTTTTGCCGCCCGCTCCCGCCCGCAGCACAATTCAAACCGCCCAATCCTGCGAGATTTGGGTTGGGTCCCGCGGGACCCGGCGGGACCCGAGCCCAATGCAGCCCTCTACTGCAATCTACTGTGGGTAAAACAAATGTTCTATCCCCCTGTGTTGGATTTATTTGCCACTTTTGGAACCAATTTTGGGAAGTGTTTGTAAAAAAAACTTTGAGAGAAAAACGCAAAGGTTGCTTTTTCTCCTAAATGGAAACACGTGAAACAATTCACTTGCTCTGTATGTCATCAGTACAGAAGGGTAAAATGTTCTGTTCTGTTTCCTGTGTGAGCAGGAAGCAGTGGGCCTGCTGTCAGAGCGCGTGTCCGTGCCTCCAGGCTCCATGCTAACTTTGGCTCGAGCTACTTTGCTGCTCAGTGACATTAGAGAACTTCAGAGCTCCACACTCCTTCAGGTCACGAGGAAGCTGTTGGACATGCAGGTGCACCATCAGACTAAAGAAAACTTACAGGTTTTTTACAGAAGATAAAACCCTAACATTTTTGGATTTTTCCACATCTCTTTCAGATGCGTCTGTTTGGTCAGAGTGTGACACTTGTGGATGACAAAATGGGTGTCTGCACTCCTGGCTCTGACAACATTTACCTCCCTTACATTGACATACTGAAGGAGATCACTTTGAGGATTGGTAAATCACCACTACACAAACATCCGAAAGTCAAGCGCTCATGACAGCCTCAATGAGAAAAGCAAAAATTACCTAGTGTTTGTAAAAATGTAGAATAAACAGGCCAGCTTTATTTAGATAAAGAGTTTCAATACATAGATATTCATTTCAAAAGTCACTAATGTCAGATTTAAAAAGTACATTTTTATATCAATGAATAATCTTAATAAAAACATGAATAAATAGTCAGATTCACATGAAATGACATTTTACAAAATAAAACCGAAAGTAAATCAGTCGATCAAGGATTAAACTAACAAAATAAACAGAGCCAGATTTATTATTAGAACCTCCTGGTTCTCTGCTCCTTTTGACTGTTGACAAAATTATCCCATTTGGGTTTTTTGGGTGTTATTTTTTAAATCCACCTTAGCACAGCTAAAACTGAATCTTAAGAAAGTACAAAGACCCCTGTTTCAAGAAAATGTTTCTTATATTCTGTCTTGCAAGAAAAATAATCCTATCAAAAAAGTTTTTCCAATAGCAAAAGGTTAAGAAAACATGTCTTAGTGACTAGAATTTTATTCTTAAAATAAGAATTCTTGGTAAGACAATTTTTCTTACTCTATTGGCAGATTTCTTATTTTGTATTTAAAGAAAAAAATATTTATAATTATTTATAAGGGGCCTGTTTTTCCAAATTAATTTTAAAAATTGTTAAAGCATAGTTTCCTGTCTTTTTTAAAATGTATCTTCAGCTTTGACAGAAAATTTGCTGTATTTTTTAGATTTTCAATCTTGCACTTCAACTGTTTTTGCAGATTCCATGGCGAATTCTAGCAACAGGCAACAGCCAAACTCTCCACTTCCAATGAACCAACAGACTACCGTAACTGAGATTGAAGAGCTGACCGCCGAGAAACGCTGACACCTCCTGTCGTGTGTCAAATTCCCCACCTAACCTGATGCTGAAGGGCTTTTAGTTCTATGGGGATTTATTTTTGGAAAGCTTTATGCGAACAACACACTGAATGATCAGTTCTGGAGATTACAGCTCTCTGCTAAAGGGCTGTTTTGATTTGCAAGGAGAATTTCAAAAAAAGTAAATAAAGCTGCAGATGGTTTTCCAACAAGTAGTTCAACTGTTTTCATGTGAACTGTTCATGTTACTTATGTTTGATTCTGTTTTTTGTCTGTTTTAGTGTCTAACCTCCCAAACAAGACAAAAGACTTTAATGGAAACGAGCTAAAATTCAAATCAGGCATAAACTCTATCTGTGCAGTGGATAAACGAAATCCATGCCTCAGATTCAAATCAATTTAAAGCTGCTTCATTGTGCAAATGCAGCACAGTGACAGTGGTTAACACTATCGTCTCACAGCAAGAGGGTGCTGGTTTAGATCCCAGCTATATCTGGCACTCCAGCTTCCTTCCACAGTCCAAAAACATTCCCTGTAAAAGTTGGGATAGACTCCAGCGATCCAGGGACCTCACTCAGAAGGAAGCAGCTGCAGGTTATTTTTTTATTTTTCAGAGAAAATACCCCCAAAAAACGAAGCCATAGAGCTTTGACAAAATTATATTAAAAAAAAAAGCAAAGCAATTAAATAAAAAATTACTTATTCAGGAAAGTATTGTTAGTAAGATGCAATACTGCATAACAGTTCAGTTTGTTTCTACATCACATCTCAGTCTTGTTAGAAAATGTTAGTTCGGTTTGCAGTTTACGACTACAGTCATAAAAAACAAACAAACAAAAACATATTTCAATATTTTTCCAATTTAATTCATTAATCAATTAACCGATCAGTTGCTTTGTGGTCTGGGGAGTTGGGTTGACTTCTACTAAATGTGTCAAAATTCGTAGGCTATATGTAAACAACAAATAAACTTTACCTTTAATCTGAAAATTGACTGTACCTGTAGGCTTTGTATTCCTGTGTATGAGTTTTAAAGTTGGTACAGCCAAACTGTGGGATCCTTGGCAATTATTTTATTCTAAAACATAATTTGAAAGTCATGTTTGGATCATTTCTTTAGAATTTGTTAGAACAAGAGAATACAAATGCAAAGATTGTAAAGATGACATTTTATTTGAAAACCAAAAATAGTAAAAAATAAAAAAGACTAATTAATTACCTATGTACAGTGAATGTTACAGTAGGTGTGTTTTACAACTAAATGTGTTAAAGTCCCAGTCTGATCATCTTTTGATCTATTGTAAAAGTGTTCCCAGTGATCTTTTTAATTATAACTATACTGTTTTAGCCGAAGTTTAAAAAAAAACCTGTGTTGTTTTCTAGGACTAAGTGCTGCAGAGCGGAACTTAGAAATTTGCCTCAGAGTTCTGCCCGCCCCCCTCTGCCTCCCAGTTGCTGAGAGCTCTCTGTTTACACCCTCCTGCTAGTTTGCAGCCCCTCACAACCCCAACCTAAGATTACCAGTGCAAAAAAAAAAAAAAGGCAAGCAGTGCTAGAGTTTTTCAGCAGTACAGTTTTGAACCAGATGCCAGCTACATACAAGTGGATGCATCAGAATTTGGCGGAGCAGGAAAGTGTTGGCCCGTCCATCTACGTCACAAATGAGCTCTTCTTCAAACATTTTTTTTGTCTGCTCCTAATTTTAAAAAATGTTGAATGAAGAATTCTTTAGCAATTTCATTTGTTTGTGTATGTCCTCCATAATCCAAAAAAATTCCACAAGAGCATGTTAAAAACACACAAACACTCTTTCCATGTGAGTGGGGCTTTTACTCAACATAAACGAGCAGCACCTTGGCAACACTCAGTAAAATATCACGGCGAGCCCAAACAAAATCCACATCCCCCATATTTTATAAGACATAAATCGTATAGAAACGTTTTACTTTATATCAGCAGCCTTGTCTTGCTGAACACTCCGGAAACCATCCGCGTGCTCGGGCATGATGTGCGGAGGTTTGAACAGTTGTCCCACCACAACACCGGAAGTCGCTTTTTGTCATTTTACACTGAAGCCGGAAGTTGTGGGTCTTCCGCAGATAGCTGACTTCACCATAAACTAACTGGCTGAGTAACGGGAACCCTAAGCGAGTCGACTACAGGAGCCGTCCGCCGCGGTGTGCCAGTGGCTCCAGCTTATCCCTCCGCGGCGGTGACGGACACGGTATCGGCCGCTGGGCTCTGTGGAAGGGTACTTGTCTGGCTCTATTTGATGGGGCTCCGGCTCAGAAATGATCGCTTCACTTTCCAGAGGAAGTGCGCTGGATGAGGTGCTGCACGGGAGCTCCAGCGAGGTAACTGGACCTAAACTCCACTCCAAACTTTTCAAATCCAATAAAGAATTGTGAATTTTCAGTGTTTATTAAGACACATGTTGTGATGCGTAAGCATGCTACATAGCATCAAAAATCAGTCCGTTAAAGTAACCTAATGTCAGTTCGACTTATGCTTCAGAACTGTTTAGTTGGTTTTTCCATCAGTGCGTTAGAAAGCAGCGTGAAAGGTCAAGTCCTCTGTTGTTTGGAAAACGTGCTTCTTCTCAGACAGGTATCCTGGACGACGAGCTGTCACGTGACAAAATGGTAACGGTGTCGTAAACCAGGAGACGGCAGGGAATGTCAGTCAGTGTCCAGAAAAAGAGGACCAAAAGGGGGCTGCTGAGCTGTGCTCAACGCAGAACAAGCACCCTGAAACAAAGAACGCCCCCCTCACTGCTCCTGCTCCCCACATCAGAAACAAAGGCTCTGTTTGTCCGAGCATCATCAGGCTCCAGATGGGCCTAAGCCTCATTTGCGCCCCCCCTAAAATGTTCATGTGGCTCCTGATTTTACCCGCAGCACCTCAATAATCCTTGCATCCGTCAAGCGGTCCCTAAACTTCTCATGACCTCTTACTGAGCTCAGTGTTTGTCTGACCGCTCTACCTTGCAGCAACAACTGGTGGCGTATGTGTCCTGGGTGAACGCTCAGCTGAGGAAGAGACCGGGCCTGAAACCCATCAAGGATCTGAGGCGGGATCTGCAGGATGGAGAGGTTCTGGTCCACCTTATAGAGATAGTTGGTAAATAAATTGACGCATTGACGCTAAAACACCAAAATCCTACATTATTCTCAATACATCAAATATTCCTCCCATATTGGGGTTTTAAAGCTATAAAATTAAACTGTTTTGTTTTTTAAGTGCAAAGTATCCATGATCTGCATGTTTGCATCCACTCTAAAATTACATTTCACCAGAACCCACCATAACAAGAAAAGAAATTGCTTCTTGTTGCTGAATTTTAGCAGCAAAGCCCAAACAGAAAATCCTGTTACTGCCTAGTGTTGGTCTCTCACAGCTGTTCCGGTCCAGCTGCCCAGCAAGCCTCACGTTTGTCTCCTTTTCCTTTCTTTTTGTATTTTGATCAGCTGGTGTGGTGCTGGATGGCGTCTTTGTTCCGCCCCAAAGCAGAGAGGAAAGCAGGAAGAATGTTGAGGAAGTCCTGCATTTCATTTCCTCCAGACACATACACATGCCTCACATATCTGCTAAAGGTACATTTTTGTCCCATGTGTTGAAGATGTGTTGTGCAAAAGATTGAACAGAGCCTAAAGCTGTGAGAACACAACGGCCCAGCAAAGATTGTGTCTCTTTACTGGCTGTGACTGAAGTTCTCTGTTGATAAGGTGGGAATGAATGGATCATCTTTTTTCCAAAGCGAGGCTAAGTGGAGGATAGTAAATATATAGAACCTCTGTTCTCAAAGTTCCTGGTACACAGAAACTGATAAAGTTCTCTCTGTGTTAGCTTGGGGTTCAGAGGGGCTGTAAGCTAGTAGGAGAGAGTGTAAACGTAGAGCTCCCAGCATTGGGGACCACCCACAACTCAGAGGCAAATTTCTACTGCACTGAACTACAGCAGCTCTGCAAAAAACTATGCTCTAGACAGCGACATATTTTTTTAAATTTTGGCTAAAACTGACTAAATAATAATTAAAAATCCATTGGGAACGCTTTTAAAATGTATCAAAAGATGATCGGGGTGGGACTTTGAATTTTTCCATGTAATGGGTGTGCACTCACAGCATTCATGTTTCAAGAGACATGTTAGGACTTGCAAATTGCAGCACCATTAAAAATGTCAATGAAAGTACACTCACTTCCAGCTATGTTCTCCTCCCTCATCTGGGATAATTACTGTGCTATTCATATTACTTTGGGTCGCCATGGTTTTTATTTGGGTATCCTAGCACTAGGAATTTAATGTAATTGCGCTTAACCATGTTTTCATTTACCAGAACCAGCCTCATCAGAATGGACAGTAACTTTATTTATGACTTTATTTTTGTGATTTGTGATCACTACATTTGTTTTGTTTTTTACCCCCTAAGACATCAATGTCTGATCTAACAAGCAAGGTCTAATGACTGACCTTGTGTTATTGTCATATACATGTAATAATACAGACATTTTAAAATCTTATAGTTGAATCTCTGCTGTTTTGTTTCAAGTCCCACTCTGATCATCTTTTGATCTGTTTTCAAAGTGTTCCTAGTGGTCTTTTCAATCTGATTATGCAGTTTTTAGCCTAAATCAAAAACCTGTCACTTTCTATGACATAAGTTCTGCAGAGCTGCAAGATTCAATAGAAATTCCCCTCTGAGAAGGGGGCGGGACTACTGGCACACAGCAACTCCACCCCGTTCCCCTCCCCGTTGCTGAGAGCTCGAAAAAATTTCTGTCACAATTATGTTTTTTTTATGATTTGAATAAAGAAATAATTTAAACTTCAGTTTTAAGCTTATTTTTATTTTTGATATGCCCCCTATCATGAGAAAATACCATAACAACATGTTAAAAAACAGCAAAAACACAATTTTATCTGATTTGGTCTCTAAAGTATGTTCATTTTGGTTTGTGACAGGAGAATACCCATTTTGAACAATATACTTAGGACCCGGGATTCGACTTGGATTTTTGACTTCACCTGGATTTGCAAAAAATGACCTGTAAGGATTTCTGCTAGGAGAGAAAAAGAAAATATACTAAAATGAACCCTATCAACCTTCATCCCGGCTGCTTTTAGCCTCAAAGTTAGCAAAATGGCTTCAGTGCCACTTCACATTGTGACACTAAAATTTCAGAATATTTCCGTTGAAAACAGCCTGAAGTAATTTCCTATTTCTTGCAAATGCTTAGTCAAAATCATTAAGGAAGAGCAAAAACTGGAGTTTGCTCTGCCAGCTGTGATTGCTGGCTAGGATAGAAAATATGAAGAGCAGTGTTGGGCTGTGATAAATAAGGTTAAGGTTGGGCTATATTTTTTAGCCGCTAGTGCTAAAACACCTTGCAATGGTTAGTTATCCATTGACCAAGTTGCTTTTAGAGTTGGCCAACCAGCTTCCTGTTTTACCGGTTTTACCATAATACTTTTGTGTTGACAGTAGAAGCCATTGTTTTCCTACAAATGGAAGTTGGCTCTGTCCTTCATGTATTTATTTAATGTTGTATTCTTCTGTTCTGATTTTCCCAGATGTCCTTGAAGGGAACCTGAAGTCTTTAATGAGGATCGTTCTGGCACTAGCTGCCCACTTTAAACCCTCTGCCAATCAAAGGACCGCTTCAGGAAGTGGGAGGAGCTTGACACAAGCCGGCTCTGGCCACAACCCTCATTCCGCCGTCGCATTGGCTCAAGGTGCCGCCGCTGCACTGGTATCAGCCCGGCTTGACGCATCACTTCCTGTACGGACCACACGAATTCATGGGTATGCAAATAATTTACTTTATAATCTGTTCATTCACCTTTCTCTTAGATCCCACACTTTGGAGAGATTGAGTTTCACAGCCACAGTACAATTAAATCAATGGGCAGGTGATTGAACAAAAACATGAAAACAGTTATAAAATACAATAGGTGATTGCTAAACAGACTAAACAGACTAAGCTAAACTGGTCATCCCTGCCATTAGACCCTCCTTCTCCTAAACAAAAGAATTCTGGGGGGAAAAAGAAGAAACCTCATGGATGTCCACACAAAGGAGGGATCCTCTCCTAGGATGAACAGGCGATGTGCCAGAACTCTTCGAGAAGAATTAACTTATCAAACTCTACAACTATATGTTTGAATAATGTAGCAGATAGGCTTTATACAGATGGAGTTGGGGGACGGCTTGAAACGAGCCAGAGGCGAGGCAAAGTCCACCGCCAAGGACAGGAGCACAGACAAGCAAACTGGAATCTGGAATCACCCCCCCAGGGGGGACAACACCTGAATCACACTGCGCCGAAAAGAGGCATGGAGAACTAAATGATAAATAAATGACTAAGAATAGAGGAGAGGAGAAGTAAATGAGAATAGAGGACAGAACCCCAGTGCAACATACTTTCCCAGCTAAACGACAAAGAAAGAATTATGTTTAAACTATTCATTTTACATTTAGTCAGTCGGGTAATGTAATGTAAATGAAATGTGGGTTAACTGGTTAAATAAAAGCTTGGTTATCCAGCTGATCCCACTGACAGATCATCAGCTTCTGCTCTGCACAGGTCCAAACAGGCCAAAGTTTGCTTTTGATATATTTGAGAAGCTTCCAGTCTCTGAAAAACCCAGTTTTCAAACATTTTGCAAAAATGTGAAAATATAAGTAGAAAACAAAAGGGGTTTTTTGTTTTGTTTTTAATAGATGACAAATATTCAATTAAACAAAGTTGTTGATTTGTAGAATTTGATTATGATTTGTAAATAATTCAATAAAAGCGGCATTACAGTTTTTTTTCATAGAATATTATTGTAACACTAGGAACTCAACCCAGTCTTGGATCATCTTTCAGATTATCTTTCATATTTTTCTTTTACATAAATCCTAATTTTTAACTGTATTCTTTTACGCTCACGTTTCTTAACAGATACCTGTCTAATTCAGCCTTGCTGTAAGAAACGTTTTACAATTTTAAACAAATCAGAAACAACTTTATGTATTTGAATCTTCGTTCTTTGTAAACGTAAACTTTGTGATGTAGATTTTCCCTTTAACGTCAAAGTGGAGGCTAACAGCCGGACGCTAACTTTAGCATGTCTGACTTTTGAGGACTAAAACAAAATGAAATGGTACAGCCGTCATTAAACTGGTGTTTTCTAAACATAATTATAAACTTAAATCTACTGTATCTGCAACTTCATTATCCGCGTGTGTGAAACATTTGACAATCAGTCGCTGCATATTAAGGCAGAGCAGCTTCTGGTACATGGTAAGTACTGTCTTAACAAACCCATATGCTGAGGAAGACTCCTGGTTTTGTCTGTAAATAGCAGCTTTATTTTTCTTTGAAGTTAAAGGCTCTTCTTCACTTTGCTCCCTTGCTCTTTTCTCCCCCAAAAAACATTTTTTCAGATATGTGTAATTGTTTGGTTTTTATTCATTTAATTCAATCAACACAGGTATTTTATTAGCTCTTAAGCGTTGAGCTACTAAGTCAACGCATCCACAGATGGATGTGGGGAACAGAATCTGGTAGTTTTCCAATTTAAAACCTTTTTTAAGTAAGTTACCTTTTTATTTTGGAGAGGTGAAAACAAGTGTAGAATAACAAAATAAGAAAAAAACACGACAAAAATTGTATAAAATAAGAAAATTATATATAACAAGACAAAATTATATAAACAACACAAGTCCAAAAGGGAGTGAGAAGAAGACAAATCTTATAAACTCTCACCCCCTTTACCTTAAGTCCTTACTTTCCTAACTAAACCCAGTACACCCACCATCAAAGTCCAGTGCCCTACCCAAGTGTGTATTCGGTTACAACTGCACATGTAATTCTCATTTCCAAAAAACACACAAATGAATAACAAAACGCATTTTCTAAGTATGCAGATTTACAAATGCTGATGTTCTTTATTGTTTTGTACTTGTACATATTTATCAATAATCATATCTCTGTATTTATACTTAAATTCTTTTATGTTTGGACATTGTTTCAAGCATTTACTGGTTCTGTTCCACAACTTCACTATACAAACTGAAACACAAAATCTTGAGAAATGAGTAATTTATTTTTTTCCCTAAAATTGTGTTTTAATAAATAACCTTTGGATATTCGTCTGTAAGAAATTGTTTTCGGCCTTGAATATTATTAGAGCGGTACAATACTCTACTAGATCGTAAAATTTGAGTAATTTTGATTGTATGAATAATTTATTTGTGCGCTCAAGGTAATTGACTTTGTGTATGATTTGTATTGCTCTCTTTTGAAGTATTGAAAGTGAATGTAACGTTGTTTTATAGTTGTTCCACCAAACCTCTACACAATAAGAAAAATATGGTAAGACCAATGCACAGTATAATATGTGGAGTGATTTGTGGTCCAGAACCAGTTTAGCTTTATTCAACACAGAAATACTTCTGGATAGTTTAGTTTGTAAGTACCTAATATGTGCTTTCCAGGTAAGTTTGTCATCAATTATGACCCCAAGAAATTTATTTTCATAAATTCTTTCAAGTTTCATCCCATTTATGTGCATGTTAATGTTCATATTTTTTTACCATTATGGTGACCGAATAACATCATTTTTTTTTTACTTAAATCTAGTGAAAGTTTATTTACATCAAACCACAGCTTCAGTTTTTCCATCTCCTTCTTAACAATTTCTATGAGTTGCTGCAGATCATCCCCATCACAAAAAACATTCGTGTCGTCAGCAAATAAAACTAACCGTAATTTATTAGAAACCTTAAATAAATCATTTATATGTAAAATAAATATTGGTCCCAGAACCGACCCCTGAGGGACACCACAAACAATGTCCAAACATTGAGAACAAGCACCTTCAACCTTTACAAACTGCTTTCTGTTGCTCAAATAGCTTCTGATCCAGTTTAACACTAACCCCCTAATGCCAAATCCTTCCAATTTATTAATTAATATGCAGTGGTTAATCGTGTCAAAAGCTTTTTTTTAAATCAATATATACCCCGATTAAATGTTTTTTATCATCAATTGCATTTTTTATATTTTCTGTTACATTCATCAGGGCCAGTGATGTTGATCGATTTGACCTGAACCCATACTGTCCCATACTGGCACAATTTTTTTTGTCAACAACTGTTATCCTTGTTCCCAAAATATCTTCACTTTTTCTCTGAACCGCCTTTCAGTGGCCTTGGGTCAGCTAAGGACCCCAGTGTGTGTGTCCGAGCCCTGGTTGAACAGTATGAGCGAGGAGCCTCCGATGAGCAGGACCCCCTTCAGTCCAGCAGGTAATTTCCCTGCAGAGTCTCACCCCGCACTCTGCTAAAGCTCCTTGTTAGCAGAACGATTGTGGTTTGTGGAGAAAGATGTGAGAACCTCTGTCATCCAGCAAGTTCACAGTTAAATAATTACTGATCCCTGACCGCTTTCAGATGTTAAAGTCCTGATTTACATTTAAAATCTTAGTCTTTAGGTCTGTTGGTCACAGCAGTGAAAAGAACTGCATTTTACACATCAAATATGCCCCCTAAAGGTTCAAATAAAGCTATGAGAAGGAATATTGGTTTAGCAGGAACTGATCATTTATCTCATTGCAGCATGGAAACCTTGAAGCCATTTTAAAGCTACACCGCACAACTGAAGAGGGTACTATTAAAAAAATCAACAAAAAAATCTATTAATTGTCTCTGTCAGGGATAGACCATCTGTTTGTGTCCTGTTTTTGTCCAAAGATGGCTAGATCAAACAACATTTTGACACAGATTAGAAAAGAAGTGGCTAAAAATGAATGGCTTTGCTGCTTGTCTCTCCTTGATCCACCACTATCAAAAATAAAGAAAGCCCAAAAATATTATATAAGAGCAAAAAAAAGTAAAATATTTGTTGTACTGTACATTTGTACCTGGGCCACATCGGGGTGATACCAATTTCCTCCAGCAGGGGTCCAGAAATTTGTGGGCAGGAAGTAGATGAGTTGGGAAAAAAACAAGTGCTCTGCCTGTAGTTTATTGATGGATCCAGTAATAAAAATAGATTCAGCAAAAGAAAGGAGAAAATATTTATTTATTTAGTTTAAAGCACAAATATTTGAACAATCTGAGCTTTAACCTTCCCTTAAATGCCCGTCGTCAGCTTTACTAATGCCTCCTCACCGTCTCCCACTGTCTGCTCTGCTATGTTTGTGTGAAATGTGCTTTAAAACTATTTTTTGCTCACTTATCTAACAGCAAAAAACATTCAGTGCCTTTTTTTCTTTTTAGTGGGTTTGTACCCCAGTGCCTGACTGAGCACATGACTTTACTCCAAGTGTTCTCCTGTTTTATGGGAGAGCTGTGAAACAGGACAGAAGTGGAAATGACCCCTTTTTTTTTATCACGTGTTGCTGTTTTTAGCTTTATCCTGACGACACGTGTCCATTGGTTCGCGCCGTACCATTTGGTGAGTGGGTTGGTTCTCGTCAGGGCATATCGCAGGAGAAAACTTTGATTTGTTGTAATGCCTGTGCTGGATATGTAAGCTGCAGTGACAGACAGAGAGGAAGCCCCTGCCTGCGTCCTTGGTTGGCATAGTAACCGTTTGACAGCTTAAGGGTGAGGGGTGGAGTTTGTCAGCAGACGGAGAAACGATCATGGGTTTGTTGAGCTGCTGATGCTGCAGATGCACTGCAGGACGGAGTATCGCTGAATGCTCTGTTCAGACCAAACCATCTGAAGAACAAAATGGGGGGGGCACAGGTTAAATGGTAAGATGAACCCCTAGAGGTGTTTTATTTATTTATTTTTTGTGCAAATGTATGTTTTGATGGAACAATCGGTCCGTAGCAACTGTTTGGACTCTACAGTGCTTATTCAGAATTTCATTTTGCTGATGGTTTGTCCCAGGAATCATTATAGACTTCTGGATACTTAAGTCAGAACTGTGCATGCATGTTTTAAAGAAAGCCCAAAATATTGGACAAGACCAAAAGAAAAAAGACAAAATACAAACAGAATTAGTAATTAAAAAAAAGGAAATCAAGCATTTATTTGAAGAAGGATAACCGACACAAAGACAGAACCAAAGTATAAAAAGCACATGTTCTGTTCCAGATTAGGCCTATCAATAACTGTTTGTTGTTGTTTGTTATCAGCTGTTCTTAGTTGTGGTAGTTTTCACCCACAGTTTTTCATGATGTTTCTTCATTATATTACAGTTTAAATCAGTCGTTTTACTAGTTTCCCACTTAATCTTTTCTGTTGGTTTCAGTAGAGATCTGGGGCCTCATTTATAAAACTTTGCGTAGGATTTGCGTCAGAAATGGCGTACGGATGAAACATAGGACGTGCGTACGCAAAGAAATATTCGGATTTATAAAACCGTGCGCACGCACATCCTACGCATCTTTCCCTTAATAAATCACAACCGATTCTAAATGCAGCGCAGCTTTTTGCGGCTGCATGAAACGCCCATAGTTGCCCATAAATAGTCCGTGAAACGCCCACAAATGAATATTCATTGATTGCGGAACCATGGCAATCACAGAGAGGAAATGAAAAAAACGTAACTTCACTCAATGTGAAGTAAAAGTTATCGTTGGCGAGGTGGAAAAGAGGAAAAAGGTGTTGTTTGGAGGGCACAGTGTGGGCATTACTAATGCCAAAAAGGCACGTGAGCGGCAAACAGTGGCGGACGCCGTAAATGCTGTAGCCTCACAACCATTCGAGGTTGTGAGGCTACAGCGCTCCATCTGGGGGGGGGGGGACATCGGAGCGCCAGATGCACCGGGTGACACGCGTGGTTCCTCCGAGTGCTCCTCTGTAACGCCGGGCCCAAAAGCCCGCAGAGTTCCAACAGGACGGCTGGAGGAAGTCAGAACCGGCTCATAAGCCACTCGTCCTCGTTTGCCAACAAGTCTTCTTGCTGTCTAAAAATGCGTTCACTCCGAATTCTTCCATTTGCCACATCTTCTAAGAGCGTAAGATCAGCCATTGTGCGTCATTACGCATTGTGATGGGGCATTTTATCTCCCTCCATTTATTTACATCTGACAAGCTACAGATGTCGGTAATAATCCACGTGGAAATGGGAAATTGATCTGCGCAAATGTAATTTCTTGTTGCTTTCTGAATAGTCGAGACATACGCCATACATTGTTTTATCAAAAATAAAACAAACTAAAGGCATATGTATGAATACCATAATCCCATAGCTTATGAAGAAATGTTTTACTATGAAAACAACTTTCCCCAGTGGATCATTAGTACGTCCGTCCGCACGCCCACACCTTTGTCTGCTCCTCCAGACGGACACACTGACGAGAATATCAGTTTTGTACATTATTTCGTTCTGTTAACTATATTATTTATGAGGATGAATTGCACAACATGCCAATATTGCAGAACATGATTCACTTTTCTTTTTCCAAATATCTGTTCATTTGAATTTCTGTTGTAATTTTCGTTTGATTTTCTTTTGTTTGTTTCACTGCTGATCGATCAAACGGATCTTCGTGTAGGCTGTTAATTGTAAGACTTGGTTTGTGAAGTCTTCATGTTATTTATGAGAGGCAGTATTGTCATTTTCACTTTCACGTGTTTCTTCCATCTGCCGACGGCGTCGCCGTTTCTCATTTCACCCGTTTTTGTGCGTACGCCTGGGTCAGAGCTTGCGTGAAGGACCGCACATTTTCCCGTCAAGTTTGCTTTTTATAAATATCAATTATTGTGTAGAGAGAGGCGTACGCCTTCTTTTGTGCGTACGCAACGTTTATAAATGAGGCCCCTGGACTTTAAACATCCATCAAACATGGATTCTTTTTACATCTTTTACTATTTTATTGTAAATCTTTCTACTGTCCTTTAAGTCCTTGTCTTGTTGCGTTATCCACTTTAAACAATAATTATTTTAATCTGCAAATACATTCATCTTTGACTGAGAGATTTAAAGACTTTAGGTACTGTGGTAGTCAATCAAGCCAGTTTAACCTCTGTGTTCTATAGCTGCTATTAAATATCTGCACAAAAACATAATTTAGTTTATCTGTTGCGTTCCTATACTCTATTCTACAAGTAATGTAAAAAAATATTTGTTTAATAACTTACTTTATATTATAACCAGCGATCTTGGGTTAGTTCTCATCTGTACAGAAACATTGCTCCAGGATCATTGCCGTTTTTTTATTTAAGCCAAAAAAAATCCATTTTGGCAACTGTAGTTTTCTGTTTTACCAAGTTGTTCTAAACTGGAATCCACCACACTCTTACTGAGGACTGATAACTGCAGGTTTTGGCTTTTTTTTGCTTGGCTCTTCTTTCTTTTTTCTTATATATTTTCAAAGCGTTCCCAGTGGACTTGCAATAATAATTATGCCACTTATTCTGTCCTCTAATAGCAGTTGTGTTTTCTTTTCACACTCAGTATTGATCAAATGTTCTTTCAAAATAAAGGGGCTAATTGTGTATAAAATCTTTTTAGTGTTTTGGGACAGTTAAGTGTAGAGTTCAGGGGCCTCATTTATAAAACTTTGCATAGGATTTGCGTCAGAAATGGCGTACGGATGAAACATAGGACGTGCGTACGCAAAGAAATATTCGGATTTATAAAACCGTGCGCACGCACATCCTGCGCATCTTTCCCTTAATAAATCACAACCGATTCTAAATGCAGCGCAGCTTTTTGCGGCTGCATGAAACGCCCATATTTGTCCATAAATAGTCCGTGAAACGCCCACAAATGAATATTCATTGATTGCGGAACCATGGCAAACACCGAGAGGAAATCAAAAAAACGTAACTTCACTCAATGTGAAGTAGAAGTTATCGTTGGCGAGGTGGAAAAGAGGAGAAAAGTGTTGTTTGGAGGGCACAGTGTGGGCATTACTAATGCCAAAAGGCACGTGAGCGGCAGACGCCGTAAATGCTGCAGCCTCACAACCATTCGAGGTTGTGAGGCTGCAGCGCTCCATCGGGGAGGGGGGGGGGGGGGGGGGGGGACCGGAGCGCCAGATGCACCGGGTGACACGCGTGGTTCCTCCGAGTGCTCCTCTGTAACGCCGGGCCCAAAAGCCCGCAGAGGTCCAAGAGGACGGCTCGAGGAAGTCAGAACCGGCTCATAAGCCACTCGTCCTCGTTTGCCAACAAGTCTTCTTGCTGTCTAAAGATGCGTTCACTCCGAATTCTTCCATTTGCCACATCTTCTAAGAGCGTAAGATCAGCCATTGTGCGTCATTACGCATTGTGATGGGGCATTTATTTCCCTCCATTTAATTACATCTGACAAGCTACAGATGTCGGTAATAATCCACGTGGAAATGGGAAATTGATCCGCGCAAATGTAATTTCTTGTTGCTTTCTGAATAGTTGAGACATACGCCATACATTGTTTTATCAAAAATAAAACAAACTAAAGGCATATGTATGAATACCATAATCCCATAGCTTATGAAGAAATGTTTTACTATGAAAACAACTTTCCCCAGTGGATCATTAGTACGTCCGTCCGCACGCCCACACCTTTGTCTGCTCCTCCAGACGGACACACTGACGAGAATATCAGTTTTGTACATTGTTTCGTTCTGTTAACTATATTATTTATGAGGATGAATTGCACAACATGCCAATATTGCAGAACATATTTCACTTTACTTTTTCCAAATAAGTGTTCATTTGAATTTCTGTTGTAATTTTCGTTTGATTTTTTTTGTTTGTCTCACTGCTAATCGATCAAACGGGTGTTCGTGTTAATTGTAAGACTTGCTTTGTGAAGTCTTCATGTTATTTATGAGAGGCAGTATTGTCATTTTCACTTTCACGTGTTTCTTCCATCTGCCGACGGTGTCGCCGTTTCTCATTTCACCCGTTTTTGTGCGTACGCCTGGGTCAGAGCTTGCGTGAAGGACCGCACATTTTCCCGTCAAGTTTGCTTTTTATAAATATCAATTATTGTGTAGAGAGTGGCGTACGCCTTTATTTTGTGCGTACGCAACGTTTATAAATGAGGCCCCAGATCAGGAGATGGAGGGGACAGAAGTGTTGATGTTTTGGTTCAGAACATCAATAAAGTTGCCCCCCCCCTGCTGTTGAGTACACGCCAAGCACTCTGCAGACGTGTCCTTGCCTTCAGGCCCCGCAGTCATACTCTCACGTGCAGCCCTCACCCACTAAAGGTCAAAGTGTTGGACCAAAGTTCCAGAAAATGTGGGTGTTTAACTAAGTTTTCTCTGTGTTTCCGGAGCCTCAGCTCTCCTAGTCCTCTGACCTCACTGAAGCCGTGCAGCACGTCCAGCAGCCAGCAGCCTGAGTGCAGCGGCGGTACGTTCAAGAGGAAACGCCTTATTGCCATCTTTGGGCTCGTGGTGATGCTTTCCTTTGTGTCTCTGTGTGCAGCCGAGTCGTCTCTGTCTGTGCCGGAGTCAGAGTGGGAGAAATCCCTTAGCGAATCGCTGGAGAAGGAGGTGCAGGAGGCCCGGAGCATGGTGTCTTCTCTGCAGGTAGGAGCAGTGTGGTGGTTATGCTCCTCATTTCACAAACATCGCTGTTTGACTGTCACAAACAATTTTCATGGTGTATAAAAATATTTTTTGTTGTTTTGTGACTTTTTTTCTGTTTTTTTTTTTTTTACAGAAAAGTCTAAAAGAACTAAACCAGATCTGTTTTTTCCCCCAAAGAATCTCATAAACTGAACACTCCCCGAGGCTTGATGGAAAAAACGAAATTTCAATCAAATGAATATCTGTTATTTTATTTTTTCCCTCTCAGCTGACCAGATCTAAAAACTAGAACGTTTGTTTTTATTCCCACTTGCAAAGCTTTCATATCAGGGAGCAGGTCTTGTGACAAATCGGTTAGTTTTGGCTCAAATTCTGCATTTATGCTTCAGTTTCCTACAGTACTGTTTTTGGAACTAAAGACTTTTAGGTCAGGAGTTCGGTGGGGGGAGCTACTGCAGCATTTGTACAAGTTTGCATTCACAGCCCTTTCTTGCAGCTGAGGCTTCATATAGACACCGGTGAATGCTGTAGCCCACCACAGGCCCTTTCAGTCCAAACCTCCATCATACGGTGCTCTCTTTGCTCCTGCAGGCTCTGCTGCTGCGCGGCGCGCTGCCTGAGGAAGAGCATAATGTGGCTCTGGACCCAGGCAACCCCCAACAACAGCTGGTAATTTTCAGTTTTCCACAGCAGTCCTGGACTGCAAAAACCAGATTATTTTTTACTTTTTTTTTCTTTCTTACTGCGCCTTTGAGTGAAAATGTTGCCTTCACCACATGCACAAACTCGCCAGAATTTGCTCTCACTTAGTACCCAATGAAAATAATTTTGGGAATAGTACCCCCTCCCCCGCCCCTCCGGAAAAAAAAGATGATATCACCAAACTTTTTAAAACTGGAATATTGTGTGTGTGTGGCTCAAGCTGGACAAAACGATATAACATATAGTATGAACATACAGGGAACGACTAAAAACCATTGTTGCCAAGGAAATGCAAAAGTTTTCTTTTGCCGATCCTTCTTAAAATGACATGGACCTGTCTGTCATCCCCAGGCGACCAAAACATAAAATGGTTGCTATGGAGATAAAACCAAATGAAAAAGTTTTTGTTTTTTTTGTAATGAATTTGACAAGTACAGCTTTGACTAGGGGGAGCAGGAGCTGAAGGGGAGAGCAATGGGGCTCTCTGCAGCCGCTTGGCTAGTGAGGTCGGGTGAAAAGAGGGGCGCCAGGTAGGGGTAATGTCTTTGAACCACCGTCACTTACACTTTCTATTTGCCTGGTTGTTTTTTCTTTTATTTATGTCCGCCCCACATTGCTTTCACTGAGTCTGGGTGCGTGCGTCTTCCATGGGTATCAATTTCCCTTTATCCTCCCTCCATTGTGGCTCTCACACAACCTCTCTTTTTTTTTTTTTTTGAGGTTGTTGTTCGCAGCCATTTGGATCAGAGCATGGAGGAGGTCCGAGAGCTGAAGGTAACCCTTTCAGACTTAAGAGAAACGTTGCATAAACCGAGGAAGACTTCTGTAGTGTTGACAAGTGACCCTTGGCTCGTTTGCCTGTTTTAGAGGGAGCTGTTGCGCTGTAAGCAGGAGGTGCGAAACCTGCAGGCAGTCAAGGTAAGACATCCTGCGGCCTCAAATTTCCAGGTGATGCCGATGAAGCTGAAGCTCTGTGTGTGTTGCTGACATGCAGGACGCCCAGCAGCAGAGGCTGTGCACTCAGGAGGCATCGATCCTGCAGATGAAGCAGGAGCTCCTCAGAGCCAGTATGCTGAAGGAGGAACTCGGCAACCAAAACGTACCCCCCCAAAAAGATCTTTTTTTTTCATGAATTTGTGTGTTTTTAGCTCAGAAATGTGTTCAGAAGGGTTCTTTGTGTTGTAATTTAACACCGACTCTGGTGTCCTGTCCTCTGCTGCAGGCAGGGCTGCAGTGGAAGCTGGAGGAAAGCAACAGGCTGTGGAGCGAGTGCAAGGTGATAGGTCTATTTTAACCGTGTGGCTGAATCCTTCTGATCCTGTCAGTTTGACTTAATAATGTGATTTCTCTGGCTGCTGGGATGCAGAAGGACATCGGACAGAAGGACAAACTGCTTCAGCAGCTCAAGCAGAAGCTGGAAGAAAGCAGAAAACTGCAGGTGTGTTGTCTCAAAGTTAACTGTTGTATTCATGTGAGTTTTGACGAGCAGCTGTGCTTTCTTTAACAGACAGAGTTGCAGAAACAGTTGGAGCATAAAGGCGGCGTTCTACAGGAGCTGATGTCTGGAAACCTCCAGCAGGTGTGTGAGTCTGTTTGTGGGTACAAAAACACAGATTAGGGACACTCGGCTCACATTTTCCTCCTTTTTCCGCCAGATCCCCATCAACCCGGAAAACAATGGATATTCTCACTGTGGAAGCTCCGCTCATGTGTCAGGCGTAAGTGTTGTTCCACCTTAAAAAGGGCAGCGTCTTCTGTAAACCTTCAAAATCCACTTTCATGTTTGGAGAGAAGAGCAGTTTATGAATGAAAAAGGAGCCTGTTGGACCTAGTGTCACCTGCTGATGAATTGCTGAAAACAGCAGGTTTGTAGCATTGACTGTACAAGAGAACTGGACTGAGTGACTCCTCCCCTCTTGTGTTTCAAACAGGAAGTACCTGCTGGTTTCAAGAAGCCAGAATCCCATAGATTCTATTAAAAAAACATCTATTATTCAGACATTATACTGTTAATGCCTGCACAATGAATCGCAAATTTACAGTTATCAATTATCAATATCAAGCTGTGCAATATGCATATCTCAAAAGACACCAAAAATTGCACTAAAGGGTTACCTTAAATGTGCTAAAACCATCTTAAGGCTGCTTGAGGTATTTAACGAATCAAATAAATCCCTTCATGCATTTGACCAATCGGATGGAGCCCTTATGTTAGATGTTCACCTCCTATGTAGACGAAAGTCATTTGGAGTATAATTTAAATTATGCTGACTCTAATTTAAATTAAACTGTTGACTCTAATTTAAACTGTTGCAGTGAAATGGAAATGATGTTTTTGGTTGTTTTGCTGTTTATTCATGTATCGCCAGATTGATCACTAATATGGCAAATCGTGAATTTTCCTCTTATCATGTAGCCCTACTATTGTCTGAATAACCATTTTTGATAATCTAATTTTTTATATTTTTATCTGTAGTGTAGTTAGAAACTGGCCAATCAGATGCCTCAATGGAAGTAGGTGGTCTCATGTGAAACGTTTAGAACATTTAATTGACAGATTCTCCTGAGCCTGCTTTCAGGTGGACTTCCAACAAGCCATTTCTGATAGGTGAGAATGGTTGCCATAGAAACAATGACCCAGACCGACTTGGATCAATCACTGCTTACTGATGATTTCTGGCTCCAACATCGATGTCCGTATTGCGCAAATAATGGCCACTGAATTGGCTTCATTTAATTGAAGCCAGAGGTAAAATATTTTCTGTGGATGACATCACACTCACTTGGTCCAGTTCTCATATACTATATATAGTATAGTATAGTCTCATATACTACAGTCAATACTTTGTAAGGGGTGTGGTCTGATGGTTAGCCCCACCCCTTCTGCAGCAGGATGTTCCTTCTTTTAGAGTGGTGGCTCACTTCCTATCCACAGTAAATGCATCATGATATGAATTTAGGGGAAAACAATGAAAATTTAAAATACTTTGACTTCCTATCAGCGGATTCAGCATCTGAAGTCTTTCTACACAAGTTAAAATTTCAATTATTTAAGTCAGTCTAACTTGAATAGGATCTTTCCAGTAAACAGACCCAGAATACACCAGATTTTACGCATTTGCATGTCTTTTTTCTCTTCTTTTTCCTCATTAAAGACCCAATCTGATTAAAAAATAGTTTTCTTGTGTTTTTAAAATGTTTTTGTGTCCTTTTTCTGATGATGGAAGACATCTAAAGAACATTAAGCATAAAATTGCATTTTCCGATTATTTCTTTATTCAAATCATTGTGAAGCAGGAGCAGAGAAAAAAATGCATTTTTAAAAAGATGTAGAAAATATGCTGGGTGGGCCACCAGCTTCCTATTCCACTCTGTAAGAGGGACTGAAAGAGGACGAAGGACTTAATTACTCACTTACTGCCAACGGTCCTGCCCACATCTCAAAGGCAAATTTCTAATGAACTACTGCCGCTCTGCAGAAACAGAGTCCTAGAAAATGACACAGGTTTTTTGAGTTTGGCTAAAAGCAACATAATCAAAATAAAAAGACCACTGGGAACATTTTTACCATAGATCAAAAGATGATCAGACAGGAACTTTTACCGCTGATGTATTCTTTTAGTCTCAGAAAAAGTTTCTTTTGTTCTTCACCGTGGGGTTTAAAAAAAAAAATCTGTCGTGTTTTTGTCTCCTCCTGGCAGGCAGAGGAGGTCCAACTGATGCAAGATGCTCTGAGGAGTCTGAGGAACAAGTTTTTGGACCACGACCCTCAGCAGCACACCCTGGACACTCTGGAACAGGGCATTGTGTCGCTCATGGACCGACTGCACGCTCTGCACACGCACAGGGTACGCACAGGCCAAACACATCAGTCATGGCTAAATTTTAGGATTATTTGAATTATTTTAAGTAGAACAGCTGTAAGGTTTGGGTTGTTTGAAGGGGTTTTCCAGGAGATTTTTTTCTCGTTGAGGAGTAGATGTTCTTAGCTCTGAGCTTCCTCATGAACCTCTGCAGGAAAGAGGGAAATCTCCACGACGCAAAGATCAGCACACACACTTGGACTCATGGCCTTCCACGAGTAAGGAGCACCAAAAAGCCCAGGATGTGTTCAGGTGTAACCCACAGACTAACCCTGTGGTGTTGCTGCTCATTTCAGAAACTTTCAAGTCCCACAACGGCTCGACGTCCTCCACAAAAATCCTTTATTTTACTGGGAAGTCCATGACTCCTTCAATGATCAACATACCCAAGAGGTTGGTGTTTGACATCTGTCTTCTTGTGCTTTCTATTATGGTCTATGTGAAATGAGCCACTTCCTGTTGGACAGATTGGGCGAGGTGACTCTCAGGGATGTTAAGGCAGCTGTGGATCGAGAAGGAAACTACCGGTATCACTTTAAAGCTCTGGACCCAGAGTTTGGCACAGTAAAAGAGGAGGTAGAGAAGATCCAGCTTCATGCAGTGATGAGTTTTTAAGTTTTTTTTTTTTTTTAAAGATGTGTTTGTTTGCAGGTCTTCAACGATGCAGCACTTGTTCCAGGGTGGGAGGGGAAAATTGTGGCGTGGCTGGAGGAGGAGCGAGGGGAGGACAGGTAAGCAGGGGGTTCTCTACTTTTCTCCACTGGCTCCTCTGTTGGTTGTCTCATCACTTCTTCTTCTCTCAGGCCTTTATAGTTTCAGGGAAAAGGACAAACTCCCATGATTCCTGAGCCAAAGCACATCGGAGCGACCCCAAAATGGGCCTGTGGGCTGCAGATAGTCGCTGTGCTTTTCTACACAAGTGCCTTCATGACCGGAGCTCTGCCTGTCAATCAAAACCCCAGCAGTGTTCTGAGTTTAATGAATGTTGAACATTGTTTGTAGACATCAGTCTCGCATCCACGATTCTTTTAGGAAAAAGCAGGTCATTTTTATTTTAGTTTTAAAATAAAGTGTTTTTTATTATTCCAGAACAAAAGAAAACAGTGTTTTTTTTAAACAATGTCTGTAATGGAATGTTCTGTTAGAAAACAAGAATCAAATGGTTAACAGTGGTGTTTGTGTCTACACATCTATCTGCAGACCATTAGTTAGTCTGTGAAGGGAAGAGGATCTTTTATTTTGAAATGTTGCACTTTTGTTCTTGTTTTGTTGAACATATATTCAACAAAACTGATTGGACTTTTTATGTAATTTGCTAAAAAAAAATCTTTTTTATGTTGGAGGTTTCTGTTTCAGAGCAGTTTAAAGTATGTATGTTTGCGTGCGTGTATAATAAAAAACATATGTGGATGGCTGACACGCTGGATTTCTTCTGCTCTGCTCAAGTGTCGCCGCTGCAGACCAGTACGTTTTTCAGCAACCAGCTGGCAGCAGTGCCTTTTGCAGGTTTCTGGTTTGTATTTTTATTTAAAAACTATCCCTACCTTCTGTTTACGAAAAAAGATTTGTTAGATATTTTCAAATAAATGAGTCCTTTTTGAAAATGTCTGTTTTCCTTATTTTAATGATGAGCTTCCATCTACATTTACATGAAGATTTCCGCACAAATAAAATAAACTTAAGGTTTCCCACTTCTGTTTGACCTCCAGTTTAAGGGCACATTCACAGAAATGGCAAGGTTGTTTTTAAATTGGTTAAATGTTCAAACATAATTAAATATATATCACAGAAATGTGTATCTGTTAAATTTCAGGACTCAAAAAGATTGTTTAGTTGTAGTTGTTTTTTTATTAAATTTGTAACCAAATAGTGTACAATCGTCAAATCAGGGGCAGAGGAGTCCTCAGCAAAAAGTATTCCAATTGAAGATTATTTTATTAAATATACTTTGATATCAATACAGCAAATAAACTATAGACCATGAAGATGTAGTGCAGGAAGTGTTCTACCTTCATATTTTTTCAGATTCAATTGGAACATTGACAAAAAATAGATATTGTACAAAAAAGTACACCGTCTCACTTTTAATACAGACTATTTGTAGTGCAACTATGTAGACTACTTTTTGCCAAGGGATGTTGGAGAACAAAGGGTGTTTCAGGTTTTTTTAAAGTCTATATTTTAAATCATAATTTGACGATACTTTACAATTTATTGGTCTTTAATATACATATCCCGACAGAAACTTCAAAATCTGTTTTATATTTAGAGGACTTTAAATAATTTTTATTTCTGTCTCCCCCTTGCCATAAAACACTGCCATCTTATCAAAAATTTAGTAATTAATTTTTATCTTTAATAGTATCCCCACAAAATAAATATTTTTGAAAAACTATAAAAGTAACATGTTAGACATAAATAGTAGGATACATGACTGCACTGTTTTATTTAGCTGTCAATTATATGTTTATTTTGTTGACATTTTCAAAATGTCAAGTTTAATTTTATTTCATTTTTTATTTATTCTATGAAGAAGTTTGATTTGTGGGTGTGCGAAGGAATCAAAAAAATATTGCTATACTGCCACTGTGTGGACACTTTTAGGACTGCAGTAAACTAATTTGCAATTTGAACATATTTAAACGTTTGGAAAATGTATTATGAATAAAATTATATTTTTTAAAATTTTATTTTTGTTTGTTCTTTCCTTTTTGTTTTTATAACGTTTGAAACGTTTTTCCTTGGTCGAAATCGAAACAAGTAGCGTTTACGACACCTCCAGCGCAGTGACGGCAACCCTTGGAGGAGAGCCGTAAAGTGTCGTGTGAGGAGGTCATTAGAAAACGGGGAAGGTCTCTTCTCCTTCGTAGTCTCGGGCACTTTTGTTTTGGTTCCGTGTGGCCTCCGCTTCGAGTGGACATGCTGCGTCTGTTGCTGCGGCTCCGGCCGTGTGGTCGCTCCGGGCCCAGAGTCCTGCCAGCCCGGCCTGTCGCGCTTGGCTCCCGCCCCAGATGCAGCGGTGAGAGGCGGCTACACTGCGGAGCCGGGTCACGAACGTCGGCCTTGGGCTTGGTCTACAGTCACAGAGCCGGCCTGCTACGGTCTTCCCAACTGGTGGGTTCCGGCCCGAACACACGGTTCTACAGTCTGCCGCCACACAACAAGGTAAGCTTAGAACCGTCAGGGTCACGCGGCTCCGGTGCTCACCGTGCTTTGCTGGTGCAGCCCAGCTGGGTGAAGGTGACAGGCTCCCAACCCGCAGAAGTAACCACAGATTGTTAAAAATGCTCTTTAAGGCTAAGTGTTTAGGGTTCGGCCTCTACTATATCTGAATGGAACAACAACTTTTGGTTCTGTGAAGGTTCTGTAAAGTTCTGCTACATCCCGACCCAATAATCATTTCTCAGATCCAGGAAATAGATGGTTGTTCTGCAGGGATTTGGTTCGATTCCCCATATTTTACTTGTATTAGTTTTTCATTCTGAATAAAAAATCTTAGCTGTTGAAATTGAAATAATAAAAACATTTGAAAAGTTTTGATCACAATTATTATAGCTTTGGACTTTTATATCAGATTAAATTATTAACAATTACACCAAATCCAGTTTTCCATTATTGCAATTTTTTGCTATTTATTTAAGAAATTGAAACTTTTCTAACTATGATAAAAGTTATTCTGCAAAGCTTGAAAGTGTTATGAATCAAAATGGCATCAATTTAGAATTTTTGACCAAAGTATTAAGGTATTTTAATAGGAAGTAGTTGAGAGTGGTTTATATATTTACTCAACAGGTTTGTTTCTTCCACACATATTCAGGAGAATATAGTCTCTCAGACACTAAAACATGAATCTAAAAGTATCTATTTGTTCAGTAAAGTTGAGGAGCCACAATCATCAGGAATAACCTTTTTTTAAGCAGAAATCTTCTCCATCTCCTCCCTCGCTGCTGTTTTTGTGTCTCAGATTCATGGCGGATGTTTGGAAGCTTCTTTTATTTTTACCTTTAGCTCAAAGCTTCTGTTTGTTGACCTCAGCTGCTTCCAAAAGGTCCACAGCTGTGTTGAAATCGTTGGTGTTTACTGAGCGGAGTGGTATGATGTGGTGTGATGGACGCTGACACCATAACCAGTGACTAGTTCTTTTCCTCCTTCTTCTGTGGTGGGCGTTCCTGCAGCCTCCTCGTCTTTCGCTGACCTCTCGGGTTTGTTTGTTGCAGGTGGAGCTTCCTTCTCTGTCGCCCACCATGCAGACGGGGACCATCGCCCGCTGGGAGAAGAAGGAGGGGGACAAGATCAGCGAGGGCGAGCTCATAGCCGAGGTCTGAAGGGCGCACAATATTTCCCAGATCCACCCAGATTATTTTTTTTTTAAATAATAAAACACTTGTCTCGCTTTCCGTAGGTGGAAACGGACAAAGCTACTGTAGGTTTTGAAGTAATGGATGAGTGCTACCTGGCGAAGATCCTGGTTCCTGAAGGCACCAGAGACATTGCTGTTGGATCAGTGATCTGCATCACCGTGGAAAGGTCGGTGCTTGTCATGAAGGTTTGGGAGCAGGAGAGACTTCTGCTGGAAAAAAGATCCTATCTGTGTTTCATCTCAGCCCAGACATGATCGCAGCCTTTAAGGACGTGTCTTTGGATTCTCTCAAATCCCCTGCCGCCGCTCCTCCCCCTGCAGCCTCAGCTCCTCCCCCTGCTCCTCCAACCGCTGCTGCTCCACCCCCCGCAGCGCCGGGCAGCTCCTACCCGCCACACTTGAAGGTAGGCGTGCTCCTGCAGGAGGAACTCTGATTACAGTCGGAGCTGTAAGGTTTTCTTTTTTGTTTCAGGGTGTAGTCTTGATGTTTACCTGCAAAACTGGCTTATGGTGAAGTAGGCCTGCACGATATTAGAAAAATCTGCGATATGCGAGATCAGTGTTTGAAACTGCGATGACGGTATGACTTGCGATAAATGGAAAAATAGAAAAGCAAAAATACCAATACATTTTGGTTTCAGTGTGAGTTTTATTCAAATAATTCAACACAACTTAAATTAACGTGCAAGTTTTATTCAAAAAGAAGAAAATATATTCACCATAGAACTTGCCAAAACTAAGATGAATGATTACAAAAAATATATATAGATGCCCAGGAATAAAATAAGTTGGTGTCTCCTACATTTCCATTTTACTGCAAGTGTTATTAAATAAGTCAACATAACTTAAAATCCAAGTCTTTTTCAAAAAGGAGAAAAAGGTAAGACCTATAGCTGTGGGCAAAACATAAATGAACAATGAAGAAAAAAGATAGAGGCCCACAACTTAAACGTGACCTAGTATGAACTATAAAGGACAGCATCAGTATGTGTCATTATGGCAAGTTCTTTGAAAGGAAAACCAGCATGTTTACTTTTGTTGGTTTCAAACATGTGCGCTGACATGTTACTATGTTTCCTGATGTACTGAAAAGTCTCTCTGAAGGTGAGCTGCTTGCAGGTATGCAGAGATACTTCCTTGCAAGCTTGCTCAGCTGTGAGAATGTAATTTGGTGGAGTTTCCACCATGCCAAGGGGTCTTCTTCACTGTCTAGGGGTGCAGACAGCAGGTAGCTATTAAGCTCAGCTTCTACAGCTTGTGACAATTGCGCAACAGATGAGCTGGGGAGTGGGCTTGTCTTGAAGAAACTCCCCAGTGACTTTTTTGCCTTTTTCAGCGGAGCACTGGGTGGATCATTGGTCTTGGCTTCTACATCTGTGGAGCTTCTCTCCTAAAACAAAAGCAAAACATGAGGAAAAAAAAGATTTTGGACAAAAGAAACATCTCTGGAAAAAAACATGCATGCATGAATAACCTTTTGTGCCACTGCTTCCATTTCTGACAGCACCCTGGTCTTGATGTTTGAGACTTGATCAGTGCTGATATAGCTGGCTTTGAATCTGGGATCCATGAAACACGCCATGTCCAGAAGTTCTTGGGTAGCTGGATTTTCATATTTTGTAATCAAGTAGTCAAGGATTTTTTTCTTGATTGATTTTGTCAAATCACCATCCGCTTCCTTCTCTGCGAGCACTGATGTCTTCATCAGGTGGAGGACTGGCTTCACATATGAAACACTAACATAGATCTCACCTGACAGAGCATCTGTGAAGTCTTGCAGGGGGTGTAATGCCTGGTTGACAGATTCCAGTACATCCACATCCTGCCAAGTAGGAATCAAATGCCTGGATTTCTTGTCTGCTGAGAGAACATCAGAAATGGCCCGCTGCTGCTCCAGGACTCTCTCAATCATCTTCTGCCTGCTACCCCACCTTGTTGGACATTCAGTGACGAGTGTGTGCTCAGGGAGGTTGTGATCCTTCTGTGCTTTTTTCACAGCAGTCTTGGCTTTCCAGCTGTGACAAAAATGTCCAACTAGCTTTTTGCAAAGGCCAATGGCTCGAGCGATGCGGGCATCATCTTTGATGGAATTTTCTTGAATAAGAGGAAGACACACAAAAAAATAACTAATTATTAAACCTGTTTGTAAAAAAAAAAAAACATTAGAAATGTATAATAATTTAAAAATGAATAACAAGTCATTACAAGTGAATAATTAAATCACGACTTGCATGTTCTCGAATTATACTGTCATTTTAACATCTTGGAGCTATTCAAAATAGTTTGATAATAATTTACATATTTTTTTCATAAAGATCCATCTTAAATAAACTCACCAATTGCAAGGTGCAGCCTGTGTCCAAAACACTGAAGCCTGACCCACTTGTTGAGCTCCGTGGCTCTAACGACGTTGGGACCGTTGTCCGTGGTGATGCACACCTGTCGCTCTTCTTCAAGTTCCCAGCTTGCCAGCACGTCTAGTAATACGTGCACTATGTTTTCACTTGTATGCGACTCCGGGAAATACACGGTCTCCAGACAACGCGTTTTTAATTCAAAGTCCGCAGTGAGAAAATGCACCGTAAAACTCAAATAGGGTTCAGTCGTGCGGCTTGACCACAGGTCTGTGGTACTTGTAAAAAATCCGGCTTGGCTCAATTCAGACGTAACGGTCTTGCGGCACGTCTCATACATCTGTGGAATGGCGACTTGTGAAAAGTAATTTCGTGAAGGGATTTGATATCTCCGGTCCATTTTGTCCATCAAATTGACAAAGCCCTGTCGGCTCACTGTGTTTATTGGCATCATGTACTTTGCCAAAAAATGTTAAATGGCCTCTGTTATTTCTTTGTACCGCTTTGAAGTTTTTTCATAAGGAGTTCCACTCGCAAAACTCTGAAATACGGACGTCTGTTGGCCTGCCGAGCTCTTCTTTTTTCTCTGACTTAGCAGGTGTTTTGCTCTCCCTAGATGTCATGAACTCTTTAAACAGATCTTCGTGGTTGTATTGAAGGTGATGGTGGAGATTGCTGGTGTTTCCTCGGGTGGTTGCCACAGGTGTTCGGCATGTTTTGCATAGTACCTGTGTTTGGAGAACGTCGCCCGTCCTGAAACCAAAGTACCTCCAAATAATCGACATGCTTTTTTTTTTCGCCATGAGCACGTCCTCCGAGATATTGCTGTTAGCCATTGCAAGTCTTGTTTGGTCAAATGTCGGATGAAAAAAGTACGTAGTTTTTTTTTTAATACTCCAGCACTATGTAGAAGGCGGGTATCTAACATTAGGGGGCTCCAGTTGATTGGGCAATGACACGAAGAGCTCCATACCATTGGTTGAATGCATAAAGGGCTTTATTTGATACGTTACTTAAAACTACAAAGAGATAGTTTAGCTTTTATGTAACCTTATTAGGAGGCGACTTATCGCCATTTTGCCTCCTTTTGCGGTATGCATACCGCATTGGCCTGATACTGCGATGACGATAAATTTGCGGTTAATCGTGCAGGCCTATGGTGAAGTATCTTACCGGGAGGCAACAATAATAGTTGTGTAGATTCATTGTTTTATCAGAAAGCTGATATTTTTTAGGGAAAGTCTTCTTCCTTGTGCAGATGGGACACACTTTCTGAGGGGGTTAGCCATCAGGGCAGGAGTTATTTTTTTGGTGCTTCAGTGATTTCGTTAATTTTTGTTGAAACGCATTTAAACATTGTTTTTTTGTGCGGTTTTTAGGTCGCACTTCCTGCTCTTTCTCCCACCATGACGATGGGAACGGTGCAGCGCTGGGAGAAGAAGGTCGGCGAGAAGCTCGGTGAAGGAGATCTCCTTGCAGAGATTGAAACCGACAAAGCGACCATCGGTAAACCCAAACGGGCTCTGGCTGCAGATGGACCAGTGTGAGCATGACACAGACTTGATGCTCTGTGTGTTTGTCTGCAGGATTCGAGGTCCAGGAAGAAGGATATTTAGCCAAAATCCTGGTCCCAGAGGGAACTCGGGACGTTCCTCTGGGACAGACGCTCTGCATCATAGTAGAAAAAGAAAGTGACATCGCCGCCTTCAAGGATTACATCGAGACTGGGATGGCAGAGGCCTCCATGCCCCCACCACCTCCAGCCCCTGCAGCGGTGAGACAAAAATGGAGAAAACCCCCCCCTCTTTTAGGACAGGTCCTTTTAATAAATATTGTTTCTCTGTGCTCTCCCTGCAGACTGCAGCGCCTGCAGCCACAGCACCCAGTTCTGCAGCCGCAGCTCCAGCGGCGCCAAGGAAGGGCCGTGTTTTCGCCAGTCCACTCGCCAAGAAACTGGCAGCTGAGAAGGGAATCGATTTGGCTCAGGTCAGCGGTAGGTGACCAAAACACAACGAACGCGCTAGAGCTTTCAGGAAAAGAATCAGCCGCTCTGAAATAAAATACAGCTCATTCAATACATGCATGCATACATGTCTGCATGCATCCATGCAAACATGCATGTATGCATGCATACATATGTACATACAGTCATCTATGTATGCATGCATGCAGACATACTGCTCATATAAGTGCATTAGATAAAATGTATTTCTGGTTCCTGCTCAGGATCTGGACCTGATGGACGCGTCACTCGGAAAGATATCGAAAGCTTTGTTCCTCCAAAGGCTGCACCCGTGAGTAAAGCCACATATATCCCCAACTTTTGGTTTATTTTTTTTATCATGAAAGTAAATCATAATTAAGATTTCGAGTGTTTATTGCTCAGAGTTTGTTTAAAATGCTGTTGCCTTAGAGATTGAGTCTTAATATTTGCTGGGATTTTTCTATTTTTCATTTTGCCAAATGACTGGTATTTGCGGGCAGGCAGCAGCTGCTGCTCCCTCTCCATCAGCAGCAGCAGCAGCTCCTCCTTCACCCGCTGCTGCACCCGCTGCTCCAGCTGGCACCTTCACAGACTTCCCCATCAGCAACATCCGCAAGGTGAGCGCTCAGCACGGCTTCCTCTTTTCTGCCGGCAGAAGTCTGCACGGCCCCACCGTTAAACCAGGAGTTTTGAATCCATTCTGGAGTGCATGTTTACGCGTGTCCCCCCCCTCCCCTTACAGGTCATCGCTCAGAGGTTGATGCAGTCCAAGCAGACCATCCCTCACTATTACCTGTCTGTAGACGTCAACATGGACCAAGTGCTGGAGCTTCGAAAGGAGCTGAACGAGGTGAGTGTGGGACGCCGCTCCACCTCTCAACACGCCATGTTTGGCCCCTTACCAAGACGCCGCTTCTGTTTTTACAGGAGGTGAAATCCCAGAACATCAAGCTGAGTTTGAATGACTTCATTATCAAAGCCAGCGCCTTGGCTTGCCTCAAAGTCCCAGAATGCAACTCCTCCTGGATGGACACAGTCATTCGTCAGTGAGTAGGACAACGTACTGTCGGCCGTGATTGTGTTGTTTTGTTACATGAAGCGTGTTGCCAGGTTCAGCAAAAGGTCAAATGAAATCATTCAAAATTAAATTAAAATTTAAAAAGAAACAGAAAACAAAAACCTGTTTTATAAATAGAAAGTTTTCTATATTTGTAAAAAACAAAACTGCAAGGTGATCATCAAAATCCACTTGAGCAAACTCCTATTTTTTTACACAAAAGCACGTTTCCATAGCAACCAATTAGTAATGAGGTCTGCAGCCTCATTCTGAAGGGGGGCCAGCAGGGGGCGCTCGAAGCATGGTCAGCTCAGCACAAGCAGGACAGTATCGACAGTTTGAGATTGTTTCCAGGAATCATGTGGTGGACGTCAGCGTGGCAGTGAGCACAGCCAGCGGGCTCATCACGCCAATCGTGTTCAACGCCCACATCAAAGGCCTGGCCGCCATCGGTACCGACGTGGCGGCTCTCGCTGCCAAAGCCAGGGAGGGGAAGCTGCAGCCTCATGAGTTCCAGGTAAACCTCTGTCAATCCCTATTGTGCATATCGGATGAACGTCGTATTGATCTGGCTTTGCTTCCTTCAGGGAGGAACGTTCACCATCTCAAATTTAGGGATGTTTGGAATCAAGAACTTCTCCGCCATCATCAACCCCCCCCAGGCCTGTATCCTGGCTGTTGGAGGCTCAGAGAAACGGCTGCTGCCCGCCGAGAACGAGAAAGGGTCAGTGTGACGCCACGGCTGCGCTCCGACGAGCCGTGCTCACACCTAATACGGCGTCCACTCTGGTTCTTGCAGGTTCGACGTGGCCAACATGATGTCAGTGACGCTGAGCTGCGACCACCGGGTGGTGGACGGGGCGGTGGGGGCGCAGTGGCTGGCCGAGTTCAGGAAGTTCCTGGAGAAACCCGTCACCATGTTGTTGTGATGAGCCGGCAGACGCCTTTAGGTCACTCCCAGTTACCCCGAAGAAGCAGAGGCGGCATCACTCCACCCACCTGTCTGCCCGTCTGCCGTCTCTCCCTTCTTTCTATTTATTGTGGCCCCCCCCTCATGTCAGAATTAGCTTTATCTAAAAATGAGGAGCGGCGTTATCTGCTACGACAGATCAAAGTCAAGACAACTTTGTGTGTCTGTGTGTGTTTCTGCACAGCAATCTGTGAAGAGGAGCTGCAGTTTGTCTTTTAGAAGCACAGATGTGCAGACACACACACACACACACACACAAAGACACACACACAACTATTCAGCTGAAATTCCTGGTTTACAGTATTCCATACTGTGTTGTATATTTATGTACATCAGGTGAAAAAAAATCTATGTCCTCTTGAAAATAATTCTCACTGTAGTTCTTTTTCTTTTATTGGTTTCTGGAATATTCTTAAAGCTGAAACGCACAAAGTGCTGGTTTTTATTTGAATACATTGGTGGGGGATTTTAACCCGGTGCCATCGGTGTGCGAGGCTCAGAACTCGCAGAATCTACGAGGGCGGTCCAGAAGAGAAAAGCAGGACTGTTGGTTGGACACCAGTATGTACACCTTACAGACAATAAAAGGAAACTCCCTTAAACTTGTCTAGAGATGCTGTTGTTTTTCTTTTTACTTTCTATGGAGCCCTGGACATGACATTAAAAAAATAATGTTGCATTGTTCCCTCAAGTTAAGACATTTTGACAAAAAATTAGTATTTTGTAGCCACAAATTAGCATTTCTTTGCACACAAAATACTAATCTTCCCCCACAAAATGCTCATTCTGAAGGTAAAATAAATACAAATATTTGTGCGCTCAAAGTACTATTTGGTACTAAATGATAATCTCACATTGCAGAATAGCGTTGAGGAGCCTCGCCCAATGACTGAGAAAAGAAAGCAGCTGGCTTTTTCCAGGAGCTGAAGGTTGAGCGCTACTCCATGCTTCAATGTATCGCCTGAGTTTCCCATCATGCCCTGTTTTTTTTTACAAACTGGAGTTTGTCTGCTGCAGAGTAAGATTGTGCAATCACACAAAGCTCCTTAAATCTGACAGGTTGTCTTGTATTTTTCCCCTTATGGCACAGCTGCAACAGCATTAAAGTTGGGTTTGTTGTCAGCTCTTCAGGCAGAGAAACATTTTATGTAAATCCTCAGACTTTGGATTGTTGAGCCCACAGGTCATGAGAGTAGGATGTTATCGTCATCACCCCGTGGTTTTTCTGCCGCCAGTGTCGCACGCTTCTCTTTGAACCTCCCTCCTCTCCAGTGACAGCTGCAGAAAATCCTGGGCTTACTTTTTTTTTTTTGAACGGTAGCTTTGGGATTCCTTTGGATGATAAGTGGAGCGTTTGGACTAAGAATGTCTCCCTCTGAGTCATCCTTTCTACCATTCGATCCATCTGTGTGTCTGCCTGATCGTCCTTCTGAGAGTCCAAGTGAAGAAAAAGACAAATGGAAAAAAAAAGACCATTCATGTCAACTTTGCAGATTGTGAGGTATCCATCCCAGGCAGACAGAGCAGAACAGAGGGGGGAGAACTGAGGGGGAGGAGGGACTGGTGGCATCGCTCAATAGATTCCTCATGCATGCCTGGTTTTTCTGGCCAGCTTTAGTCAGGCTTCCTGTGGACGATGGCTTCCTCTGCAGCATGGATGCTGTGGATTCTGTCTGCAGCTTTCACCTCTCTAGAGAACGGTAAGTCTAGTCTGGCCGCTGCCTTTTGATATTCTAAGTGATTTAGATGCAGTATTGTGAGAAAAGAGTCAGGTCTTTGGAGAGGATCCCTTTTTTCTATTAGGAAAGTTGGACTTCAGTGAGAAGTTTCAGAAAACGTTGCTTTTGAGAGCATTTAACCCTTGTGCCATCCTATGACCCCACCCTTACTTTGACGTGTTCTTCCTACCATGACAAAGGTGGATAAAGGTGGAAAGATTTCATGTAATCCATGGACACCAGAGAAGATCACAAATCATTGAAGAAAAAAGGTTCAGAGCACTGTCTAGTGGCCTAGTGCCTAGGATAGCACAAGGGTTAAAGAGGCGTCTTCGTGAAGGACGATTGCAGCTTTGACGTTTTGAGCTTCAAAGAGCCTCTGAGCTGCACAGACATGGTGGTGATGCGTTCAGGAACCAGCTCCTCCCAGAGAACAGGCCTCGTTGTTCCACTCCCTCCAATCGCTCTGCCTCAACCCTCAAAGATGTCAAGTGTAATTAACCACTAATACGCTCAGCCCCCACTCGCAGCACAAAGGGCCCGGAGGGTGCAGAGGGGAGGAGGGGCTCCTGATCACTGTGATGGAGGCGAGTGTTTACAGGAAAGCGAAGCGAAAAGTTTGGATGATCTCTTCTTCTTCGGCGCTTTCAGCCGCACTCCGGGTCTTGGTGAGGGAGTCCAGCCTGGAGGTGGTGAGAGGCGATCTTGTCATCCTCCCCTGCTCCTTCTTCACCTCCTCCCACCTCTCCAGACTCAACATTATCTGGACCATGGCTCCTCTCTCCAGCCCAGAGAGTCCCATACAGGTGAGAGCTGCAAAGCTGAGTCAGCGTAACAGAGAGAGCAGGAGAGCTGAACGCTTCATCTTCACAATCGCATCCAGGTGATCGTGTTTGACCACGGCCAGGTGATCGAGAACCCCTCCCTCATTAGCAGGGTGGCTTTTACAGGTACTAAACTGGGAAGCACCACTTATGCTTTTATTTTTGTAACCATAGGATAATCAGATGTAACTACTTCCTACCTGCCGATGACAGGTCTACCCGTGAGTGCCGACATTGTCCTCAATAACACCCAAGTGTCGGATGCTGGAGTCTACAGATGTATGGTCAACAACCCACCGGAGGCTGCAGATCCTGGCATAGGAGAGCTGGTGCTGAATGTTCTGGGTGAGTATTGGATAATTAAAGAGGCTCTGAAAGTAAAAGTTAGAGTAAAAGCAGAGATTCAGCATTCAGCGGTGTTGCAGAGCCACCCTCACTGCCCATCTGCCAGTGGGATGGAGATCTGCAGCTGGGAGGCAGCGTCAGGCTCTCCTGCTCTGTGGCAGAGGGGGTCCCCGCTCCGGACATCCGCTGGGCCAAGGTGGCCCCCGAGGAAATCCCACTTCCTGTCAACAGGGAGGGTCAGTGTTCCACAATCTTTAAAACCTGCAGATTTTGACTGACTTGAGTACCTTTTTGTTTTTGGAAGAATGACACAGAGGTGAAATTATGGAACCTTGGGGAAGCAGAAACCTGAAGTGTGTTTGTTGGACTGACATAGATGTCTCTCTGTGCTTCAGGGGAATTTTCCGGCTCAGTGCGGATCGTGAACGTGTCCTCTCAGATGTCCGGTTTGTACCGGTGCTCGGCCTCCAACGTCCTGGGAACAGAGAACTGCTATATCAACCTGTCAATCTACACCAGTGAGTGTCCATACGGGACGTGTGCCCCCCGCCCCCTCATCGGGGTGTAGTTCATATCAGTCGTGTGGTTGTTCCCGCAGCTCAAGTCGGCCCCTCCGGCCTTCTGCAGGCCGTCCTGCTGACGCTGGCCATGAGCCTCCTGCTACTGGCCCTGCTGATGCTCATCCTATGGCTTCATCGCACTGGACAGGACGGAAGGAGGCGAGGAAGGAAAGCTGAAGAGGAGGAGTGTTATAATGAAATACGGTACACCCCCTCATTGATGAAACGCTCCTTTGTCTGAGTTCTCCCTGTGAAAACAGAAAAACTACAAATTAACCCGAGTTCTTGTGTGTCTGAGGATGTGTCACTGCCTAGCTGTACATCTTATTTTGAAATAAACAATCAGCGTCTGACTGTTGAGCTTTATTGCTGTAAAGATCTCAGATGTTTCAACACTTTTTTAGAATTAGCACAAAAAAAACAAAACAATATCATATCTCGCGTCGGTTGGGATCGTTTCACTTAAAAAATACGTGCAAAGTCGGCAGGAAGCAAAGATGTACTGTGATCCTAGTTGTAGGTGTGAATAGAGCGGAGGTTAACCCTTGTGCTATCTTAGATGACCCCACCCTTGCATTGACGTGTTCTTCCTACCATGACAAAGGTGGATAAAGGTGGAAAGATTTCATGTAATCCATGGACACCATTGAAGATCACAAATCATTGTAGAAAAAAGGTTCAGAGCACTGTCTAGTGCAGGGGTCGGGAACCTATGGCTCGCGAGCCATATATGGCTCTTTTGATGGTCACATGTGGCTCGCAGACAAATGTTTAATTATCCTTTTTTTTTTCATTAGACCAGTCCTTCTCGGGCGCGATGCGATGCCAGAGGCGTGCAGTAGTGGTGGTGCTTGGAGAGAAAAATCTGCGCCAGCACTCTCAGTTTACTATTATTTATTATTTCACAGAGTTTGTACCATCTGGAAACCTGTGAACTGCCGTGCCTAAAACTGCGCGCTCCCGTCTCTGAGAAAGAGCGCGCAGTTGCGGAGACGGGATGTGTGAGGAAGAAGGCAGAGGGTGGGGGGGTGGGGGGGGGGGACCGGCAGCAGGTGAATCGCGCAGGGATTGTAAAAACGTAAAACCTGGTGCCCGTCACTCACTGCAGCGTGTGAGTGTGTGTTTGCTTCCATGTCTTTCTCACATCTAAAGAACATTCAGACCTAAGATCCCGTTTAAAGTCTCAACACCTGCATGAAGCAGAAACTCACCACGTATCAACCAGACTAGACTATCAGCAAAACTACTACGAGAAATACTCATCATTTATTAGCAACAGCATAACAATGTCATTAAAAAGAATCCACAGACTTATTGTACTTTAAAAGTGTTGAATTACATCAAATGCACACATTCACTTGTATATTTAGTTTTAAACATATTGTCGCGGACTGAGTTTAACTTGGCTGTTGGGCCGCGTAAAAAGTTCTGGAGTTCATGGAACGCATCGATCAAGCAGAGATCTGATTGGCCCTCAGATCTGTCGCTCAGCCTGTTGTTAGGGAGTTTGGACCAATGGGGTTCAGCTATGGGCCGAATAAGGGAAATGGGAGGGCTGGAGCGGGAGCAGGTGAACATAAAGTTGGGAGAAGCGCTCTCGTCTCGGCGGGAGAGACTTAGGAGTTGCTGAGTTAATTGTATGGCGTTTGTTAGGGGTCTGCAGTAACCAGAATAAAGAACCTTAAAAGAGGTTAAGTCTCAGTGTGGTAAAGGGACACTACATTAATGTATGGCTCTTTCGAAATTACATTTAAAAATATGTGGCGTTTATGGCTCTCTTGGCCAAAAAGGTTCCCGACCCCTGAGCTAGTGGGTCTAGATGACCCAACTCCCAATGTTGAAGTGCCTAGGATAGCACAAGGGTTAAGGTTACTGTAGGTTTAGGCACCAAGTAGGTCAGGTGGAGGTCGGGGCAGGGCTGAAAGGAAATGCTTTTGAGTAAGGAAAGATCTCAGGAACTGGATATTGATGAGATTTATTTGTGCTACAGAAAAATGTGCTTGCGATTATCGGCTCTGGACCAATGATGCGTTTGAGGGATAAACAGATGAATAAACCCTATAGCCTGGACGCTGATGGCTAAGAACTGGACCAAAGCTTTGTTCCTGGTGGAGACCAGGGGGGAGAAGGGCGGGCGAACCGTCCATAACAGAGTGGTCTGCAACCTCAGGTTCCAGGGCTGCATGATGCCCTTCCATGTTGAAGAAAATAGCTACGGACGGACGGACGGACAGATAGGTAGATAGATAAACAATTGGGCTCTTTTAGCATTACAGGGCTGCAGAGTGACGTAACAACCCCCTATACCTGGAAGTGAGGAGAATTTTCTCTTATAAAAACTCCACACAGCTGTGGACACATGAGAAAAGATATCCACAATAGTACCAGACCATAGTAACCCTTGTGCTATCCTAGGCACTTTACCATTGGGAGTTGGGTCATCTAGACCCACTAGACAGTGCGCTAAACATTTTTCTTCAATGATTTGTGATCCTCACTGGTGTCCATGGATTACATGAAATCTTTCCACCTTTATCCACCTTTGTCATGGTAGGGAGAACACGTCAATGTAAGGGTGGGGTCATCTAAGATAGCACAAGGGTTAAAGCTAAATACTAAGGGAAATGTCACTGCAGTAACCGCTATTAGTAACAATTCTTTTGTTTCTCTATAAAGATATTTAAGCATCGATCTAAACTGTTACGTTCCTTGTGATTTTTTTTGTCCCAACAGTTTTATATCCACATCTCAGTACCGTATTTTCCGGACTATAAGTCGCACCGGAGTATAAGTCGCACCAACCCAAAAATGCATTATAAAGTAGAAAAAAACACATAAGTCGCACTGGACTATAAATCGCATTTTGACGGGAAATTTATTTGACAAAATCTGAGACCAAGAACTAATGACTTGCACAACCTCATATGACACAATCATAGCAGACTGTTTATCTAATAATTTCACAGTAATTCTTTCTCTTACTTAATTATTTATTCCTTTCATGAAGCATCATTGGCCAACTAATACTCTGTTTTCATCCTGTATTTGTAGAAACAGTTTTCACTTTTATTGCATTTCTGAATCTATGAAATCATTGGAAAATAGAATATTATGTTGTTAGCCTTCAAGATCTTATTGTAAAAAAAGGTTTGCTGATTCTCTGAGTCACTTAACATACTCTAAACACTTAACATACCTCATACATCAAATTGACCCAGGAACATCATCTCTGTTCCTCACAAATGAACATAACAGGAGGGTTAACAATGTATTTATTTCAATTTATTTCTAATATAAGTCGCTGCGGAGTATAAGTCGCACCCCTTGCCAAACTATGAAAAAAAGGGCGACTTATAGTCCGGAAAATACGGTATTTATGGTTAAAATCTGGACTCTGGAGAGACGTTTGTTTAAATTCGTGTGGCAGAATAATATTTTTCAATGCTGTATTTATAGGTAAAACAAAATAAACCTCAAGGGAAAGAATCCACTTACAATAAAATGCAAAGACAAAAAACTTTTAATTTAAATAGAAGGGAAAAAAATGAACCACATAAAAAAACTTTACAGAACATTGAGATAAACTTCTTAAATAAAAGACAACCCCCATCCAAAAAAAGGTGTATGATACAGAATGTGCAAAAAAAAAAAAGGTATTCATTCCACTTAACTGCAGGTTTCAGTGTGAAGAACGTTTCTCCTTTCTGATGGGTAAACTCAAAAATCCCTCCCCAAACTGCAGCATCGGATGGGAGGAAAAATCCCCCAAAGCCCAATAATAAAATAGATTTATATTTTAAATATATATTCATATAGCAAACATGCTGTACATCAGTTCAAAGATTAGAAGTCCCTTTTTTTCACACCAGCGTCTATCAGCTTGTGCTTCCCTGACTTCCAGCAAAGACGGGGGAAAAAACCAAGATCGCCACTCTGCTGCTAAATGGAGTGAAAACCGCTGATCAACAAGTTTGCTTTTCCTGAGTTGTGGGGTTATAAAAATGTTCAGCGAGGGATGTAAATGTTGAGGAAAATCTATTTTTTTGTGCACTTTTTTGTTTTTAAGCAGGGAGAAGAAAAAAAGCCAAAACTTTGCAATTGTATAACCCGAACAGCTCAAGGAACAATTTTGTTTCAACCTGGAGGAAATGGCATCTATCATGTGACCTCAAAAAGGAAATTCATTTCAAAACAAAAGACTGTGTCAAAATAAAAGTCCAGCTATTTTTTTAAGGTCCCTAGAAAACTATCTGGCGATTAGGATTATGGCACAATGTTGCTCTCCAGACAACAGAGGGACGAAACCTCAACAGCCAGGAGAACAGGAGGCAAACATCTGTTGGGATTGACCGCTTCTCCTTCTTTTTTTGTTTTTGTTTAAGCTTCACACACACAAAAAAAAAACACTGAAAGTGCTTGCTTTTCACAGTGGTCAGAGTGCAAAAACAAGACGCTTCAAGTGACGCTTCCAGTTGTACGAGGAGCTTGGGAACAGACAACCGCCATACAAAAGGAGGAAGGAGACTGGTGAAAAGTGGACAGAAAAGGCAGATACTCTATTCAAAACACAACAGCACACCCCCATATGGACAAACCCTGACACCTGAAAGACAAAACAAATCCAATAAATATTCCACCTTTTGCTCATTTCCAACTAAAACGCTGGATGTGGGCGTAGACAGCAGTTGTAGTGGGTGTAGTAGTATTGTAGCAGGAGATGCAGAGGCAGTAGTGCGGGAATGGGAATTGGGGGGAGGGGGGGGGGGCTGAACAGAGAAACGTAACTGCACATCTTCATCTTAGAAGGACTCCAGAGTTTTCAAGTAAACTGAAACAAAAAAAAAGGACATTCTGATGACTGGATAAGGCTTCTTTCAAAACACTCCCACTTTAAGAAGTTTGTGATCAACACAACGTTCATTTCGCCGGCCAGAGTTCCCTGTAAACCAGCGGGTCAAACTCCACCCGCGGGCCTGAATCAGGAGTTTTCCAGCTGGAGGAAAAGGCTGTTCGGAGGAGGAAAAGACAAAAACAGGAAGTAAGGACAAGCCTGGACTGCTCTTTAACTTCTTGATGTGCTGGACTTAGATTAGAAGGTTCTAAATGTTCCGCAGAGGCAGAGTGGATCCTCTCTGAATGGGGGGGGGCGGGGGTGCTGTAGACATCCGCTGCAGAACGGCGTTCTCCGAAAAAAGAAACCGTCCTGATGCTGAAGCTCACTGATGCGTGGACCGCTCATCCTGGTCACCGTCCTACAACCGTCCAGCTGTCTGTAGAGAAGAGGAGTGTCTTTGAAGAGGAGCGTTCATGCCGTCAACTTTGCCTGTCAAAGGAAGGACTTTGGGATAATCAGGTTGGCGAAAAGCGTTGGCGTTCTGTCAGACACTCGTTTTGGGATCAAAGCAGAGAGTTTGATTCCAGTTCCGCGGCGACTCTGGGGGACTCGCAGACTCAGTGCAGGTGATCGAGTAAAGGCAGCTCCGTGGATCCGTCTCTGGTGGCGAGGGGGTCCCGCGCAGGCGTCAAAACCAAGTCAGCGGTCTGAGTGGCTCCTAGAGGATCCTGTGCTGCACTGGCCTCTAGGGGGGGCACAGAGGTGGTGGGCTGGAACAGAAACAAGAATGTAGTTTAGGAAAAGTCTAAAACAGAATCCCTAAATATACAGTAGAATTAGACCTTATTTCCTACCAAAACACATCTGTTACATGAGTGGTGGTTTTATTGTTATTTCCACTAAAGTTGGAAAAAAATGTCTACTGCAAAATCTGTTGTCAGTTTAAAGGATTGTGTGTTTTCTAGTCGTTACAGTCTTTTTTATTTAGATGTTGCCGTGTCTTTGATCCTCTCGTCGTCTATCTACCGTAACTGTAGTCAGTAAAACTTTCAGGATGGTATAACTGGGGAAAATGGTTTCAGGATATGTTGTGTGTGAGATTGTTTAAAGTCATAAATATAATTTCTATCTTTCAAAATCTTTGTGCTTCCATCTGCTGTGTTTTGATTGCTTTTTCTAAATGAAGGTATAAAGATATTATTGTAATTTTCATTCATCCAGTAAAAAGAGCAACCATTCAGAGATCATAAAACAGTAAGAACTGTGGTCCCATCTGTGAATGGAGTCGGATTGGATCGCCACCCAAGTACCAATTTCCATCCCCAACTCTAAAAGTTCAGGCTTGGTTATTCTGAACACGCAGGCTGATGTTTGTCTGCCCGTTCCTGTCGAGTGCTGCAAATCAAAACAGCCAAAACGGGACAAACAGAAAGGAAACAGTCCAGCCGCCTGAGGAGGAAATGGCTGAATTGCTGCTGCTGCAGATTGTCTTTTTCAGATCACCTCTGCCTTTATACCTTTGATAACAGACTACAGTTGGAAGCAGGTTCCAGGCTAGCGCCTTTACCTGTGTGCGAACGGTCAGCACAGGCCCCGCCTCCACCTCCGCTGGTCCGTTAAAGCCCTTCCTGCTGGAGAAACTCCACTTGCTGAAGTGACCCTCGTAATGCAGTCCGCCGCAGTGTGCTAGGCCAGCCCGCTGGCCCGCCCTGTGCCCTGAGTTGTCCAGGAGAGCCGCCGGACAGAAGCGCTCGGGGCCCGGAAGAGGGGGAGGAGCCACAGAGGTGCTGAAGGACAGCTGTGAGGAGGAGAGCTGCTGGCCCAGCAGCCCCTGGATGGAGGACGTCCGCTGTAGAGAGGAGAGCAGGCTGGCCTCCATCCGGCCCTCCGACTGACTGAGCAGAGCTAAGGGGAGGTGCTGCGGGTGGTGCGGCCAGCTTTGGGTGAGGCCTGCAGGGTGATCTGAACCTAGAATGACAGAAATAGATTTTTAAGGTCTTTAGTCAAAAGAAATATGTCTCCTAGCATTTAAATGTTCACTCACTCATGGAGGGCTGCACACTCGTGATGTGAGGCTGGGGAATGCTGGAGGCCGGAGTCATCTGTGAGACGTGGGCTGCTGGGTTGGCGGGGACGGAGGCGGAGCCTCCGCCACAGTCGGAGTCCTCGATGTTTCCTCCGCTGTTGCAGCCGGCGCCGCAGCCTTTCTGCAACCTGCACACAAATGTATGTGAGCTCCGTATCTGGAGGGAACGCGGGCAGACGCCTGCTCGATGTTCGGTGGGCATACCTGTCCCAGCTGCTGATGAACCAGGTGTAAATGTTGTGTGGACTGACCGGCCCTCCCCACACTGACCGCAGCTGGCCGTGCCCCCCAGCATAGGAGGTGGTGAGGGGGGACACGTAGATGGGGTAGCCGATGGGCTGGTCGCACGAGGAGTTGATCATGTTCCTCAGGGCCTGTTTGGCATTCTGGATGCTCCCGCGCTCTGGGTTGCGGTTCCGCAGAAAAACCAGCTCCTGCTGCTGCCCCGCCCACAATCCACGCACGCATTCTCTGTTCACCTGTAAGGGGCATGACAGCGAACAGTCAGGGATGATCAGAATGTGATCAGTAAGCAGCTTCAACCAAGGACCGACCTTGATGACCCTGAAGCTGAGGAACCTCTTGTTGAGCATGATGATCTTGTACTCGTCGCTGCCGTCATCCATGATGTGGCGCAGAGCTAGCAGCGAGGGCATGTTAGCCAGAATAGCACTGCGCCACACGGGGTCGCCCTCGTGAGAGATCAGCATCTTCTCCTCGTTGGCAGTGATGGCGTCATACAGGACCATGGGGTCTTCGTATTCATCCGGAGACGTGAAGTGGTCCTAGAAAGAACAAGATCAGTCAGCAAGTTTCTCAATCGTCAGCATTTCAACTTTTCTGCTTGTAAAGCTCCACCTGATGAAGTTTCAGGGACATTCTCACTCCTGGAGCCACCACCCGGTTTAACAGGTCCATGTCCGCAAAAACCCACTCATCACGGGGAGACGTGATCCGGAAGTCCCCTTTGAAGAGAGCGTGCAGACCGTAGAGAAACGGCTCCAGACTGCCAAAGGAGAAACAAGAAGTGGTAAAAACGCTGACAGGCATAGAGTGGACTGCAGAGACAGAGCGGTGTGGTGGAAACCTCGCAGACATGCTGTGGGAGGCTGTGCCCAGAGCTCTCCTTCCCAGGATGCAAAGCCCAAAGCAGAGGTTGACGAGGGGGGAATCTCTCTCATAAGGCACCGGCTGCAACAAAACAACAGAAAATGCTTTTTATTTTGGGGTTTATAGACTTATAATAGAATAAAAGTAACATTGTCGGGTAAAATTTTGTGTTTTGTTTTAAAACAGAAAAAAAAAAATTTAGTTCTGAGATCAAAAGATAATCCACTAGATTGCTTTTATTCTGAAACCTGAGTGTGAGCTGCTCTAACCGTCTGACGCCTGCTGTTACAGTACTGAATCCAGTCCAGGTAAACCATGCAGAAGGAGGACAGGGTGATGCCAGAGGCTCTGTGGTCGTAGTCCTCATCGATGTTCAAGTTAAAGGTGGGGTCACTGTCCACATAATTAGGACCCAGACAAGGCCGCAGCGCCTCCTGAACCGTCTCGTTTTCCAGCCACTCCTCCAGCTTTGAGGAGCGGCTCACGTAGTAGATGATGCTCTGTTAGAAGAAAAGAAAAAAAAAGGACATTAAAGGCCCACTCCGATGTTTTTCTGATGATGGAGGACATACAGTTATGACAGAAATTTGAGCCTGAAATTGTATTTCTGAATATTTTTGTGTTCAAGTTGAGATACGAATACGAGATACGAATTTCTAATGAACTCCTGCCGCTCTGCAGAAACTATGTCCTAGAAAACAACACAGGTTTTGGGATTTTGTCTAAGAAACAACACAATCATAATAAAAATCGCACTGGGAACACTTTGAAAATTGGTCAACCGATGACCCAAGTGGGTCTTCAAACCGTTTGCCTTCCCCGTGGTGGGATTTCTCTTTGCAGCTACGCACCTTGACGTAATAGGTGATGAGGATTTTCCTAAGGTCAAAGACCTGCAGCATGGAGGCGGCGTTGTTGTCGCTGATGCTGTATCCCTCCAGCACATACTTGGTGGCGGCGACCTCCCAGGCCAGCCAGCGCTGCCCAAAGGCGGCGTTGAAAGACAGCATATGGGGAAGATGACCCGGTTCACAGCAGCAGCAGCCCTCATCCTCCTCCACCCCTTCTGTGATGGCCTCCACCTCCCTCTGCTGACAGTAGGTACCTAATAAAAAACACAAAAATGGATGAAATCTGTCCATTTTACGATTGCTTTGAATGCTCTGGTCATTTTAAGCTCACGCCGACCTCTGAACTCCAGGCCCCTCAGCTGAAAGGTGACCAGGCCGTTTCCGATTTCAATGATGTGCACCAGAGCGTTGAGGTAGTCGGAGGCCAGGATGAAGCAGTCGCCCGTGCTGTAGTTCCCCCAGCGTCCCAGCAGCAGGTCTCCACACAGACTGTGCTGCAGGGAGCGCGTCAGGTGCTCATAGAAAATAGAGTTTAAGTTGTTGTCGTCAGCACCTTTACGGGGGGAAAAAAAGGAAGAATCATCTATGAAACTTAAAACCTCCACAAAATAAAAAAAATCAGACGTAAAAGAAAAGCAGGACAAACCTGGGTTTCTGTCCAACTGAGTGGCCAGTCTGGTGTTCGAGTGATCAACCCTCTTAGTGCTGCAAACACAAACAAAAGTTAGCGTTTAAGGAACCACATTTGAGATTGAATGAGCGCTGCCTTCACACACTTGTAATCCCGCTCCCAGAATTTGACGGGTCTGGTGTAGGACGTGACGAACACGGCGCTGCCTAACACGGGGTTGAGAGGGGTGGAGATGACAGCGGAGAAGATGGCCTGGACGAAAAGTACGGCAGAGTCTGGAACAGGAGCAGGTCAAGGAAACTCCAGAAACAAAGATTCACAACAAAGGAGACCCTCTAGGCCAGTTCCTTGTCTTAAATCTTACAGCTACAGTTTCAGAAATCTGTTTATGTGTTTTCAGTAAACAGATGGAGTAATGGAAGGATACGGGGCACGGCAAAGGGTTGAGCGAAAGCATGAAAGGCCGAACCCCAGGTGATCTGCCAAGGAGCGATGTACGTCAGCACGAAACGCAGCTTGTACAGCAAGTCCCACATCTGAAAAGCACAAGATACGAGGAAGAAATGACAACCTAATGCTACTCTGACAGTACATCCCTTAAAATGAAGCTAAATATCTTTGCGGGGCTCCAACCTTGCTGAAGAGAATGGACATGAAGTAGTAGTCGATCAGGAAGGTCTCCGAGAATTGTGGGTAGTCAAAGTGAAAGAAGAGCGCGGTGAAGCACAGCGTGACGTACTGCTGCGACGGAGTACAGAAGGACGAACGCAGCAACTTCATGCCCGCCACTGAGATGAAGAACGCTCGGCTGCTGTGGGACAGAAAAAAAAAAACACAGAGACTCTAGAAACGGCCGGTTTGTCATTCCTCTAAATTGTTTTGCATAACAAATAGCTAACAATGCTGTTAATGAAGTCTTTTTGAATTCAAGTGCAAAAAAACATCCTTATTTACAGAAAATGTGATTTGTCTGAAATGTTTGAATCACCTAAAAGAAAAGCAAACAAACAGGAACTCACTAGATGTCGAGCTCTTTGTGGCTCTGTCCGACTGTCCGGGCTTCCGTTGTTAGGGAGTTCAGAACCACAGCGGGGTAGATCAGGTATTTCTCCACACACTGGAGCCACGCGTACAGCTTTTCAAACCACATCAGCTGAGCGGCATCTAAGGAAAGTGACCTCACACGAGTCAGTTTTCAAATGAAAAGCTTTTGGTACTTTGAAAATAAACTCAAAATGTTCTTGAGATATCCATTAGAGGTGTGTCCTTAGTGAAGTTAACATGCTGCAGAGCTACGAACCAGCTCTTTGCTGGATTCTGAGGGAAGATAATCACTGCAACGCTTACCTCGGACCTCGAACTGGCTGTACTCTTTAGCTCGGAGCACAGGGTGAGCTAGGCAAAACCACGGCAGCTGTTTGCGGAGCTGAGGCAGCAGATAGTGGGTGATGAAGCCCACCACTCCAGCCAGGGTGTACAGGACAAAGCTGAGAGCGGGCTGCAGGTCAACGAGAGAAACATCTGTGTTGAAAATTCATGCGCAGAGTGAAGATCAGGAGAGGAAAGTCCGGATCACACGCCCACTGACCTGGAGAGCGATGAAAACTGTGCTGGCACTGATGGCAAACGTGATCACAGCCATGAGGGGACACATGACCAGGTCTGAGTGAAGAATCTCACTCTGCACAGAGAAGTTCCACTTAAAAACTGCTGGGGAATAGAATCCCAGTCAACGTAGGCATGAAATCTTTACCACTGAGTTACGCAGCTTCTCGGGGAGGGGGTCCTTGATCTCAACGGGAGGTTCTTCTGGTGTTCTGTTCTCCAGTTCTGGGAATAATTTAGACCGGACAAGTGACCTAGTTTAAAGGAAAGAAGAAAAAAAAGGGTGAAAACGATGAAACTCTGGATGGAAGACTTGATTTCCAGGTTGAGACTTGAAAGAATCAGCAGGATGTGACTTCTGATGTGTGAAGGTCATTCTCAAACCCTCAAGAGTTTCTAAGAGAAATAGTCCAAATACTAGTAAACTGCTGCCACGGCTACCAGATCTGCTCTAATAAATGTGATCTAGAAGCAGTCATTAAAGACCTAATCCGGTGAAAATCGTTTTGACAGTGTTTTCCACATACTTTTGTAGCATTTTTCTCATGATGGAGGACACATATACAGAAAATTAAGATTAAAACTGTTTTTTTACTATTTCTTTATTCAAATCGTTTTAAATCAGAAGAATAAAACCATCGGTTTAAAAATCCTCGGTTTTGTGATGCATATGAGGACTAAAGTCTCCTTTCTCTGCCCAAATTCGGATGCCTCCACTTGCAGACAACTAGATCCATGTACCTCTTCATTTTCCTCGTCTGAGCTGCCATCTGGCTCAAAACTGTACGCCTGGATATCTCCAGTATTGCTCGTTGTTTTTTATTACACTAATGTTAGTTTGGGCTTGTGAGGTGCTGTAAGCTAGCCGGAGGGCGTAAACCTAAGGGTTGATGGGAAATGAGTCAAGGCCAACTCTATGGCTAACTTCTGCGCCAAATGCCCCGCCCACAAGTCATGGGTGAATTTCTAATGAACCACTGCCGTGCTGCAGAAAAAATGTCTTAAAATATGACACAAGCTATTTAATTTTGGCTAAAAACTGCATAGTCCTAATTAATCCACCACTGAGAACACTTTTACAATACAACAAAATATAGTTGGAGTGGGATTTTAAAGACCCACTCCAATGAAAACTGTTTTTTTAAAATGTCCTTGTACTATTTTTGTGATAATGGAGGACATGTATAAAGAAAATTACGCCTACAATTGCATTTCTGAGTATTTCTTCATTCATCTTGTTGTGAATCAGAAGCAAAGGAAAAAATGAAGCTTGAAAACGATTGTATTTGTCAAACACAAGCTCCCTGCTCCACTTCATTCCGATGCATCCACTTGTGAATCAGATGATTCTGTCACAGAGAAAAGATCAGCTTTGGCGCTTTTCTGAAGAATCAGCTGATTTATGTTGATTGCGTAAACACTTCACTACAATAAAGTGCTGCATATCAATGCAAGCCTGCTTTTCTCTGATCTAGAATAAGCTGGAATTACATTCATCGCGTAGTTATGGTACTCGAAAGGAAGTCAACACTGGAGCTAAAGCCTCGATGTTAAAAGGTTAAGGAGGTAGACTTGTTGCATCTATCCATTTCATAAAACAAAGAGAAGCAAAAAAAAACGCTGACCACAGGATGGTTGGATTGCTGCTTTGGCGGCTGAGGTGGTAGGACAAGGCCAAGAGGAGCCCACAGAACACGGAGAACAGAACCGGCACATGGGCGTCTCCCCAAGGGGCCTGAAAGAAAATATTAGTCATTTAAAATAAAAAGTGATCTTATTCTAAAAACTGCCATTCTGCTACACCTACATTGATGGCGCCGAGACAAAACCCATAGAGCAGTGCCGCCACAAGGAGGCTGCGTGCAAGGCTGTACAGAGCGGAGAGCGGGCTGGTTGTAGCTGAGGAGGAATCAGAAAGAATTTCAGGGAAAATAAAAGCGACACAGGCAGACTTTAAGAGATTTGGTGCAAAATAAATGTCCTCACAAACAATTTAAGAGTCGCATTGTCTTTTCGGGGGGAAATCTTACCAGTTCCACCAAAAACATGCATGTCGATCTGCTCAAGCAGACACATCATGAAAGTGTTGACCTGAGGTAGCAGCCCAAACAAGAAAATGACCGGGAAACACAAGGCGAAGACTGTGGAAGAGGAGCAGACAACACAGCTCAGTGATTCCTCTGAACACAGGTCTGGCTGCAAAATCCATACAAGCAGATCCATGAATTATAACTAACCAATGAGCATGTCTCTGACACAGAGCAGGAAGTGTGCAGACAACAAAGTGACACCATAGAGCGAGAAGGGCTGCAGGCTTCCAGAGTGTCCAGAGAAGTCCAAGATCCAGATCATCACGCAGCACAAGCAGAAGTAGACCGGCCGACTGTACACTATGATCCAGTTATGACCCTGCCAGGAAGAAAAACAGCCGTGAAAGATTCACTGGAGCTTCATCGCAACATTTAGTCGTCTCGATGTTAGCCTCCAGCGATCTGGAATGGGGAAACTCACGTGCATGGGAGAGGCAGCATCTGGTTGTACGCTCTAGAAGAAAACAGGAAGTTAAGTGTGAGGAAAACAAGAAAAAAAAAACACTTTTTCCTTTACTTTCAGGCTTTCAATCAGAATCCTGTTTGTTTTATGGTTTAATAACAGTAATAACCAGCACCTCTGAGTATAAAAAACAGGTTTTTTGTATGGTACCTTTAGTAAGGAGTACTGGCAGCTGGCAATGACCAGGCAAAACTGGAAAACCCAGATGTCCCTGAAGAAGCCCTGAAGCAGCAAAAGAAAGCCGAGGAAAGCCACCAAACTGGCCAGAACGACGGCAAACACGTTCTCTCCCACACGCCGGTTCCTGGCAGCCAAAAACAAAAGAATGGATCTTTTTAAAAGGAGAACTCCTGATTCCTTCTCTTTGCATGTGTGCTTCCCCCTAAAGATGAGGGGGAAGCACACATGTTTCGGGCATGTCCCACTGGGCAGAGGCCCCAGTTAAGACTCAGGACATGCTGGAGAGACTACATCTCTTGTCTGGCCTGGGAATGCCTTTGGGTCAGGGGTCGGGAACCTTTTTGGCCGAGAGAGCCATAAACGCCACATATTTTTAAATGTAATTTTGAAAGAGCCATACAATAATGTAGTGTCCCTTTCCCATACTGAAGCACTGAGTCTTAACCTCTTTTAAGGTTCTTTATTCTGGTTACTGCAGACCACAACAAACGCTGTACAATTAATTCAGCAACTCCTGAATCTCTCCAGCGAGATAAAAGCGCTTCTCCCAACTTTATATTCCCCTGCTCCCGCTCCAGCCCTCCCATTTCCCTTATTTGGCCCATAGCTGAACCCCATTGGTCCAAACTACCGAACAACAGGCTGAGTGACAGAACTGAGAGCCAATCAGATCTCTGCTTGATGCGTTTAGTGAACTCCAGAATTTATAACGCGGCCCAACAGCCACCCAGTTAAACTCTATCCGCGACAATATGTTTAAAACTAATTATACAATAAATGTGGGCATTTGATGAAATTTCAACATTTTTAAATGACAATAAACATGTGGATTCTATTTAATAACATTGTAATGCTGTTGCTGATAAATATTTCTCGTGGTGGTTTTGCTGATGGTGTAGTCTGGTTGGTTGATACGTGGTGAGTTTCTGCTTCATGCAGGCGTTGAGACTTTAAACGTGATCGTAGGTCTGAATGTTCTGTAGATGTGAGACAGACGTGGAGCCAAACACACACACCCACGCTGCAGTGAGTGACGGGCAGCGGGTTTTACGTTTTTACAATCCCTGCGCGATTCACCTGCTGGCCGAGCCCACAACCCCCCCACCCCACTCTCTGCTTTCTCCCTCACACATCCCGTCCCCGCATCTGCGCGCTCGTTCTCAGAGACGGGAACGCGCAGTTTTAGGCACGGCAATTCACAGGTTTCCAGTTGGTACAAACTCTGTGAAATAATAGATAATAGTAAACTGATAGTTTTCTCTCCAAGCACCGCTACTACTGCACGCCTCTGGCATCGCATCGCACCCGAGAAGGACTAATGAAAAAAGAAGTATAATTAAAGATTTGTCTGCGAGCCACATGTGACCATCAAAAGAGCCATATATGGCTCGCGAGCCATAGGTTCCCGACCCCTGCTTTGGGTCCACCCAGAGGAGCTGGAGGAAGTGAGTGGGGAGAGGGAAGTCTGGACATCTTTGCATACACTGCTGCCCCCAGACCCAGTCCTAAATGAGTGGAAGACGATGAATGGATGGACGGATGGACGGAGTGTGTGCTTCTTACTTTACAGTAATACATATTTACTAATGTTAACATGTAGGACAAAGATGATATAAAGAAACACAAAATTATATTTTAAGAAAATTAAAACCATAAATCCTTGCAGCTCTGTGTAAAAAACGAAGTCAGTCCTAAACATAGGAAGTGGTTGGGCTCTCTTTGCTGTAACAATTGAAATCAAACGGTTATCATAACCTGAAATTTGTTGATGAAATTCGGCAACATGAAAGGGTTTAGGATCCCTTCTTTTGTAGGGGGGGGGGGGGGGGGGGGTCGAGACCACTGACTGTTTTCGAGAACTGGACTGAGTGACCCTCCCATCCCGCATTCCAAATATGCTCCGATACCTCTTCTTTTTTTTTTTTTTTTTACAAATTCTTGCTAATCCATATTTTTTAATGATATTTTTTCTGCTGTGCAAGTTATTCAACTTATAAAACAACCAATCAGATGCCTGACTAAAAGTTTGGTGGCTGGTGGCCCCCATGTCGGGTGTTTAAAACCAATCACTGCTTACTGACGGTTTCTGGTTCCAACATGGCGGCGTGTATATCGCGGTAAAATGGCGACTAAATGGCCTTTTTTGTTGGAGCTGGATGTAATAAAGTATCTTTGGGTGACATCACACTCACTGGGTCCAGTTCTCATATACATAACTTCAGGTCACAAAGAGATGGAAAACTTTTCTTTTTTAGAATTATTAAGCATAATTCATGCAAGTCTATTTGGTCCTGAAGCTGCAAAACCATCACACTACCACCAACATATTTGACTATTAAATCTGAGACATTTAAATTGAACAATCATCCAAACAAAGTGATACGTAGATGCAGTTTTTTTTTTTAAATGATTGTACATGAACATATTCATCCGTATACAAAGTGTTTTGAACCTGAACTTTCTTACCTGTCCAGTAAAGCCAGAAGAGCCAACCGATCATATCGGACCCGCAGCCACTTTCCGGGTAGCACCCAGAAGCGGTAATACTGTTTGGGTTTGGCTTTCTCCTCAATCATCTGAGTGTTCTCCTGGGACTCTTGCAAAGATTCGTGATCCAGATCGAACTGCAGAAAAGTTTCGGACAGTTATTCCGATGCAGGAATCCTCCAACTTCTAACCACAGTTATAAAAGAATGCTAACCTCAGACATTTCCAGAGGTACCCGCCGCACCTGCATGCCCTGTAGAACCACAGGTCTGGGCTGAAGAACGGACAGAACCGGAGCCCCTTCAGGGACCTCAGTGGATGTGAAGCTAGATGACTGAGACTGCCTCTCTCTTTCCCTGGAAAGAAAGATTTTAGGGCCCATTTTGATCCCTCTCATTACAGGCAACTAAAGAAACTCAAAAGATTTCTTTTGAACTCACTGAACCGGGTCCTCATAGCCGCCTCCAGCTGGTCCGAATGTGTAAGACCTCTTCACTCCTTAACACAACAAAAAGAATACTTAAAACCAAAAAAAAAAGAAGCCTTTTGTTAAACATAAGAAGCACTGTTTAAACATTTAACAGTGTTTAAATATTAGGTGGTTTGTTTTATGAAATGATGAAACTTTCAACAATAAGCCTCTTTTGAGGACATCGACTGGATTTGAATAGATTTGAGCAAAAACTCATCAATGAAATTTAGAAACAAACGTTGAAGATCACATCCTCTTATTCATCTTATTCAGGATAATGTCCCATTCTGCGTTACCTAAAATATGCCAATTCAAAACAGAGCACAGTTTATGATCCAGTCGATCAGCTTTCGGTTGCCTAGCAACTGTACACTTTATAGGCTTAGAATATAATTCTTAAAAAGCAGAATTTTTACAGCTAAACATTTCAGAGTATTTATTAGGGGTGGGAATTTTGAGGCACCTCATGATTCGATTCAGGAGGAAAACGATTACATTATGAAAACATTTTAAATTAATCCTGAATCTGCTTTATTTTTTTTAAATGTTTTCTCTTTACCGCAAGACGCTAGATCAATATTCCTTACCTTCTCCACCAAAATTGCTTTTTTGAGTAAAGACAAGGTCAACATACTAGTTTAACTTGTATAGAGAACATTAAAATCCTGACATGAAAAATATTTCATTTGGTAATCTAAATTCTTTCACTGCATCAGAAAAGCAAAAAAATTCCCCCTGAACTCAAAAACCTTAAATAATATATCGTCCCTTTTCATCATTAGACTAGCTTTGATGGAACTCTACTTAACTCACATCAAGCTAAATGAAAGGTGTCTAGACCACAGTAAACAAACAAATAAAATGCATAACATCAAAAAACAAAAACCAATTTTAGTTGACCATTAACAGAAGTTATAGGAAAACAATAATCTATTGTAAAACATTCTGAGTCCAATGTTTATTTTGTATGGTGCAAATGTGTGTGTTCTTGTGTAGGAACAGGAGGTGATCAACATGCTCAGATACATGTTTGCTGTACTGAGCAGCAGAACAAAAGCTCACTCTGCAGAAACACTTCTATCCATAACCATCTCTTTGCCATTTGAGAAAGAACAGAAAACCCTGCTTATTTACTTTAAATCAGATTCATTTTTTGGTTATCCACTGTTTAAAATTCCTAAAACGATTCGTAATCATTAATGAATCTGAATGTCCATTCTCTTCAAATCAATAATGGATTTTCCCCCCACGCCCCAGTAGTTATCAACTTACCACTTTCATCAAAGAAGTAGTGCACGGCTCCCTCTGACGTGTCGTCAAAGGTGGAGGCCTCGTGGATGCCACTGCGGGGCAGCAGGAGGGAGGAGGCAAACTGCAGAGCGGAGGGCAGGGTGCGGGTGCGTGAATGGGAGGAGGTGCGGGTGCGCTGGAGGTCTTGAAGGCTGCAGGTGAGAGACAGAGAACAGTTCCCATCAGGGCCGACACCACCAGGACGTTGGATGTGTTCATCAAAGCTAAATCTGTTCAGGGTTCATTTAGTTTTGATACAAAGTACAGTTCACCTTTTCCGTTCTCGCCCATTTGGTTTTTAAGTGGAATTTGTGTAGTGAAGGCTTAACAGCCTTAAAACATCTATAATCAAAGTGGAATACTAGACATATAAATTATCCTGCTTCATGGATTTCACCCATCGTGGGTTCTTTTTAGAATGTGACCCTCGTGAAAGACGAGGAAACAATGTGCTACAAAACAAGACAAGTCTTAGTATATGGAATGAATGAGGAGTTCATACCTTGCCATACATGTCCACTATACATGTAAAATCAATTTAAGACAAGTACATTTGTTTATAAAGTAAATCAAAGTTAGATTCTAGTAAAAAGTCAACCATTTCTAGTTAGTTTTTTGTGTTTTTCAGCATTTTCTGCTGATGGAGGAAACATATAAAGAAAATTTAGCTAAAGATTGCATTTCTGAGCACTTTTTCATGTAGGCCTGACGACCCTCAACAATGAAACAACGCGTTTGCTTAATTTCGTCAACACAGGAGAGCGTTTGGTCTCGCTGCCGCACCAACCTGGGAGGGGACCCCATGGTGGATGGAGGCGGCGTAGGGTTGCTTCCGGCGTTGTGTCTTCTGCGGATGGCCTGGGTCCTCTTCACACTGCTGACTGCTTCATGTTTGTTGCCGTCCTCTGACGCCAAAGCTGAGGAGAGATGAGCAGCAGAAAATCAGAGCACATGAAAATACAGAATCAGGTGTGGAGTGCACTTGTTTTTTTGTTTTGTTTTAAACATGTCATGAAAGACAAACACCGACTTAAACTGTGGAACCAACTATTGTTTCTATCTGCAGTCTCTCATTTCTTTTATTGTTTAGATATGCCTACTGAGGCATTATGGATACCCAGGATATGATTTAATCTGACATCAAAGATGACAGAATCAATATACCAAAATCAATATTACTTTATGCACTTCAGAATACAACTTTATTAGCAGCAGAATGTTATGAAAAGATAACAAGAAGCTCTTGGTTCCACAGAGTAAACAAGAAAAAAAGTCACCAGAAAGAAATGAATTTTGTTTTTAACGCCTTATCTCGTTAATATGACTTCAATCGATCGCCACGTATTTTTGTATCAAGAAAATATTATTATGTGGACCTCTGAGCTTTCACAGTAATCAAACTCAAAGCTGAGGAGACCAGAACGATGGCGGCTGGGTGGAAGATGCTTTAGCTTCATAAAACCTACAGAGATTTGAAGTCTTCACATAGATTCACTAACAATGCCATACAGCATCTCTGTTAATGAAAGAACTATGATTACGGCAAAGATTCATTTCGAAAAGCTTTTTACTGAATTTTACTGAAAGCTTTTTACTGATTTATGATTATACTCAGAAAACTGGTAGTTTTCTGAGTATAATCATAAATGTAGAAAAATGTAGGTTGTGTTTTTTTTCTGATGCCAACTGTCCTAGGGGTTGGGGAGCACAGCGTTAAATCACTCACCTCCTCCCACCGCTCCTTCCTCGACCAGTTCTCCTCCCTTCCAGCCCATCTGGTTGCCGGTCCAAGATCCCCCAAGAGAATCCAGCCGATGATAAGTCCCAGAAAAGGCGTCGGTGTGAACGGGCCGGGCTTCCAGATCCGATTTAGACATGGTGAGGGTGCGGGGAGCAGGGGTGGAGGTGGAGGGCATAGTAATGAGAGTAGAGGGCACCGTTGCTGCAGTGCCCTGGCCTCCGCCTGGCCCGTCCATGCTGAGCACCCTGGCGTGAGTCTTAGCACTGGCCGTGCTGGAGGAGCGCTGGGCGGCGCGAGGGTGAGAGGCGCCCGCAGGTCCCAACACGTCCTCCTCTCTGGGGGAGGGCAGCTGAGCGGCGGTGTGGAGAGATGATTTCATTGCAGTGTTGGCAAGGTCTGGAGAGTAGCAGGAGGTAGAGGAGCTGGAGTCGTCGTCATCGTCTGAGCTGAAGCGGTTCTGAGAGCCCAGACTGGACCCAGCACTCACATCGCTGCCATCGTCATCGTCGCTGGAGTCCTCAAACAGACTTTCACTGTAGGCTTTAGCCCCCAGTCGGTTGCGCACTGGGATGTAATCTCTGTGTTGTCTGTGGTTGTGGTGCCGCCTGTAGGAACCACAGTCGAAGCTGCTGCTGCCCGCCCCCGCTCGCCTCCTCGCAGCTTTCCTCCGACCCGGCCTGTGGCCGGAGCTACCGCCGCTGGCCCGCAGCAGCTTCAAGTCTTTGGGGCGCACGACCTGCTGGGTTTGGAGAGTAGGCTGGTCGGAGAGCAGGAAGGGGGTGGAGGATATGGGCAGGGCCGGCTCAGAGCACACCAGGCCCAGGGCCAGCCCTGAAGGCACCGAGTTGGCCTGCCGAGGTGGAGGGAGGGGAGGAAGTGGAGCCCTTCTGTCCAAGTCACAGACTTCTGAACAGCCGCTACTGGAAGGAGAAGAGTTCTGCAGAGGAGGGGGTGGGGCGGTGTCAGAAGGGGCGGGGGGCAAGTCCTCCCCTTCAACAAGGGTCCGGTCTAGTCCCTGACTGATGGAGAAATCTTTGGAGGGGGAACGAAGGAGTACACTGTCCGACAGATTGTCGGTGTCGCTGCCCCCTTGTGCCGCCGTGTCCTCGGTGGTGTGGACTACAGCGGCTCCCGGAGCCGCCGCCTGCTCGTCAGCAGCCTGCGACTGGCTCGCAGAAGGACTTTCAAGCTGCGTGGAGTCCGTTTTCTCGCTGCGGTAGCTGCTGACGGTGCTTAGTGTCTCGCGGTCCGTAGTGGCTCCCCCCGCGCTGAAACAACTGTCTGTGGACCCAGCAGCCAGCGCCACCCTGCTGCGGCTGCCGGGCTGCCCAGAAACCGGCGCGAAAGCCCCCGGGTCAAGGCCCAAACCCAGCAGGTTTTCACTCAGCTCCTCGCTCAAACTGCTCTTTATGAGGGGGCTGAGGGGGGTGTCCCCGAGGCTCTCGGATTCAGCAGAGGGCCCGAATGGAGAATAAGCTCCCAAGCCCTTGCCCTTAGCGTTATGGTGAGAAAGTTGCTCTGGCTGCTCCTCCAACCCTTCCTTCTCACCACCATCTTCTTGACTCGACGGGGAGGGAGGGATCGACAAGCAATCCCCGCCTGACACTCTGACTGCTTCCATCAGACCATGGAGATCTTCTCTCAGTGCAGTGGACACACTGGGAGCCCCTAAGACAAAAACAATGACAACAAACACTGTAAAGTTGTCTTCTTAGGACAAGGAGCAGGAAAAAACAAACAAACGATAAGAAGGGTCTGTGATGTTCATTATAGATTCACTTCAACTGTGAGCGACAGAATGTAAAAATAAAATCCAGGAAATCACATTGAATAATTTTTAAATTATTCATTTGTCTAACGGTGCAGAAAATAAGAACTGAACTCTAACAAACAAGCAGGAATCGTGTTCCTCGCAGACCTTTTACTTCTTCTTTAAGGGATCTTCTATCCTTCACTCATTAACCTGTTTGAACTGGTTATCTGTATAAAAGACACATGTCCACACCCTTAAACAGTCAGACTGCTACCTGTCTACCAGGAACAAGACTGGAATGGACCAATCTCCTGTAAGCAAGCAGCTTAATGAGAAGAGATCAACTGTCAGAGCAATTATTAGAAAATGGAACAAATACAAGATCAAAACAATCTCCCTCCACCTAAAAGATCTCACCTGGTTGGTACTGATAAAAAATTTATGGAAGCTTCCCAGAACCACATGAGGGGACTGATCAATGACCTAATGAAAGCTGGAACCACAGATAGATCATATGGATGATCCAGAGGAGGATCAGGAGAATGTCATTAGAATGTCAGAAACTCTCTGATAAAAACGTCACTGGAGGAAAAAAAAAAAAGCAACAAAGAACAAAGTTACAAGGAGTGGAAACATAATGCTTTGGGGTCGATGTTTTGCAAAGGGGACAGGCTGACTGATCTGTACCAAGGAAAGGATGAATAAGGCCCTATATGGCTAGAGTTTGGGCAAAAAGCTTCCTTCCATCAGTGAGAGCATTGAAGATGAAGCATGGCTGGACCTTCCAGCATGACAATGATCCCAAACGTCACCCAGGCAACAAAGGAGTGGTTACGTAAAAGGAGGTCTAGCTAGTTTCTGGACAGCAATCCAATAGAGAATCTGTAGAGGGAGTTGGAAGTCTGTGTTGTCCAGCAACTACCCCCCCCCCCCCCCCCCCAAATAAATTTTTTTTAAAGAACAACTACAGCTCTTGAGGAGAACTGTATGGAAGAATGGACCAAAAAAGCAGCCAAATTCCTGCAGGAAACAATTGGCCTCTATCGGTGACAACCAGCTTCACATTACAAAGTCAATACCTATTTCCTGCTCCATTATACACATACATTCTTTAAAGATCATAGAATTTTTAAAGAATTCCCTGGATTCTTTTATTTCACATCCATCTCTCACACTTTAAGTGTATCTATGATGAACACCGCTCATCCTTTTAGGTAGGACAGGTAGGACAACTTGCAGAATCAGTGACAGGTAAATATTGTTTGCCACGCAAAGTTGTTTTTTCAGATATGGATGCTGAAACAGCGTGGGAAGTAGCTTACTTATAGCATTCAGGGAACTCTGGCGCACAAGGTCTCGTTCGGCTGATGTCACAATCACATTATTGCATCCTTGTTCGCGCATTAAATCTTTGATATCTGCAATCAAAGGGAAGACTCGGTCAAACAAGAAGTTAGGAATTCAAATAAAGTTCGGTTCAATTTTTTTAAGAATCTAGAAATGAAATGATTCAACATAAATTGAACATCAAAAGGCAGACACTCACTCTTAGGAGCCCCTCCATCATCCACATGGGGCAAGAAATCCTGAAAAATAGATCAAAGCTGTCGTGTAAATCATGTTATATGGTTATGGAAAAAAGAAAGCACTGAGCAACACTTCCCAAATTATTGTATTGAAATCTCTAATTGGTATTCGTTAAGCCCAAAATCCACCGCTCCCCCCCAACATTTTTGCCTGCAGAAACAATGTGATGATCCTCACCGAGACTTGGTTTAGTCCAAACAAGGAATGCTGGGAGCTACATCGCACTGGTGGCGTCGAGTTGACCTTCCGGAAAACAGTCATCTCAACTCCAACGTGACTGTCCCTGAATGAAATAGGGGACAATAATCTCAAAAATTAGTAGTGGCCTAGGACCATGAATACCTTTGTTTTTCCTGTTCGTGTAAGCAGCCAAAGAAAATCCTCCAACCTGTGTTGATTCCCGTCATGAGCTCCTGAACTTTCACCTCCTTCCTCCATCCTCGGGGCATCGGCTGTCAGAGAGGCCTGCTTCTTTTCCACAATCTCTCCAAGGTCAAACATGGCGTGAAGACGGTAGTTCACCACCTTGATGGTGGTGAAAAAAACCGCCACCACAGCCGAGTACACACCAGCCACCACCAGGGTAGGAGGAAGGGCCTAAAAAACATTATAAAAAAAGGATCCTAAGCAGGCTAGATTTAGAAGACAAAAAATCACAAGTGGTTTGATCAAGGGTGGAAAATTTCTGTAGCACTTTTTAAAGGAGTTTAAATTTAGTCCACATCAATAATCATTACAGACCCACTCCAATAACTTGAGTTATATTTAAATGGTGTCAATGGCGTATACTTATATAGCGCTTTTCTACCTACAAGGCCCAAAGTGCTTTACAGTCACATTCACCCAGTCACACACACATTCACACACTGATCGCGGCTCCGCTGCCGAACACAGCCACCCGCCTACCACCAGAGGCAAGGAGGGGTTCAGCGTCTTGCCCAAGGACGCATCGACTCATGGGCGTGCAAGGCGGGAATCAAACCTGCAACCTTACGATCATGGGTCGACCGCCCTACCGCTGCACCACGGTGTTCCCACACATATTTTGATTATGCTTTTTAGACTAAATTTGAACCTAGCATTAGTGGTGCCACAAAAATGACGAACAATATTGGAGCCATCCAGCCGTACAGTTTTGAGCCAGATGCCAGTTAGGATGAGAACTGGACCAGCGGTGTGTGTGAACGAGAGATGGTGCAACCCGGCGTGCGTCTCTCTCTCTCTCCGGCCATATCATCTCCTGAGGGAATTTTCACGTTATGGTGTTTAACGTGTACATCCTTCCCTCGGCCGATGCAGCAGCTGCACGTGAGGCGCTGCACAGCGCAGTGACCAGGGTACAGACACGCCACCCGCAGTCCTTACTGATGATCAGTGAGGGGCTTCAATCACGCCCCCTCTCTGCCACCCTCCCTACATTAAACCAGTATGTGAAGTGCCACACCAGAGAAAATAAGACGATTTCTTTGTTGTTTTAATCTGACGAGCTGTAATTGTACCATCACTTGTGTTTTTTTCTTCTTCTTTGGGCTGCCATGACAAGCGAATTTCTCCCTGTGAGCTAAAAATAAAGTTAGATTCAACTCAGAATGGAAAAGACCAGGGAACTGTGATCCACCCACTGTTTTTTCTACATCACAAATGATAATAATAATAATAATAATAATAATAATAATAATAATAATAATAATAATAATAATAATAATAATAATAATAATAATAATGGATTGGATATATCTTTGCTTTTTCAGATGCTAAAACGCTTACAATGTAAATTCATTATTGATTCACTCCTCATTCATACTTGGTGATGGTAAGGTAGCCAGAGGCGTGGCTGGCAGTGCTCGCCTACGGACCCTCTGACCGTCACCGGGACATACACATCCACCCCCCGGTGGAGCCACACTTGAGGCAAGGAGGGTGAAGTGTTTGGCCAAGGACACAACGACAATTGCCTGGGGGGAACGGGGATCGAACCACCGATCCTTCAACCATTGGCCGAACTGCTCAACCACATAGGTCACTGGAAATGGGGGAAATAGGCTTTTTCTCAAACAGCATTTTTTTTAATCTGCTGCTCATGCACAACAATTTAAATTAAGAGATACCCAGAAATGCAATTTTAAGCTGAATTTTCTTTATACATGCCCTCCATCATGAAAAAAATGGCACAAGAACATATTCAAAACACCAAAAACACATTTTTCTTTGACATGGGTCTTTAAACAGTAATCTATTAACACAAGATGCATCAGGATGTTAAATTCTAAATAATCTGTTTTAGATTTGACATTTTGAGCTCCTTGAGGAACATCTAATGACTAGAACTACCATGGAAAACCATTAAAATCTGTATTGATGGCTAACAAAGATTTTTTGTTGTTGCACAATTTCATTTAAAAAAAAAAGGTTTGAAATTAGCTTCTGCTCTCTTACCATGTACAGCAGAAAGGGGAACGCCAGTAGAAATATCCATAGATACAAGTGGAAGCAGTTGGAGAACGTGCTCTGATGGGGGTCCACATACCATCCTCCCGTGAGTGAAGCCCACACACCCTGCCTCAGGATCTGGAGAGCTTGGTAGCCCATCTCTGCTCACTGCTTCAACCCAAAGCTGTGATGCTTCCTCCAAGGCTGTGGCCCAAGACACTGCAACGACTGGAGCAACGCCACCATGTGTCTACAGCAGCACCTCCGACAGCATAACGATCCAGACGGTTTCATCAAGCAGGGACAACAGTTGCGAGGCTAAGGAGAATCTTCAGATTTCAGTAGCAGCCGAAAGTTCTTGCGTATCTGCGTGCTGCTGAAGGCACCATTTCTGAACCGACGTGGCTACGCTCTTGCCAGATCCTTGTTGGGGAGCCAGGGTTGAGATTTTTTGGCACATGGGCATCCCATTGTTATTTTGGAAAAACGTTCATCTGAAGAAAACAAAACAAGAGATCATTTTGAAACCAAAAACTGTTAGAAATGCATTTGGAAAGTTGAGACAATGGCAGCTGAGATTACCATAGAAACCAGATCAATGCAATAAAAGCATGAGTGCCCCTAAACTGACAGCTATTAAATGAGCAGGTTACATAAACTCCTTCAAATATGAATGAATACGTGTTTTGGGTGTCAAATCTAGGACTGCATGACACAAAAACTCCCATCTTTTCACGTCCAGGCCATTGCTGTACGAGCAGGATTGCATTTTCATAGCACTAACAACATTCAGCCAAGCCCAAGGAAATCCCAGAATTCCTGGGGAGTGCAGCTTAGCCACAGTCTCTTTCAGTTATCTAGATAAATTCGGGGGGAAAGGGTGAGGGATTAGCATTCTGCTTGGAACTGAGTGTCAATCGGTGCACATCATCATCTGGAAGCTAGTTTCCAGCGGCCAGGCCCCATATCTATTCTCACCGGTAAAACGTCCACACAGATGGCCGTTTGACGTCCTCATAAACCGCGGTGATCTCCTGGTTGTCCGCCAGTTGCCTGGTCTGTGATGTCAGCTGATGGGAGCCTGGTTCCACCGACATTCGCAGTGATTCGCCCCCCCCCCCTCCTCCCAATACTGTATCCCAGTAGAGCTCACGATTAGCAAGCGCTATCCTGTTTGTTCCATGACCCCTTTCCGCTTCTAGCTTCTCGAAATCTCTAAAAACAGGAACTTTCCGACATAGAGCCTTTACGCTTTCCTCACCAGAACCCCCGACTTCTCCTACCAAGAACATCCGAACTTCCTTTCTTTGATATGAGGAAGGCAGTGTCTGTGTCCTAGAACTGCACAGCTTAGCTTCCCTGTTTATTTGTGCTAGCTAATTCGTCACAACTGCTCTCTGCTTTCTTCAGGTCTTCCATTCTCCTCAGCCCTAAATATGGCAGACACTTATCGGGAGCGTGAGTCCCGAGTCACGGTGTTCAACACCTCATGGTGTCGTTGGTCCAACCAACAAGAATCCGTTTAGAAATCTTACTAACAGCTAGCTCACCAAGTTGCTAGCTGTAGCTAGCTACTACTTGGTTGACACAATCACTTACGTCAGCACGCACGTGATCACGCAGGAAAGAGAGAAAGTTAACAAGTCGATGGCACAGATTTTAATTTAAAAAAGTTTATTTACTATCTATTTACTCAACAAGTAACTATAACTATAATTATAACTATATATATATTCTTTAATTATTCTTATTTTTTTAAAGAAAAGGTTTCGTTATTTTGAGTATTTTAAATGAAAGTTTATCTATGCCTTTTAAAAATAGGAAGCTTTAAGGTCTATTCTCACATTAAAAGAGAATTGAATTAAATAATAAAATCACATTAACGGTCACTAGGTAAAATTTAATTTCATTGTATCACAATATTTTTTTAATGTGAAATTTTAAAGACCCCCTCCAACAAAAAAACTTTTTTTCTGTGTTTTTGACACATATTGCTCGCTGTTTTTGTTGCACTGGTAATGTTAGGTTGGGGTTGTGAGAGGCTGAAAGTATGAAAACAAAGAGATGATGGGAAATGAGGACAGACTTTCTTCGTACCAATGTCAAAACGACAAAAGTTCTTAGATTTTGGCTAAAAACTGCATAAATTTACTTAAAATATCACTGGAAATGCTTTTAAGTCAAATCAAAATAAAATTGGAGTGGAACTTCCACATTCAACACAAAGAGTAACTGCAAATAGTTACTAATTTGACATATAATATGGAAACTTAATAGTAACGCGCTTCGAATTATAAATATAGTTTGATTGATCGACTGATTGAAGCTGTTTTAGAATTAACACTAGCAAACAAAATATATTCAGTTTTATTAAGGAACTACTTGGAAAAGGTAATTACATTTTATTCCTTTATGACAAAACGGGCACAAAAAGAGGACCTTGAACTTTAGCAAAAAGGAAAAAATGTAGTTTTTCTCTTTTTTTTCTATCAAAATTACTTAATTTTTTTTTGGATATTTAAATTTTCTTCCTCCATACAGATGAGTGATCATTAAATATATGTTTTTTTTTATAAATAAAATCATTACCAGGTAATGTGTTGACCAATGAAAAACATTTTTCTCCAAATGTAAATATAAAGATTATAATATAGATAATAACTTTTAAAATATTTTTTTACAATAGCACCGTATTTCGGAACATCACTGGCTAAAATTCTTCCAAACAGCATTTTCTAGGTATGTGACTTGAATGGATGGATCTGTTTTCCCCATAAATGTTAAAATATATATTTTCTTAATTTTAAATATTCATTTCAATCCCTTGTATTACTTATTGGATGTGCTTCTTCATTTAGCCCTTGCATTGGCTTCCACTAAAAACCTTTAACCTTTAGTTGACCTTGCTAAGTAATTCATATAAGGTCCACAAATGTAAGCGGCTCTCTGAGTGTTGCAACTGCTATATTGCCCCAGAACATAGAAAGTTTAACAATAGAAGAGAAAATTGGTAAGGCATCCGGATTATTGTATTTACTAATTATGTTATTTTATCACACAGAAAAGCCAAATGGAAAGGCTTAGAAGGAGTAAAGTGTCAATCCAATATAGTTTAAAACAGGATTTGTGGTGAAATAAATATGATAAATTATATAAAAATAAATTCAAATGAAGAAGAAAATCATCCTTTTCAATGTCTGGCATTAATATATGGTCTTTAAATATTTTAGTTTTCTTTGGAGTTTTCTTTTTTAATCTGATTTTGAATTACTTTAAAATAATAGAAACTATAAAAGCAATAAAATATACCGGTAATCTTTTTTAAGATTTTGACCAGACAACATAATTTCTAGGTCTTTCACAGGTGGTTTGGATGCCTGAAAAAGTAACAGCAGAACCAAAAAACACGCAGGCCACAAATTATAACATATTCACATCCTTACCCAAAAGCTTTGTAGACCTGGCTGCTGTGTCGACAGCAACCAACAGTTGTCTCCTGCTTTTTCTTGTCAGAGCTGTTTTGTTGAGATACCCTTGTGACATCTCAACACTTCCCAGCTGTGGCTTATCGTCTCCTGTAGCTGCTAGCCTCCAAACCCCTCTGTCACCTTGAATCAGAACTCACCTGCGCTGGACCCGTGCTGACACCGCACCTGTCCGAGCCCACGGGACCGTTCCCATCAGTGTCAGCACAGGGAGGCCGACAGGAGAGAGGAACCTGCTGGCTTTCAATTCAGTCTCACTGAAGCCTTTTGTAGAAACACTGATGGCTGCTTCAGCCTCAGACCAAACATGACGGGGGTCCACACCACAGAGTTCCTCAAACACTCCGCAGAGGTCATCAGAAACACAAGACAGGAGCACACAAGCAATATTTGCAACCTGTAACATCAAGGAGATCAGGGTGCGTAAGAGGCATAAAACTTTTTTTTAAATTAAATAATTGAATTTATCTTATGTACCAGACGTCTACAACCTTTAGGGATAAAGGAGCCATTTAGGGGGGCAGTTTCTTACAGACCAAAATCCACCAGAGCAGGAAAGCCACCGTTTAGAAAAATAAACGTAGTTATGTTTTTGTGACCTGCGTTTCATTTATAAAATGTTGCTTTCAAATATCTACAGTTATTTGATCATGGCAGTATTATATTTTCTTCTCATTCATTCATTCATTTTCCATTCCGTTTTTCCCTTTCGGGGTCACCAGGCTGCCGGAGCCTATCCCTGCTACTTGTGGGTGAAGGCAGGGAACAACCTGGACAGGTCGCCAGTCTGTCGCAGGGTTGTTATATTTTCTTCTATATGACAATGTTAACTACTTTTACTTTTGACAGCAGCACATTAAAGCTCCTTTCAAAATAAAATACACCCTGTGTCAAATATGATCCTCCTGCTGCAGCAGATGTACATGAATTGAAAATGCAAGAGTCAAACATGGCATTTTTTTAAACATTGTGACTTTAGTGTTTCTTCTTCCTTTTCTCTTTTACTATTGAATTTAACCCCTTGATGCCTGTTAATGCAAATATGCACCAAACCACTTCAGATTCAAATTTACCTTAATTTAGCGTCAACATAAAAGCAAAAACATAAGCGACATTTTTGTTTCATAGCTGGAAATTATTTCAGGCGTCGAGGGGATAAACATTACTACATTGGTGTTTAATTTTTACCCCCAAAAAATCTATATTTGTAAATGCAATTCTATACTTTAAGGACTTTTCTTCTGAACAACAACTAGACACTGTTGTGCAGCAGAAGATACAAATATATCAAACGTTTTACCAGCCTTTTGGTAAGTTATGTTATGTTAAAAATCTTAAAACAAAGGAAAAAAAAACGTAATAGCCTAAAACAAATTAACCAAAAGTACAAACTCATAATTTATTGAAATCGTTAGCATTTTTCTTCAGAGCCAAAAAGGCCAGAATGAAGGGATAAAGGAACCACATGTGGCTCCAGAGCCTCCGTTTGCAGAACTAACCAGAGGGGATGTTTTGAGGCTGATCTGCTGCCTAAGAACATCACTTTTCCTGTCTTCTTGAAGATGTTCATCTAAATCTTCTGATTTTAACAACTAATAATAAAAAAAGAATGAATTCATCCTCTGCACGGTTTAGCTCCTGCTGTCACAGAGCTCACCTGGATGTGAGGACTTTCGAATTAAGAGTTAAAAAAAACCTTTTATCTAACACAGAATCTAAAATAGCGCTACAGCAATCGTTGGTGTGTATGATATGCTCAATATTGTGGTATATAGCATTGAGTCTTGCAACATGAAAGGGAGAACTGTTTTTATTGTTAGGAATTATGGCGAGCAGAAAAAGCAAAAGCTCAGTGCAGCTATAAAATTGACAGCATACTGTGGTGCAAATCACCACCACCTCAGACAGAAGTTCAGCCGGCCTAATGTTTGACCTTCAAAAATTAAATTAAGGTATTTTTCATTTTATTTAAAGAAAGATATGCTGCGAAACCCCACTTTGTTTCTGTAAGCACTAGTGGACATCCCAGCGTTAATAAATGAACAGGAGCAGCCTCTACATCACTGAGAATTGAAACAGGAAAGAGACGGGAGACAAAAAGTGATGAAACTCAAGTGTAAGACACTTTAAAAAAAAAAAAAAAAGAAGAAAAGCACTTTTTTTTGGGAACGTGCAATTTGTGTGAAATGCTGCTTCTGCATGTCAAGCATTTCAATGGGTGTAATTACTGAAGTTTGGCCTTTGTAGTATTCATCTGTGTGCATTTATTGGGTTTGATCAGTCCCAAGACTTCTAATCTTGTTAGATTGAGTGAGGCAATAAGCACTGAGCATGGAATAAAAACACAGCCCTTTCTGTGGTCATATAAGCCGCACTAGAAATGTTGTCCGTCTTGTCAGTTTTTGCTTACAGGAAATAGAGGTAGATCTACGCTCACTGGTCACTTTATTAGGTACACCTTTCCACCCGTTCATTAACAAAAATTTCTATTCAGCCAATCACATGGCAGCAGCTCAATGCATTTAGGCATGTAGACATGGTCAAGACCATCTGGTGCGGTTCAAAGCGATCATCAGAATGGGGAAGAAAGGTGATTTAAGTGACTTTGACCGGGGTGTGGTTGTTGGTGCCAGACGGTGTGGTCTGAGGATTTCAGAATCTGCTGATCTACTAGGATTTTCTCGCACAACCATCTCTAGGGTTTACAGAGAATGGTCTGAAAAAGAGAAAATATCCAGTGATCGACAGTTCTGTGGACAGAAATGCCTTGTTGATTCCAAAGGTCAGAGGAGAATGGCCAGACTGTTTCAAGCAGATAGAAAGGCAACAGTAACTCAAATAACCACTCGTTACAATCGAGGTCTGCAGAAGAGCATCTCTGAACACACAACATGTCCAACCTTGAGCCAGATGGGCTACAGCAGCAGAAGATCACATAGGGCGCCACTCCTGTCAGCTAAGAACAGGAAACTAAGGCTACAATTCACAGACTCACCAAAACTGGACAGTAGACGATTGGAAAAATGTTGCATGGTCTAACGAGTCTCGATTTTTGCTGCGGCATTCAGATGGTAGGGTCAGAATTTGGCGTGAACAACACGAAATAAGGGATCCATCCTGCCTCGTATCAATGGTTCAGGCTGGAGACGGTGGTGGTGTAATGGTGTAGGGGATATTTTCTTGGCACAGTATGGGCCCCTTAGTACCAATTGAGCAGTGTTACAACGCCACAGCCTACCTGAGTATTGCTGCTGACCATGTTCATCCCTTCATGACCACAGTGTACCGATCTTCTGATGGCTACTTCCAGCAGGATAACACGCCATGTCATAAAGCTGGAATCATCTCAGATTGGTTTCTTGAACATGACAATGAGTTCACTGTCCTCAAATGGCCTCCACAGTCACCAGATCTAAACCCAATAGAGCACCTTTGGGATGTGGTGGAACAGGAGATTCGCATCATGGATGTGCAGCCGACAAATCTGCGGCAACTGCGTGATGCTGTCATGTCAATATGGACCAAACTCTCTGAGGAATGTTTCCAGTACCTCGTAGAATCGATGACTGTGTACCTAATAAATTGACCAGTGAGTGTAAATCTTTCTTCCCCGTTGGTGTCCAAGAAGTTAAGAAAAAAAACCTCTCCTTTGTGACTGCAAAAAGCAATAAACAGCACAAGTGTGTACAAAGTATATAATCAAGTGTATTTTCATCTTTTTCCACGTTCTGTACACATATTAAGATCCATTTCACATGAACATTATACAATAGCAATAAGTGAGGAATGGTCTATTTTCCGAGTGCTGAGCTGCTCATGTTGAATGGCACTTTCATTGAAAAAAAGATCACAGCGTATGAATAAATAACTCAACAGAGAAGAATGGCTTCATATTATTTGTTTCATTGAGTACCAGGTTCAGAAAGAAAATTGTACAACCAAACGTGACAATGGTTTGTTCCATCCGACAAAAACAAACACATCTGCAGCTTTGAGAGGAGTGTGCTTTTTATAAAAAAAACCCCCAAAACAAGTGATCCAAATGAAAGACAATCTGAAAATGGAACATGATCAGAAAAGGTGGTGACAAGATACACGGAAATATCGGAGAAATATCAATACAGTTCACAAATTTTCAATTATTCACCTCATAGAATAGTCTTTTGATAACTGATAGAAAACAAATACATGTTTGGCTGCTTTACAAGGAACATCTCTGTCTCAAGCGTTAACATTTTCAATGTGCTTTTTGGATTATCCAATGACAGTTTGAGGAGAATCAACGGGGGGTGCGGTCAGCAGCCGGAACCTGCGACTTTGTGCTCTTCAAAGCTGCTTGGGTTGTTTCGATGTCCTAAAATCTGTGCTTGGAAGGAGACGGTGTGTCTTCCTCTTACCTTACCCGGCAAACTGATGCTTCCAACCTCTATGTATATACAGTACATACAAGCAGTGTTTACAGAGAAATACCTCCACTGGCGGTCGCTGGCCGACATGTTCACGATTATCCCTACTTGGTACGGCATGGCACACTTACTACTCACACAGGTAATGTTTCTGACCCATCACACTTGTAAGAGTGGACGTGAGACGCTCTGGACCGGAATGACCGGGGGACTTTCGGAACCACAGGATGAACACGGAAGCCTCGCTTCCTCCGAGTTCCTGCACGCTCAGAATGGCTGCTAGATATTTGAGAGAGAAAAAAAAAACTTGGCCTGTTGTGCTTCACACATCATATCTGGGGGACATTAAGACTCAAGATACAGCATCACGAAGAAGTCCAAAGAAACCGGATGTTCTCGGAACTTTCTGTACACAGCCACACCTCTGCTATTTACAAAGCCAAAGTGGGTTTTCTTCCTCCAAGCTCGTAGAAACCAAAATAAGAGATGATGCTTCAACAAGGAATCGATGAATGCTGACAGAGTGCACATTTTGGACACAGAGGATGAGTCAGATCTCGTGTCGTCGAGAAGAATTTATCACTAATGGGCAACTTTGACTTTCAAGACACAGAAAAGCAATATATATTTGCTTTGTGCAGTTTTTTTGTGGTCTGTGTTTTTTTATTCGATTTATTTATCTTTTTTCCCCCCGAAGGCCCACCTGACAAGTCCGGGTTGCAGAACAAAATTCCTCCTCTAGTCCACGTCTGTTTCCTCTCTGCTCTCAGACGTAATATTCTTTGTCTTTGTTCTTTTTGCCCTTTGTGTTGGCCTTGGCCACGGAGCCTTTCGCCGTGCTTTTGTCCTTGACCACGGCCCCATTGCCCTCCCCGGCCGAACTGTTGGCAAAGCTCTGGCTCTGGTCTGGCGGGTAGGAGCCCTCGTCCCGGTTGCGGTACTTGTACATGGCATAGAGGAGGATAAGAATGCAGAGGGCAGCAGCAGCCACGATGCCAACCACCATGCCTGTGGTGCTGCTGGCCTCCCTGATCACCTCCACGTGCTGGCTCTTTTCATCTGAGGCTGTGGGGTTGGCTGTGGGCACATGGGGAAAATTGGGAGGGTAAGTTAGTCCCGGTGTGTTGCGGGAGGAAGGAGGAGCAGGGGGTAGAAGCACCTGGTCACGGGTGTTCATTTTGCCTGCAGGAATGTGGAGCTGGTCGGGGTTGGTGGTGGGGATAAAAGGAGGTAAGGGACGGGGTTTGTGGACTCCACTGTCACCAGCGGCAGGAGGTGGAGGAAGGACTGTCCTGTCGGTGACCATGGGGGAGTTTTTATTAAAGTCTTCGTCATCGGATTCCGTCATCTCCCCTGAGCCGAAGGCCGAGACCTCCACAGGGTCACCGCAGTCCTCCTGGTCCGGGGGGCAGGAGGGATGAGGGGGGAGTATCAGGGACTCTTTGGTGGTTTCGAGAGGGGATAGGTGGGTGGGAGGAGGAGGAGGAATGAAAGGGTAGCGGGTGGCGATGGATGGGGGCTCAAGGGAGTCCACTGTTATTATAGGCAACACTAATTCACCTCCTAGAAAGGAAACAGAGAAGGTAGGGTACCCTAAATTAGAAGAGCTCCGATTCTGTTATGGAGGCGGAGTCACAATCTGTTCATTCGTCTGCATCTTACTGAGCAATCAGACCAAAAGCAGCTAACTCTGAACGAATGATCGGAATAATAAATGTCGCTGCACGCCACCACTATTCCAATACGGCAAACACAATGGGGCTAACAGGCAGACACAAACAGATTGGGAAAAACCCCCAAAAATGGCTGTGTGCACAATAGAGCAGACAGGTTATCGTTCGAAAAGATTCCTCAAACATTATATTTTCAGCTGCTTTAATAACAGTTTGAAGACTAGCTGAACTAAATAGGCTTAACATCATATAAAATGTGATTTTCACATAAAAAAGCACAAAGGAAAGGAATAAAAGCCAGCCCGTTCTCAGGTCTAACATATCAGGACATTATGAATGAACACCTGTTCCTAACCAGGCTCTGAAATGAGGTTAACATAACCTCAGAGGAACTAGAAGCTATGACATATTACACCGCCGCGATTTTTATTAGACGAAATTTAACCAAATGCAGGAACAAAGATCCGGGAGTTAAAACGCAGCTTTAAGTCATCTCTTCTGCCCGTTAGCGCTCCCTCACACACACGTGTAGAAAGGCTGCTTCAGTTCATTAAAATGCTCCTTTCAGTCCTAATATAAAGCAATCATACTCGTTCATCTGTTTTCTGACAGTACAGACACGGAGTTTGACACGCCAAAGTGGGAAAGCTAAACTTCTGCTGCCGTCTCTCCCCTTTGGCGTCCTATTCGACACACACCTGAAAACTCTGGAGACGAGCAGCTGATGATCAATTTATCAAGCGCTGGTTCTCAGCAGCACCTGGGTAGCTTTTGCTCCATAATATCATGTCCCCTTGTTTTACTTGGAGGGCACAGCGGTAGTCTCTTTATGGTGTGGGTAATCAAAGTTTTGTATCGCAGTCAGAAAAGACGTTATGATGAGTTGGAGACACTAAAAAGAATAAGGACCCCCTCAACCAAAAGAAACAAATAAGAATTCTGTGACAAAGAAGAAAGAAAAAGAGGAATTCAGTGAACCCTTCTATATCGCGGTTCACCTTTTGCAGTCTTGCTGTGTCACAGGTTTTTTTTTGAGTGGATCCTGATTGGCTTTTGTTAATAAATCACCTCTGTGCTGTGTCTCCTGTACAGGATGCGTTCAGTTTGCCAATGTTAGATAAATCTTTGATCACGATCAGATCTTTGTTTAGTTCTATAAAGATCAGAACTTTGACGATTTAAAAAAAGTGTGAAAATGTTCTTGTCTGTCTTGGAGAAGTGGATAAAGAGTATAGAGGGGTTTACAGCCTTAAAACATTTATAATTCTACTTTGCAGATTTCCCCTATTGTGGCTTTTTTATGGAACATATCACCCGCAATAAATGTGGGAACACTGAAAGAAAATGCAGCAACAGATCTGAGCAGATTTTGAAGAATACTGTCAGTTTTACCTGAGTTAAGAGGTATTACAAAGAAAGTGAACTTTATAGATTACTCTCAGTATCAGACGAAATAGACCAGCTACTGCATTTGACAAAAATATCGAGGCAAGGGGATTGTCCTCGGGTACAAGACTGGACGCTACAAACAAGGCAGGGCCCTGGGAGTCCATTGACTGTATATGAGAATTGGACTTTCATAGAGAAATAAAAAGCTATATAACTTAGTCCTTCTATTTGTCAGAATAACCATTCCTGCTCTGATACATTTAAAACAATTTTTTTAACATAATCCTTCATTTTAAGAACCAGTTATTCAAATTGTAAACTGACCAATCAGATGTTTCAATAAACTTAGGTGGTCTCAGGTTGAATGTTTAAAAATGTTGACAGATTTGTGAAGTTCGCTTCCAAGAAATCATCGTCTTACTGACGATTTCTGGTTCCAACACGGCGGCGTCCGTATGGTGAATGAAATGGCGGTTGAATTGTCTTTTTACTTTGTAGCTAGCATTCTATGGGTGACGTCACACTCGCTCAGTCCAGTTTTCTTATACAGTCAATGAGTTTGTCTAAGAATGAGACTCAAAGGTGAGGAGCTCTTTAGGAAGATGATGAATAGAATCAGTGATCTCTGTCCTGAACAGTGTCCTCTGGCGGAGGGCAAAGCTTGAAGGACGAGAGGCAGAAATGGGGGTGGGGGGTCTTTTTTCTATTCTTCAAACATGTATGACAACATGTGTTTAGAAGTCAGAATGTCCTCTGGCTGAGAAAGATAAATTTCAGTCGACCGAGATTAATGAACACGTGTCGCAGGGACGGCCAACGACAAACCCATCAGATAAGGTCATCTTAAGCATGGAGGCGAGCGTAATGAGGGCACGCTCATTCCTAAATTCCACAGCGTGTTTCTGTCACAGATCTGACCCGCCGCCATCCTTTCTTAATGACTGCAGCACACCGAACAGTTCGGTTTGGTGATTTATAGAGACACGCAAGATGGATTAAACCCAAAAATCCTCAATAAAAGTCTAGATTAGGACAGCTGCCTCACACATGTATGCTCAGAGACTTGAAGAAAAAACCCGGACAAGGGAGTTTCACTCAATTTAGTAAAAAAATCTCTAGAATTCCCAAAAAAATCAACAATCATAATGAGTTAACTGATGTTTTTAGCCTTCAACAGCCCACCTGTTCCGGGTTCGCACTCCTCCAGGTCCTCGTCGTCACTCGGACACTCAGCTGATGCCACCAAAATATCATCAGAGCTCTGAGGCTGAAAGAGAATTAGGAAAATGTGCTGTTTAAGCAAATGAACTGTTAAACACACCACCATCAAGGGCTGTAGCTGATGATTAAGTGGTAGTAGTGCATTACTATACCGCTGCAGTGTTTGTATTTGCAAGATGCTAGAAAGTGCAGCTGATTGGAGACCTTCATCTCCTGGATGCATCCATGTACTACCTGTACCAGCATCCAAGAGAACAATAATCATATGTTCCTCCCAGGCTGAGTGACATTTCCCTGTTTTTGTTGTTTGCTTTTAATTCACCTTTCCAGCACACAGTAAAGAAACATATTCGGATACACACTGAAACGATGGAAAACAATGCAACTTCTGAGTACACAGAATAATAATTAAAAGCCCCGGTGATGACAGAGTTCATTTATGTCTAACACCCATTAAGAGGTGGAATCCTTATTTTATACCTTGTTCACACCAAGTGCTTGAAGATAAGCGAGTCAGGCAGGGAGCTGTTACCCCTGAAGCTGTCTGACACTTTGGCACACAAACAAATATGTGATGATTTGCAATGGCATCCTACAGAGGAAGCACACTAAAGGGCGCCATCCGAGGGCCGTGATCCGTGACTGAAGGTTAAGCTTTGATGTTTCTAGCTTTAGTTCTCGTTGTTTTTATTGCTTATGTGGGATTTGAGACCCCTTTACAACATAATGTAGTATTGATGCATTTTAGAGCATCCGTCCATCCATTCTCAGAACTCACTAAATCCCTCTCGAGCTCCCAGGGTTGCTGGAGCCTATCCTAGCTTCTGTTGGGTGAAGGTGGGGGATACCCTGAACAGGCCACACAACCAAACATACACACACTCACATTCACACCTATGGGGAAAATTTAGAATCACCAAGTGATGGAAGGTTTTTGGACTGTGGGAGGAAACTGGAGAAAACCCACTTTAAGCAATTAAAATGGCTTGTTTCGCTGTTAAATGCTTCAGTTCTGATTTATTCCCAATGGTTAACTCTGTTATTTTTATTTCGTATTCATCATTAGCCTGTTAGACTCCATACTTCTCCAAACTGAGCATTCTCAGACCAACATTCGCCAAAGAAACCTCACTTAAAGAGCCTAAATGATATTGGTTCATGTTTTCCCTAACTAAAGCAATGCGCCGAGGGTTAAATACAAATCTACTGTATTTTTCAAACTATAAGTCACACTTTTGGAAGACATTTAGTTAACAAAATATGGGAACAAGAATGGAAAATTTCTTCTTGAAAGGCAAATCATAATAATGGAATAGATAACAATAGATTTATTATCTGCACGCTTCATTATCGTAACCATATTGAAACCTGGGAGGAACAAAAAAAGTGTCTAGTAGATTATATTCTTCTTCTCTGCTGCTGTCAGTATCAAATACTGATACACACACCTACAGTGCCCTCTAGTGGCTATTAATGAAGAAATAACAAACACATGAACAAATACGTAAAAAAAAAACAAATTTTAAATCACATATAAGTCGCACCTGAGTATAAGTCGCACCCCTGATCAAATTATGCAAATATTTGCGACTTATACTCCAAAAATTATAGTAGTTATGGATTTTTCACAAATATATTCTCGGATAAGGGTCCATCTGGTTTAGGTCCTCTAAGAAAAACTAATCAAAATGCTAAGTAAGCAAATGACAGTATAAGGATTCACTGATTGAACAGTTTGGAAAATTGTTCTAAGAACATCCTTCATCTCAGTCTTGAACCAATTAGCTGTGTGTTTAGCAGATTAGCCCCCAGCTGTCCTCAGATGTGCTGTCCAGCCCTCTGACCTTTGAGATGCTCTCCCTTAGGCTGGGTGAGCGTTGCCTGCGGGTGGTGGTGGTTGCCATGGTGGTGGTGGTTTCCATGATTGTGGTCGACATGTCGGACACGGGCAGCGGCGTGGCGGAAGTGATGTCGGTGGTCAACACGGAGAGCGAGTCTCCGACCAGGCGCAGGTTCCCTTCCACCTGAACGCTGGGGTCGCTCTCCGCCGCCAACTTGAGAACCTGGAGGCCGTTGTAGTACAGCCCCGAAATCTGACCCTGGAAGGGCCGACCTTTGTCCTGACCGCCAATTTTAATGGCTGCCTGGCTGTTAAAGATGGTCAACTGTCTCCCTGAAGTCAGACGGACAGACAGACAGAAGAAAGGAGGGAATGGCAGGGCGGACAAAGGAAAAACGATTGGAACAATTAACAGGGAAGCGTCGTGATAATGACCATAACTCATTAAAGACATGTTTAAATTTTTAGGTGTTCACTTAGAGGGGAATCATTCATTTAAACTTTCTAAAGCAGTAGAAAGCTGACACCCTATTTAGCAGTTTAGAAGTTTTTAAGATTCCTTTTAACATGTTACTGGAAAAGCTATGCAAAGGGTATTTTATTCATCTCTGAAACAGAAGTTATAATAAAGTTTATCTTCTATTTAAAAACACCATTTCTCCCATTAGGCCAATGAAATCCCCCCTTTACCCAGTTCATATGGGAACGTGTGACATCACAGAGCCGGAAGGCTCCAGGCACAACAGTTTCCGACAGAGCGGCTGCGCTCTACGGCGGCAGCGTGAGCCACACGGTGGGGGGGGTCAAGTGCTTAGCTGTCTGCATCTTTACAAAGGGGGAGGTGGGGGGATGCAGGGTTACAGGCCAAAGGATAAGGGAGAGGGATCCCACAGGTACGAGTGTTATTTAGGACAGAGTGTAGACATGTCCTGTCACGGGTTAGAGTCTCTGGTAGTGTTATACAACATTTTAAGAGATTTTACGTCAAAGAGATTGACACACAGTTTCTATTTATGAACAGTGGTTAGAATGGGGGGGAGGGAGGGGTTAGGCAGGGGGGTTATGCTTTTAACTAGTTTAGTTTGAAGTATTTCAGGTGCAGCATCACCACAAGGCGTGACAAAACCACGGACAAGGCGGCCGAACGGCACACAATCGTCATTTCACCGCTGCCATTAAAAAAAAACAGAAAGAAATCACAGCCAATAAGTGTTTTTCGATTTTAGATGGAATTGGGGGAAAAAGCTCGAGACTTGTCACACCCTTGTCTTCTGGCACTGCACCTCTACAAGGGGAAAGGTTATTTATTTCCAAGCTTTAATTAATTATTAATTAATCAATTAATTTTTACCTTTATCGAGTAGCCACTCGTCAACTACCCGACCGAGTCTGTATGGGATTCTTTGTCTAGCAATAGCCAGTCGTTCATTATCATAGTGTCCTTCAAAGAATTTGGAGAGACAGGTTAAAGGTTAAAGTCTGCAGGATCAAAGGTCACATGGTTAGAAACAAGGTTACACGGCCTGACAGTCTTCACAAGTTAAAACAAACTGCCGCTTTACTTAGTCCAACCTAATTAACAGGAGTTACAGCTTTAATGTTAATTAAAGTTTAGGCTATTTATAATGAACTACTCTAGTTAGTGTTATTTAGCTATTTATTGCAGCAAACGTTAACGCTCAGTAACTTTCAGAAACAGTCACTTCATTCCCTGTCAAAGATGGAGGTTAATTCAGGTTAAGAGAAGAAACACAGAAAATACACCCAGCTTTTGAAAAAGGCTTGTTTTTAGGTGGAGAGCTGAAGCCTCAGATAACTTCACAGCTGCAGCTGGAATACACCGCCTGCACAATTATTATGTGGGTTGTAAACCCACAAAAAAAAAAAAAAAAAAGTTGGATTCAAAAATTACATCAAACAGTGAAAAAAACATCATATTTTGGGTGACGAAAGTCATTAAAGAACCAATTTGATCCTCTTCTGAGCTACTTTAAATATGGATGTCAAATTAGCGCGATTATACAATTACAGAGAAATTAGGAAATTAATATTATCTACTGTGTAAGGCATAATCCCCGAAAAGTTGTTTGCTATCAGAACTTGATGGATGATGGAGGTCTGATTGTGTCGCAAAGTCCATCAATCTCTGATAAATGATCGCGCTTATACCATGGTCACTTACAAAATAAATAGAAATAAATTTCATCATTAGTAATTTCATTTTTTAGATTGAAATTGTTTTTCCACAAAAACAATACGGATACTATACGATGTGGTGCGATGTGTTGTCATGGTAATGGCTACAAAGCCTGCACCGACCCCGCTCTGCAGCAGTGGAGGAAGGTGGTCTTTTAATTATGATCATGATGATTTTAGCCAAATTTAAAAATAACTTGTGTCGTTGTTCCTGCAGAGTTCATTACAAATTCGCCTCTGAGTTGGCGAATTTGGCAACTCAGAGGCGATGGAAAGCGACCTCGCCCCCCCCTTCCCATCATCCATAACTAAGCTGTGTGTTTACACGCTTTCCCCCTAGCTTACTGTCCCTCACAGGGGCAAGCTAACATTGCCAGAGCAACAAAAATGGTAGCAATATTGGAGCTCTCAGCCATCGAATTTAGTGCCAGATGCCAGCTCACCGGAGGAAAACGAAGACGCGCATGGATCTGGTCGACTACAAGTGGATGCATCAGAATGGAGCGGAGCAGGGAGCTTGTGGTCCGCCTAACGTATTTTCTAGGTCACAAAAATGCTCTTTTTCAAACTGCTTTTTTTTTTATCTGTTCCGGATTCACATCCATTTTCAAATGAAATACTCAGAAATGCAAAGTGATATCTTTATTAATCTGGTTTGTGTCAAAGGGTCATTTTCTAAGCAGTGGAATTTGGCCTAAGCGTTGCAGTTTAGATCACGGCCTTCCTCCCGTATGACTGTAAAGGAAGGAATTGTTTTGCTCCATCAATCCGAGTCCATTATTGAGCTGGAAATAATTGCATCCCATAATGCAGCAGGAAGCAGGTATAAAACCTTTTCCAGGGCCTCATCTGTCTCCAGTCAGTCTTGACACTTCAGCATGTCAAAATCCACCCTCTGCTCATTCTGAACATCTTTGGGTTCTCGCACACTTACAGCGGAAATGTTCCCTGGGAACGTTGCGTGTCTTTAAACTCTCTTGCAGCTTATTTGGAACCTTTTTCCATGGTTGTCTTGTGGCCCCACTGTTAGCTTGTTTGAGGCATTTGCATGTTTTTGCCTTTTTGCTTTTTAATTTGGCTGCCGAATAATCATGCCCGCATTATTATCAGACCTTAGCTCCCCCTGACGCTGCTTCATCCCAGACAACAACAAAAAAATCACTCATTTATTTGATTTGGGGCGGAAAATGGATAGATTGAAATTCCTATCAGGTTTGGCTTTTGCCCCGACTAATAACTGTGCAAACGGTGTAAAAACTGCAACATCCATTCAGTGAAGCACCATGTGTTGTGAAAATGCACGTCAACACAACATTCTCAAGAGTGTTGCAGTCGGAGCAAATAAACTTCAATTGTGTATCATTTGAGGCTAATGATGGAAAAAAGGAAAATCCCATTTTAGGATTTAAATGAAATATGAAAAGGCTTCAGCGCTCCATTAAACACACTGTTAGATGAGAAAAAGAAGAATATATCAAAACACTTATAAGTCACATTTTCAAAAATAGATTTTAACATTTTATTCTTGTTGACATTATGGCTAGATCTTTACTCTCTGGACTTATTAAAAAATACAACTGCTAGTTTTGTTTACAAACCTAAAATAACTGGCAAAAAAAAGCAAAATAAAGATAATATATAGTGTTTAAAGGCTTTTTTAAAGACCCACTCTGAAGAAGAATGTGTTTTTAACATGTTCTTCTGGCTTTTTTCTGATGATAGAGGACATATATAAAGAAAATAAAGCTTAAAATATAATTTCCGAGTATTTATTTTTTTAAATCGTTGTGAATCAGGAGCAGATTAAAAATGCAGTTCGAAAAAGATTTTATTTGTGACGCAGAAAATAAGCTGCTACCAGCAGTTATCCTTTCCAAGATAACTCAGAGAGCAATTTTAATGAACTCCTGCCGCTCTGCAGAAACTATGCCCTAAAAAAAAAACAAGACAGATTTTTTTATTTTGGCTAAAAACGGCATAACCATCAGGGAAAGCTTTTAAAATAGAGTGGGACTTTAAAGTTAACCATGTTGAAAGAAGATGAAAATGATCTAAATCTGTGATGAATAATTTGTTTTAAACCATAAAAAAGCCTGGGAGATCCTGAGTCATGAGGATTTTCATGTGCTGGTTTAAAAAATGCAGCAACAAAACTAGAAATATAAATTTAATTAGATCACTCTTCTGCAAAACAACAATTTCAGGCAGTTCCAAAAATCCTGACAATTGAACATGCACGTGAGCTTCAATAGCACTGAAATCAGAGGAAAACTTGTTATTCTGTAGGTATTGTTGAAATATCCCTTTTTTTGAAATTCACCCTTATAGATCAAATAAACCAAAAAACCAAGCTTTGAATCAAGCTTGTAGTTAAGAAGTTAGAGGTTTTATATAGGAGCAGAGTAAAAAAACTGTCTAATGTCAACAAGAATTTGTCACATTCCCTCATATTTCATGAAACGCTGACTTTGGATTCCAGCCCAAATGTTTGCAAGAGGCTCGAATTAAACTTGGACCACGTTAGCTCAGCAACACTTATACATGGAGATACCTATGGAACCCATCTGGGCCACCAAGCCTTCAACACCTCTTTGACGAACAGTCTGCAAAAATATCAGCAGTCGATGACAAGAAAACAAGCTTTTACTTTAGAACATTTGGGTAGTTTTTTCCCCCAGCTCACTGGAAACCTGAGCTGGAATGAATTCCAAAATTTCCTTAAAATGACAAGACAATTGAATTATTTGAGATGTTTTTTCTTTCCTTGTCAAGATAACCAGGAGGTTTTCTCTTGGTAGCCTTACCTGGCGGGTAGCGCTCAATGACAGGATGGTTGTCCACCTGGAGAGTGGCATTGCCACCACTGCGTGTGAAGCGCACAACATGGTACTTGCCATCATTTACAATGACAGCGGGCTCATCGATGGTGATGTCATCTGTCCCTACGTTGAATATGACGCCGATCTTTCCTTGATCCTACGAAATCAAAAGAAAAAAAAAAGACGTAAAGATATTAAAGTTTATCAGCAAAAACATAATAATGGTTTTCATGGCCCTAAAGCCGTTTCTCTTGTGTCCTTCCTCTTTCTGCTGCTACTTTTGTCCCCTGAAAGTGTAACAATGCAGCAAAGGAAAGAAAAATTAAAGCTCAGAGAAATATTTACATTTTTGGTTTTATTGAAAGAAAAAAAGGCAACATTTTTATATTGATTACTTAAAATTTAGACTTATTCAGGTAACAAGTTCTATAATTTGAAAATTGAAACACTTTATCCTTTTGTGGTAGTAAAAAAACACATATTCCTTGTTATTTGAACAAAAAAAGAACAATTTCCTAAGTGAATAGGTTAATATTAATCAATTCCTTGATGTACGGATAGAATTCCTAAAGTTTTTCCAAAAAAGGAGAAAGTAAAAATGTTTAATTAAGTAAAAATACAAAGAAAGGAAAAGAAAATGTTAGAAAAACCTACCTGCATTTATTTTTAATTTTGATCATATATTAAATTTTTTTTAGATAATCTAAAAACAAGGTTATTTTTATTACCACATGTAAGAAAACATGGAAACATGCTGTATTTTCTGAGACAAGAAAACATTTTAAGGTCTTTTTAGTGCAGGTTTCCTTCAGTGGTCACATCAGGTTGTTTCTTTTTTTGATTTTGACCAATCTTGACAGAATCCTGCTGTTTGTCTTTTGCTTGACCAACTTGTCCCCCTTTCACCCTCTCCCTGCTCCACATCCCCTCTCCTGAAAAGGTCAGGGCTCCTTCCTAAGCTGGCCTTTGGGGGGCACTAACAGGGAACAGAGGAGCACGCTTTCTGAGCACGTCTGGCTTTTGCACAGTCACAGCCATGGACAATGCACTAGATGCTATGATAAACACCAAACAAACACACAAACAAACAAAAAACTGGTTTGCACAATTTGTTTAAAGCACAAGACGGAGCTGTGCGATCACGTACACGTACGTATATAGCGTGCAGCCCCTCTCTGGAAACATTTGTGTCCCAGCTCAGCACGACGAGGGACAAAGAGTCTGCATGCATCCAGCGACTGCCTGTGTTGAGTCACACTTTCAACCAGAGAGTGGAAGATAAACATACAATGAAAGTGCCTAGTGTTGTGTTTTTTATTAAAAGGAAACTGCTGGTCCTCCACGGCACACCATGTGCGCAATATTGACTGGCCTTCCAGCTATTGTGGGGTGTTTTAACACCTCACTGTAGGAAGAGACTTCCACAGCTTATTTATCGACACACTATTTCAAATAACTCCATCCTTGGTGGCATAACTCACTCTAAATTACAATTTTGCCCTAAAGGTGCTCCAAATGCTTTAATGATTGCTAGAACATTTTAAATAGGTCCAAAACTACGGTGGCCCTGAAGTGCAAATCACACCAACAAATCACTCAAATCAAAAATATATTAAGGATCACGAGTAAAAAAGCAAAACAAAGAATAAAAAACCCCATTAAATGTTAGAAATTAAAACCAAATTTGAAAAAAATGAAACGACATAGAAAGGAAATGTTTAAGGAACAAAGTAAATTCAGAAATCAAAATGAAATGCTGAAAAATGCCATCGGTAATCTGATTAGACGAAGATGTTCAATTAATGACTTTTGATCTTTTTTAGATGCGTCTTTAATGTCTGCATATTAAAGTTCTATGACTAATATGAAGCATTTCCAGTATCGCTACATTCTAAACAACTTTTGAGTTGAAATGATGAACAAACATCATCATCCAATCAGCGATATCCTACACTTCCAACCTCTGGTTTCTGATTGGGTTTCCTTTTTTCTAACATTTCATTAGGATTTCTGGAAATTCCTTTTAATTTCTGAAACATTTAGTTTTTATATCATATTATTTTTCAACATCTTTCTTTTATTTCTAAAATGTAATGTTTTATTTTTAGTATTTCCTTTTTTAATTGTCAGTGTGATCTTTGATTTGTGTTTGTTGGATGTAATTTGCACTTCAGGGCCTCTGTACAAAGCAAAAATGACGACTCATTAATATTATTAGTAATTGTTATGATCATATATAATATAATTGTATTTATTTCGATCCATAAACATTTCTGTAGTTCTTTAGCAGGTCTTGTAGCTCATCAGACAACACAGACCAAGAAAAAGCAGATTGTCAAGTAAATTTATCCCACTTTAGCTATAATATTTCACATGGGCCAATTTGAAACGAATTTATTTTAAATTTCTCAACACTTAGTGAATCTTTATAAAGTTGTCAGCTGAATTAAATCAGTGTTTTTGAACCTAAAAAAACGAGGAAGTTGTTGATCTTTACAAGATACATCATATTTACACGTTTTAATTATATTTTGCATAAATTCTGTTTCCTGCAGACTTTATCTTTTGGACAATAAAGCTCCAACCTCTGACCTAATGTGACAGGAAGGAAGGCTTTTCTTTAGCATTGGTAATCCAATCTAAAAAGGGATTTTAAATGAAAATAATTGGGCTTTTTGACAGCTGACAAGGCGGCACGGCTGAGAGCTAGTTCGAGCTAACAAGTCTGGCCTTCACAGTTCATTTGTCATTATTGTCAAAAAGCCACTTAGTGGCTGCACATTTGGTGAAAGCAGCACAGATTCCTCAAAAGACAAAAAAAAAAAAATGCTCAGTCTGTTTCGATGTCAACTGGAAACGTCTGAGCATTTCCTGTCACCAGCAGTTTTCAGTGTCAATTCCCGTCTGAGCAGCAGTCGACTCGAATCCATTTCAGAGAGGAGGGACAGATCATCGCTAGGATTCATAATAATTATCGGGATTTCTCTTTAATTGGATGAAAAATAAACCTGTTATGTCCTTGGCACTGATAGATGTACTGTGATGAGACATCATTACCAGTGATCCATTTTTAAACAGTGTGGAAGGGACGGATCCCGTTTTCCCCAAAGAAAACCTGGTGCGTTTGTCTGCGTGTGTGTTCAGCTGTCTTTCTCTGTTCTGTTTGCCAAACTCTTTATCTAAAGACATATCCTAACCCCTTTAAAGAGCCCAGAGAGTTTCCTAGAGCTTCTTTTTTTTATCCCCCAGAAATGAAATCCAGCCTCTTTTCATCTTTCCATCAGCACAGCTATGATTCATGTGACATGTGGTAACGGGCCCTATCATGGGGGAGACTGGGGCTTCAGCTCCGTCTCACTTTACCACATGATGAGATGAAAAAACTGGAAATGTAAAATACTTGAATTAGGCAGCCTTTGAACCCTTTTCCCCAGCAGATTAAAGGCAGCGCTTTGTCCCAAAAAAAGAGCTCTGCGTGCAGAGAAATTATTCCTATAAAATATAAATCAGCTGTACAACCAGAGATTAAAAAAAGGCATGTTCTTTATGCCAATTTTAGTGACCAAAGCGGACTCTTTTTATAGGTTTTTTGCTTTATGTGTACTTAACACAAATCTACTAAACATATTTTTCAGAATAGAAGTCGCACTTTTTGCATAGTTTTGCCTGGGGGGCGACTTCTGCTCAGATGCAACTTCTGCTACGTTCACACTGAGCATGTGATGTTGAACAACAAGCTTAAAAGCATGTTCTTAACCCTTGTGCTATCCTATGACCCCACCCTTACACTGACGTGTTCTCCCTACCATGACAAAGGTGGATAAAAGTGGAAAGATTTCATGTAATCCATGGACACCAGTGAGGTTCACAAATCATTGAAGAAAAAAGGTTCAGAGCACTGTCTAGTGGGTCTAGATGACCCAACTCCCAATGTTAAAGTGCCTAGGATAGCACAAGGGTTACAATGCACGTTCAGCATCTGGTGTTCACAATGGAATCTACCTGATACCAGCGCAAGTCCGCCACCTTGGTGGGAAATTTTGAAGCAGTGCAAATCTTGTCTACCTTGTTGCAGTCTTTTCTTTTTTTTCACTGCTCCATTCCGATATATAAAATACTTGGACCGATATAATTTCAGCCTGGCAAAAACTGCAATTATTAGGTTCTCCTCCATGATTAATTTTCAAACGGTTGGCACAAACAGGGACGGCATCTAACTGTCATCACCAAATCAGAGTCCCTGATTGATCGAAGTTTGAACTGGTTTAACTTACAACGCACGTCCAATGGCCAAAAACGGTCGTAGAAACATGCAGACAGACGTGGAAGCGTGAGAGTTTAGAATGTGGAAGCCCAAAACGCGTAGTTACGTGTGTTTACAAAGGACTTATGTTGAAAGTGGTTGCTGGAACGCACATTGCTGGGGGCGATGTTAACGTTGGTTATTTAGAAAAAATAAATAGCAACAACCTCTGGAGGGAGCTGTGGGGGTGTGCATCAGTATTAGCTCACTGAAAGTACTGCAGAAGAAGAAGAAGCACTGCTCAGTTTTATGCTGGCCTCTGCAGAATACAGGAAGAAGAATTTAAAGGATTTCGTGATTTAAAGAGTTCGGTTGACTTGGTAGCATGTTCTTTATGTCATGGTTATCTGAATAATTGTTCAAATTGTTGTGTGTTATTATGATTTGGTTTTCAAGATAAAATGTCCGTTCTTGTTCCTCTGTTTTGTTAAATAAAAGTCTCCCAAAAGTGCGACTTATATATAATACATTTTTCTTTATGAAGCTACGGTATTTTTTGGCTGTTGTATATAGACTCATAGTCCAAAAACAAGATGTTTTTTTTGTTTAACTGTTATATGCTGTTACGCTTTAGATTCAAATTTGGTTTTTGCCGTTGGTTTGGCGGATTTTTCAAAGCTGAAAAGCATTCAAGTTACTTCACCTGAGCCACAAAAAAAACCTTTAGCATCAGCAAATGATATATCATTTGTTTCCATAACTATTTTGAGCTCTCCCCTGTGGTTACTTTTGTGTACATTTCTTTCCACTGCTCTTATCACCTAGTTTTCAAAGACCTCTTCAGAGGGCAAGCACAGGGAATAATGAGTGTGACAAAAAAGGGAAATTATTAATAAACATACAATAAATCTCAGAAAAGGACACAAAAAACTCAAAAGACCTCCCCAGCTCCCTCAGGCCTGCAGAAAGGAAGAAATAATTGTTTTAATCAAAGTTTTTGCCTTTCAAACTGAAGTAGTTAGGTTTTAATTAGCAGGTTCCTGACTTATTTTCTCAATAAATGTTAGATCGGTAAGAGGATTTCAGATGATGAGCATTAAAAAAAGGATTTTCCAAATGGACTTTTTATTTATGAGAAAGACACGTCAGCACAATTAAGTCCCATCGAGCTGAAAATGTAAACTGATGCTACAAAGGTCATGATATGGTGTTTAATTTTTAAAATAACAAGAATATCACATTTCTTGCAGCTCTGACAACATAAAAGTTGACAGAAAAAGGTTCTTGTAGAGTTTTAGTAGCTTAATTGTCAGAGAAAAAATCCCTATCAATGCCAAGTATACCAGAGAAATTAGCTATAGTGGAGTGACAAAATGTGACAGTGTGAAGCAATATTTTAGAATGTCAACAAATAGCATGTAACATGTATTCTGATTCTCATGTTTTGCCTAAAGCAAATTAAATGAGGTGTTGTAAAGCTTCTCTGTGTTTTTGTTCTTTGACGAATGCCTCCACCTTTTGATTATTGGTACAATGACTCACAATAAAGCTGCTGGAGGGTCCACCCTTCATATTTCAGCTGCATGCACAACCTAACTGTGCTGTTTGTGGAAACACACATCAAGCTATGTGAAACAGCTGCCAGATTCTGAAATCTGTCAGCAGCTATAGGATATAAACACAGTTTGCTTGTTTTTTGTTCAAATTAAGCATGTCAGAGCCTTCAAAAGAAAAAAAACAAATTTTTGATAAAATAAATTTAAATGAATTTACTGTATAAAAAAGTTCACGTTATGTCTGAATTCCCAAATTGCACCTAACTAATCCCTAAAAAACGACATAATGCGGAACAATGTAGTGCACTGGATTTTAACGGAATTTCAACACATGCTCACTCCTTTTCTTTTAAAAGGAAAATATGACATCACCCATTTTCCGAAATAAAAACCATAATGAACATTTTACAAAAACTATTCATGGATCCACTGAGATGTGATAATGAAAACTTGGATGGAAAATAATGTACTTTAAACTTTTTTTTCTAATGACACATCGTTCAAACGCAATGCATTGTGGTCTATGTTCACCAACCTATTGAGCATCAAAGCACACCAGTTTTTTGCAGAGAATTCTGGGAAATTTTTCTTACAAGCTGAAAAAGAGGAGAAACAAAAACTGTGTTCGCAGGAAAGCTCAAATGGCAAAGAGCGATAGGTCAACAACATGGCCGCTGTAATTGTTGTTTCCTTAACGCTGGTTTCCTGTGTGTGCATGCAGCAGCACTTCAATTAGCAACTTTTTGAAATCAAGTATATGTTATATATGTGAAAATAAAGACAGTGAACTTTAATTTCTTTTATACTATTTTTCACACAGTGTGACTTCACGCAAATGTATCACTACTTTGTGACAAGTAGCCTAATTAGTATTAAATGCAAATCCAGCTGTATTTCTTTATTTAAATGTTTCAGATTTATTGAATCCACAGTATATGCTGTGCCAATATATTACCATTTTACAGTAACTCATAATGTATTGGTATTTTAATCCGTTATTTATCCATCATGGCGTTTAAATTTATTGTACTATAAATGCACATTTTTTTCTTATTACAGAGCTGCATTACAGTAGCTACAGAACGACTCAAACAAAAGCCCTTGAAGCCTCAATCTCAGTTAAAAATAGATTTACAAAGGAGAAATAGAAAATACTTTCCAATCCAAGACTGTCAAGAAATGTTTCGTGTGACTCTTGACAGCCCAGATTTAAAACAGAAATACAACAATGATAGTTTGGCCTAAATTGATTAGAGCGTAACTATCTCAAATAGTGTGATTTATTGCTTTGTTTTGAAATTGTTTTCCCCTATTCTATGTTAAGGAGCTTAGAGCAACCTTGGCTATGGCTTGACGTTTTACACCCAACCTGATGGGAATATAGCTCCTTATTGTCATTTTAATCCTCTGCTCTTAATTTACGTTAATTTTTGGACACCACTATCACAATTTAATGCACTTGAAAGGCTTGAGTGGCTTTTTTGGGGTGAAACATCAAATCCCACTGAGAGAAGCAGTTTTGGTGTCAGAGATGTTGTTCTTAGATATATACGCTGTAGCCTATTTTGGTGCTATCGACACTAAAAATAAAAGGTAAACAAACTTTGATTCTATGAACTAAGAGCACAATGGGAAGGTTCACAGTTGTAGTCAACCTGATAGTACCAAAAACATGTTTTTGAAATTTTTATTCACTTGAGCGAACAAAATGTGATTTTTTTTTTCTTACAATGTGCAGCTGAAGATAGTCACCAAGCCCATGGGTGCTTTCCACCCGCACCAGGATGGCATCCTTCTGCTGCGTGCTGAAGCCCACAGCTAACCGGTCAGCCCGAGTGCTCGGCCTTTCGTTGGGGGCCCAGGTGTACGTGATGAGAGCGCCACCTTTCCCAAAGATGTACGTCGTCCCAGCTATGAAAAGAGACACAGATGAAGAGGCAGACGAATCGTTAGAAATACGCTAACCTTTCAAAGCTCTGAATCGTGTACATTTTTATCAGATGGTGGCATATCAGGTCGAGGACGACTTCTCAAACTTTTCTTCTTCTCTTTTCACTTCATGTGATATCTTTTATTAAGATGACATTTTTATCTTCCACTCCTCTTACCCAGGAAGTTCCCTAAATCCCACTGCTTTCTGTATAAATGATCTCTGAATGTCTATAAAAGGATGGAGTCAGCTGGTGTCTCCTTAAGTACTTATTAAGAACTATAAAACTATGTAACAAATATTATTATTTTCAAACATTCCAACATTTTTTTCATCTGCTCCTGATTCACAACGATTTGAACAAAGAAATACTCAAAAATGCAATTTTGAGTTCAATTTGCTTTATATATGTCCTCCCTCATCAGAAAAATGTCCCAAGAACATGTTAAAAAAAGCAAAAACACAATTTCCATAGTCAGAGCTGGTCTTTAAATCCTCTTAGAAAAACAGCACAAACTATATTTTTCAAGTGGTAAATAATACATCAACTCATGAACTAGACAAACTGTTCATTTTGTGGTACAGGCACCAAATTTGCCACGGATGTATCTTAGCATCCCCTCTTTCAGAGAAGCACATTAGTCACGAGTAGGGCTGCACGATATGAGGAAAACTTGCGATATGCGATATTAGTGATCAATATTGCGATAACGATAAATTTGCGGTAAATAAACAAATAGAAAAATAAACAAAAACATCATTCCCATTTCATTGCAACAGTTTAAAAATTATACTCCAAATGACCCTCATCGACATGGGGGACAAACGTCAGGGTGGCTAACCCTGGTCCTCAAGAGCCTCAACCCTGTCTGTTTTCCAATTCTCCCTAGACTGCTCGAAAATGATAACCAAAATCAGGTGTGTTCAGTCAATCAGGATGTGAAATCACTTGAGTCAGCCAATCAACAACAAGCTGGTTAAGGAGAGCTGGAAAACAGGCAGGGTTGAGGCTCTTCAGGACCAAGGTTAACATAATAGGCCTCCATCTGATTGGTCAACAATGGGAAGGCGTCCATCTGATTGGTCAACAATGGGAAGGCGTCCATCTGATTGGTCAAAGCATAAAGGGATTTATTTGATTCGTTAAAAGCGTCAAGCTGCGATTAGATTGTTTTAACACATTTTGGGTTTGCGATTTATTGCGATATTCGCCGTCTTTTGCGATATGCATATTGCAGAGCTGGATATTGCGATAACGATAAATTTGCGGTATATTGTGCAGGCCTAGTCACGAGTAATTCTAAAATGACTGCCAGATAGCAGCCATACACTCAATTGTTTCCAACATATCAGATTTCTATTTGCCCCAGTCTCATATATGTATATATATATATATACATATATATATATAGGCATAAGCCAAATTTGGTGCACAATTATTTTAATTATTGGTTCCACTATATTCAAAAACCCAGAGGTAAGTTGACAGTTTCTGGAGAATTTGTGAAAAATGTTGATTTAAGGGCAGCTAAACCCTTGAACCAAAACTCATTCACTATGTTCTCTGCTCTTCAGTTAACAAAGGCCTTGTGATGGCATAAACTGCCTCTTGGACTGTTTTCATTCAGCAGTAAAGATTCCACCAAAGAACCTAAAAGTCTGACTTTGAACGTAGCGGACACGTTGAGCCCCAACCAGCGATTGCTTCAAAGTTATCTTACTGTGTTCTTCTTAATTAATACGTGGGATTTGCAGTCAAGACGTTTGTCCCATCAGAGACCTGCAGTCAAAGGCTACCTTTTTTTTTTAAGAGCGTTATCTTTATCTGGCCTCTTTCTTATTAATAAGAGTGGCTTTAGAGGATTATGAGTGTGGCCGTCTTTGTTTTTTGCCGTTCCAGATGTCTAGATACATCTTTAAAGAACTTTTTAATTCTCAAACTTCTTTGTCTTTAACCCAATCTGCCATTACAAATCTCTAATCAAATAGATTCCATGTGAGGAAAAAAAATCAGCACAAAAACCGACAAATGAAAAAGTCTCACATCAAAGTGTAAATTGAGGTTTCCCTGCAAGTTAGTGTAATGTGTAAGTTTATCAGTGGCAATGTGTAAAAAAAAAAAAAAAAAGACAGCAAAATGATGCTTAGGTTTGAAAAAGATGAAAGAGAACAACCTGTGAAAATTTAAAGGATCTCTATGTCTATCATATTAGACTGACAGCAGCTTTTAATAGCTTTTGGACGCGATAGAATCAGCTGATTGCATTAGCACTTCACTTCTGCGAAGTTTTGCGTTTCATTTGTCGGCTTCAGAATCTGATGGAATGACGTTGATTGCATAAAATTGTTGAAGAGTTACGGTAGTTGAAAGAATGTAATAGCTTCTGTGTGAAAGGGTCGACACTTTAACGGATCAGATTTCTTGGAAACGTCACACAGTTACAACCGGGACATTAAATAAACACAGAGAAGAAAATAGGTTTCCAAATGTGGCCACATCGTTAACATTGATGCTGAAGTACCGTAACGATGCAGATAAGATTGATTCTGACGTGGAGAAAAAAGGATTCTGATGTTGTTGCAACAGGGTTCACTTGCATGTGAACAGAGAAGCCTTCTTCTTCAGGTAGATTTGTTTGTTCAGTTCAAATTTAAGGAGAAAAAAAAAAAAGAAATTTAAGGAGACCTTTTACCACAAAAAGTAAACCGTTCAAGGAATTTCCCTCCGGTGCAGACCAAATGGTCCAATCTGAAGGGTCCAGGATTCTTTGTGCAAGAGTCTAAAACCCCCTAGGAGTGCACAGGGGTGTAGTAGATAGCACTCTTGCTTCACAGTTAGAAAAGCCCCGGTTAGAATCCCAGTTGGGACCTTTCTTTGTGGAGTTTGCATGTTTTCCCCATGAATGCGTGAGTTTTCTCCCACAGTCCAAAAACATGCGTTATAGGTTAACTGATGATTCTAAAATGTCCCTAGGTGCAAATGTGTGTGTGTGGCCCTGCAATGGACTGGTGACCTGTTCTTTCTCAACAGGGATTCAGTGGGTTCGGAGAATGGATGGATGGCTAAAACCCCTTTAACAGGCATCACCCTAAGACCCAAACCTTCTACAGGTCATTTAAAATAGGAACTGTGCCAAAATATAGGCATTTTTCCATCATTCCCTTTCATCAGTTTGGGTTCTGCTCTCACATTTCCCCACTGCCCTTTTCTTTCTATTGCCTTTAGAACAGGAAGAACATAATTAAAATGACTTGAGCACCTGACTGAGTTGAGACAGACGGAAACTTTTACCACGCGAGAGTGTAAATAATGCAGGTAGTCAATCAGAGCAGTTATTATTAATTCATTTTGATACTGTGAATCATTCAAAGAGCTTAAAAGTCTGGACCAATGTCCTATGGAAGTGCTGTGCCGTTTGGATGTGTCCGAAAGTTGTGATTCTGGACTAAACCAAACAAAAAAAAAAAAAAAAAAATAGAGGATTGGCCTCCCTGAAACAGAAAACTCAGCAGAAGCTCTGGATGCTTTTGAGGAAATCAGAGCAGAGACAGAGAAGACGGCGAGAGCTGAAAAAGGGGAATGAGGGCAGCAAGCAGCATTATAACGTGTCTCATGAAATATGGAACTTTAATGCACGCACACGCCGGCATTTATCCATAGATGGTGGCATCGCCTACATTAGAAACGACATTGAAGCACTTTGTTACACCTGGAACAACTTCCTTTTTTTTTTTTTTTTCCTGTGTCGCATAAAGCTGGCGCTGAATCAGGCTTGTTAAGATTATCAGTATAAACAACACCGTTTGCTGCCTTGAAACAGCTCGGCGCTCTGCCGGCAGTCTCTCGGGAGCGCTCTGCTCTTCTCTCATGGATGTACAAGGCATCTGTGCTCGAATAACAAGGCAGCCTTGGAGATTCTCAATTACATGACGTGCTCTGTATCACATCATTATTAGTTGGAAACCTTGAAAGCTCAGAAAAAAGAAAAATCTTACCATACAAAGACATTACACACTTTCTGCTGTTACTGTCATTATATAACACATTTTACAGCGAAGGTGAAAACAGCAGATCTGCTGAACACATTACTCTGAAATTATCTTTAAGCTCTTTTGTTACTTTGAGTACACAACAAGCCCATTAGATGGAGTCGTGGAGACAAATGATTTGCTTTTTAAATGACGAGTTTTGGTTTCATTAAAGCTCCCGGGCTTGAGTCACGGCTGCCTTTCGCATTTTAATGGATCTTCACAAAAACAAACAGTGGTCCTGCCTTACAAACACATTTCCCACTCAAACTTCAAGTCCTTTTTTATTTGTGCGCTACGAGGCAGGGGGCATCGAAGACCCACAATATTCACTGAGATGCGGGGATTTGTAGCATATGTGACATTTCAGATGCGAAAAGGTTAAAAACTCCCCCTTGTGCTTGCAGCCGTGGATACTGTTAGATACCCGAGCGACTATAACAGCTGAAAACCATAATCATGACTCTTCAGAGGTTAAAATATGAATCGCATAAATGCCACATTCAGTCCCAACATCGACGACAAGAGCAGAACAGCCCTTTCTGATACTTTTTGTTGATCAGAACCAGAGTTTCTACCCATTTGAACCTCCTATCATTTATGGATGAGGCTGTCTCTGATACAGAACGGACCTTTTAATGACCTCCACTCAGGAAAATCACATGCTATTCCACAGAGGAATCCGACAGGGCAACAAAACTGCTCGCTGGAAACCATCAGAACTGCGATCCGTTCTGCAGGGACGAGGAGCTCTGGAGAAATATTATGTGGAGTTTGTCATCTGACTTATAGCATCTGAGCCTCCTTCTTCCATGGCCTATTAAATACAGCTCAGTGGAATGATGAAAACGAATGGCTGGGCCTTAAGCTTGTCAAGGAAAACATATGGTTCTCATTCTAAAATATGCCGCTTAAGATAGACAGTGGCATCACATACTTAGCATGGTTAACGGAGACTTTGAGAAAACAAATCAATCACGTAGAATCAAAAACCAAATGACTAAAAACCGTTTCGGATTTCTGCACAGCTGTTTCTGCATCCAGACTCCCAGTTGTCGGTAAAAACCCAAACTTTAGGACCCAGGATGTAACTGATAGAAGCTGATGAGGAGGCTCCAACTGTGGGCTCTGAGAAAGTCTGAGATGATTCATTTATAGAGGTGCATTTCTCTGAAAACTCTGAATAACAGGGAATTGATTTAGTATTCATACAGAGGGTTTCTAGAGCACCACTGAAGTCATTTTTGCAGTATAAGCCTTTCATACTCATTCATTTATAGCCTCAGAGCGCTCAGTGTTCTTATACATTTGATTGGGAATTATACTTATGACCTGCATTTGACATTTTGACAAATTTGGATAAAAACTTCAGTAGCTTAGATACAATAAACAAAACAATTACTTTGTTAAAATTAGATTTTTTTTCTAACTTTTGCTCTTCCTGGATATCAGAGTATTGCTGTCTCTTCAAAAAGGCAATAACATTTATAAATAGAATTGCTGAAACAGCAAATCTTTTTGATTATTTTCAAAGTGTTCCCAGTGCTCTTTTAATTATGATTATCCTTAGCCAAAATAAAAAAATAATAAAAAAGTGTAATTTCCTAAGCTTCTGCGGAGCGGCAGGAGTCCGTCAAAAATTCCCCTCTGTGTAGATGAGTTTCCATACCCAACCCACAGTTTGAAAAATGTTCTTTGGGAAATGTTACTTTACCATAAAAGCTGGAACACCTCATAAATCTGAGGATTAATTGTCAACTGCACCATCTTCTGTCGCAGCATGAACACTTGTTAGGTCAAGGATTGTAATTCCCATGCAGACAGAACACACACACACTCCCTTTTTTTAATTTGAGGTAAACTGCGCCCCAATTTAAAGCCTGGTTCATACTCTTCAAGTTACCTGTCATTCGTGGCCTTTTTCGTCAGGACACTTTATCCTTCCCTGAGATGCAGAGCAAAGAGATCCTTCCGCTGTTATGTAAGCCTCCTGCTCCAAGCATAGTTGAGTTGAGTCGCAATAAGACAGATGTTGTCCTCAGCAGACACAGTTTGAACAATATCCCTCAATAAATGATTAAACATTTCTATGTCCTTGTGGTCTTTTACAGACTCCAGAATGGTCGAACATGTGTTAATAGCTCCTTGTTGCCTACCAGCTATTCTTTTAGGCAATCCATTGTTGGCACTAACGCACAGCACCCAGTGCTAACGCGGGGACCCATTACAAACGAGAGACACATACGTACTAGATGTTCGAAACACCAGCCGCAATATGGCGCCCAGGGTCTCATTGATGCAGATAATAAAACTCTAGAATGCTTCGTAGCAGTAGAGCTGACTATTTTAGAACATAAGTTAGAAGAAGTATAATCTATTGGTCTTTCTGTTGCAGGTTGGTGTTTTTCTGTCTTTTCCACACTTTAACTATTGTGTCTAAGACTCAGTCTGTAGGGTCGGTGCTGTGAAACCACTGTTTCCTTTAGCTACATCAACAATGGAGGCACGGGAAAAATTGCCCAGAATCAGACTCAATGAAGAGAAGCTAGAGGCCACTTAACCCACGGGAAGCTCCTTACAGTGCATAGAGGGCTTCATCTAAAAAACAAAGTCTCTTAGACTGGACTCTAACTGGAAGGAGAGCTGCTATCCAAGATGAAACAACAAAGATCAAGGAATACATCAATAAAATGGCTTCAAGTGAGAAGCAGGAATAATCATAGAAGGACACCAGAAAATCCTATTAGTGGCTGGAGAAAGATGGACTCCCAAGATAGCATTAAGCATAAGGAGGCTTTGAGAACAAGATCAACAGAGACCAGGGTCTACCACACCAGACAGGACTCAAGGTGCAGGCAGTGCAACTCTGACACAACTCAGCACATAACAGTTAGGTGAAAGTGGGTATTAGGCATGGAACGTCATAACCACACAGAAACATCTGGGCAGAGTATGGGCTAGAACCCCTAACATAAAGAGTCTCCAAATGTCCTATTCTCAGCCTACTGGGTTGGATCTTTTTTTTTTTTCCACCTCTCCTGCTGATTCCTGTAGTCATGCCTCATCATTCTCACCTGGTCACCACCACACACACACACCTGTGCTCCTACTCACTCAAGCTCCAGTTGGTTTGCTCTGCTCTTCAGGTTTGTTGAAGAATAGCAAACCCAGAATGGATGTCTGAAGGTCGCTGCAAGATTTCTGCTTCCCCTTTTCGTCTTCTTTTTATGTCATTTGACCTGGCCTGTTGGATATTGTTGCTTTTGTGTTTTGGGAGTTGTCTATTAAGGATTTTGGATTCCCTGTTGGATTTATGGTACTGCTTAATTCAGGTAGAGCATCTCAACTGTTCCTGTTTGTGAAAGATTTTCTTTGTTGGATTTGTTGGACATACTGCTTCTGTCATTACCTCTAACCAAGTGACCAAGAAGGACCAAGACAAGAATCTGTGGGACCTCCACATACAAACAAAATGGTAATGGCCAACAGACTGTACATATCGTGCTGGACAAGACGGACAAGAAGGTTGTCTTGGTAGATGTAGCTATCCCAAATTATGGAGAAATACCAAGAGAGAAGAACTGGAGAAAATGTGGAAAGTAAAAGGCAACATTCACCGGCATACTGATTAGAACACTGTGACCCCCAAACTGGGGAAGTGGCTCTAGCAGATTCCAGGAACAACATCCAATAAATTTATGACAAATATCTGTGGCCTTGATGCTCTGGTAATTGATCCTGCAATATTAAATTTAGCTGTTTATGCAAAACGAGCATTTCCTCTTGTTCCAGCAGCAGATTGAGAGTAATCAACCAGCAGAGCTCTTAATAAACACCCCTCCCTTAAAAAAAAGGTTTAATGTAACGTACTGGATAAATAAACAAATCAGGTCTCTGTTTTATTTCTGGCACATTTGCTGCAGGAATGGTGATGTTGTCATGCAATAATCACTGTAAATGTGAAAGGAAAAGGTTCAGGTTGTTTAATCCAGGAGGAAACAAAGAAACCATCATGAATGTCCTGTCGTCCTAGAAATTAAACCCAAAGCAAATGTTTCATCCAATGCAGCACAAGTAAACTTGAGAGTCCTACCAGCCAGCAGATGCATCTGCAGCAGCACAGAAGGCTGTGGTGATTCCTCGTGGACTGACATGAAAAGGACAGCGGTGTTTGCAAATTAGGCTTTTCCAGAGATCATGTCATTGTAGATGTTTCTTTTCATGTTTACTCTGACCTTGCTGCATTTTTTTTATAAACACTCTCTCTACAATTATTTCCTCATTTATACTGAAGTGCCCCTCAAAGTCAAATTCTTTTACAGAATGGATTTGCAGTGTGTAACCGCACTGACAGAATGTACCGAATCGGGCACGACAATGCAATAATGGCACACAAAGCAGGTTTCTCTGCTCTGTGCTGCACCGCTCTTTAGCTAAAAATGGACCCTTTCACATCTTTTGTGTCAATAATTTTCTCACTGGTTCCCATTACCCTCACCCCACGCCCACCCTTTGGACTCTTTGCTGGGAATGCAGAAATGGTGGGTCTCTACTTTTCCTTTTTTGTTTTACCACACCACCCTTTACCTAGTTTCCTTGAAGCCCCTTCAGTCCTGGGAAAACATGTGGCAGGACAATGTGACAGTATAGGGGCATTTGTAGGCATTAGATATGCAGAGATAAATGTTGCTTTTTTCCTTTTTAGTGTGTTTCTTTGTGTCAAGACAATGCGCCGTGCACCTGAAGGGACCCCCCCCACCTCAGTCAAACCTGTGACCCTTCCGTCCTCTGCTTCTCCCTCCTACATCCTTTCACACCCAACAAAAAAGCCTTTCTTATTTAATAACTGGTAATTGATGGGGAAAAAATGAATTCTACCTATTTTTGGAATACAAGTCATGCTTTTTTGTATTGTCTGGCCACAGGTGCGACTTATACTCAGGTACGACTTGTATGTGATTTTTATGTTTGGGGGCAGCCAAGGTGCAGGCGACCTCTGATCGGAAGATTGCAGGTTCGATTTCCACCTCGCCTGCCCATGCCCACATTGCCTCAGTGGTGGACACATCTTCACACTTCAAAACAGGAATTCTTTCACCTACAACTGCAAGAGGGTACTAAAGGTGTGTTTTAGTGTTTGCTACTGACAGTAACGCAAAAGAAGAAGCCTCGACCCGATTAAAAGTCATATAAAGAGTTTAGTTGAACTGTTGCAACGGCCACGGTATAGAGGTAGAGCGGTTGACCTCGGATCAGAACATCACAGGTTCAATTCCCGCTCTGCCCACACATGTGTTGAATTATGCTTGAGCAAGACTGTGGAGCTGTTTTTAGTGTGTGAATGAATGAATGGGACTGTGACCATTAAGCACTTTGGGCCTTCTAAGAAGTCTATCAGTATACAATATTTACCGTTTATGCTATTTTTGTCTGAATAATGGTTTATTTGCTGAGCTTAAATGCTAGACAATTATTGTATTCCTCCTATCTTTCATGAGGTCAAATATGGTACATTTTTTATAAAAGTGCAACTTTTATATATTTTTTTTCTTCTTAATTCTGCGTTTTTTGGCTGCTGCGACTTATACTCTAGAACGACTTATAGTCTGAAAAATATGATAAATCTTTTGGTTTCAAAAGCCCTCTTAAATATCTCCTCTTCACATTTCGGGTGCATTAGCTTCTCCCTGACCCGCCAAAGGCAAAGAGCGTTGACACTAAGGCCCATGAGAATGATGGGCAACAGATTGTTACAGAGTGTGTCAAGAACGCGGATGTGCAGGAAGAGTCGAGAGAAGTCAGCTGCACTGCATGATGTGATCCATTCCAGTTGAGAGCATCCGTGACCTTCGGCTCTTGGATCATGGTATCAACTGGATGTCCTATGGCGCAGGGGTTAGGTGGTCAGTTCAACACAAATAGTTCAAATGTGCACTGGAGTAAAAGCATTTTCTGCAGAAAGGGCTTATTTAAGGGTTTTCCCCATTTATGATTCATGCTAAAGTCAGTTGAATCTCATTCATAACAAACTCGATTAATCTTTTAGTGAAAATGTGCAGCAAGTGTTTGTGGCTGTAGTGCTGATATAAGAGGCAGGAGGTTTGACTGTAAAGCAGATGAAAAAAGAAAACTGGCCCTTCAATGTAAGCAGCTCTCTGATTGGTTACCCTTTAGCGTTTGCGTCAAGCTGTCACAGCTTGCACAGCTCTTGGTAGTATAGCAATTACTTATCAACCACCTAATATTAATAATAAAAAAGAATAATATATTTAAAATATTTTTTTATTTCGGAACAACATACAACATATTTTGCAATTTCTTAAAAAAAACAATTGTTCAATCATATTAAATAAAAATGATTTTAATTCACAAATTCTTTGCTGATCATCAAAAAAAAAACTGCACTACCTTTTCAAAGGCTCTCCTGGTCCTCCGTAGATTCCTGCTTGAATTTTCTTTAAATTGCAGAATTTAGACAATAATTCAAACTTGCTTTTTACTAATGCAATAAATTATCAATTTTTTTACCATTGCTTGGTAATACAAGCTTTTCCTGCCAATGTTTGCAAGAGCCTGCCATAAATTGCCACTGTGAGACTAAAATATTATTTACAATTGGCTGTGTTTTGAGGAAGGAGTGAGGAAGCAGGTGGTTCATAAACAGCAAAACACCTGGGGGCTTCAATACACTCAAAGAGGCAGAAATCTAACACAGGAAACATTTAGATGATTAAATGTTCCTGAAATCCTTGACTTGTAGAACCAAGTCTGACTGAGAGCTGTTTATTTTGAGATTTTTTAAGCTATTATTGAATGGTGGAGGCCCTCTGTGCCTCAGTCTATAATATTTTTATATTCATCGTGCAAATGTGACCTCATCTGAATGCGTTTGGGCTGAAAAAAGAAAAGGACTTTAGGGACTTTTAGAGAAAGTTAAAGGTGACAAATCTGCAAAACAACAACAACAACAACAACAACAACAACAACAACAACAACAACTAAATATGTAACAGTGTTTGAATTACAGAAACATCAAACAGTGAAGTCTTCAAATCAATCTAGAGACGTTTGCAGAATGTACATTCACTGATTCTGTGAGCACCACCCTGATGACAAATCTCAACATTTCTGCCCCCGATAGAACAAGAACTACTTCACAGGCCTTTTGATGGGTCTGGATTGTTGCTGTTCCTGTAACCATCCGGGTTAGCCTTGTACCAAACCCCTAACCTGGAATGCCAGTTTCATTCATCAGCATAAACAATATTTGGAAGTCATCACAGTACAGCACCAAGACCAAAGTGAAACTCTACAACAGCTGTGTTCTGTCAGCGTTAACGGTAGGAGCAGAGTGCTAGTGAATGACGCTGTCATGTCTCATCAGTCTTATCTTATGTCCTGAGTTGTGCACTTTTGGTCTATATCTGTCACCTGTGTTGTCTCGTGTTGCACTTCCTGTTTTATTTTGAAACACTAACTCTCCTATTGTTTCAGGCCTTCTTACTTCCTGCCCTTGTCTGTTCCCTACAGGTGTGACTCTTTAATCTTCCCTGATTGTTTCCACCTGTGTTTCCCTTCCTCATGTCTTAATAGTCTGAGTCTCTCTCTCTTTCTCACTTCCACACCAGAAATTTGAGGAGGATGTTAAAAATGTTCTGGCACCAAAAGATCTCCAATGAAGATCTATTGTCCCGCAGCAATGAAGAAGACATACCGACAAAATCTTCAAAAGACGCAGTACATGGATTGGACATGTACTCGGGAGCGAAGAAAGACGATCATAAAGACAGCACAGCACTGGACACCAGATGGAAAAAGAAAAAGAGGACGGTTGAAGATCACCTGGTGCTGAACACTAGAAGCCGAGCTAAAAGAATTTGGACACACCTGGGGAGCCATCTACACCTTGGCCCGCGACCGTCAGAAATGGAAAGATTTAGTTGCTGCCCTAAGCGTCTCAAGGCGTAAAGAGCAGTAAGAAGCCAACCAGATGAAGAGAAGGTCTTTTTTTAAGGATAAGAGATTTCACATTAACGGATTCATCAGTCTTCCAAAGTGATAAAACTTAGTCATTTACACTTAAGTCTTTCCATTAAATCTCCTCACACTTATTGGAAATACCACTGGGGCTCACCCATGTAGGTCACCAATTCATTGTAAACTCACAGTATGGTACATCTTTCGTACCATATCTATCTATTAAATTATAAGCTTTAGTTTCGAGAGCTTTCTTTCAAATACAACAAAATACAACAAATACAACAAAATTTCTTTGTTTTTATTTTAATGAATATTGTACACATATATAAAGATCTATTATGACTTTAAAAGTTTTTCTTGCACCAGTACTACTGTACAACACTTTACTTTAGTAGAATGTTTGTCAATATTCCCTGGATTTCTCCTGAAAACATATCTTTCTGAACTTTAAAGACCCACTTTGATGAAAATAGTGCTTTTGGTTCTTGTGGCAATTTTTCATGATGGACATATATAGAGAAAATTAGGCTCAAAATGGCATTTCTGAGTATTTCTTTACTCACATTGTTGTGAATCAGGAGCAATTGAAAAAAATGCAGTTTGAAAAAAGATTGTATTTGTGACGTAGAAAACACGCTGGAAGGACTGATCCATGTACGCCTTCATTTTACTGTGCAGCTGGATAGCTCTGATATTGTTCGCCGTTCTTGTTGCACTGCTGATATTAGGTTGGGGTTGTGAGGGGCTATAAGCTGGCAGGAAAGAGTCTAAACTGATGGGTGATAGGAAGTGATAGGAATACAGAAGTGTATTTCAAATGAACTACTGCCGCTCTGCAGAAACGTTGTCTTAGAAAATTATACAATCTTTTTTTTAAATTTGGCTAAAGACAACATAACCATAATCAAAAGACCACTGGGAACACTTTCACAATAAATCAAAAAATGATCAGAGTGGAATTTTAAATAGTTGAGCTTTAGCTTGTTCAAAGACTGCAAAGTCAGACGATAATGGTTTTAATGTACTGCCAGTTTGCTGGAAAGATCCGAAATGTGTTCCTTTGAGAAATAAACTATTAGGGATTGGTCTTTGTTTTTTTGGAAAAATGTAACTGTTTGGCCTTTTTGAATAATGACGTTAAGTCACAAAACTCTATCAGAGCATCTATCTTCTGATTGGTTCATCACACAGCTTGATGATCCAGCATAGAGACTGTTAAGTGGGGACTTCTGATCCCCCTTCTGTCTATAAGTCTGTTTCAACAGTCTTCAATAGGGAGGGGCTGTGAATCAAATATAAATCTTTTTGTTTCTCTGCTGTTGATGTTTTCTATTTGGCCATTTTTGTTTTGTCCAAAATTCCAAGAAGTTAGACATCAAACACACTAAATCTTTTTTTCATTTAGTTGATAAAAACAAAACTTCTTCCATCATTTTTATCTTGTCTGTTCATTGCTGAGGTGACGACGATTTCTCAACATGTAAATGTCTCTGATGAAGAGCGTATTCTCTCTTTCCTGACAAAAACACAGAAAAGAAAAAGGGAGGGAACACTGGGCGTGTGCACGTGCTGTAAAAAGACATGATTATTCTGATTGATTAAACAGAAAGGATCGCTGTATAAATATGGAAAAAGGGAAAGGAGGATGTGTGCACACGCAAAGATTCAAGCATCAGGTCTCTGGTGTGACCGAGACAACACCTGATATGTAAATGTGGGCTCTTGAAAGCTGTTCTTTTTCAGCATTATTATTCCGAACACTGCTTCACCAAACAACCTTTTTTTTTTCCGGAAACAGCTGACAGACACTGCAAGGCCTTATTTGATCCTCGCATTTTCCAAAAAGTTCTCACCTCCTCTGCCACTAAAGCTTTATGACGCATAGCCTTTTGTAACGTACAACAACATGCTGACCAGAATCTGAATATGCATTCCAGTCAGTGCATTACAGGCTCCATGGGCATGACTTGTAAATCATAAGTGCTGGCTGCATCATTTATGTCAAAGTAAATTGAATTTCTTGCTCTGAAGCACATACTTCATAATAATCTACAGTTTAAAAAAAAATCTACAATGCAGGTAATTGAAAATTTATCAGGGATTTCTTTGAAGTGTTTTTTCCCCCCCTTTCTTTATGAGGTTGTTTGATCCGAGGCCCAGCCGTGTCTGTAAAAGCCTCGGTCCACAGATAATACAGCTGTAAAAGCGAAGATGTAATTCATCACTTTTTCTTTTTTTTTGCAACTGACAAAATTGCTGCTGTGAGAAAGACACTAAAAATCCAACGGAACTCTTTTTATAGGACATAAAAGGGAGGCTTAGGACAAGAATTTCAGAGCCTGGTCTAAAAGGGAGCAATGACTTATGTCAGCTCTTTGGTGGAGCCTCTTCGGGTATCTCTGCATGTAAATTGACTGGGATGGGTCAAGACTTTATAGCTTTATATATCCATTCCTTAAAAGCTAGTTGGTTTTCCCATGGCAAAACGCTCTAATTCCATCGTAGGCCTCTCAAAGTAGAAGAAATGATTGAGATTTGCGGTGATGATTCGAGTTGGCATGAATTTGTAATGTAACACAAGCAGCAGCGCTGATGCTACAGCATGTGACAGCAAGACGAGAGAGACAACCGCTACCGAAACTAATGAAGACATAAAGAAATGTAATGATGCACTGAGGCTGCAGCACATCCACCGCAGGCGATGGATCTGTCCTCCCACTGTGTGTCACACAGCAGAGCTGCTGACTTTTCCAAGACAGCCTTTAAAAAAACGCCAACTCTCGAGATGGGAGAAAAAGCAACCAATGTGCAGAAACGATTCTCGGCTTAAAGATGCAAGAGGCGAGCCTCGGAGGCGAGCGTCTTACCGTGGCCCCCTCTGGTGAGAAAAGGCATCCTGTTGATAGCGATGGGGACAGTCCCGTGTTTATTGTGAAAGTGGTGGACATGGTGCGTGGTGCTGAGGCTCGAGGACACGCGTGCCGTTCCGGCCTGTGTGGGGAGCAGTGTGAGCAGGGCGACCCAGAATGCTAGTCCGGAGCGGTAAGTCAGGCCCATGCCCTGGTGCAACCCAGACCCGCGGCTGTGTTGCCCAAGAGCTGCTGCCCAACAGAGTTGACCCATGTGTTTCAGATCCAGCATGTCCCAGGACCCACGGTTCGGCCAAGTGTTAGCATTTGACCCTCGGACTTGAAGACGACAGAGCATCTCACAGACAATCTGGGCTCTTTCTTTCTGTCATCACTCAGTGGAGAGTGGTTAGAAAAAATATCCTTCAATGGATCTCAAACAGGCGAATTAAACTCCACTGCTTTTAGAAAAAAAACAAACAACTAAAGATAGATCTTATCTTCTTGATCAGCACAGATGAATAAAGCCATTTTCAAAGCTATTGGAAAACCCTCCATTTTTCCAAAGTGATCCAAGTGTCTCCTGCTTGCAGAGAAGGTGCACATCCAAAGGGAAGCGGAGGATTCATTAGCTTCACTCAGCCATGATGCTCATCTGTACTCAGGCACCAGAAGTGGCAGGTCAGAGATTGATGTGATAAGAATTCTGATAAGTCTCCATCGCCCACAGGTAGAGCTGGAGGGCAGCTGAGCCTGGTACTATGAAGAAAGCAACTCCGCAGCTTAAGATGGACCCCGCTTCTGAGGGGAAACGGACCATTTCCTTAAGAAGATTTAAAAAAATGATTAAATAAAAACAATGTACAGGTGAAGGGCGATGTGAGGACCGGCGCTTCCTTTCAGGCAGGGGAGCGACAGGGAGGGGGGGGGGGGGGGGGGGGGGGGGCTTGAAGGAAGAAGAAAAAAAACCAGAGCGGTCTCTGCAGCAGAAAGAGAAAATCCCGAATGGAAATAAATAATTTCTCAGCAGCTCCTCAAAGGCGCGGAGAATCCAACAAAGCGCGGACTGTGGCGCGGCGGAGATCCATCAGGGAGCAGGATGGAGGCTCCGTCTCTGACGCTCCACCTGCTCGATGTCATGCAGAAGCGACTGCTGCATTCCCCTCTCTGCTGCTGCTTCTACCCCCCTACACACAGAACACCCCCACCGCTTTATTCTCTCCTGTTACCTCGTCCAGATCCGCTGCCTCCGACTGAGGACACGCAACGTGACGGCGGCATGAGTCTGTCTCCGGAGGAGGGAGCGATCCTACGAATAGTAGCGACTGTTTCTTTTTTTTCTTTTCCCTTTTTTTTTTCCGGCTTTGACTGCTGCGGCAAGATTTATGTAAATTCAGCCCAGCCTTGAATCCAAATCAAAATCGAGTAGATGCGCTCGGATGGAAGGTGGTGGTGGGGGGATTATAAGGACGGGTCCTCTGAAGACACGCCGTCGCCGGGGGTTCGGATCCAGAGCGGCCCATGCAGCGCGTGTTCCTGTGCGCGCGCCTGAGAAAGTCTGAGCAGATGAGTGAGGAGGGTGCAGGCAGGAAGAGGAGGGGGGGGGGGGGGGCGCACAGGAAGAGCAGAGGCAGCCCAGGCTCAAAATGCACACGGAGACAGCAAGGCTAGGAAATGGGCTGTGTGAATAAATGCATGCAACAGAAGCGAGAGCGAACAGGCTTGCAGGTCCTGGCAGGAACACGCAGGAATCATACTGCAGAGGAGGAGCCTGAGTTAGGTGAGCTGTCAGAGCTATCACACAGTGAGCACAGATGAACATTATGGGAGCCCTCAGCTACAACAGATAGGAAAGATAAGGGAACCTGTAGGAAGGACGGGGATGCAACTCTGTCGTCTGCAGCCCGAGCGGCTTCTTTATCTAGGCTGTAGTGGAGTCTAATCCCTCTCTGAATAAATTAAGAGTTTGCTGCAGTGGGATGCTAGAATCTGGATTTTTCTTACCAAATCAATTTGCTCCTCATTCCGATGTGCTCACCTCACATCTGTGCCTGAGCTAGGAGGGCCCCCGCTCTCATGCTGCTTATCCATGCAAAACGTATTCATGGCCACAACCGATCTGGATCCAGAGGCATTCTGCGTGAGCTCCTCAGACTTTTGGGAGGGGGGGCTGAACTGACATCTGACAGGAAGACAACATTACAAGGAAGGTGGGGACAAAACTGGAGGGGGGGGGGCAGGGCCGAGCCGGCGGCAGCAGCGAGCTCCCAGTGTGACAAGAAGTCGGCACAGACCATTACTCAAGCAAGGCAGGGCGTGGAGGCCGGCCGGGAGGCAGGAGTTACCCTAAGGCACTGGTGGAACCCAAACCCAGTGTAGACATTCATCTCATACTTTGAACTCTAAGAAAGCCGCAAATCATTTCTAAACAAAAGCCATAGGCAAGTTGGATTTTTTTATTTGCCTTCCGAATGTCCTTCACCCGCTTTCTCCTGTTCATGGTGGTGTGGGGTCTTAACCAGCTGGATGGAGATACACCCATCATTAGGACAACACAACGATTGGCCAACCTTTCATGATTCTGAAAGATGAAAGAAAGCTACAAAAACTCAACAGAAAACGAACTCACCAAGACACAAGAGGAACATCTTCAAAAAGCCAAGAGAAATTCCACCCAGAAGTCAGATACTGCACACTAAAACACCCCATAATTTAAAATAACCCAAGTTGGGTTGTTTTTAACCCAACTTTGAGGTTAAAAAGAGACTTTTCTCTGGGTTATTTTAACTCAGGAAAAGAAAAAAAGTCTGGGAGGGGGGAGGGGATCTAACGATTCAAATGAAACCACTGTCACCAAAACAATAAGTATTGCTCCAAAAAGTAACCCAAAACTATATCCCAACATGAAGAACCCAAGAATCAGGTTAAAGAAATAACCCAAGTGTTTTAAGAATGTGATAACATGTCATCTAAAGCAGGGGTCCCAGACTCCAGGCCTCCTCCTGCTGCTTTTCCAGAAATCCTGTCTCATCTGCTGTTGATTACCTGGATCAGGCGTGTTTGGTCAATAAGGAGCTTCTAAAGCAGGTTGGTTAGAAAACATGAAGGGCACCGGCCCTTGAGTCCTAGAGGCAGCCATCTGAGGCTTCAGATGCAACAAACAAAAAACATCCATCAATCTATCGTCTTAACCCAATGTATCCTATTTGGTGTCTGAGGGGAACTGGAGCCAACCCCGCAACTGTTGGTCAAAGGTGGGGTACAGTCTGTTGCAGGGCCACACACTCACACATACAACTAGGGGAAGTTTAGAGACACCAATTAACCTATGAAGCACACTTTTAGACTGTGGGAGGAAGTCTGAGTGCCTGAAGAAAAGGCTCAGATGCACAAGGAGAACATGTGAACTCCACACCGAAAGATTCATGTAGCTCAACATATAACAATATTTGACAAAACAGAAAAACTGAAATGCTTCAAAAAGCTTCAGAATTAAGAATTACGTTTTTTTTCCAAAGATTTTTATGTTAATTAACATTAAGTCAAGTGGTGGTGAGTAGTTGTCAGAAACAGCTCATTATTTTGTGTTTGCCACACTATTCTTACAGTCGTTCTTTTTTTTTTTTACATTTATATTTGACGGAACGCTCTTTTGCTCGCCATAGAAGGAAACTTTGGCCACGGCTCCTCCACTAACAAATGCTCAACGAGCGGGAATACATTTCCAGCGTCGGGACCGGGATGATTTATGGACTCGGACTGTCGGGCTGTCCACTGTGTGATCATCTTTCTTAGCAGTGAGGATATCTTTGTGAGCACTGTCGGCAGTGAAAGGCTGGCATTAATCAATTTGGAGGCTTAAGGGGTGCTCCACATGGAGGAAGTCATGTGAGATGGAGAAGGCCGGCTAACCTTGTGCTGTCCTTGCTTGCTTAATATTTGAGCATCCAATCCAAGGAATGTGCAAGTCCTTCACAGGACAAAGATCCAATATATTCTCACAAGTTTTAGTTTATTAAATGAACGTATAAACAGTGTAACTACATATAGATTTATTGCTGTTTGCAGGTTCCAAATGACGCCTCAGCTTGCGTGCTGTTACTGTCCATTTCCGTCATTCAGACTCAGAAAACCTTTTAGTTTCCTACTCAACGTCACACTTGTCAAACCACTTTTGATCAATTCCCCACTTTTAGATATTTGGGGACCATTTTTTGGTCTCACAATTGAACATTTTTATCTGTGCGGATTAATATTTACTCTGAGCAGATAGGGCTTTTCATTTCCCAGGCAGAAAAAGCCGGGAGGATGTGGCAAATTTGCCAGTGACATGATGCGAGAGGACGTGCGTGATGTTTTAAGGTCTTAAGAAACCTAAATGTGCATGTTTGTTCTAAAGAGGATTGATGTGAGTTGATTTTTCACAGACATCCAGTCTAACCCCGGGGAGTAAAGTAGCAGAATTAATCATAGCACTTTCAGATTAATTACTCATAATGCGAGCGTCTTCGGAGAGGCATGGCCCGCAGTTACGATGTTTGGTTGATTTCATTAAGCTCAGAGGGACAATACCTAAAATAAACCTGGTTTAGGCGGGGTAAATAAGCAAAGGAGAAGGCAGAAAGTGTGATGTGTGACGGCCATAACTGGAAGAATCCCAGAGAAGCAGAATCAGAATAGAAGCCAGGACAAAACTGCACACTTAGTCAGTTTTGTGTTTCTCTCCACCTAGAGACTCTCTTGGACTGCATTGGGGCAGCTGTTATTGAAGAGAGGTACCTCTTCTTCAGGAAGTAGGTTACATTTCTTTTTAAAGAGAAGACAGAGAACCAGTTCTAGATCCCTTTTTTTCACAAAACCCAAGCCCAGAATACACAATTCTTAACTCTACTTTTTTTTTAAAAGGTGGCTCTTCCCTGAAAAGATCCGGCTTTGTGACACTGGGTAAGACATTAAAGTTTGCACATAGGGCTGACAAAAATAGAACCAATTTGCTTGTTTAAGTTGGCTTACTAGCCTCAGCAGGGCTCCTGGAAAAGGAGAAGCAACAGTGAGGCAAACCCTACAGAGAACCGCCAACAACAGGAAAAAGTGACAGTCGCACCACTTTACACAACTGCACTTCCTCTGTGTTGCATTTTGCAGGAATAACAGTGAAATAAAATGACAGAAGATTGCTTTATCTGTGGGCTATTGTCGTCGAAAGTTTGCATGTGGCCTTCATGGAAATCCTAGCGAAAAAGAAGAGTTTCTTTATACTTTATCAACCGAATAGCTACTGTTAGCAATGTGGTAAGCAACAATCAGGAGATGCAGCCATAAATCGGGAAAATCATCCCACCATCCACCGGTCCATCCATCCATCCAACCTACCCATTCAACCAACCGGCCTACCTTTTCATCAATACATTCTACCAGTCATCCTTTTTTCTAATTTTTTCCCTATCGACTCATTTATCCAACCATCGATTCATCTGTCCAACCCACCTATACTTACCCACTCAACCTACCCATCCATCCTACATCCATTCACCCATCCATCCATCCTACATCCATTCACCCATCCATCCATCCATCCATCCAGCCAGCCAGCCAGCCAGCCAGCCAGCCAGCCAGACTAAAAGGCACAGCAGCCGGACCTTTAGACCTCCCTCTCTTCAGCCACTTTTTCCAGCTCAGCTGAGAGGACACCAATGTTTTCCAAGGTAAGCTGAAAGTAATGATCTCCCTGGAGAATCCAGGAACACCTTAGCTGAAAGGCTTTCAGAAAGTGTTATAACCAGATGGCTGAACATCCTTCACTAGGTCCTTTCACAGAAGCAGGAATTCTATTCCAAGATCCTCCCTGATAACTGAGCAGATCCCAAAGGGACAGCCAGGTCACCCTTAAGAGAAAGCTCATTTTACCTGCTTTTAGAAAGAATCTCAGTCTTTTTATCATTACAGGTGTATTTTATCGTTCTTTTACATTTTGTATTTCATAATGTATGTATTTTCCTATCTTTGTATTGGCTTTCTTGTTCCTCTAAATTTGTAAACTTTAATGAGTATAATTTTGTTTGTCCAGTTATTTCAATCTCTTGTCTTAGTCAGGAGAAATTCCTTCGTATGTGTGAGGTTTCTTGTTGCAAAAACTCTCCTCAATATTTATTTAGGGGTTTGGGTTTTTGTTATCTTCTTTACGTACAAAAATCCACTGTCAGTGTCCCAGCCTGGGGTTCAGTTTGTGCATTGGCATCATCATCTTCTACTGTCTGTGTTTCGTTCCTTACCTGTTTCTGCTCGGCTTTAGTTGGTATTTTTAGATTATTTTTCATTTTTAATAAAGTATTTAATTCCACATTCAGCTGTCTCCTCCTCTTGACACAGGTACTCACAGGAAACTATTTTCGTGAGTAAAACTGGGTAAACAAAGGCGGGAATGCGCTTGGTTTGGTAAATGTATGCACATATAGTATGTGTAGTTTTTTTTATACATGACATAAATATAAATGAACAAAATTATAATTGTTGATTAGGAAAGATAGGTCTTTGTTTGGTTTAACACTTTAACACATGAGTGACTTTGGCTGATACTTAATGCATTTTGTGCTGCTTCTGTTGTTTTAGTAATAAATCATCTATTGTAGTTTTTTTTTTGCTACACTTTATGTCACAAAACATGTTTTATGCTTCAAATGCTTTTACTTTTACAATTTTCTCCACTATTGTTTATATTCATGAGCAGAAATGCTGAGAATGATCATTTTTGTGTTTGGCCACTTGAATAGCTCACAGAAAAACTGTGCAAAACAAACAAACAACAAACAAAAAAAAGAGTTCTTTGCTTTGTGCTGGCTCTTTAGCATTCAAACTTTGGGCTCCATGTGAGATCCCTCCTCTCAGTGACATTTTAGACCAGCTCTGACGGCACTGTCATTTTCACACTCATCACATGTGATTCACTGAGCTGATAACAGAAAGCACAAACGCAGACACAAAACTTTACAAACAAAGTGTGACTGTAGTACTGTAGGTAGTAATGATGAATGGGTTTGGGAGCAGTCCTGTGATAGGAGTGTTAATTTGTCACGCCTGCCCACACTTCAACTTAGCACTTAACATTAATTAGCACCATATTTCATGCAAGTGGCCACTAAGCAAGTGAGGGGGCAGGATTCAAAACTTATAATAGTTTTTAAATAGAGCACGCTTTTTTGGTGTGATGACAATAGAAAAAATGAAAGAAAAACATTCATGCCTTGCAGTTCGACAGTTTCTTAACCTACTTAATCTGGGATTGTTGGCTATTGCAGTATGGAAGGGGGATGTTATGACCGCCAAATACCACTGTACAACAACGGATTATATGTCAAAATCACAATCACATCCCGCCATTCTGTTAGAAGTCGTGATGTCAGAGCCCACACCTCATTTGGAGAGAACACCTTGTCTCTTTAAACCTCATAGTGACTAATTTAGCACTTCTGTTCTTTAAATAGATCTATCATCATTATGTACTTCAGAATCTTCCATTCTATCAAAGCCTTTGATCTTTATTTCAAAAAAAAAAACCTTCAGGTTTTAGCAAAATTGACTATAAATTCTGCTCCATTTAAGTATATTTCATGACCAAATCAAGTTTGGTCATAAAAGAGTGGAAAAAATAATTATAATTATTGAGGACTATTTTTACCTAAATGTCAAAACTGATTATTTACTGACAAGCTGATAATACCTTTTAAATCATCCCCTGTACCGAGGATGCATTAGGACAACTGTCATTGAACTAATGGCAACTAATGGCATTTCTAGTAATTAGACATGATCTTCTTTTTAATGCCGCTCCAATCATCTTTTGATCTACTGTAAAAACGTTCCCAGTGGTCTGATTATGCAGTTTTTAGCAAAAATCCAAAAACTTGTTTTGTTTTTTAGGACATAGATTCTGCAGAGCGCCACTAGTTCATCAGAAATTTGCCTCTAAGTTGTGGGCGGGGCTGTTGTTGTGGAGCAACCCCACATCCCCTAAACAGCTCTCTGTTTATATGCTCTCTCCTGCTAGCTTACAGCCCCTCATAGTCCCAACCTAACAGTAGTGGTGCAACAGAAATGGTGAGCAATATTGAAGCTATCCAGCTGTAGAGTTCTGAGCCAGATACCAGCTCTGACGGGGAAAACAAAGACACACATGGATTTATCTGATCATCAGAATAGAGTGGAGCAGGGAGCTTAAGGCCCATCCATGATATTTTCTACATCGCTAATTTGATCTTTTTCAAACTGCATTTTTTCGTCTGCTCCAGATTCCCAATGATTTGTATAAAGAAATGCTCAGAAATGCAATTTGAAGCTTAATTTTCCTAATCTATGTACTCCATCATGAGAAAAATGGCACAAAAATATAATAAAACAGTTTTCATTTGAGTTGGTCTTTGAGAAAGCACATCACATAATTAATCTACATTCTATTTAAATACTTTTTGTATTAGTTTATAATGGACAATCATGTAATTTTCAGAGAGAAAGTTTAAAAAAAAGTGAGGGGGTGGATTTAATCGGATTTAACTAAGTTTGGACTAGACTATAGAACTTTCTGCACTAATGTGTCTATTCTTGCAGGTCAAACTGTAAAAGTGTTTTATTTGAGCCTAGATATTCGCACAATCTTAATGAATCCTGTTCCCCAGCCTCTTTTATATGAACCCTCTTTCTGAAAAGCACCGTTGTGTGCAACAAGGACAAGTCACCTAAAGTTATAAGCTCTGTTAATATTTTTGATGATGATTTTGGGACCAATTAACATACAAGAGGATGAAGTTGACACTTGGAGAAAGCAAAATTAATTATCAAAGCTGCAGCCACAGAGTTTCTGAAGGACTTTTAGCCCATAACTCATCACTGCATTTTTAATCTGCTGCATGAAGAAAACACTTCCTCCAGGCTGGATGGCTGTGCTGCCGCTTCAAAGCTCAAGAACTAAAATTACCCCCCCCCCCCCCCCCCCCCCAATCGCAAAACTGCTACCTTATTTTGTGAATGCAAACCACAGAAATCCATTGAGGATTTCCAAAACTACAGGCAGCACCACAACAACTTTTATTTGAGAGGCAAATGTTCAAAAATCTCACCATCAATCCCTCTTTTACACCTTTGGCAAGCAGCCATCTGGCTGCAAAAACAGTGAAAATGAAGCCTTGATGCAAACCAAGCATGACTGTGAATGCTGTTCCTCCAAGTTGCAAACTCATGTGACAGAAGTAAAGCATTAAACTCTGAAGTAAGACTTTATGTGGGTCTCCAGTTGACTGTAAAAGATTCGAGCACCTCAACCCGTACTGGTGGTTTAATCCAATTGTTACCATTTTTTTTATTACCAATGAAATTACTCATTTATCAATTGATGAATGCCTAAGTGAGCATGCACCTTTGCCAAATGCAGATTTAATTACATGAAAATGAAGGAGAAGACATTCTCTAGATTATTCTGAATATAAAATCACACTCAGGCGGCTCCCTGGGGTGTATTAACCTAAAATTAGGAGGGTTTATTAGAAATACATCATTGTTTCACAGCCTAAAGAACAATTGCTATTCAGTTGAGTCAAACACAAGCTCAGCAAAGAATGAAATCTGATAAGACAAGGGAGCACACTTGAGCCATGAATTTATCATTTTATACACTGGAAATACATCTAAGAAAAAGTACATTCAGAAACACTAGTTTATTTAACAACAGCAGTAATGCTTGGAACATCAATTTATTATTCATTTAACGTAAAGAGGGGAATATTTTAAAAACTAAAAAGAGAAAATGTAATTTTTTTCCCTTTTTGTGCTCAGAAAGTCTTTGTGTATTGTGCAATGGCCAGATAAGCCGAGGAGAAAAAGAAGGTTACAAAGAGGGGGGAGTAGTGGAGAGACATAATAAAAGCGAAAAAAGTGGAGAGTTTGCACAGGCAAAAGAAAGATAAGCAGGAACAGAAAGCTCCCTTGTGGATTAGAGTATTATTAAATACAGTACCAACCTTAAAAAGAAATGTAGCGCAGCTTGAAAGGTTATGAATCACAACAAAATGAAGATCAGGTGATACAAATCCAGTCTTAAAATGAGGCACAATCAACCTTAAATGAACCAAAATGCAGCCTGTTTTGGTGTGTCATCACTTATTGAACTTAAACTAAGACCCGTGCACAGTTTGCAAGAGATCCCAAGCAAGATCAGAAGCAGTCGGTGCTGTTCATTCAAAACTCTTGAACAACTCAGCTGTGATGAGAACTTTTTAATTTTCTGCAATATTGTCCATTTTCTCCAACCATTTGCCTTTAAAGGCACCTTTTGGTAGCTAATCTGACAATGTATGTTTCTTGATGGGCCAGACAGACTATTCTGGTTGAAAATGAGAGGCTGCATGTCCATAAACTAAGACTCAACTGATTTCAGACCATTTAGCAAACCAGAATTACAAGGTAAAGCAGCCGAAAAGAAAAAGAGAGAAAAAATAATTGGAAAACAAAGAGATATTAGTTGTTCAAGTAAAAAAAAAAACTGACAACTGGTAAAAAACCGACAATATTGACTAAATAACCAATCAATTGGCCAAATAACATACCAGTTAACAAAATAACCAACAGTTACCCAATAACCATTTAGCCAGTTAACCAACCACTTAGCCAAATAACCAACAAATTGGCCAAAAAATTAACTAATTGGGCAAATAGCATACTAGTTGACCAAAGAACAAACCAGTTAGCCAAATAAACTACAATGTTAACCAAATAACCAACCAATTGGACAAACAACCCAACAGTGACTAAATAACAAACCATTTGTTACTATAAAAAACAATTGTTCAAATAACAAACCAGTTAACAAAATATACAAAAGTTGGCCAAATAACCAGTTGGCCAAATATCAAATAATTTGGCCAGATAACCAATAAGTCAGCCAAATGATCAATCGGTTAGCCAGATATCCAAACATTTGGCCAGATAAACAACTAGTTGACCAAATAACTGACCAGATAACCGAATAACCTACAATGCTGACCAAATAACAAACCAATTATCCAAATAACCAACCAGTTAACAAAATAACCAACGGTTGGCCAAATAAACAGTTAGCCAAAAAACAAACCAATTAGCTAGATATCCAACCAAATAACCAACCATTTGGCCAGATAACTAACCAGCTACCCAAAGAAACTACCAATTGGCCAAATACTCAACTAGTTAGTTAGCCAAATAACCAACTCATTAGCTAAATAACAAACCAATTAGTCAGATAACTAACCAGTTAGCTAGATAACCAACCAATTAGCCAAATAACCAACTGGTTACCCAAATAACCAGCCAATTGGCCAAATAGCCAACCATTTGGTAACATAACTAACTAGTTAGCCAAATAACCAGCCAATTGACCAAATAACCAACCAATTAGCCTAATTAACCAGGCAAGTAATCAGCAAAATGAAACAGTAAAAGACATTTGAAATAAATTGCACCTTTCTACACCAAATCGAACACACACAACACCCACCCGCTTTAACAGCAAAGGCATTTCTTTGGTTTTCTGCTGCTAATTAGACACAACAGACACTTTCATTTCAACAGAGTCAAGAGTCATCAATACCTTTTGAGAACACAACATAATTATACCGGATTTCTCCTAGGACGTTTATTTGGAACTCATTTAAAAACATTCAAACAAGAATGTTGATGGACCCGGCATACAGATGTCAACAACTGTACATTTACAACTACATTATTTAAATAATTGCTTGTTTTCATGAAATGCTTGGATGAAGCAACAAAGTTAGTTAAAAAATGAGTCTGCAAATTTTATCCCTAAACCATCAGGTGCATCTACATATTTAACTACCAATTAACACACATATACAATAAATAAAATGGTTAATAACTGGCGAATGAAGAAGCAGCACACATTAGGTTTAAACAGGATAAGGCGTTTAAGCTCAAACTAAGTTTTCAGCTAAGCATCTGCATTTAGCCTTTGGCAGCTGGAACAGACTAATGTCATGGTAATCATGACCAAAGGGAATAGAACATGTATAATTGTATAGAATTATGTTAGTTGTGTCAATTACCACATGTCAAGCTTAAAAGGTCTTGAGCATTTCCATCTTGCAGAGAAACTGATCAAACTGCTTACATTGTCTTGTCATGCCAAACAGAACAGCGTCTTTGGACCTTGTGCCATTTTTCCATAACCTTATCTGCTCTATACACATTTTTCATGAGCTGTGAGTTTTTAATAGGCAACAATAACAAGCTGGAGAAACTAAAGGATTGAGACATTGGCTTCTAACAGAAGTAACATTCCAGCTGTTCATGACAGCAGCTTGTTGCTGTGGAAACAGATGTCATGTCAAAAATACATATCCATCTTATATAAAAATACAGCCTGAGTTATGTATAGAGTGCAGGATGGAGCAAACCAAGCCCAGTAACTTTGAACTAACTTTTACTTGGTGTGAATTTGTGACTCATTGTCAGGAGTAAGAAACCAATGTGACTTCTAAAAAAATTGATACCAGAGCTAAATGTAACATCAAAAGAAAGTTTGAAAAGATACTGACACTTTACTTGTTGGTACAATTCGACTAATGTTACTCTTTTTAAAATAATTCTTAAAAAGGAAATCAGCTAAAAGAATGGAACATGAACCAATGCATGTCCGGTTAGCATCTGTTAAATAAGCAAAAATTGATAAAGGGATTGTTTAATTTTTAATGCAGGTGACATGGAAGACTGAAAATAAATGAAACTTACCTTTAGTCAGTCATTTTCTACAAACTAGTACAAAAAACTAGACTATCTGTGCCAATTGGAGCTGTAAAGAGAATCTGCATTAAGAAAAAACAAGATACAGCCAACGGTAAGCTCTATGATGGTCTCTAATGTCTCGTGATACATGCGTGGTATACGTAATTCATAAATGTTTCTTGTATTCGTCCTTTGTTGATATGCTTAGATGTCTGTCTAGGATTTCAGCCAACTGAATTCGGTTTTGACATATTCACAATTTTTGGTCAATTGAGAATTACGCCATTTGCGTATTTTATATAGATTATACGCAAATATTACCGGTATGTAAATCTTATGCATTTTGTGCGATTTCTGCGAGATGCACACACAAATTTGTGACTTTCCACGCCCGTCAGCTTTAATGGACTTTTCACGCATGTACCACAGATGTATAACTTTTATATCGCGTAAATGGTGCACATATAACGTTCAAATTATGCAATTGATGCACAAATTACTAATAAATCGCATATAAACAGCACAATAATCACGCACGGTTGATGTTCTATGGTGATTTACGTGTTCTTTACATGGTTTATTTGTACTTCTGTTGCTGTGGTAGATTCATGATAAATCTGTAAAATTTCACATAAAGACCACAACTTTTCTCAATTTTTCCACACATATTTATGTACAAATGTACACCGTGGTTGTGCGACACTGCCTTTAGTGAGGAGTAGCTTCCCACATCCATCAATTCCACAATATGTTTTACTGTTTTTCTTAAATCTTGGAAATTAAATCTTTATCTCTGTTCTCATTAACATTGTTTAAACATTTATTGAAATAACTGAAAGTATCTATATTTTTTTAGTCTTTTCACTAAAATGTTAAACTCTCAGTGTGACCAGACTGGACATTTTTTATATCCACCTGAAGCAAGATTTTTATTTGTTTTTTTTACAAAGCTCTGTCTGTACTGGAACACAAAATATTAAGAAGTCCTGGGAGTGAAGGCCATGATGTTGCTGTTTGTGATAGAAGTAAAATGACAAAAAATGATAGCACCTGATGGAGAATGGATTTGTAAATGAAAGTTTGAGAGTCTGCCTGTATGTAGAGAGGGTCAGCTAACTGGAGAGTACAGTGAGTTAGCGGCTTAGCTGCTAATAATAAATACATTTATTCATTAACCCTTTAAACGGGAGCTTTAGCTTCAGTACTGACATTCTTTGAATTACTGTAACTCTTCAATCGTTTAAGCAATTAATGTAAATCCAATGGTTTCTGAAGCGGAGAAGAGTACTTTGCCCCTGTAGTACAACACTTTATAGCACTCTTCATGCAATTAATGTAAATTAGATAGTACTGATACAGAAAAGTGGCTTTGTGTTGTTTTGCAATGCTTTACTGATGTAAAGTGTCGCGTGTCAGCTCCAAGTTGATCTGCATCCATCAATTCAGGAAATGGTCAAAGAGTTATGGTAGTTCGAAGAGCGTGTGTAATTTAGGTATCGCCGGTGACATTTCCGGTATTAAAGGGTTCACATGAAATTTCGCATAACAATTTTCAAGCATTTGGATGATAGAAAATATTGCAGGTTGGGGACATCTTGACAAAAAAGAATGGATAAAACATCCAGAATATGGACCATCAACACCCGGGTACCTTTAGGTCATTACAGATAGTCAAGGAGTTTCAAAGCACAGTGCAAAAGGAAATACTCTAATTTACACATAGAGATAACACGGTCATGGTAACTTTTACTGCAAACACAACCTGCACTTATGCTGTATGTTTCAAATAAAAGATCAAAACACAACAAAGCACTGGTAACTAATCACATTTATGCATTATTTGTTTGATAGGATTCTTTCCTGGTAGTACCTGAAGAAAATGAGGTTTAGTATGAATCCCATTCTTACATCATTAATTCATGTCTAGAAAATATGATTGGCAAGATCTTTCCTAGCACAGAGACAGCCTGTTTCATCAGGCATGGCCATGTCCATTGATTCACTGGCTTTCATGCTGCTGCCCCAACAGATGACTACATACAAATCTCCCCTCTTTGCTAAGAAACCATTAGATGATGTGTAAGATCTGGCTGTAATCAATAGAGGAACGTGTTTTCTCAAGAACTGCAATCGTTCCTGTTCTTCTTTCTTCAGACAAGCTTCATTTTAAATGTTACGTCCCAGTAGAGATCCAGTGATCCAAAGTCCTTTATCACTTTAACCCTTTCACTCATGAAGGACACACCACTAAAGTGTATCTATGGTACACCAGTACTCAGGTTACTGTCAGAACCAAAGAAGTTCATTGACTACATCAACAGACAGGACATGAGTTTATGTTGCAATTAAAGAACTGCAACTTTCCACAGCATTTTGCATATTTTAAAGAAACTCATTCTAAAAACGACACATTTTTAGCTTGATTTTATTTTGGCTTTTTCTGCACACCTATAAATAACTCCATATCTCAGTCTCCTCTTTCTGTTTCAGATCTTTCTCAGGATGTTTTCTTTAATCTAATCTTTAAAATAGAAAAACACTCCAGAATACACTCCAGTCAGTCAAATAATCAGTTTAACAGCCAGTCACGACTCCCTTTACAGATGGATACAAGCTGTCTGTGGATGAAAAATAGGGAAATCTGTACGGGGCAAGCAGGCGGTCCTAACTAAATTTAAAGATCATAGACAACCAGGTGAGGCCTCAAGATAAAACTTTTCATACACATTTTTTTTTACGGGCATACTGTGGGTATCAGATAATGTGAACACTTAAGCAACATGTATCAAATCAAAACTTTATTTATAAAAGGGGTAAGGGTAAGTAAGGGCGGATTAGCCACATTGTACGAATGTAGTAATTCTTTTCACCCACTGAGGTCTGCGCACTGCACAAGCAGCCCATTCGTGCTGTTCAAGTAAAAGGTAGGCGCTTCTCGGGTGTCCCTTGCGTACAGCCTAGTTGATAGAAATGAAGAAATAAACAGTCAGAGTGTAGTTTGTGTGGGCATCTTATGGGCATCCTGCAGGCACTTACATATCACTTGCACACCTTGTGAATGCAGCATTTGCTTGCGGTCAGTAAGGAGCCAGTGCACACACCTCACTTAAGACTAAAGTGCGACATAAGGACACCATCACCTGATGTCGTGAGTGTAACTTACATTAGCCTTACAAATACTTCATGAAACACATACCACACGCACGAGAATGGTACGTTCCATTTTTTGTGTCATTCCTTAAGGTGGCAGCAACCTGCAGTCCTCTTAACATGTGCCCGTTCCTCTCTACAACTAGACAACCCAAAAAACCTGCAGCACCCATACAGGTCAGCCCCGTGTACTGGTGCATCCCAGTCCAAAGCTCTAGACTCCACAGAGTATGTTTGGCTTTCTGTGTCTATGTATGCAGTTCTCCTGCTTCAGTACCAAATTACATTGTGAGTTGCCGAACAGAGCAAGTACTTGTATCTATCTCTTCTGGGAACTCAATAACTGCACTTAATAACAACTATGTTCTATTCTAGCGAAATATTTGCAAATGAAGTGCTCCCTTTTATTACTCCCCTGTTTTTCTATTGTCTCTTTTTCTGGAGCCATATCGGAGTATATTCAACATTCACCTAAAAGACAGCTGTAATAGTCTTTGGTAAACGCTGCAACCAAAACTTGGACATAAGGGGTATTCCAGTCCATATTGTACACATGTTTTTATTCAATGATTCTTTTTTTCTTCTCTGTTTTAGGTTGACATGTGATTCTAAATCATCCATAGTAATGAATGTGTGTGTAGTCTGTGGAAAATGCACAAAGCCTCTTCACCTATAACTTCTGGGATAGACGTCACCAGACTCCAATCCGTTATTTGAATGGATTTAAATATAGTGATTATAGATATTGCATGACTTAATTTTTTATTTCATTGCATTTTTTGAAATCATTATACAGTCGTTCATTCAATTTACAACTAACACACTCAAGAACAATTTTAGTTCACCAGCCACCAGATATCTGAATGAGTAATCTATGTTTTTCTAGTGATCTGCTGCACGGTTGTCAAATACCCTGTAATGCTGTGATTAAAACACAAGACAAAGATCTAGAGAAGTTCTTCTCACCCTGAATGGAATACCATATCGTACTAAAAGTTCTACTAGGTGAAATATATTTGCACATACTTTATATTTGTTTAAACAAATTCACGTCAAGAGGTTTGGATCTTAAATTAGGAGAAGACTCTGTTTACCATGCTGTTGCATCACTGCAAGAGGTTATGATCTAAGGCACTCACACCACCTGCTTAGCGTGTTTGACGTGTCTCTGAAATGATCATTTTCACTCCGGCTCCCACGTTAGCAGATAAGAACCTACATGCTGCCAACGAGACGTGAGCTCCTCATCCTCGTCTCCAATCCCACTGCAGTGGCAGCTGTGCTCCATCTAAAGGTTCAGTATGGTGCCTGCTTTTTTCTATTTAAGGGCGAGCAGGGATTCTCATTCAAATGCACTGCCAAAACATCTGCTGGTTATCATGTCGAACTGTCATCATCAAAAATTCATTATTCTGCTGCCTTGCATAATATCTACGATGCACATGCAAAGCTCAAGGTCAAGATCTGGCATAAGGAAGCAAATCGAGTTTAAACATCAAATCTTTTCCCAGGTTTCCCAGGTAATAAAAAGCATTTAAAAATATTACTTTCCAAAGCTGGTTGATAGGAAGGTACATTTTGAGTACGTTTGACTTATCTCACCATTGAGCCATGCTGTTGTGTTACAGGACATGAGAACATTGGGGCAGATACTTTTCTTTGTAATAGTATATTTAAACACTTCACAAACAACAGAGGAAAAATATTTAAGTAGAGGAAGCAGAGTTCAATTATGTTTCCTAAATATATGTGTTTGTCCTTTGCAAATTATTGTCTGTTTATGTTTTGTAAAGAAAAGTGCATCAGTGTTATGTTATGGCTGCTGCTGCTTTGCTGCATCCACTATTCATTCTGCTCACCTGGCAGGTATGGCCAATGATCTTGATCAGCACCTGCCAGGTATTCAAGTCAGAGGAGGCCTCAACCAAGCAGGCATGCAGAGAGAGCAGAGCAGAGCAGGGGGGTATTCCAGGAAGCAGGTTATGCTAGCTCCCACGGTAAGTTTGAGGCTAAGGAAATTGATAACCTCAGATTTCGGTTCCTGGGTGAGACAGGTCCTGGGTGGTCAGCATGAGCTTCCAGATGACTGGGACAGAGATTATCAGGGAAACCGGTAGGAAGGTGCTAGGTGTGTCATCTGGAAAGAGGAAAGACGGTAAAGACACTTGGTGGTGGAATGAGGAAGTACAGGAATGCGTCCAGAGGAAGAGGTTGGCTAAAAGGAAGTGGGATGTAGAAAGGACTGAGGAAGGTAGACAGGAGTACAAGGAAGCATAGCGTAGAGTGAAGAGAGAGGTGGCAAAGGCCAAACAGAAAGCTTACGATGAGCTATATGACAGGTTAGACACAAAGGAAGGAGAGAAGGACTTGAACAGACTAGCCAGACAGAGAGACAGAGATGGGAAGGACGTGCAACAGATAAGGGGGATTAAGGACAGAGATGGAAAGGTCTTAACAACCCAGGAGAGTGTACAGAAAGATGGAAGGAGTATTTTGAGGAACTGATGAACAAGGAAAATGACAGGGAAAGAAGGGAGGAAGATGTGGTTGTTGTGGAGCAGGAAGTAGCAGAGATTGGAAAGGATGAGGTTAGGAAGGCTCTGAAAAGGATGAAGAGCGGAAAGGCCGTTGGTCCTGATGACGTACCTGTGGAGGTATGGAAGTGCTTAGGAGAGACAGCAGTGTAATTTCTAACGAGTATATTCAATAGGATTCTAGAGAGTGAGAAGATGCCTGAAGAATGGAGGAGAAGTGTTCTGGTCCCGATCTTTAAGAACAAGGGTGACACGCAGAACTGCAGCAACTATAGAGGAATAAAGTTGATGAGCCACACAATGAAGCTGTGGGAAAGAGTAGTGGAAGCCAGGCTTAGGAAGAAGGTGGAGATTTGTGAGCAGCAGTATGGTTTCATGCCCCGTAAGAGCACCACTGATGCCATTTTTGCTTTGAGAATGTTGATGGAAAAGTACAGAGATGGTCAGAAGGAGCTGCATTGTGTGCTCGTAGATTTAGAGAAGGCGTATGACAGGGTGCCTAGGGAGGAGCTGTGGTACTGTATGAGGTCGTCTGGAGTGGCAGAGAAGTATGTTAGAGTAGTTCAGGACATGTATGAGAGAAGTATGACGGTGGTGAAATGTGCTGTAGGTCAGACAGAGGAGTTCAAGGTGGAGGTGGGACTACACCAAGGATCAGCTTTGAGTCCCTTTTTGTTTGCTATGCTGATGGACAGGCTGACAGACGAGGTAAGACAGGAATCTCCCTGGACAATGATGTTTGCAGATGACATTGTAATTTGCAGTGAGAGTAGAGAGCAGGTGGAGGAACAGCAGGAGAGGTGGAGGTTTGCTCTGGAAAGAAGAGGCATGAAGGTGAGTCGTAGTAAGACAGAATACATGTGTCTGAACGAGAAGGATCAAGGTAGAAGCGTTAGGTTATAGGGGGGTGAGGTGCAGAAGGTGCAGGAGTTGAAGTACTTGGGGTCAACAGTTCAGTGTGACGGGGAGTGTGGAAAAGAGTTGAAGAGGCGAGTGCAGGCAGGTTGGAGCGGGTGGAGGAAAGTGTCAGGAGTGTTGTGTGACAGAAGAGTGTCAGCAAGACTCAAAGGAAAGATGTACAAGACAGTGGTGACACCAGCTCTGCTCTATGGGTTAGAGACGGTAGCAGTGAGACAGAGACAAGAGGCTGAGATGGTGGTAGCGGAGAGGAAGATGTTGAGGTTCTCCTTAGGAGTGACCAGGTTAGACAGGATAAGGAACGAGTACATCAGAGGGACGGCTCATGTTGCCTGTGTTAGTGACAAAGTCAGAGAAGCCAGACTGAGATGGTTTGGACATGTTCAGAGGAGGGATAGTGGATATATTGGTAGAAGGATGTTGGAGATGGAGTTGCCTGACAGGAGGGCAAGAGGACGGCCAAAGAGGAGATATATGGATGTCTTAACAGAGGACATGAAGTTGGCTAATGTTAGGGTAGAAGATGTCCATGATAGAGTGCGGTGGAAAAGGATGATTCGCTGTGGCGACCCCTGATGGGAAAAGCCGAAAGAGAAAGAAGACTTGTTACCAATAGAAGTAATTCATTTAAGGTGGCAAAATTGGACAAAGGTTATATATATATATATATATATATATATATATATATATATATATATATATATATATATATATATATATATATATATATATATGCGTCACAAGGAAAAGGGAAATAAGATCAGGAACTCGTGCGTTTAATTTGTCTGTTCTTCTACTACAAGCAGAAACTCTTTCTTTTGATGTTTCAGCCGTAATACTATTTTTGATGGTCTTATAATCTTCATACGCCGTCATCAATCTTTTACTCTGTCTCACTGAAGTATAGGGCTCTCTTTTTTTCACCACGCATTTCCAGAAATCGGCGATCTATTGAGAATGTCTTTATGTACTTGACGAGCACGTGCATTAAGCCAGGGTTACCAAGTCGAGCGTAATTACGCCAACTCATATCAGGTCTTTTGGAACCGACATACCCAGAGTAAGCAAGTTCAGGCGGATTTCAGTCAGAGTTCAGGGTTAAAGTCAGGGTAGTTTAAACATGCTTTCTGGAATACCCCCCAGGAGGCTCAGGAGCAGTTGTTTTGAGTTGGCGCTGTGCTGGTTTGTTTGTTTTCTCTTTTTTTTATACCCTCTTGGTCCTCAGCAGTCTTATACTGCTGGGTTTAGTTATTTTAGTTTGAGGTTGGACCTTGATAGTGTTTTTTTTGGAGGTGTTTGTTTCTTTCATTAGTTAGATTTTGTTAGGCAGCCTTAGCAGGGAGCTGCTGACTCCGACGGTCAACGTGGCTGGGTCAGTTGTCTCCCAGACTTATTTTATGTTAGGCCAAGGCTCCAATCCCTCTGTTTTGTATTTGCTTAGAACCAGCACAGTAATTTTTGTTTTACAGGACACAGGTTCTTTCTTCCTCCCAATAAACTGTGTTCCTCAACATACTGGTGTCCATTTTATGTTCTGGCCTGGCCCCTTTGTGATGTTTTTTTTTTTTTTTTTTTCTGCTCCCCTAGACTGGGACAGGTTTGCCTGTCGGGGCCGTAACAATCAGTTAAAATAAGTAAATTGGGGGCCTAAATCTCAATGTGTAGTAGATGTAGTTTTGGAATTTGAGGCCTAAAGTCCCAACCGATTTTTTTTTTTTTAATCTATTGTCAAAGTTGTTACGGCTGTGGCCATATTTGGTTTTGTATAGTTCTGTGTGTATTTTCTTTCTGTATCAGAGTGGGATCTCTGTCCTTGTGCATCTTTTTCTGTTTGTTTGTGATTATTTGCAGGTGTGCATGAAGGTGTGGCCTCCAATTGGACCAGAGCTGGTGGAGGCAGTCTTCAAAAGCACCACATGGACCTCCAGACCATGAGGAGGGAGCTTTGCTGCAACCAGTCTCCGTGGCAGCGTGGCCCTCTTCTCTATCTTGTTTTGGACTTCACCACTTGTTTAGCTGTGTGTTGCACTTTGGTTTTTTTCTTTTTTGAATTTTGTGGTTTTGTGCCCACTCTGTTTAGTCTTTTGGTTTGTAGTAATGTTAAGTGAAGCTGTAGGGGTGAACTGCCATTTTCTTTGGTACTTGTTTTCTCCTGTTTTTGTTAGGTTAGGGAGGTTGCTGTTTCTTTTTTTTCCCTTTTCCTTTGTACAGGTAAAAAAACAAGATTTCAGGTAGGTGGGGTTTTGTTTGTTATTTTGGCCTTGGTTCACCCTGAAGGCCTTTTTGCTTCACTTTTAGTTATTGGTGGTGGTTTATTTATTTGTAAAAATAATGGCGAGAAATTTTGACGCTATCCAGCCGTACAGTTTTGAACCAGATGCTAGAAAAAGAAGACGTGGATGGATCAATTTGTCTAAAAGCGGATTCATTGGAATGGAGTGGAACAGGGAGGTTGTGGCAGTGTACCTCTATGTCACAAATCCACTTTTTTGTCTTCTCCTGATTCACAACGATATGAAAGAGACCCAGAAATGCAATTTTAATCTTTTTTATTTTTATTTATAAATGTACTCATGAGAACGCCAGAGGAACATTTTAAAAACACAGGGATAATATGCTTCAACATATTATCATGCTAGCAGTCATAGAAGCTTTATTAATCGAATAAATATACTTGCAAGTTAATTTTTAAATGTAAATTATTTTTTTAACTGTCATTTATACTGAACAGCACGGAATTCACATGTAAATACATTTTCATGAAAGAAATCTAGAAAATTAACTGATTAAGGAAAAGATGCTACTTGGCATTTGAAACTAATATTCTGTCAATTTTTCTTTTTTTTCAATTACTAAAAGACATTTAACAGTTTTTAGAATAAACTTGAGAACCATCACTTTTATATAAAATTGAATACCAAAACTAATCATTCATAGATTAGGAGACAGCCAAAAAGTGCATAACCCATATTAGTCATTGACATCAGTTGTTTACAATGATGTGTGAATGAGGCAGACCTGCTGTTTGTGTATTTCTTTTCATGCCAAAAAGTAACGAAGGATTCAAAAAGGTCATTAGCCTTGAAATTTTAGGTTTAAACAAACAACATTTATGACACATAATCATGCTACCCCGTGGAATAAAACCTTGAAACATTTTATTTAGTTTAATGGAGTTTATGTTTTTTTGTACATTTTTCTCATTTAGACATCATCTTTGCTTTATTTTTTTGGATTTATCTTTTATCTATACACTTGAAATTATTATAAACAGTTTGATCTAATTTATTTGTAATTTTTGCGCGAAAAAATGACATTTACCACTCATCATTAAGGATTTGTAGAGTTTCAGGTTGATTGTGCAATTCTTGTGTTATATAATGAAAAAATATCAGTAAAGAAAGAAGCTGGGCTGTACTAAAACCATTAAGAACTGCCAAAAAAGCCTTTTTTTTTAAAGTAAACTGTAAAGCAAACTGTAAGGTAGTAAAAAGGTTCAAAGAGGCCCAAACTAATCCGGGTTAAGTAGTACTTTTTGATCATAACTGTACATATATAAAAGTGTGGCAGTGACTAATATGGCCATAATTGCAATATTGTCAGAGATTGAAGTTGTCTTTACTTTACTCCTGTTGTCACCATGGCTGCTCTTTTAATTTTAAGTTTACAAACAAACCGCCTACTAGATGAAAAGGTTAAACTGTAGTTTAGACTGTAGCAGCAAAGCGCTCTCAGTGACAGTGGCTTTTACTGATGCTCTGCGCCCGCACACTGATTTCCACTTCTTTTTTTTTTTGTTAACGCACAGGCCCCCGAGGGCTCGAACATCACATCCATTCAATACTTCTGTGTAGTCCTATCTCTTGTACACAGAAGATCCTTTGTATTCATCTGAATATTTAAATGGCATTATGCACGGCGGATGATGAAATTTTATGATAAATTCTCTGCAGTTTCTTGCTGTAACTTCAGTGCAGTCTTTTACACAGCGAACTGCCCCCACTTTTACCTCTGCAAGACTCAGCCTTTTTTGCTCAAACTATAGGTGTGCAGAACAGGATTTTCCGTCAACATCAAGCAGAATGTGAGACAGATGACTCATGGGATGCTGCTGCTTAATGCACTGCAAGTGATAAATGACAAATGCTGGAAGTCCCACTCTGATCATTTTTTGATCTATTGTAAAAGTGTTCCCTGTGGTCTTTAAATTATGATTATACCATTTTTATGCCACAACTAGAGAGATAAAATGAGAAAAACAAAATCCACAAAATCACATTGTCTGATTTTTAAAGAATTGATTTGTAATTTACGGTGGAAATTTATTTGACAAAATCTGAGACCAATAACTAAAAACTTGCACAACCTCATATGACACAATCATAGCAGACTGTTTTTCTCATAATTTCATAGTAATTCTTTCTCATACTTATTTATTAGTCCTTTCATGAAGCATCATTTGCCAACTAATACTCTGTTTTCGTCCTGTATTTGTAGAATGTAGTCATTTTTATTGCATTTCTGAATCTATGAAATAATTGGAAAATAGAATATTATGTTTTTAGCCTTCAAGATCTTACTGTAAAAAAAGGTTTGCTGATTCTCTGAGTCACTTAACATACTCTTAACACTTAACATACCTCATACATCAAATTGACCCAGGAACATCATCTCTGTTCCTCACAAATGAACATAACAGGAGGGTTAACAATGTATTTATTTCAATTTAGTTCTAATATAAGTCGCTGCGGAGTATAAGTCGCACCCCTTGCCAAACTGAAAAAAAGGGCGACTTATAGTACGGAAAATACGGTAAGTTCGTTTTTTTTTTTTTTGAAGAGCTCTAAAAAGCATCGATAATCATGTCTCCATGTCTAGGTCCATAGGATCATTCAGTCTTTTATTTTTTTACTGTATTTAGCTGTTCCTCTGTCTGTGACCCAGTTTGATGACTTGCTGTCCCACATTAGTCCAAGGAGAGAAAAATACAAAGAATAAGAAGAATGTCTCGATACAAATAAAAAAAGGAGAACCATCAGACTCTCCTCCATGTTTTGTTTTGGACGGCACTTCTTCTTCTGCGTTGCTGTCAGCAGCAAATACCGATACATGCACCTAAAGTGCCAACTAGCGGTTATTACTGGAAAACACTCCTAATAATAATGGAAAATAATGAATATATGAGCCCATTTATGTTTTAAAACATCACAAATAAGTTCCTCCTTAGTATCTTTGAAAGGAGTTGAAAGTACATGTTGCCCATTGACAGCCCCAAAACATTACTGCTCTAGAGGAGATCTGCATGGAGAAATGGGCCAAAATACCAGCAACAGTTTGTGAAAACTGTGTGAAGACTTACAGAAAACATTTAACTGCTCATTGCCAACAAAGGGTACATAACGAAGTATAAAGTTGTACTTTTGTTATTGACCAAATACTTATTTTCCACTATAATTTACAAATAAATTCTTTAAAAATCAGACAATGTGATTTTCTGGATTTCTTTTTTCATTTTGTCTCTCATAGTTGAGGTATATCTATGAAGAAAATTACAGGCCTCTCTCATTTTTTCCATCATCTTTTTGACTGAATACTTTTTCGCCCCAATGTACTTCTATATTCAAACTGTGGTGATTCAGGAGACGACAAAAAAATGACGTATAAAAAAGCTTTTAGTTGTTACAAACAAGCTACCATTTGCAGGCCACATGCTCCCTGCTCGGCTCCATTCCGATGCATCTACCTGCAGACAAATAGATCCACGTACGTGTTCATTTTCCTTGTTTTAGCTGGTATCTGACTAAAACTGCATTTTTGTTGCACTGCTAATGTTAGCTTGAGGTTGTGAGGGGCTGTAAGCTAGTGGGAGAGAGTGTAACCAGATGGATGATGGGAAATGAGGTTGGGCTTACTCCGTGCCAATAATCCCGCCCACAGTTCAGAGGTGAATTCCTAATAAACTACAGCTGCTCTGCAGAAACTATGTCCTGGAAAACAACACAGGTTTTTGATTTAGGCTAAAAACGGCATAATCATAATTAAAAGATACAGGGAACACTTTGAAAACAGATCAGAAGAGGATTGCAGTGGGACTTTAAGGTATAAAATATGCAAAGCAGTTGGCTTCAGGATGCAGAGTGTGTGTTAAATCCTCAAACCAAAATTGAACAAACACAGTAGTACAACACTGGTGCATGCATGTCTGTATTTTTGCATCCTATTATTTAACCCAGCACCAAACAGAGCACGGGTGGGACTTTGTGAGGGGAACAGCAAGGGACTGATGTATAAGCGAGTGTGTCACCGTGTCTGTGAGCGTTAAAGGCAGCGGCAGAAAATCAGAGATAAAGCCAGATAGAGGAAGGCTCTGTATCTGAAGCCCTCTATGCGAGTGTGTAGGCTTTATGATGTAAACTAAATGTAACCTTTCTCCTCTCACACAGCCCCTGCAGGAGCGACGTGGAAGCCCCGGATGTCCCCCTGGAGCAGCATAGACCAGCATTCATGTGAAGCTCAGCTGCTCGGCGGTCTTAGCGTCGAGTGAAACTCACCACGTCGCCATGGGGAGCAGGGGCACAGAGGGACAGTCAGCACACGGTGGGGACTGACCACTTGGTAATCAAGTCTTGCATGATGTTTGTCACCAAACTGAATAGCACCCCAGAGACTGAAATGAACACCATCCCAGACATGGGAGAGGGAACAAAAATATGGGAGACAGACTCTTTTCTGTCTGTACACCCACTGCTCTCTCTGTGTGCAGAAGCACCTCTGCCTCTTGTTACCACATTTATTATCATAATTATATGTGCTCTTAGTTACTTAACCTGCTGGCTTGTTCTGCTTCCCTGTACACATTTATTTTGAGGCAAACAACTTTAGAAAAGCATCAAATAACAGTCTTTGGAGCTATTATTTTCAAAATATTCCCTTTAAAAAAAAAACAGGGCTGCTATCTTGAAATAAACTCTCCACCCTCATGCAGATGGATCCGCTCTGGATAAAACTCTGCTGCAGATGCAGTCTTCTGCTCGAGTCTAATCTTGTTATTCTGGGGTCTGAATCCGCCTGTGGCTATTGAAATCGGTCATCACACCATGGCTGTTTCAGGCTGATATACAGCCCTCCCTAAACACTTTCAAGGGAATCTTGCAGTGTGTTTTTTCGTTTTCCCCATATAACACTGAAACGCCGGTCATCCTTCTACCTACATAATGAAATGAGGCTGGCAGCCATGAATTCCCCAAGGACATTAAAAACACTGAAAACTTCTATATCGGTTTCGTTTTTCTTTAATTACTTCTTTATACATCCCAATGAGTTAAGGAGAGAGGCTCATAAATGGATGAGAAGTGCTAGAATTTAAAGCCTGAGGTGAACACTCACGTGTTTAACAGAATATAACAAAAAAAATAAATAAATACTGAAAACAAACCATTATTCTAATATTTCTAATACCTGGTTATCCAGCCAGTAGCAGTTTTGTTCAGATAACGATAAATATATATAATCGTTTGTATATATTTTATGAAAATTTAGAAAATAATTTTGACATTTGACCTGTTAGTGTCAGTTCCTTCAAACATAGCGTCTTCTATGTGCATTTCGAACGCTGCTGCATGATGGGAAAAGAAGCGTGGACGTGTTTTCAGTCATTACTGAGGCGGGGGGGAGTGTGTGTGTGGAAGAGGTGGTGAATGGAGGGAAGGGGAGGGGGGGCTCCTTCAGGTAATTGGGAAAACTCTATCATACAATGAATCCTTTCTGCTTGAAGGAGCGAGTAAGAACGCTGACAATGAGTCAAGTTTCCCAACATAATGGAGTCAGTTACTTTCAGTGAAGCAGGCGTTTAATAAAGAAGACACTTAAATCACTGGAGCAAAATAAGCCTTTAATGAGCGCTCCAACTTAATATGCGTCTGCACAGAGGCAGTAAAGTATCTGCTTGGTGAAAGAAGAATATTTCTTAAGTGTATAAAAAATAATAATAATAGCTATATTATGAACAAATGGCAATATTTGTGGCAGAGTTGATTTTACAGAATCAAGCACCTCTTTCTAGAAAATATTGTGGTAAAAAATATAGTGCTGACAATCTAAGTGCTCTATTTTTATGGTAATTACTTTGCAACATTTGAAAGTAATCTTTTACCTGATTTTGATTCGTGGTAGGCCTGCACAATATACTGCAAATTTATCGTTATCGCAATATCCAGCTCTGCAATATGCATATCGCAAAAGATGGCGAATATCGCAATAAATCGCAAACCCAAAATGTGTTAAAACAATCTTCTAGCAGCTTGAAGCATTTAACGAATCAAATAAACCCCTTTATGCTTTGACCAATCAGATGGACGCCTTCCCATTGTTGACCAATCAGATGGAGGCCTGTTATGTTAGATGTTTGTCCCCCATGTCGATGAGGGTCATTTGGAGTATAATTTTTAAACTGTTGCAATGAAATGGGAATGATGTTTTTGTTTATTTTTCTTTTTGTTTATTTACCGCAAATTTATCGTTATCGCAATATTGATCACTAATATCGCATATCGCAAGTTTTCCTCATATCGTGCAGCCCTAATTCGTGGCATATTTTTTTCCAAGAAATGTACTAAACCCTAAATGTCAAGATATCTTGACATTGTTTTTCACATACAGTATATCCACTGTCTGAGAATTAGGTGGTGTAAGCGTTTCCACTGTTCTGCGTAGGAGAAGTAAACACCATGACATATTGGATTTATCAAGATTCCCCCATAAAAGTGGGTTTGGGTGTCATAGACACCTGAGTGTCATGTTCAACATCTCAGCCATTGGGAATGTCTCCACGCGGGGCAAACCTACAGTCTCCACCCGGGCCAGATATGCCCATGTCAACATCCAACAGACACATAACTCAACTCATTCATCACTGGAAAAACTTGCACCTGCATCTTCATTTGCTCTGATTCCACTCCAGCTCCAGAAACCAAACCAAAAACACAACTGGTATGGACTGATAATGAATTAAGAATCAATTTTATGTTAAATGCTGGTTATTGGTTATAAGTTGAATTTATTAGCATACGAGCAGTTTTACTACGGTTCAAAAAAGGAGTGCACGCAGCTCTGGACGACACCAAGAAGATGTATAACTCTGTATGGTTACAAGAAAAAGAGATGCATATTCACTGTTTCCTCTGGAGGGATGACCAAGAAAAGGAAATGAGTGAATATGCCATCACCAGAGTGAACATGGGTGATCGACCAGCTGGATGTATTGCTCACTTGGCTATGCGAGAAACAGCAAATCTTCAAATGTTCCCCAACCTAGAAGAGGAACGACAGATTGTTGAAGAAGACAGCTATGTTGAGGACATTTTGACGTCCAGCAACAACTTGGAGAGCCTGAATGTAAACATAAAAGGAGTCGAACAGATTCTGAAAGCAGGAGGGTTTTTCCTCAAACCATGGATCCGATCTGGCCAAAGTGGGAGGCACACTGAAACTTCAGATCCTCTCCCTCCAGCAAATGAAAACAAAGTCCTCATACTGCCCAATCAAACGAAAATGGAGAAAAATAAAGCTCTTGGAGTTGGCTACCTGGTGAAAGAGGATAAACTTTATGTAATGACTGCAATCAATTTCTCAAAAAGAAGATATAAAATGAGAGTTGAACAAGATCTTCTGAAAGAGGAAGTAAGGAGGAAAACTCCAAACCCCTTACCAAGAAGGAAGTTACTGAGCCGAGTAGCAAGTCTGTATGACCCAATTGGTCTAGCCACACCTACAAAACAAAAAGGGGTGATTCTTGTTAGGAAAGCCTTCCAAGAAGTAGGAGGGGGAGCTAAGACCAAAGACACCTGGGACAACCCCCTTTCTGACCACCTGACATACGAAGCAATACAGCTTTTTGAAGATTACATACGTCTCAGTCACATCACTTTCCCCAGGAGCCTCACACCAGTTGGAAATCCCTGCAGAATAACGTTTTCTGACGGAAGTGACAAAAGCTATGGTGGTGTGGTATACTTTAGGTGGGAAACAATCAAAGGTGTTCGAGTTAGACTGGTTGAGTCAAAGGCAAAGCTTAATCCACTTAACCAAAAAGGAGTTGCAGTCAAAGCTGAAATGTGTGGAGCTGTCTTTGCATCTCGACTAAGACTGTACGTCAAAAAGCATAGCCGCATGAAAATAGACTGCTGGTATCACCTAGTGGACAGTCAAACTGTTCTTGGAGCCCTTCAGAGAGACAGTTATGGGTACCAAACCTTTTTTGCTAACAGGATTGGTGAAATCCAAAAGGTCTGACCCATAGAAGATTGGTGGTGGATACCAGGAGACCTCAATGTTACTGTATTACAAGAGGTACTGGACCTGAAAACCTCCATGAGGACCTATGGCAGAATGGCCAATAAAGTCCAGTAAAGAAATTGTTGCCAGTTCCAAAGAAGGAGCTAAAAAACTCCTACGAAAAGCTTACTCTTCTGCCATCACAAGTGCTCAGGCAAAAATCAAGATAAATGCACTCAACAATATGGTTCAAGGTAGTCCAGAAAAGGCATCTTGTGAGTCCAAAGTGGAGATTGCTCATGTTCGCAGACCTTCAGCTGGATCAGCAGTCAAAAAAACTCAGATGTGACCAAAATCAGCAGTTTAATGTGTTTGGTCAGGATTATTGCTTAGCTTTGGAAAGCTGTTGAAATATGGAAACAAAAAATGAAGAACACAAAAGGGAGGCAAATCAAATTGCCATTTCAAAAGAGGAATTAGGAAATGCAACTAAAGAACTCACACTCACTGTGGAAGAATACCAAGATGCTCTCAGAGATGTGTGCCGCGCTTTACAAGAAGGGGTGACATTTGAAGATACCTTCGGAATAGACTTGTTGTGTACAAGGATGAAGAAACAGGACTTCAAGTTTGTGGTGGAAGAATCGAATGCATTGATGAGGACAAAACAGCAGTGCCCCTTTTGCCATATAACTCCTGGGTGTCAACACTCCTCGCCCGAGAAGCACACAAAGCAAACCATGAAGACATTGCTGGAACACTCATGAGGATGAGGAATAAGGCCTGGGTTGTTAAAGGCAGAAGACTAGCTAAAAGCGTGGTTGATGGCTGTGTGGACTGCAGAAAGACTAAAGCCAAAAAAAGACAACAAATCATGGCTGACCTTCCTCCTGAGAGAACACGTCCAGCCCAAGCGTTTAAGTTTACTACAGTCGATCTGTTTGGGCTCCATGAAGTGAAAGATGAAGTACGAAAAAGGGTAGGACTTAAGGTGTGGGGGATCATCTTTTCATGTATGGCTTCCAGAGCTGTTCATGCTATTAGTCAACTGAAGGTTTTCTGTTAGCCTACAAGAGATTCACTGCCATCCGAGGTCACCCGAGAAAACTCTGGTCAGATCCTGGAAGCAACTTCGTGGGAGCAAAACCAGCTCTCGAAAGCCTGTATCTTTTCTTGGATCGATTGGAAAAGTCAGATATCCAAAATGAAGATGCCCTGCATGGGACCGATTGGAGTTGGAGGAGACACCCCGCCGACTCAACCCCCAGAAACGGAGCAGCAGAAGCAGCTGTCCGGGAGCTGAAAAGAGCCCTGCATAATCTAGGTGGGGATGGCATATCTACCTGGGGAGAATTCCAAACCTTTCTCTACATGGCAGCCAATCTAACCATCGAAAGACCCATAGATGTAAGAACTCAAACTCAAGAAGACTGTATAAGCTACAAAACACCAAACACCTTACTGCTGAGAAGAGCTGGTCCTAAAGGGGACTCCTGCAGTTTTGATTTTGCAGGCTATCCATTCAAAAGACTGAATGTCATCCAAGTTGAAGTGAACAGATTCTGGAAGAAATGGAGCCAACTTGCTGGATCAAACCTCTTTATTATGAGCAAGTGATAGTCTGCATTGATCTTCAGCCCCTCTGCAATCTCACATGCATTTTTGTGATAATTGTGGCAGAAAAAGCTGGAAGTTGCAGCTGTTTTGTCTAAAAGATGTAATAAAAGTTAAGTTAGAAGATTTAAAAACTGTCTGATGTGTGTTCGTTATGGTTTCAAGACGGCAAATGAAGACTCATTGTGCGCTGAGAAGCTGTCATTCAACCCAATGCCTCATGGGAGATGTACTGAAAACAGCCGCCAAACGCCAGACAGACTCGTGTCTCTGGGCTTCATTGTTTTGTTCACTTGTTCCACGGTCTGATACCGGATCCTGTTGAAAGCTACACCGCTAAAGACGAGCTTTAGCTGGTCTTTTGGTTGGAACTGAGCAACTTTATGAGCATAATCGAAACAAGGAAGTGAAGACTTGAACCACTTCTGATTGGTCAGACTGATGACATGTGATTAAGCCTCCAAGAAAGATTGGTGGAGACAGTTAAAGGGGCGGGACTTTTCCGAAAACAGCTGACGCTATGGCTAAATCGCGGTACTGTCATTCTTATCAAAATGTCTTTAATAGGATCAAATAAACTTGAAGAAAAAAAGTCTTTTACGATATTTCATATTCCTAACGCTGTGTTTTATCAGGGCCTGTTTGGATGAAGAAAGAGCTGATATTCTGGAGATGGTATATGTTTTTAGATCAGTTAATGAGGGCAATTTCCCACGGCACACCTGACAATCTCCCACGGCACACTGGTTGAAAAACACTGTGGTACATTACATTATCATGACTCTCTTGAAGTAACATAAAAATGCTGGTGTAAAAGAAGAACAGAGTAATATGGCACACTTTGATACACAAGTGTGTTTTATATTGTATTTTACATTCAAACAATGTCTATGGAGTATCTCAGACAGATAGCCAATGATGTGCAATTCTCAAGATGATGATTAAATATAATGAAACAAATCATAACCTACTGTTTAAAAGAAGATGATGCAGGTTTTGTGAAAGAAACCACTTTATACCTTTCTGCAGCTGTTATCAGAAAAATCACATTTCCTCTGACTCTGTTAGTCAATATAACATTGGCAGATGACTGACCTTCCTCTCCAGCATCAGTGTCTGCAAGGTGAGTCATGAAGGACCATAACTAATCTGAAAATAACCCATCGCATATATGAGCGAAGCTGGCACTTTGGCTTGTGTTTTCCAATCTGTTAAATTTAGCTTAGCACAGGCCGAGTCTGCATGCATTCTAATGAGTTATGAGCTTGCATGAAATCATTGTGAAAAGCGACACTTGACCCCAAGAGTTGCGAGAGGTCAGTGAAGGAACGTGGAGTTGCTTTAAATAATGAGCAGGTTTATTTGTGGAGAGGTAATTACTGATTGTAGATGATGTAAGTTCTTGGGGCTAATGAGAGCATTAAGGCTGCGGTGCTTAAAGAGTTTGCAGTCACACAAGCCGCTCTGTGAGTCTGCAACACCCCTTTAATGGAAATCAAAGTATTAGACAGATTAAATGTTGGCACAAAATACTGGTTAAACATGCACTTTAAGGATAAACGTCTGAGTGAAAGTGTAGAAGTTTACTGTGACACAAATTTGTGTCGAAGCCTGTAGGCTGTTTTAAGCAAGTATTTGCTAAAAGCAAATCTCTCAACTATAGATGAACACAGTCCTGATGTCATGACAGGGTTTGGAAAAGCTGCACTTGTCTAGAACCCTAAAGCTCTTACTTCCACAAAATATAGTTATACCATCATTACATTTACATTTTTTTCTTCTGCTTGGCGCTCCTCAAGATCTGGGTTTATTTTTAGAGATGCGATTGACTAAAGAGTTTTATTCGGTTTGCGTTGACATAAGCTGATGGCGCATAAGTCTGGGCAGTTATTCCCAATTGGGTCACTGTTGCTTTACTTTGTGGGCATATTTGTATCATAGATATGGAGATGTATAACACACAATAAACAAAAAAAACAGAGATATGGAGATGTATAACACACAATAAATGCAAAAACAGAGATATGGAGATGTATAACACACAATAAACAAAAAAAACAGAGATATGGAGATGTATAACACACAATAAATGCAAAAACAGAGATATGGAGACGTATAACACACAATAAACAAAAAAAACAGAGATATGGAGATGTATAACACACAATAAATGCAAAAACAGAGATATGGAGATGTATAACACACAATAAATGCAAAAACAGAGATATGGAGATGTACAGTACACAATAAATGCAAAAACAGAGATATGGAGATGTATAACACACAATAAATGCAAAAACAGAGATATGGAGATGTATAACACACAATAAATGCAAAAACAGAGATATGGAGATGTATAACACACAATAAATGCAAAAACAGAGATATGGAGATGTATAACACACAATAAATGCAAAAAACACGCATATGGAAACGTATAACACAATTAATACCAAAAACAGAGATATGGAGATGTACAGTACACAATAAATGCAAAAAACAGAGATATGGAGATGTATAACACACAAAAAACAATTGAAATTGTTTGGAAAATTGTTTGAACAACTTGAAAACAAGTTTCTTAGTGATATTCCTCAATTACAATGTTCATTAAGTCACTACCATCCTATGAATCGGTTGAATTTCTTTGAATGCAGATGTCCCAGACCCCCGCAGACTGTCAAACATTCCAGGACACATCTACATTGCTGTGATGTTGGATGTGCCTTAACCCATCTGCCTCATTTGAGCCAAGCAAACAATGCAAAGTAACTGAAACCCCACATTGTGACATCACATCAGGTTAATATATGTGCTTTCCTAAGCATTCTATTTGACCAGAGAGAACAAAATAACGATATAAAAATGTCAGTCTTTGAAATGCTTTTGAGGTTAAGATCTGTACTGGTCCTAAACTTTCCTTTTTGGACTCCTAACATTTGACAGGGAGAACGATGATTCGCTGACGTACTTTTTTCAAAATTTATTTTGATCTTTTTGTTTATTTATCTTTGTCACATCCTTCGCGATCGACCGTCACATCGTTAGGGATCGACGTAATCAGCACCCCTGTTTTAAATGAATGGAAGTCATCTATTTTTAGTGATACCTGTCTATACTCAAGTATTAACATTTATTTTGACAAACAAACCCAAAAAAACCTAGGTCATATGAATGACAATCTGCTGTATCCACCCATCTTCTGGAATGTGGAAGTTCTCCTTAGTGTCTATACATATGTGATGTAGCTTTAGCTAGTCAAAGAGCATTAAAACAGCTTGTGCTCATGTCCCAAATGTTATGTCCTAATGAAAGGCGGTACATTTTTAAGAAAGAAATTCATTTGGTCTGATTACCAGCTTTTCCACCATAAAAAGTGCGTCCACTGATGTGAAAATAATCATATTACATGAATTATTTTTCATGTTTACTGAAGTGCCTCACGTTATCACACATTTCCTTGAAAATTGCTGCTTCTTCTGGGGAAAAGAAAACCCTGGAATTGCATCACATGAAACAACAAGCACATCTTAATGTGAGAGACGGCAAGGACAAAACCTAGAATGAGTCAACTGGAGAGCTATTCTCCCTCAAGTGGTTCATGTTTTTTCTTCCTCCCCGTGTTTGCTGTCAGAGCTTCCAGTGGCGGCTGGGGGCTGTAAAAACCTTTGTGCTCCGTGGAAACCGACCTGTTCCGTGTTTCACCACACGACCAGTTTGCCTTATTTTTATTTTTAACAAATCCGCCGTAAACTTTAATGAGCCTGTAAGCTCTGTCAGTCAGAGGCACAATCCCCACACCTTTTTATAACTTTATAATGTGGCATTGGAGAGTGAAGCCTGCAGTCAAACGCAACTACTTATGGAACGCCAGGGGCCTCCATGTTAAAGAAAATTCAAGAGGGGTAAAACAGAGATCCTGAAAAAATGACAAGGAGGGCACGTATATTGCAGGGTTCAACCAATCATGTTAGAAAAAACTAAATGTATCTATAAAGTTTGTAAACATCATTAAAAAGCTCCAAATACCCCCAATCTGTCCGAACACTAATTTTACACCTCGCTAATAAAGGAGCCAATATTTAACAATCCTAGTTTATAGATTCAAAACATACAATAATATAACCTTTTTATGGCTCCAAAGTTGTAACGCCTCTCTCCAAAATATGTTACAAATAAAGACAAAAACTGTAACTATATAAAAACATTATATAAGTAATAATAAAATGAAGCTCTGCCAATCTTTTTTAATTAGTGACTTATCCACCTAAAGGAACAATTAAAATACAAAAAAGAAATGTGGACAATATATTCATTAAATAAATAAATCACTTTACAGGGTCATGCAGTTGAACTTTAAATGATTAATCTATTAAAATAAACAACATTTATCTAGAAGCAGGCCGGGTTTCAAAGCAATACACAGGAAACATTGACTCACAGTTTCCTGGTTCCCCCCCGCAGACACAATTCAGGTTCTATAAAGCCATGTCAGATGGAATTACACAATTTTATTTATTGTAGAATCCAGGCATCCTAGTATGTTGACTGACGGGGCGGAGATTGATAGGAAGGACGACGACCATAAAAGAAAGATCACGGAGATCATAAACTACGTTTATCGCTTGGTTTGATTTCATGGGAGTTTATAAATCTGCCCCAACGCTTGAGTTTTTTAAAGCACTGAATTTGAGTTCATTTTGGTTTTATGATCCTGTTCGTGCTCGTGACCTGTGGTATTTTTTTAAGTGGAATATTAGTTTTAGTGCCGTAAATATGCCCCAACTGTTATTGAAATTTCCGGAAAAAGAGATGAAAGCTGAGAAGCGGACGTCATTTTAGATGTTTCTGGTGATCAAACAATGACCTGGAGTTAATGAGCACAGATTCTTTCCAGCTTAGTGAACTCAGTCCTGCATATTAATATAAATACACCCAGACTCCGATCCGCTAATATTAGACATCTGGGTTGTATCTGACCTAATGTTCAATCTAATGCTCACTGGTTGGAGTCATGTGTTTGACCTTTTGGACAAAGGTCAGGAGGACTGGTCCCTCCACCTTTGAGTCAGCGAGACAAACCAGGGAGAAGACAGATTTTTATCAGCAGACGCTGATGCTCGCCAGACTCTGTCCTGCCCGTGTGTTAACATTACAGTCACATTTCCCTTTGTTTTAATGACTTCACTGTGAAGCATGAGGCTTGTTATTTCTGCCGAGTAAGACTGATGTATTGGTTTGACCTTTGATGTTGGCCAACCATGCCATTTACCACCAACATGATTGAAAGTCCTCTAGCTAGCAAAGAGAGAGGAAGTCGGAAAACTGTTCCCACGAAACTGGAATTCTGTTGGAAAAACCCTGTTTGGCTGTAATGTGGCTTTGTTTCCAGGGGACTACTGACTAAAAACAGGAGCTTGGCCTCATTCATGCTGATGCCATTGACCATTTCAGAGAACTGGACTGAGTGAGTGTGACATCACCCATAGAAAATGAATTACTTCCAGCGCCAACCAAATGACGTCAATTCAGTCACCATTTTTTTACAATACCGACACCGCCAAGTTAGAACCAGAAATTGTCACTAAGCAGTTGATGTGAGCCTTTTTTTCTATAGCAACCACTCTGGCCAATACTCAATAATTTTATTGAGGAATCTGATTGGCCAGTTTATAACATGAATACCAGACAAAAATTAGGATTCTCAACAACATGGTAAAGAAAGTTAGCAGAGTAAGAATGGGTGTTCCGACAAATATAAAGCCTTAGTAATCGCTGTTTATTTCTCTATAGACGTCTATGGGACTTTGGCTTCTTGGAGCCAGCAGGTACTTCCTGTTTTGGAATTTTTGGAATGCCAGGGGGAGGAGTCAAGTTCTAATAGGCTATATCCACACTGCAGGGCTTAATGCTCAATTCCGATTTTTTTTTCAAAAAATTCGGAGGTTGCATTTCAAAAAATCAGATACGTATCGGATTCAGGACCACATACCCAGGTGGCCTGGGTCACATTTTAAAAGATTGGATCTGTGTCGTTCAGACTGTCATGAAAAGATCAGATTCAGGTCGCATAGGGGCAGAAAAATCGGAATTGGATCGTTTCAGCCTGTAGTGTGAACGTAGCCATATAGTTCATGGTGTTTAAGTGAAAAGTAACAGATCCATCAGGTCTAATACTGAAAATCTATGCATATTCACATTATTTTGGGTAAAACAAAAACAAAGGAAGCCTAGAAATACTTGCTATATTTTTATACAGTTTTGTATTGCTTATAACCAGATGACAATAGGAAGAATTTTCTTTTCTTTTCAACTTTTTCTTTTCATCTTTTCATTTCCTGTTAATTTTTATTATAACAGTCCTTAAAAAGACAGACTGTTCTTGAAAATGCCTTTAGCTTCATTTGCATACACTAGGTGGTGCTAAAAAAACATCATACGATAACAGAGCTAGTCGATTCTTCTCAAGCTCTTAACAGGAATTGTGTGGTTTTTCCTGTTTGCCTTTTTAATCTGCAGAGAGTGCAACACCACGGATAAGTCAAACTCGATTCACATTCCACATCTAATCAATCTGAGGTCAGTAAACCCAACCAGAATTAACACATAAGGGGTACTGTTTGTTTTTAGAAAATGAATGGGTTTTAGGGATGCCTTATGGACTGAAAACTGATTTTTTTTGTCTACGTGCCTGTGCTGGTTTCGCAGTTCAGGCTTCCATTGCGTGCGTAGAGTCCTAATAATGCACACTTTGTCGGCCATTAACCCTTACTTAATTCATATTATTTAATAAAAAATGTGGGTTTCTTTACAAATTGTAAAATATTGAGATTGTTCTGAGGTTCTTATTGATTTAAGTGTAACCACAGAAGATGTATCCACTTCAGGTGCAGCATCACAGATCTCTGGTTGATCTATCCCCACTGTGGGACTTCAGCCTGTTTGGTAAAATTCAGGTTCATTATATTTGAATGTATAAACCTATTTGACCAGCACAAATAACCTTTTCAGTGATGAATCATGAAATCATAGCCTCTCGATGTTTTCTACAGTCCATCTTCTCACTGAAATCCATGTTTATTTTTGCTTTTCAAAGCGTCTTTCTCTAAGCGACAGTGATAAAGATTGAACAATTTGAGCCAAGCAAACCGAACATGGTTACCGGGCAGTATTTACGGAGAAGAGGCTTCAGCGGGACGGTGCCAGCAGCGCAGCCCTCAGATAATGATGGATGTAATCAAGACGGCAGAGTAAACCTGCATCTTTAGTTTGAAGGCGACACCAACGAACCCATTTGTGAATCTTAAGAAATCTGAGGAGCACCGAGTTAATGAGACAACGTGGAGTAGAGGAACTGAAACTAGGAAAGCGTGCACCATCGACCCAAGAAAAGCATTCATTTCAACGGTAACACGGCAGGATTTTCTATCCAGACCCTCAGCTGCTCTCAGTGTGAAGATATTCATTCAACTCTGTAAAAAACATGTTTTATCTGCAGTTTTCATCCAAATGTACTTATGTTGCATCAAGTTTTTTGTGTATAAACATAGACTTAAAAAATGCATTCCAATAATACAAAAGAGTGATGCACTTGTTCTTATTGCCTGCACCAACTGAGGCTTATTCATCAAACCCTTAAATCTGTTGTTTTTTTTTAGGAATGACAAGCTCCAGCTAGAAGTTCAGTCTAGGTCTAAGCTAGAGTGATTGAACATGATTATTACTGAACATTACTATAATAAAGTTCACAAAACCTATCATTTAATGAGAAATCATCTTTAGAGACTCGTTGTGTCTTTTAATGTCTGACTGACTTGTTTCCTGGTGCTCGTTTAATCTTTGACGTGTAAAGTACAACTCTGAAATTTCCCAGCCAGAAGCGGTGACAGCTTTACTCACGGTCGCTGCAGAAAGGCCCCCCATAGGTGGTCATGGTGCAGTCACAGGAGAAGCCCTCCCACTGCTGCAGACACACGCCCTGATGGTGGCACGAGTCCTCGGTGCATGTGGTGCTGGGACCTGCAGGGTGTTCACAGCACATTCATTTCTGTTTAAGACAAGAGGATGGAATAGTCAAGAAATTATTAAGAAAAGTATGTTTTTAGTCTGGAGTTTTTAATGCTTTATGCAGAGAGACGGCCTTCTGTTTCAAATCAAATGTGAGATTTATTTCTGAGTTCCCATGCAGGGATCGGTTTATTGTAATTAGTAGGTGTTATAGGATTAAGACTAAAACAAACAAAAAAAATTATCAGCAGTCTAAAACTGCTAAAAACAACTTTTGTGTGTCTCCTTGAATATTTTTAAAAGCATACCCAGATTTTCTATGGACACTTTGGTATTTTATGTACCGGTACTGGAGCACCTTATTTATGGATTCATTCCTGCTGTATTTATTGATGTTGAAGTGATTGGGTGTTATTGTAAATACGCTAACATCGCTAGCGTAGCATGTCGGACTCTGTTATTTTTTACTTATTGCTAATAACATCGGCAGTTAGCATAGTCACAGTAATGTTTGGTTTAGCGATATCAGTCTGTAATTATTATGTGTTGAAAAAAGCTTCGGAGTTGCAGTCGTGGTGAATAAACTAACGCGGCTAACGTGTAGCAGTGTCGGACTGTGTTTTTTATATGTTACTAACATTGTGAGTTAGCCTAGTCGCAATACAATTTGTTTTGGCGATATTAGTCTTTTTTTTTTACATGTTGCAAACAACATTATATGTATTGTAACTACGCTAACAAGGCTAACATGTAGCATGTTAACATGTATCGTGTCACATGCACCCGCATGCGGCTTTTTGGCTTTTCAGGACCGATGGATGGTCATAAACAAGAGGGACTACATCTTAAAGGGAACGCAGGTGTGTCTTGGAGTTCCCTTGAGGCTTGTGCGGCCGCCACAAAGGGCATCATGAACATGAAATGTACGATTGTTGTGCGTGGGGTTAAGGGTATTAAAGTATTTTTCTTTTAAAATATTTGTAAGGCTAATGTAAGTTGAGTGCGGTAATGACCTACGGGTAATGCTGTAGCACAGTGCTGGTACGCCACATTCTGGTCATTAGTAATGTGTCCGTACTGGTTCCTTACTAGATGCATACAAATTCTGCACACATGCAGAACCTCAACACAAACTACTCTCTGGTTGACTCATTGCTAACAGTCCGGCTGCACAGGGAGCACAAACTTTAAAAAAAAATAAAATGAAAAGAATTTCTAATAAATAATGAAAAGGGCTTGCGTTGTATCTACTTCACCCTTACTTGTGTGTAGTCTATGTTTTCACTATGACCTGCCATGTGTATGAACATTTTTACTCTAGAGGCTCACCGAATGGTCTAAGACCTTGATAATTCATGTGGGCCACCTGCGTCCCCCGCACATTTTGCCCATTTTTTGCCCGCCGACAGCCCATACCCACCCACAAGGGCGCTTGTGACTAAGGCATAGAAATAAATTAGGCTTCATTTTATCAAGCAAATGTCATTTAAAGCTTAAAGTCACAACATGTCTCCAGCAAAAACACAATCAGCTATTGTGTTGCTGTTGTGTCACTGCTCTTTTTTTCAAATGTCTGAGCCCAACTGACCACAATGTGTCCAATGCAATTTTCAGGATGACTTCCTGTTAGTTCAGTGCTGCAGAGACTCTAAGCTGCTCTGTTCGAGTTTAAAGGCTTCAACATATTAAATCAGCTTAAATCCCCCCCCCTAAAAAAAACAAAAAAAAACAAACCTCCTCTATGGGTTCTTCACACACGGACACGTTAAAAGAAGTTAAAACTCATCATAAGGGGAGTAATAACCATTCACCACCATTATGATCACCAAACACACAAATTCCCAATGTGACTAATATACTGGTAAGAAAAACTGCTGGGGGGCAACTATTTCTCATAAAATACAACCCAGATTTAAGCTTGCAATAACTTTTGACAGGCATAATAACACAACACACACACACTCAGAGGGATTCTCACATATTCGGGCCAATGATTTTTATTGGATTTATTATTATTGGCACATTAAAATTCAAAGACTTGCAGTGAAAACCGCTCATAGCACTGACATAACGAAGAATGTGCCACAGTGATAAACTAGCATGGTGGCAGGAAATGATATCAGTGTAAAAGAAATAATAATACTAATAATAATAAAATCGGTAAAAGACCCACTCCAATCAGATTTTAAACTAAAGTAAAATTGCTTTTGGAGTTGTGGGCCGGACTGTTGGAATGAAGCAACGCCCCCCCTTTTCCCCTCCCCGTTGCTGAGAGCTCTCCGTTTACACTCGGTCACACCTCCAATCAAACATTACAGATGCATTAAGGCCGGTTTATACTTTGAAGCCATTTGTAATTGTGCAATCGCGTGCAAATCGCATCATTTAACCGAGTACCTGATAACGGAACAAACTGTCCAGGAAATGCCTCTGAAAACTGAACTGAGGGAGTTAGGAAATACTGAACTTCACATACAGATGCAGAGAGACACAGGAGAGAGCGGACAACTAGATAGAAAATAGAGCGAGGTACATGTCATACCTCCTAACTTGCAGCACTACAGAATGCAATTCGCCCCATTTTGTTTCGCCTCTGTGTTTCCTTGCCTTTGTTTAGTAGACAAACACACCACTTCCTCCTCTGCCTCATCACGTACCTGCGCGTTTGCAGATGCAGCAAGTGTATGATCAAGATGTCCTTCATGTTAAAAATAAACGCTGGAGACAATTGTGTTGCTTGAAAGTGTAAACATCACTGAGAAGTTCATGGCAGTGCTCTCGGACAGTCACAAACAAAACCAGCCTACATTAGGATGAAGTAGACAGTGTAAATCTGGGTACAGCTGATGCGACGGCTGATATCTATGAAGTGTAAACCGCCCTTCACTTGTGGTCGCCTACAAGCTAATGCATCAGAAAGGAGCAGAGCAGGGAGCTAGAGGCCCATCCAGAGTGTTTCCTGCTACAAATACGCTCTATTTCCAACAGCATTTTTTTCCTCCGCTCCTGATTTACAACTACAGTGATCCCTTGCTATAACGCGGTTTACTATTCACGGTTTCGCTACTTCACGGATTGCATCGTGCATTGTGTTCTGCATCCTGATTAGCTAAAAAGTCACTCCGCTTCTTCTCTACCTGTGCAGTTTAATATGTACACGTACGTAAAACAGCTTGCCAAATTAACATTATGTACGTGCAAATTCTCTTGCAATTTCGAGTTTCTCTAAATCCCATAGAAAAAAGAGCAACAACTGCCTATCACTATGTTCTTCTCCCGAACAAACACACCTACACCGCGGGCTTCAAAAGAAGAAAACACTGCAGAGCGGAGTCAGGATGCAGCGGCTCAGTCTGAAGAGCAGTGAAATACACCTAAGTCACTATTTGTCCCACTGTACTTTGTATTTTTTTCATAATCATTTTAAATTTCCTCCCGTTTAATCCAATTACTCGGGCCGCGGTGGGCGGGGCTAATCTCCGCGATTTGAAGCCTCCTGTTCACATCCATGATTAAAATTATTATTTGACAGTACAGTACAGAAGTTATTTGTTGAAAAAAACGTTTCTAAAGTACTTTTTTTGTGAAACAAATGCTTGAGCCTGTAAAATGGTTTGTTCTTTCTTTTCAATGTATAATAGAGTATTTAATTGTATAATAATTGTAAAAATAAAAAATAAAAATAGAGGTTTCTTAGTTTCTACTTAACGGATTTTGTCTATCACGGGTTCTTTTTGGAACGTAACCCCCGCGAAAAACAAGGGTTTACTGTGTTTGAATAAATAAATACTCAGAAAACAGTTTTCAGCTGCATTTTATTTACATATGTCCTCCATTATCAAGAAAATGCTTCAAGAAAATGTTTAAAACACCAAAAACAAGATCTTTGTCCCATGGGGTTTTAAAAAAATGCTGTATAGATGTTTCCTCCTGCAGTTACACATACCTGCCAGTAGGACCTTTTTTCCCTTTCCATCTGTCTACCATCCCCCCCCCTTAAACTTGACTCTATAGACTAATGCCCCCCCTGAGTCACAATCCTCCGAACCATGTTTTTGTGGCATGTATCTCAGGTGCGCTGACTCATCTCATGCACGCTGAAGTTCTGATGGCGAGGGAGGAAGGACGGGGCTCTGCGTAAAATGCGATGAATGACAGAGGCTGAAACAGGATCAGGAGCCTTTTGTCCCTACAGAACTCAAAGAACCTCATCCTGGAGCCCAAACCGGAGAATACAAAACATGCGCACTAGTCTTGCTTGTAAATCCTAGTTGTGCTGTCACTGTGAGATGACAACAGTTCCAGCCATGGCAGCTGTGCCAAGGATGTACAGGAAAATATGGTTACCATGGGAACAGGAGGAAAACTGACTGTGCAGTAAACGCATTTTTTCCCCTACAGAGGATAGCCTGAAATTCTGGGTAACACCCATAAGTGAATTTTTTACTAAAGCTTTGTTTTCAGACCCTTTTCTAGTATTTTTTTTTTTCTTTTTGGAGGAAAATTTAGATACTTAAAGAAAAATTTGACATAATTCACCATTTGCTGAAATAAGTTTGCAGAAAGCTTGCAGACTGATATTTAGGCGTGTAATAACATGTTAATAATAAAACAGGGGGACAAAAAAGCTAAAAAAGATTCGATTCCCTGGTTTCCTTTACACTTTTGACCTGTTTTGCCTTTAGGTAAAAAGCCAAAAAGCTGCACCCTCACCTCCACAGCCGCGCTCCACGTCTCCCACTTTATGGAGGGCGTCTGCCAGCAGGTCTGGGAGCCTGCCGTTCAGATCCACAGACGCCAGGCAGCCCTTGTATCCTTCTCGGGACGCGATCAGTCTGGGGAGGCTGCTGTACATGCTCTTTCCAACACCCCCGATGTACAGCTCTCCTGAGAGGAAAGAAAACAAGATCAATGATGCAACAAGAAACAGAACTAATTCCAAATGAATGCAGATATGGCTGACCTTTTTGAACGAAACAAACCAACCTTTCAGGTCCAGGTTGCGGGCTCCGTTGGCGTGCTGGGTGACGGTGCGGGAATCGATCTTAAGGACGTGCACGTTGTTGTTGTCCCGGGAAATCACCACATTGTGCCAAAGGTTGTCGTTCAGAGGCCGATCTGAGTTCCCCTTCATCAACGACGGTCCGTTTCCCAGGTCAAAAACGTAATGGATGTACCTGCAGAGCAATGACGTTTCACACGAATCAAATCATCGTTTAGCAGGTTTTTTTTGTGCTTCCCCTGCTCGTCTTCAAAGGCTGAGATGAGTTTAGTGTGCGTGACCGGCCATAAGTCACCGTTGCAGAAAAATCCCCACAAAATGGTTATTCATGAATACGCAGCATCACACGTCAGGCTGAGCCACACACAGGCAGAGCATGACAGCAGTGCGGGAGGCTGCTTTGTGTCTGTGTTGTCCGTGGAAGCTTCTGCTGCTTCCTCCAAACGTCCTGCTGGGAGGATGTGTGTGCGTGACAACCGATGCTGTCATTTTACAAAAACTCCCTGATCATTATTATTTTTTTGTCCGTGTTTGTTGAACACTAATACAAATTTGGAACACTTGTGTTGTGTTGACAAAGGTGCTGGAACGTGGGAACAATATTCTGCATGACTTACACGCCTCCAATCCTCCCCCGTTAGTACCAAACCGCTCATCACCAACACTTTCTTTAGAGACTTTGAAGTCAACCACTGCAGAGGAGCAACGGAGGGAAAGCGGAAAAAGGAAAAGCGGGCAAATCAGGATCAACTTCAAGGAAATGAAAACCAGATTGTACCTTTGAGAAACACACATTGAAACTTGAAAGAAAAAAGAAAATCTTGAAAACAGTTTTAAACTCAAAAGGACGCATTATAAAGTTGATAAAAGTATTATCAATTTGAAAAAATGAAATTCTAAATTTGAAAAAGTATATTTTAAAATTAAAAGCAATATTAAAAATGTGAAAGAAAATCTTTAAAACGTTTATTCAAAACAAAATCTAGAAAATAATGTTTCTTTGTAAGGGCTGCTGTTTTTTTTTTTTTTTTATTGTTTTGCTATCTTGTTTCTCTCGAACTCTTTGCTTTCAGATTTTTTCCGTAGCTCCTCCTAAAATTAGGCCCAATACAAAAGCAGAAAAGCTTGAATTGAAATTGTAATGTTAAGACCAAAAGTAAGAGAAAAAAAGTAGAAAATACAAAACAACAGCTGTTCCAAATACACATTGTTTTTCTCTTCGGTAAGGGTTTTAAGTTTAAAGTTAATTTTTAAGTCACGTTACATTTTTTCAAACTTTCAATATTTCTTTCATTATCTTCAAAGTATTATTTTTTAAATTTAGCTTTTTTTTATTTTCTAATTTTTTTTTTAATAATTGAAAATATATCATGAAAAATCCACTTTTTGAAGCTTATAAGTGTGTTATGATGTTAATTCCTCACAGAAAACAACCCAAAAAGTGCTATTTTGATCCAATCTCTCATTTCTGACTTTTCCTCTAAAAACCTGCGTCCTGCGCACATTTGCCCCTCCCATTCCATGAAAGCGAGCGGGTTCTCATATTGTGACGTGGAAAAACTGAAGAACAGCCCCTTCCAGGAGGAGGGTACACTGCCAGCACCGCCTCCAGGCAACACACACACACACACTTTCTCTGTGGAGCTAGCGGTGATCGGCTAAAACGTTTTCATTGTAAAAGCACAACATGCACGTCCATATTGGCAAAAGTTTGGAGGCCGGCGGTAGTTTGATGTCATGAAATGGGCGGCACCCACACAGAGGGATAGCTGGTGCCTCAGAGATCGAGTCGTCTAACTTCCTGGTAGGAAAATGAACTATGAAAAGAGCTCATATTTAAGTTAATATTGTACGTTGATGTGCTAATGGTTAATACATAACCATAAATGGATATAGTTTACTCTGAAAGATTTAAATAAAGCATGATATAGACCCTTTAAATATTCAGATTTTTAAGATTGATATTTTTTTCAAACTTTCAGTCTTTCTCTTAAGTTAAATTTTTTTTCTCCAAAATTCGCTTAAAAAATTCTATTTTTTTATAGTTTAAACCCTTTTCAAGTTATTTTTATCCAAAATGTTTCCCAAATTTTAAATGTTTCTTCCAAAGAATTTTTTTTCCTAATTTCAATTTTTTTACATTTCCTTCAAGTTTAAAAACATTTTCCCATTAAATATATTTTTTAAATTGTCAGTACTTCCATGAAGTTTAAAAGATTTTTATTTTTTATTTTTGTTTATTATATTCCCAATTACTGTTTTCAAATGTTTACATTAATTTACAATGTAGGAACTCTTTTTAATACTGAATTATTTAAGGTTCCTAGAAAAGGTTTTCTTGCAGCTCTCCGTAGCATCTTGGTTTACAAAATCTGCGATTTTTTTCTTCCAGTGAGGAGTTCTCACCCTTTCACAATCTCCACCACGATGAAGTCGCTTCCATCTCCCGAGTTGAAGAGGATGAGGCCGTCCGGACTGGTTGTTTTGAACTGGAAGAACAGATGCATGGAGGCGTAGGCCTGCAGAGTGGAGAAGGCCAAGTAGCTGGCCTGGGTTAGAAAGGTCACGGGGTTGGCGATAATGTGTCGCAGGCCGAAGCGAGCGTTCAGCTCGCAGTAGGAGATGTCCCCGTTCTTGCACTGGTCCAGATAGAGCATCCCGTTGAAGGAGAGCGCCTGCAAGTGGCCGATGAAGTTGGACGGCACCACGGAGATGAAACGCCGCTCTGTCATGATCCCTGTCTCGATGTTGTTGAACTCCAGGCGGGTGTGGGCACCTGTCATGTGACCTGCAGACGAGGAAACGTTGGCTCGCACCACAAACGGCAAAAAGCGAAAACCTCTTTGCAGAGCGTTTGCCGATTGGTTTACCTTCTGCTGTCACGTTGTCCACGGAGAGCTGCAGGTTCTTCCCACGCCGCGCCACCTTCACCGTGTGCCACTCGTTGTCATTGAGCTTCTCGCCTACAAGGAGAGTCTCTGGCCCCTTGCCTGAGTGGAGGACAGCATCAAATGACAATCATACTGCATGAGTGCAGCGTTTTCTCACATCAAGTTCTCGACTTGAGAAGCACACTACACACATCCGTGTCTTCATCACTCACTCGCACAGTCATGCTTCAAGAAAAAAAAAAAAATCTGCAAGAAGAATGATAAATGAGATGATCAAACCACAACAGAGCCTCCCTGAAAGTGAATACTTTAAAACTAAACCGGCGTGGCGTCTGCTGTCAACCCAAGGAGTCTTCTGATGGGAAAGCAGGCCTCGGGGTAAAAAAAATAAATAAAAAGATCTAGAGATCGTGTGCGAGGATGGAGCGCATGAGGAGTTCCTCGCCATTCACCGGTTTCAAAATAGGTCACAGTGCAGAGGCTTGCCTCTGCGGCACCGTCAGCCCGAATCAGTGCCCGCGCAACAGGCCGACACAGCGGTTCAAAGAAGTTCTGACATCGCTTGGGAAACTAATTGGCCATGCCTAAGCTGGCTGCGCCTTTGGGGGGTTTGTCTGTCCGACAGAGCTAAGGGTGCAGGAGGATTCCAGGGCGCTAAATGAAACTGGCTTCTGTTCACTTCCCTACCTCATCCACAGGGAAGTTAAATACATATAGATAAATGTATATAGAACTCTGTTACGGGCTGCATGTTGAGCCGGTTCCCCCTGGCATCTGAAAGATGCGTGTGAACAAATCAAGCACTCCCAGCATGGGATGGACTCACATGAATTATTTTATTCTTTTCTAAAACACACAGAGATGGATGGATGTTCCCTGCTCTTTAAGTATTGTAATGTTAACATAGTAACACAAAAATTCCATTTCTATTTCTATTCTATTTATTATAAAATGTCTCCCAAATCTACCAACATTAAAGACCCACTTCGATCATCTTTAGATTCTGTCAGTGGTCCCACAGGTCTAATAATTACAATTATGCCGTTTTCAGCCTAAATTACAAACAAACAAAACACTGTTGTTTACATTAGACTTTATTTTCGCCTCTACATTGTGGGCCGGAGCTTTTGATACAAAGCAAGCCCGACCCAACTTCCCATCACCCATCTGTTTACACGCTCTCCCGCTAACTCACAGCTCCTCACACTTCAACAGTTTAGAGCCAGATTCCAGCTCAGACGAAGAAAACGAAGACGTGCATGGATGTAGTCGTCTACAAGCATCAGAATGGATCGGAGCAGGGAGCTGATAAACACCAATTTGCTCCTGAATCCCAGTGATTTCAATACAGAAATTAGCTTAATTTTCTTTAAATATGTCCTCCATCATCAGAAAATGCCACAAGAACATGTTAAAAACACCCAAAAAACAAAGTGAAATGTAAAATCCACTGCACTGATTTTAGTTGAAACGTTTTACTTCATGCCTTTTGAAATTCTCCTTTCCATATTTAAATAACCTAGCTGCTTGATTATGAAACTTCAACAACTGTGCAGCCTTTTTGCACTGCTAGCATGAATAATAGAAAAAAACAATAAGATAGAAGCTAACACTGCGGAGCCGTTTGTGTGCAGGCCATACTGACCGTTGTGCAGCGGCGCCCGCAACGGAGCTGAAGAGTGGACCCGAAAAGCACTGCTACTGTTTAAGCATGCCTGTGATGAAGTATTTAACAAAGAGCGCTGATAAGAAATGCCTCATGTTTGACTAATAAATCCTTATAAATAACGCATCCTCCTCTTAGTATTTCCCTTACATCTTTGCACATTAGTTGCATTTTAACTATTAAAAGCTCTAGTGTGCGTGCAGGCAGAGGTGATGCTGGCCTGTTTTTGGTTTACACTCAAACATTTAACTTTGATCACTTTTTTAGGAAGACTTTAGGTCCATGACAATGTCCTTAAAGACTCACTGCCATGTATTTCTGCAGTGTTATTAACATGTTCTTGTGGCATTTTCTGATGATGGAGGACATGTTAAGCTTCAACTTGCATTTCTGAGTATTTCTTTATTTAACTTGTTGTGAATCAGGAGCAGATGAAAAAAATGCTGTTCGGAAAAAGCTTGTAGTTCATGTCCTACGACATAGAAAACATCTCATTTTGCCTAAAAACGGCATGGTCATTAAATTAAAAGACAGCTGTAAAGGCTTTTACAATAGATCAAAAGATGATCAGAGTGAGTCGTTAAATAAAATATTTTAAATCAAAAGTACAGCTAATATAAATGCAAGGTGAGATTAGGGATTAGTAGTGTCAGAAACACTATGAAGTAAAAAGAAAATAAGAAATAAAGGAAAACTGTTCTCTGCTTGAAAACATTTAGAAATATGCTCTAAAAAAGAATGAAATCCCTTTACTTCAAAAGCTCACTCTTTAGCTGCTCAAGACTAAGCTGCACATGTAAAGAGCCTCTCTTGTCCAGCTTGATCCTCACCTAAATTCAAAATGATTGATTCTTTCAAAGGCAAACTTCAAAGGCCTGGTAGTCCTGCACAGGCCAGGCCTGACACCGAGCTGGGACTGCATGTTCAATCAAAGCTTGTTAAGGTGATTCTCTTATTTTGGCGGGGCTTGCTTTTTTAACAGAGGCGCATCATCCTTTTCTTTTTACCCCGTTTGCCCCGTCCCATCCGGCGCGGGGGAGTTTTCTGCAGACACCTCGTCGAAGAATCCGAATTATTGACTGTCGCTGTTCAGTTATGAGGCGATCCATCAAGCAATCAGAGAAAAGTGCTTGATATTCACAGTGAGCTGCTGATTGGGTGACGGCTGCCTATAGAATCCATTAACAAGGTATCCATCATAGGGGCTGCAGTGTTAATCTTTTTCAAAGGCCACTGGTGCAAAATGTCTCCATCTTGGAACAGTTTGCTCTCAGACACCTCTATGTAAAACATTCTGTTTGCACATGTAGGTGCAACGCCATCTGCTGGTGGGGGGAGGCATTGAATTAGAAAAAAAAAAAAATATATATATATATATATATATATATATATATATATATATATATATATGTTTTTTGGGGTCTGTAGTGCACCTATTCAAATACAAGCAACACAAACAATGTTTTTCAATTAAAAAACAACAACATCCCTTTGACCACAAAAAGGTGCAGTTCAATATCATTAAACACCACAAACATGTTCCCTTTTGGTGGCACAAAGGGTTTAGGAGCAGCAGTGTGACACAGAATGATCCGCCGTGGCTGATTGGCTCTTTGGTTTCAGCTAAACGCTCAATTACTGTAATTACTTTTATAAGCATTCATAAGACCTCTCTGTATTACATGATCTGAACTGACAACCCGCCCTCCTCTCCACTGGAGATAGCGTTTATCAGTTCCTCGCACGATTGCTGTTATCTGCACCGAAACTTAAATTGCCTCCGTCCGTCTGGTGAGGCGCCACAGGCTGAATCCTAAACGCTGAGGGCTGTAGGATGTAGGCGCTAAAGAGTTTTGTTGGCAGCTCAATGGCAGCTCTCTTTTCTTGTCATTTTAGGTCTAATTTGAATTTCTCAACACTAATAGTCAGATCCCACAGTGCATTTTCTTTTAAATTGAAACTAGTTCTTCCACAAATACAATTCCAAACTCTTTTGATAGATAAGGTCATATTACATCAGACTTGCTGTATTTTAGGCTCCTAAAAAATGAAAACTAGAACTTAATTTTCAGATTTATCTAAAGAAAACATTTTCACACTTTGTTCCTTCTATAGATCCACACTCACTGGTCACTTTAGGTACACCTGTCCATCTGCTCGGTAATGCAAATTTCTATTCAGTCAATCACATGGCAGCAGCTCAATGCATTTAGGCATGTAGACATGGTCAAGACCATCTGCTGCAGTTCAAAGCGATCATCAGAATGGGGAAGAAAGGTGATTTAAGTGACTTTGACCGGGGTGTGGTTGTTGGTGCCAGACGGTGTGGTCTGAGGATTTCAGAAACTGCTGATCTACTGGGTTTTTCACCCACAACCATCTCTAGGGTTTACAGAGAATGGTCTGAAAAAGAGAAAATGTCCAGTGATCGGCTGTTCTGTGGACAGAAATGCCTTGTTGATTCCAAAGGTCAGAGGAGAATGGCCAGACTGGTTCAAGCAGATAGAAAGGCAACAGTAACTCAAATAACCACTCGTTACAATCGAGGTCTGCAGAAGAGCATCTCTGAACACACAACATGTCCAACCTTGAGCCAGATGGGCTACAGCAGCATAAGATCACATAGGGCGCCACTCCTGTCAGCTAAGAACAGGAAACTAAGGCTACAATTCACAGACTCACCAAAACTGGACAGTAGACGATCGGAAAAATGTTGCATGGTCTAACGAGTCTCGATTTTTGCTGCGGCATACAGATGGTAAGTCAGAATTTGGCGTGAACAACACGAAATAAGGGATCCATCCTGCCTCGTATCAATGGTTCAGGCTGGAGACGGTGGTGGTGGTGTAATGGTGTGGGGGATATTTTCTTGGCACACTTTGGGTCCCTTAGTACCAACTGAGCAGTGTTACAACGCCACAGCCTACCTGAGTATTGCTGCTGACCATGTTCATCCCTTCATGACCACAGTGTACCGATCTTCTGATGGCTACTTCCAGCAGGATAACACGCCGTGTCATAAAGCTGGAATCATCTCAGATTGGTTTCTTGAACATGACAATGAGTTCACTGTCCTCAAATGGCCTCCACAGTCACCAGATCTCAACCCAATAGAGCACCTTTGGGATGTGGTGGAACGGGAGACTCGCATCATGGATGTGCAGCCGACAAATCTGCGGCAACTGCGTGATGCTGTCATGTCAATATGGACCAAACTCTCTGAGGAATGTTTCCAGTACCTCGTAGAATCGATGCCAGGAAGGATTAAGGCGGTTTTGAAGGCAACCTGGTAATAGTTAGGTATACCTAAAAAAGTGACCGGTGAGCGTATACATGTAAACATACATTTAAATAATAAACCTGTGCCTTGCTGCCATAGAAAAATCCTATTATTTCCTTCTCTAATAGCTAAATTGTCTTTGATGATTAAACTTGAACCGCATTTATCAGCCATGAAAGCAAATCTTTTGAAATGCAAATAGACGACACCCTCACAAAAACCGCTGCACTGCATGTCAAGTTTCAGCTGCAGTTTCATTACAATATTATGACACGGTAATAATAAGAACATTTGTAATTGAGGCGGTCGTGTGCGGCAGCGAAAGCATCCAATTATCCTTCACGGTGCTGCCGCCGTCCAGGATGAGGCCTCGCTGCTGTTTTCCCTTCGCTTTACAGCGATAACAGTAAACAAGCCCTGCTGTGGGAATGACTCAAAGAAACAGGAGCACATCAACATACTAGCGTGCACATCGTCTTAATCATGGTAGAGGATATAATGATAGGTGACACTTACTGAGGTTACAGTCTATCCTGATACAATCTGGTGGGAGAAAGAGTGAGATAGTGAGATCAAGAGAAAAGGAGAATTTCACATCCTTCAAGGTACATTCTGCAGACAGTTCAGTGCTTTCAGAGCCCACCATCCGGGGACAGCCTGGAGAGTCTAAAGCACCACTTTCCTCGCTGTGGTTTATGGCGTGAACGGGTGAAAGCACGGAGCGCCCGCCGCAGCTGGAGGTGCATCCGAGCAGGGCACAACGTTCGGATCAATAGCAGCTTTATCGACCGTGGAGGCAAAAGGTGCGCAGCGTCAGCAGACCCTGACCGATAGTTTAGCTAACATCTGCTTTGGGGTAACTGTGCAAACCCGGACTGCTGCGAGGAGAGAAAACAGAACGTGAATCGCGTTCTGCAGGAGATGCCTCTGCAACGGTTTAAAAAGAAAAAAAAAGATTGATTCAACTTCAAGTTGAAGAGGGAAATTTAAAAAAAAAAAAGGTCATTTTTGCTTATAAGATTGGAAACAGAAGGAAAGTGGTGATTTGCACAACCTTCAGCCACACTTCCACTTACACCAAAAAGGCGTGTCACTAAATCCCAACTGTTGTTGCTTCAAATGAACAGGATTTTTAAAATAAACGTATCCAAAATATTCACAAATTTTGGGGTGCATTTTAACAATTAACTGCACACGCTTCAGTGTGGAAAGCAAAAGGGTGGAAGTCATGTGGTGGAGGCGGTGCTCTCCAGCTGTCAACCATCACAGAGCAGTGGAAACAGACAGCCAGAGACCAGAGACACAGTGTTGTGATGATGAGTGTGTGTACATGTGTGTGTGTGTGTGTGTGTGTGTGTGTGCGAGAGCCCATCACTGGCACTTCCTGTTCACTGAAGTGCCTCTAAAATGGACAGGCATGTAAATGTGAGGGGCTGGCGCTACAATGGGACCCTGCGGTGGTGGTGTAAGTGCGAGTGTCTCTGCGTGATGATGAATCAGGTCTTTGACTGCCCTCTCCTTGAACTGCAGACACGCCTTTGAAGGGCTGAAAGAGCCGAGACGGTCAGGAGGGACCTGACCCCGGGTCCAACTGAGAGAGAAAGGAGAAAAGCCAAGAGAAGAAAGGCAGAAAAATCATACACACCTACAGTTGCTTAAAAAATCATTTAGAAAAAACAGTGTGCACCCCCCAAAAAGTCTGTATATTTTGTGGTATTTGACTGCTAGTTCTAATGCATAGTAACATGACTGCAGCTGATATGACCTTAAAGTTCCACTCTGATCATCTTTTGATCTATTGTAATAGCATTTCCAGTGGTCTTTTGATTAGGATTATGCAGTTTTGAGGCAAAATCCAAAAACCTGTTGTTTTCTGGACATAGTTTCTGCAGAATGGCAAGAGTTCATGAAGCTACCTTGATTCTGCACTCTGATAAATCTACGTAAACGCACGTATATGCATGTTTCGGGATTCTGTGTTCAAAGCTCTCGCGTTTACGCATAGCTACCCAAGTTTCTACGACCGTTGTAGGATGTACAAAAGTTTGAAAGTTTAACCAAGTCGAACGTTGACCAATCAGGAGAGGTGTATGGATGTGCGAATCGTTTGAAAATTGATAATGGAAGAAAAATGTGTGCCCTGCCAGAAATATGACAAGTCTTCCTTATATTGGAATACAGCCTTAAGCCTTGTCCTATCATAGGCACTTTGACATTGGGAGTTGGGTCATTTAGACCCACTAGACAGTGCTCTGAACCTTTTTTCTTCAATGATTTGTGATCTTCACTGGTGTCCATGGATTCCATGAAATCTTTCCACCTTTATCCACCTTTGTCATGGTAGGGAGAACACGTCAATGGTCATCTTGACCCGCATTGTAACGCACAACGGTTAAAAGAAAAAGTCTGGAACAAGATTGATGAGATTTCTACCACTTTGACATTTTGCACCGAGTCTCTTCCAACTGTAGGTGGCGGACATGCGCTGGTGTTGGACAGCGACAGTGAACACCATATGCTGCATATGCTGAAAGAGCATTCAACAATGCATGTTTAGCGCTTTCCTGACGCCGTGTCTACTACCCGGTACGTATGTAGTTGTGAGCAGAACTGTTGGCGTGAAGCCCCCCCCCCCCCCCTTGATGAGAGTTCCCTGTTTGAATACTCTCCTACTAGCTTACAGCCCCTCACACTCCCAACCTAACATTACCGGTGCAACTAAAATTGCAAGCAATACTAAAGCAACATGGAGACGAACATGGATCTAGTCGTCTACAAGTGGATGCATTGGAATGGAGCGGAGCAGGGCGCTCACATTTTTTCATCTTTTTCTGATTCTAAACGGTTTGATTAAATCGCTACTCTGAAATGCAATTTTGAGTTTAGTTTACTCGATACAGCATACAAGGAAAATGCCACAAGAACACCAACAAGACTATTTTCATCGCAGTGGGACTTTAACTATTTACGCTAAGTGGCTCTAAGATTTATTGCAAACTTGCCAAATACTTTCATGTTGTTGACTTAAGCTCTTATTTTCCACCTCAAAATCCCAGAAGACAATAAAAAAATTCATTTACATGTTTTGTATATTTTTTTAAATTCTAGTCAAATGAAGGCTAAATAAATATGTCTGTTTTTTTGGGTAAAATACAATTAACTGGGAAGCAATGAGGGATTTGGACAAATCTTGACGAAGACCTGGGAGACTCCAGCTTTAGTGACGCTTTTCCGTTCCAAGCGAACAGCTAACAGTAACAATAATTACCTGTGACTTTGCAGACAGACGGCTGTCTGCTCTGAGGCTGAGCTGCAAGCCGCCGGATCCGCGTCTAAAGCTGCTGAAATCGATGCGGCGGGTGCTGCACTGCTTCCATTTGTCCTTGTGCGAAGGTCACACTCAGGTGGAAGTGTTTCCTCTCTCTTGAAAAAAATATGGATTTTCTGAAAAAAGAGGCTTTCCAGGCTGGCAGACGAGACATAGATCCCCACTTTCCCACCAAAACGAGAAAAGCTATATCCTCTCCACGCGAAAGGGAGCAGAGCTTTTTACGGGTGGAACTCCTTAGAGAAATGAATGATGTACGTATTGATTAATAAATGCTAGTGTGGAGCTTTTACAGTAGCGCGTGTAAAATGTTTTTCAATGTCTTGAGTATGAACTGAATAATGATCTGAGGGTGCAGCCCGCTCATCTCTGCTTTCTGAGTCAGACTGGAGGAGGACGGGGGTCTTCCGCCAGCAGTTGATGCTTCCTCAGCTTCTGTCAGGTTCATGTCTTTTAAGAAGCCTATATGGATTTTTACAACTTTGAACATATCTTTTTATTTATGTATGTGAATAATATTCATCTTAACCTCTAACCTTTGACCCACAGAGGTTGTCAGTTATGCTCCTCCAAACATAAATATTATGGGATGACAGCTAAAGCCTCCTTCATTTATATAAAGACTGTCTTACAATAAAAGACAGTTAATGACCTCCAGACGTATCATTTCAGGTTAGGATTCTGTTTGATGCTGCTGTCAATCAAAGGAACAATAAAACCTGAAATAAATGTGCTTAATACATATGCTTCGAACACCTTTTGGTTAAAAAAAAGTCCATTACTACTTAGTACTACTACCACTAAAGACATTGTCGCTTAGATTTGCTGATTTTTTTTCCATGTATTCCATTTTCTCAGAATTCTAGTACAAAGTGTGTGAGCAACAGAGAAATGCTTCACTTTGCTAATGCTAATGCTGTTCGAAATCCACAAACATAAAAACCAAAATATTTTTCCCAAGAACCATTTTTCCGGCACTATTAGGTGCACTTTTTAAATTTTTAAAAAAAAAAGACCATTTTTGCTAACACACTGATGGGGCTAACATGTAGCAATGTCAGACTGTCGTTTTTTATGTTTTACTACAAGGTTAGGAGTCGCTGTAATGTTTGTTTTAGCGGTCTCAGTAAATACGCTAACACGGCTAACGTGTAGCAGTTTACGGTTGTGTTGTGTCTGAATTTCTTCACTATTCACTACATAGTGCACTATACACTGCGTTCGCCTTTTTGTAGTGCTGTCCGTATCTACAATTCCATAATCCAGTGCCCTAGAAACGTCCCAGAAGTCTCGGCGAAAAACCAGTGTCCATCGATGCTCACTAGATCGGCAAATATAGACCACAATGCATTGCGTCCAAAAAATGTATTTAAATGTATTTAAAAGGTTGGGCTAACGTGGCTAACATGCAGCGTTTCACTGCCAAAAACTAGAATAACTGTAAAGGCAGTTTATAAAGTCTCCCTGACAGACTTATGTCTGTTTTTTTTGTCTTGCCTAATGTGCCTTTTATATGACATAGTTTAGACAACAGACCATTCATTGACCATTCTTATCCGGTGTGCCCTATAGTTTGGAGAATACGCTAACTTCCCTATGATGCTCCACAACAGGGGTCACCAACCTTTTTGAAACTGAGAGCTACTTCACGGTTACTGAATCATACGAAGGGCTACCAGTTTGATACGCTCTTCTGAAATAACAAATTTGCTCAGTTTGCCTTTAGTTATACATTATTTATAATGATTAGTAATACTCACCTATGTAAAAACACTGATCATGTTAATGATTTCTAACAATGATTATCAAAAATGACAACAAGGTGGGAAACAGATATCAATATTCAACACTTTATCTCTATTAATCACAGTATTTGTTACATTTTCAGATGATCACTTACATCACTACATTTTAGCAAAAAATATCCCATTTGCACAAGCCACTGACATGCCCTGTTAACAAATCATGAACTATGTTGCAACATGTTTCAAAAAGTTAACAATTATGTAATGTTAAACAAAATCAACTTACATATTTTTAAATATGTAATACATTTTTTATTTCACATTTTGAACTAATGGCCAAGTCTGTGTTATGTTTAACAAAATTATAACTTTTAAATGTCATGAACACACTTTTAAATTGAACACAATTCTTCAATATTTTAATTCAACTTTGCCATGGCACTACCATGTTGTCACTGACTACATCTGGTATCCGTCCTTGGTTAGTGGGAAGACTGGCATTGCATGCTGTTCACCAGTGTGTTGTAATCTGGTGTGTAACTTGACACTGCAACTGTGAGTGAGTCTCTCAGATGTGCATCAGTGAGGCGTGTTCTGTGTTTGTTTTTGATGAAGTTCATGTCAGAAAATGCTGATTCACAGAGATAGGTTGAGCCAAACAGGCTGGCAACCTTCATGGCTGCTGTGCATACTCCACTGTACTTCTCTGTGTCAACAAGGCGCCAAAAGTTTGGTGCAGCCTGGTAGGCTTTGAGATGGAGATCATTTTGCAATGTTATAATTTCAATCTCCACCTGTCCAGCATCCAAGTTGAACGTTGCACTTAACTGCTCAGCAAAGCATGTTGTGTCCCCATTCATGAAAGGGTTGGAAATGAAGAACACACATGGTTCAAGCTGATGAAGGTCACAAAACCTATTCTCAAACTCTTGCCCAAGTCTGTTTATTACTTCAATGTACTTTTCTGCCACTTTTTCAAATGTCTCAGATGCAGAAGCATTGTCTTTCAGCACTGACTGCACAGAGGGAAAGTGCAGAACTTTTTTTCTCTGTAAATCTGCAGAGAATGCATTCATTTTGGCTTTAAATGCATTTAAAGCACTTATCATATCGACAACAGTCTTACCTTTGCCTTGCAGCTGGCAGTTCAGGAGGTTTAGTTTCCCAGTAATGTCCACCAAAAATGCAAGGTCAAGTGTCCACTCTGTGTCCTCTAGCAGTGAGACATCTTCGCCTTTGGACTGCATGAACTCTTTGATTTCACGCAAAAGAGACAAAAAACGATGCAAAACTCGTCCTCTGCTGAGCCATCTGATTTCTGTGTGTAGCAGTAGGTCCCCATATTCTGCTGACATCTCCTCTAATAGTACCTTGAAAATCCTGTGCTGCTTTGCTTTGGAGCGGATGTTGTTTATGATTTTCACAACGGGAGTCATCACGTGCCCAAAGCCGATCACTTTCGCACACAACGCCTGCTGGTGAATGATGCAATGGTAATGCAGAAATTTGGGGAAGTCTGGGTCACGTTTACAGTGAGCGATGAAACCTGTCTGTCGGCCGACCATAGCAGGAGCCCCGTCTGTTGTCACCGCTACCAGCTTTTCCAATGGCACCTTTTTCTGCACGAAAAACTCCTTCACCGTGTTATAAATGTCAACTCCTCTCGTAGTTGTCTTTAAGGGCAGTAGTGTCAGGAGTTCTTCTTTTGTGGAGAAATCATTAAACACCATCCGGATAAAAACCAATAACTGCGCTGTACTGCTGCTGTCCACGGACTCATCGCACTGGAGGCTAAACCACTTGCACTTCGCCAGATCCTGCTCCAACTGATCGACCAAGTTACTGGACATAGCTGATACTCGTCTTGCCATCGTAGATGCCCCCAGTTGGACGTCGGAAAGAGTGGAGATTAGGTCGCTTCCATTTTTCTCGTCTTTAAATACAGTGTTAGCAATTAATAACATCGCTTCTTTGACAACTTCTCCATCTGTAAATGCCTTTTTTTTCTTGATCAGAAAATGTGTAGCTCTAAACGAGGCTTCGGATGCTTTTTGTGAGTTTTTGGTCGGCCTCGTAAAAAAAGACTGTTGCTTACCCAGAGCGGTCTTTAGCTCACGGGCTTTTTCTGCCCGTAGGGCGCTTGCAGGTGGATATTTATCATGGTAGCTTTTGTGACACGTATTGAAATGTCTCTCCACATTGTGCCGTTTTGCTGTCGCCACGGTCGTCCCGCAAATCAGACACACGCAGGTTTCTTTTACAGTCGTAAAAAAGAACTCCTCTTCCCATTCACTGTGAAAGAGATACGTTTTCTTTCTTTTTTCTGCCATGTTTTTGGGGTACGAAAGTGCATACAGCGCCCGCTAGCTTACTCTCCACATCCCACAAGCTCTACTTTACTGCCCATAGGTAAATATTGTGCGCGTTAACCTTAAAGTATTTTTAAGATAGTATTTTTTAAATCTATATACATACAAGTGTGATTAAAAAAATAATAGCAACAGAACAAAATTAATTTTTAGACGCAGCTCTCTATGAGATGTGCTATTTTTGGAACAGGCCCGCGGGCGACTCATGTGGTCCTTGCGGGCGACCGGGTGCCCGCGGGCACCGTGTTGGTGACACCTGCTCCACAAGTTATGAGAAGACAAAGGAAAATCCTTTGGAGGAGTATAAATTTGTAGCTTGTTCTAAAAAGGTGTTTTTTTTTTAATTATAAGATAATGGCTTCTTCCTGACGTCAACAAAACTTCGATTGAGGTTCTTTTCCCATACTGTGGGAAAATATGAAAATTGGCAAAGTTCCCACAAATGTTCACTTGTTGCTTTATCTAGATATATATAATTTCTTACTTATTAATATGATTGCTGTTAATAGACACGTTCAATCTGCACTACTAAAGAGCCACAAGTTTAATGGAGTTTTCAAATAACAAGGGTCATTTTTTTCAAATAAAACTCCCTTTAAGGGCAAATGTTAAGCCGTACTAAATAGAAAGTATAAAAGGATGACGGGTCTGTTATATTTAAAACAAAAAGTGGAAATAAGGTTCAAATGTGAAGATGTTTTTGTGATTCATCATTAATTCAATCTGTTTGCCATCATTTTAAAGCCAAATAATATTCAAAAATAATAGTTACTTAAGGATTAATCTAAAGATAAGGATTAGATTAATTGAAAACCAAACGAATATTAACAGGAGTAATACCTGTTGACATTAATATAAGTTTTGTTGTTTACGATACTATCTCTATGTATGTTCAGTCATCTTTTAGCATTTGTGGAAATAACATTTCTGACAGCCACAGAAATTTCCTGAGTCTTTCTGTGATGTCACAGCTGACATCACAAATGACATTTTTCAATAGTGTGATTATTGCAGGTTCCCTCTGTCTTTGATGTGCTTTAATAGAAATATAACCTATTTATCTGCACAAAAAAACACGGTCTAGGTGTCCAAACACCACATGTGGACACATGTTTGGTTTTCAGGGAGTTCATTTAAAGATTCTGGTGCTTTTCTGATTTTATTTATTGTTTCCTATATTTCGGAACAAGCACATTTGTCCTCGACTGAAAAAATCCCTCTGAGAAAACTGATTCTAGCTGCGAATTTGAGAACCAGGGACATCTACTGTTTAAAAGCTGAATATTTTTGTATTATTTCTGTTTTCCCTTTTGAATTTATTACAATATCTGCATCCTGCAGGAGTTAAAAGCGTATTTTTTAAGCAACTGTAGTTCTTGTGCATGAAGATGGTGTGAAAGAGGCTCAGACAGGAGGGTGTGTGTGTGTGTGTGTTTGCGTGTGTGTGTGCTTTACCCAGGTTCACAGTGAGCTTCACTCTGCCTGCATCCAGCTCCACGCGCAGGGTGTCTGCTGACTGCTGGGACGTGGTGGCCAACAGCAGCCCGAAGGCTCTCTGAGACATGAAGCGCAGCGACACGTCCTCCGCCTCCGTGTGCATCGTCCTCGGCAGCCCCACCTTCAGATACATGCTGCCGTCGTAGCCCACGGTGGTAGCCTCTGTGGAATTCCAGAACGTGACAATTAAAACAAAAAAAACAAAACAAAAAAAACTACAAAAGAAATTTTGTTTTTTTTTTGATAATTGTTGCTTCAAATGTGGCTTTATATCAGACTGCAATTTCCTTCTGCGGCAGCAGATGGCAGAAAAGACTCAGCACATAAGAACAACAAAAAAAACCCACAGAGGAAGCATTAATTACATTTTAGGATTTTCACCACATCCTGCCAATAGATGTATGTAATCTGGCCTCTGAGTGAGAAAACAATCTGCATGCTGAATGTGGACTGATTCAGGCACAATCCCTCTGTACCATGACGTGTCTGATGAAACCCCTATGGCAACGGAAAACCTCATAATATGAACAATTCATTAATGAATCATTGGTGTGGGAAAATATGGCATTGCATTGAATGGATCCCAGTTCTATTTCAGGCTGAAGACAGACAGAATTACAGTATTGCAAGTTGAGAGGATTTGAGTAAATATGTGTTTGTGATGCCGGAGGATTATATTTGATGATTTTTCTCTGCCTGCGCTTTTACTTTTTACACCTGGGTTGATAAATAAAATACCATCCAAAGTGTGTTAAAAGCATCCCCTTCTGGAAATGCTTACCCTTCCCACAGCTGGGACCTAGATAGCCGGTGCCACTGCAGTCGCAAATGTGTCGGTTCCAGCCCTCCCTGCAGTGTCCTCCGTTGGCACATGTGTCCCGGCTGCACCTCACGTGGGTCTCCTTGGTGCAGAAGCTGCTGACGCCCGCTGCGATCTGGACCTCCGCCAGCCTCCACAGGTTGCGGCTCTGCCCGTCGATGAAGAGGTCCCGGACGCAGCCCACGAAGCCGAGCCCGAGGGACGCCGTCCACACCTCAGGGGGCAGGATGAGCGACTGGCGCTCCTCCGGTAAGCCCCCGAGGAACATGTCTCCGTCCAGGTCCAGGATCTCGCTGCCTTCGTTGGCGGTGAAGGGGATGTTCTGGCTGTTCACAGAGATGAAACCTGCCAGGAAAGCATTCGACTTATGAACAGTAGAAAAGGAGAATGTTCTTCACGTAAAACTACAAGCTTAACACAGATTTTAAACGTTTGTTGGTCAAATCACAAAACAAGAAGGACAGAAATATAAATATAAATCGCTTTTATTTGAAAGCAGCAGAAAGCCTTTATATTGTTAGAAAATAGAATTACAAAGTGGTAAAAACCTTACTCCTGGGCTAATTTAGTCATTTATGAATGAAGTGCTATGAAAGCGTATTGTATTCAATAAAACGAAACAAAAAGAAATCATCACTAACCTCATCTGCTCATGAAGATGACCTGAAATCAAAAGTTAAAAAGCCACAAAGTGTCCGTGTCATAGACATGGTCTGTTTTGTTTACGTGCTCCTCGAGAATCTGTTTTGTTCTTCTTACTTCCTTTATCAGTTTCACAGCAAAATGTTGGGGACGTTTTCCTGATATTGTCCATTATGAACTGTTTATTTTTTTAGGTTTTTCTGTGATACAGAAAATGTGTTACAGACCGAGTTGTAAATAGGATCTGTCTGTTCTGAGCTTTGCCTTGATGTTGATGCTGAAGCTGCAGAGGCAGGCAGTACATGTACTTGATAAAGTACATGAAAACAGTCCAGCAACCCTCCACCATAAAAATTCAAAAAAACATCAAAAGTTCTCATTATTGTTAAAAGTAACTCTACAGAAATCCTCAATGTCATCACTCTTTTTCCTACAGTGAACCAGCATGTTGGATTAATGCAAGTTGTAGACGCGTCCTCACCTCCTCACTCTAGGACTGTTGAAGTCCAGAAAAGATTAGGTCAAAAAAAGGAAAAGAAACGTCTAGAACAATGAAAAAAATTATGTCCAATTCTCAAAAAACAGCACAAAAATTACCTAGACAACCATTTAAAAATGTTTTTTTTAATCTGAAAAATCATTAAAAAATGATTTTGAAAATCAAAAATGAAAAAAAAAATAACAAAAAAACAAAAATAATAGAAAATAATTATATTGAAATGCTATCTATTTTCAAAATACCTCGATAAACAAATCATAAAAACTATCTTGGAAAAAAAAGAATCTTAAAATAAAAAATCTTGAAAATCATTAAAAACAGTTCTCGAAAAAAAAAGAATTCTCAAAAATCATTTAGAAGCGCGTTTTCCTGGTTACTCCTCCCTGCTGGCAGTTCAGTCTAATCAACTCACCTGTTCAGCATCTTAATTAAGTCCAGGTGAGCGGTCCAATCATCTTCTTCCATTTCCACGAGCTCTGCGTTCGTCACCCCACCCTCCTCCCCCGCTTCCACCTGTGAGCTCCGTTAGGGCTAGTTTAATACTCAAAGTTTTCTATGGAAATCTTTGTTTTATGTATCTGAACGGAACCTCATGGCACGCTAAAAGAAATATGGAATAAATCCTCTTTACTGCAAAAGTTGTCTGACTGAAATAACAAAATAAATAAATAATAAATAAAAATCTCCGACAACAAAATAGCCTTACAAAATTCTAAAAAGAATCAAACTGTTTGTCACAAAGTTGTCCACAGCCACAACGTGAGCGTCCTGTAAGTTGGTGTGGCGATATCATGACGAACACAAAAACCAAACGGACTTTGACGAGTCTTTGACACGGAGATATTGTGGCTTTTCAACCTTTTACCGTATTTTCCGGACTATAAGTTGCCCTTTTTTTCATAGTTTGGCAAGGGGTGCGACTTATACTCCGCAGCGACTTATATTAGAAATAAATTGAAATAAATACATTGTTAACCCTCCTGTTATGTTCATTTGTGAGGAACAGAGATGATGTTCCTGGGTCAATTTGATGTATGAGGTATGTTAAGTGTTAAGAGTATGTTAAGTGACTCAGAGAATCAGCAAACTTTTTTTACAATGAGATCTTGAAGGCTAAAAACATAATATTCTATTTTCCAAATATTTCATAGATTCAGAAATGCAATAAAAAGACTACATTCTACAAATACAGGATGAAAACCGAGTATTAGTTGGCCAATGATGCTTCATGAAAGGAATAAATAAATAAGTATGAGAAAGAATTACTGTGAAATTATGAGATAAACAGTCTGCTATGATTGTGTCATATGAAGTTGTGCAAGTTATTAGTTCTTGGTCTCAGATTTTGTCAAATAAATTTCCTGTCAAAATGCGACTTATACTCCGGAGCGACTTATAGTCGGGAAAATACGGTAATTGCAGCTCACCTTTTAGTTTTTATGAACAGATGAGGTTCAGCCAGTTTGTAGTTGTTTCCTTATAGTTTTGAAAATATTAGTACAAAAATCGCAGAAAACATCTGCATGAAAAGCACAAAAAAACTGAACATCAAACAGCCGTTACAAAAAAAAAGAGTTTTAAGTTGAATACAATCCGCTTCCATAAATTGCAAACCTGAAAACAGAGTTTGTGTTTTTCCTAATATGGAGTTGTGGATAATAGCAGCTAAAAATACCACAATAATTCAAACCCAATATGCATGAATATTTCCTTGAGAGTCTGCTGCTGTCACTGTGTCCACACTGGCATACGGTGATTTCACAGCTCGGAGCCCCCCCCCCCTCCAGAAACACATCAAATGATCTCACCGCTGCGCCCCTTCCTCTGGAAGTCCACATGGCACCACTCGCCATTATCCAGACGCTTATCGCTGGCTTTGACCTTGATGCTGCCCGAGCCCATGTCCATGACGAGGTAGAGGAATCCATCCAGCAGCTCTACGGCGAAGAAGTCGGCGCGGGGCTTCCGGTCGGGCTGCGCTCCGTGCAGACTGCCGTGGCTGAACAGCAGCAGGCCGCTGGGCTCGCTGGTGCGGAAATCAAAAGAAATGGCCCCCGTCTTCTTGGTGTTCCACCTGGGCAACGTCAAGAAGGCGGACGGGGTGTCGAAGGTGACCGGCTCCAGGGCTTCCACGTTCTCGCAGCTGAATACCAGGTCACCATGGATACTGATCTTGGGGTCCCGCTGCTCAGCCAGCCGTGACAGTTCCAGTCTAAACTCGTTATTCTTGTAGATTACCTAGCAGATAGGGAGGAATTAAAAAAAAAGGAGGGGGCAATTTGTTATCTGTAAAAGCTGAATATGAGTCAGAAATAAATATTCAAATCAATATGTCACAGCATAACTAAAATAAACACTAAAAAAACACGAGTCAACCCTGCAGTCAGATAGAAAATATACTTGTGAATTTATTCAAATGTGTCAAACTTGCATCTTTTATTTTAAGGATTCAGAAGATCTTGATGAATAATTAGAAAAAACACTTAAAGAAAAGAGGAGCAACACAAAGGAAATCCTACTTCATCCTTATTGGCTGCCAGAAAAGAGCACTTCTTTTCTGGTTTCCATTATTACCAGCTGCTTCGGCTGCATCACTCCCTGCTTTAGTTCATTTCATTTACTGTATATGAGAACTGGACCGAGTGAGTATGATGTCGCCCATGGTCTAAAAATGCTTTACTTCTGGCTCCAACCAAATGAAGTCAATTCAGTTGCCATGATGGAGCCAGATGCCGTCAGTAAGCAGGGATTGGTTTGAGTCGGTCTGAGTCCACGTTTCTATGGCAACTGCTCTCACCAATCACGAGTGAGCTTGTTGGAAGTGGGCCACCCAAAATCGATCAATCAACATTTCAAACGTCCGATGTAAGACCCCATAGCTTTATGGAGACATCTGATTGGTCAGTTTATAGTTTGAACAACGTACAGAAAACAAGAACATGTGAAAAAAATGAACAATAACTCATTAAAAAAGGTAGCAGGGCAAGAATGCTGGAGTTATAGCTGTTTATTCATCCAGCAAAGCCTATGGGATTTTGGCTTCTTGAAGTCAGCAGGTACTTATCTGGAATTTGGATTGTTTTAGGATTCTAACCAGGTTTTTCAACACTTCCACTTTTGAGATCTGAATGTAGCAGACATCTCATTTGTTTAAGAGAAATTTACTGTGTGTAACCAAAGTAAACTACTTATTTATTTGTTTGTTTAACAGGGCTCCAAAAACCCTGTAATGTAATGTAGTGATCCCTTTTTTGGGCCATTTTTACAAATACAGGTATTATGATCAGTCCTAATTGGAAATGTCAAACTTTAATTAGATTTGAATCACCCTCAGTAGAATAAACTGTCTAGACTCACTGAGATGGTTTGTCTCTTGAAGGCTGAACAAACCTTAACTACCACACGTTGTTTTCCCACATCTTTACTTCCTGCTTTGTGTCTGTTTAAAGGTTTGTCAGCCACCTCCATATGATGATTACACCATCCCAAGAAAACAAGACGTACAGTAGACTGAAGACGTTTTTTTTAGGTGTAAAAAGCTGTGAACATCTATAACAGGTCCTGAAAGAATAACTGGTAGAGAAGAATAAAACACATTCGTCTTGATGTTGGAACTATGGGAAAATAATCAAAGATCAAAGCAGGCAGAAACAGTGGGTGGATAAAAATGGAGCTTCAATCTTTTCCATCTTTTGTGATGCTCACAATTTATTATTAAAACAAGTAAACTTGATGAATATTAACACAGAAACAAATCTTTTTTTTTTAAGTCATCATCATACTTTAATGACAAATGAACATTTCTTCAGCAATGCTGGGTTGATTTTAGAGGCCAGTTATCTGGCACTAAGCTGCAGCCGTTTGCAATCAAAAGTGAAGATGGAGAGGTGAAAATCGAATTAACCCAAAAAACCAGATGCTTTGCTACCCACAGCCATTCGCAACGTTTACCAAAAATTAAAAAAATTAAAAAAGGAAAGCACTTCATCAAAAATATTTAACAAATAAAGGGAAGAAATATTTACCGGTGTCACAGAAATTTGAAGAAAAAAAAAGATGCTTGCTTAGAACAACTAGTCTCAATTTGGTGCTAAAATTTCAAAGAAAAAGCAATTATACTGGATGAATGGATGAATCTTTTGAAAGGTAAACCTTTAACGTCTGTGCATTTCCACGGAATTTGATGGCTTTCATGTTCTTCTATAGCAGGGGCCTCAGACTCCAGGCCTCGAGGGCCGGCATCCTGCTGGTTTTTAAGAAATCCTGCCTCATCTGCTGCTAATTATCTGGATCAGGTGTGTTTAGCCAATAAGGAGCATCAACGCCAGGTTAGTGGGAAAAAAAACATTTAATACTCTGGCCCTCGAGGCCTGGAATTTCAGACCTGTGTTCTAAAGCGACACCTGTTCGCTCTGAGACTGGAAGATCACGCCTTCAAATCAGGCCAAAAACCCAAACCCTCCCTCATCAGCATTTATGGGTTGCCTAAATCTGTTGTTTTCAACCTTTTTTTGAGTCAAATTACACATTTTTCTTGATGGAAACTAGGAACACCACCAACTGGAAAAATCATCCATCCCCCTTTTAGGGTCGTTGGACTGCCGGGAACAACTCAACCGCTGTTGGATAAAGACGGGGTACACCCTGAACAGGTCACGCATCTGCTGCAGAGCCACACACTCACATTCACACCTAAGGACAATTTAAAGTAAACTTATAATCTCTGACTGTGGGAGGAAGCCTGAGCGGGAGAACACAAACTACACATAAAAAGGTCCCAGCCAGGATTTGAACCAACACCTTCTCAGTGTGAGGCTAGAGTGCTAATTTTCCTCCATTCTCAATACACACCACATAATCTCTCATGGACCGCTAGTGTTCCACGCCACTCAAAAAAACACTGGGTTGAACCAATTCACTTCACTTCAATTCAATTTTATTTATATAGCCCAAATTCATTAATTAATGGGCTTCGTACCAGTAATTGTAAAGTAAACATACAATCAAAAAGGATCATAAATGTATAGAATTCAATTGGATAATGCTAAACTTTAACCAAACAGACTAAACTAAACTGGACATCCCTGCCCTTACACACCCCTTCGCAGGAAGGAAAAACCCTCAAAAAAAAAAACGGAATCCGGAAAAAACGAAGAAACCTCAGGGGTGCCCACATGAAGGAGGGATCCTCCCCAAGGACGGACAGGCGATGTACCACAACTCTTAAAGAGAATTAGCTTATCTAACACTACAACTACATGTTTACAACTACATGTTTAAAGTCCAGCAAATGATCCTCATCCAGTTAAAGTTGGGGGACGGTTGGGGGCGCGAGACGAGCAGGAGATAGGACCCAAGCCAGAGACGAGGTACACGGATTCGTCTGAAGACAGCGGTTTCCGTTTTTTCTTTGCAAGTGATCCCTGGTTCACTATAATGCAGAAGAACTAATGAGCAAATATTAGATGCAGCGGCAAAGCTAGACCATTTTATATGGTGGCAGAGTGGACGTCCATTACTAATAAAAAGATCAAAGCTTTTTGCTGCCCCCCTTTAGCTCCGCCCCTGATTAGATGTAAATAAAAGGAAGAAGTGCCATAAACCACATCTATTTTGAGTAGGAGAAAAATTAAAAATAAAATAAAATGTCTCACCGGTAAATGAGATGAGGTGAGGAGTCACATAAAGACCTTAGACTATTTCCGCACACTAGTGGAAATGGATTGTTCTCTACATAGTCCTGTTCTTGTTTTAGGATCCTTTTGTGTAATTTATGGTTTTAAACCACGTCATTTGAAAGGCCAACACGCTAATCTAAGATGGTGACTCACATCAGACTTTTTGCTCCGGCATGGGAAAAGCTGGTCAGTTTCTAACAATTTCATTCAGCAAATATTTCGTCTTATAAAAACGACTCAGATGTGAAGAGAAACTTGAACTTTTGGGTGCCTGTGATTCATTATACAGCACCCAGTCTCACCCGAAGCAGGACTTTGGAGACATTTTGGTCAACATTTTAGAAACGTTCCCACCTGACACCACCAAGAAATCTGACAGTGACTATGACCCCTAGAACACCATACCCACTGTTAACCATGGAGGTGGAGGATTATTGGCGAACCATTGGGAACATTAGCGGGGGGGTTGAGTGGAACTATGTACTGTCAAATTCTGATTGAGAACCTCCTTCCCTCCACCAGGAGACTTAAAATGGGTGGATCTTTCAACAGGATCATGACCCCAAAACAAACAGCCAAGGCAGCAGCAATGGCTGAAGAAGCATGTCAAGGTCATGGAGTGGCCCAGCTACCTTCTGGACTTCAAGCTTATAGAAAACCCTTGGAGAGCTGAAGCTCAGAGTTGCCAAGAGACAGCCACTAAATCTTAATGCGTTAGAAATCATTTTCAAAAAAGACTGGACCAGAATTCCTCCTGATATGTTCAAAAATCAACTCATCAACTGCAAGAAACATCTGACTTTTGACCTGCAAATAGGGGTTTAGCCACAAAGTACTAAACCCCGGCAAGAGGGTTCAAATACTTACCGGCATTTCCCTCAATAAAATGCAAATAAATTTATATAATGTATGAAAGAGAAAAAAGAAAATGAGTAAACTTTTGCTCTTTGCTTTATAATGATTTTCAGTACAGATATGTATCACTTTCAACCTATTTCTTGTTCAATTAGCATTTTCCCATTTCAACTCATTAACTCGTATTATCAAGCAGGTGAGAAATAATTTAGTTCACATCCCAGAATATATGAAGTTGTGAGAACATGGCATTTCTCACCGTGTCGATCTTTTTTGCTCAACATAAACTTTCTTTAGCTGCTGGTGCTGAATGAATGGAGGTAAAACATTCTAGGTTTTGCATCTACCACCATGTCAACATTAAGTAAGCAATGTGTTTTCTGAAAACCCTCGCTATTGGTTTGATAATTCAGATTGACTGGAATACAGATTGTTTTAAAGAAATAATGACTCACAGCAGGCTAAAAAAAAAATGTTTAAAGTGAAAGCACTCTGATAAAATCCCCCTTTTCCCCCCTTCCTGTGTGTGTTTGTGTTATTATTTTCCCTCTTCTTCCTTTGATTCTGGCTTCATCAATATGCGCAGCAGGACACAGCCTTGCTTGTCTCGTTTTGTATCAGCTGTAAGTCACCCCGAGCCCTCGGTTATCTGCCACTTCACTCTGCAGCTGCCTGAGGTGAGACGGCACCACACTGCAACAGAGGACTCGCAGCAGAGCCAATATCCCGCTTTTATGCCGCTTTCCTGTGACTAATTATCAGACAAATCAGATGGTGAAACTGACCGTCCACAAATTGGTGCAACATGCCGTTTGAAAAGGGGGAAAGTCGATCAAGATGGTCATGAAAGAGCCGAGCAGCATGTTCCAACCAACAACACAAGAAATATGTGCAGATGGCTATAAAAAAAACACACACACAAAAAACCACTGTGACCTCTACAGAACTATTATATAAGCCAAAGGACAATACAGGAAGTGGAATCCTATTTCACAGATTCAGTCGCTTGCTGTGTGTGACAAGGATTATACAAGAGAGAAGAATAAAGCAACTCCAGAGTCAACTGACAAATTATTTCTGTCATCAATGCTCAAGCTGTGAAGAATAACAGCACTTTGAGAATTAAGAACCTTCTCTGTCGCTAACAACCTCCGCAACCAAATTAGGCGCAATCACTGAGGCATTAAAGAACAGGAACGGGAGCGATGCGGTGCAGGACATCATGTGAGCTCACAGCGCATAGTCTTAGCTTCAAAGGCAGATCTGTCTTGTGCGGTTTTGCTGCTGCAGGCGTGACACTCGTCTGAAAGCGGCCATTATTTCTCCCGCACCTGATGAACCCAATGGCCCCCATCCAGCAGCGCTCACATTTGTTATCGTGTAACGTCTGAACGCATTAGTCACTGAGCACGCTCTCCCCCGTTCAGAAAAAATAAGACTTCCCAAATAGATCTGCTGCTTGCTCAAGAAATATTTTCCTCATCGTTCACTTTTTTGTAGCCTCCTGGCGTCAGATACGGCGTTTGTGGCCTATGTCTGGTTTCCAAGCATGCCTACTCTTCTCAATTGTCAACAGAGTCAAAACCTCTGGCCTGGATTTCCATATTTTGGAACCTGGCTGGATTCCCCAAAAGGAGCGACATCATATGATGAGCTCTGCATCTGCCAGAGTTCCCACTCTGTGATCAGAACCCATGGGGCTGTCAACCTATTCTCACAACTTTATCCCGCCATATCTTTCCCCCGCATGCCTACTGTATATCGGGTGACTACGCACAGCACTAGTAGGTTTGAACCACCACCAGCTTCACCACCCACAGAGCGGAGGTTGCAGCTTTGGCAGCACTGATGGAGGAATATAAATTCTCACCATAAAAAATAAAAAAAACACATCCCTTTTTTGTTATTTTTGGTGGATGCAGAGGACAAGGCAATTATGTGAACTGGCAGCTCAAAAGTCGTCAACATTTGCACGTGTGCTTTAAAATGCTAAGCAACAGTCTGTAATAACAAATGGGAACATAGAAGTAAAACATTTATTTTTGTGCAGGTTTTCTGGAAAGCATTATGGTTCCGTAAACGCAGTGAGTTCATTAATTCATCTTCTAAACCTGTTTTGTCCCTATTGGGCTAACGGGGCCAAGGGGTGTGACGATAACCGCATCACCGCACTATTTTTTTTTTTAAGTTCTGCACATGGTGCGTGATTGGAACTATAATAAACACAGTAAACACATTCATCTTTGCTGATAATTTACTTTTCTGCTAGTCCTGTGTTCAGACTTCAAGGGTTTCTGGGGGGAACTTTTTATTAATGTTCTCCTTCACTCCCTGCACCGCGCCTTTCTCTCCCTCTTGTCGGCGTGCGGCTCTCACTCCCTCTACGCTGCACGCGGCGCGCTCCCTCTGCTTACACACACGCGCGCGCTGTTTCAGAAACACATCCTCATTCGAGAACAGAAGTTTCCCGCGAGGAAATACGACAAATTTACTGCGTTCTAATTATCCATTTCCATTGTATTCATTTCCATTACAAGCTGCGTGCGTTCTTCTCGAGAGCAGTCCGCTGCAGAAGACTTAACAGACACACACCCAACAATGCCTGTGCATTAGGCTAAATGCTAAATTTGAGCATTAGGCTAAATGTGAAACTTGAGCATTAGGCTAAATGCTAACCTTGTGCATTAGGTTAACTGCTAACCTAGTGCATTAGGCTAAATGCTAACCTTGTGTATTGGGCTAAATGTTAAACTTGAGTATTAGGCTAAATGCTAAACCTTTGCATTAGGCTAAAAGCTAACCTTGTGCATTTGGCTAAATGCTAACCTCGTGCATTAGGCTAAATGCTAACCTTGTGCATTAGGCTAAATGCTAAACTTGTTTATTGGGCTAAATGTTAAACTTGAGTATTAGGCTAAATGCTAAACACGTGTGTTAGGCCAAAACTTCTGTTTTAAGCTTAATGCTAATCTTGTGTATTCAGCTAAATGTGAAACTTGTGTATTAGGCTAAATATTAACCTTCTGTATTAAGCTAAATGCCAGACTTGTGTATTAAGCTTAATGCTAAACTTGTGTATTAAGCTTAATGCTAAACTTGTGTATTATTATTATTATTTTTTTTTAAACTTGTTCTGTCCAACAGCTGAGCAAACAGATTAGAGCTGAAGGCTTTTTGTGTTGGACAGGTTTTACTATCACAAAAAGAGGTTATATAGCTTCGAGAAACTAGAGTGTAGATCTGTATAAACCCCTTTTTGTCGTATTATTTTTTATTTATTTGTTACATTTATTGTGTGTGTGGGGAGGGAGAGGGGAAGAATGTGAGGGTAGGGTGGAAGAGAGTAAAGAGAAGAAAGGTAAAAAGGTGGGGGATATAAGCACTGATTTGAATAAGTTATTATTTTAAGCTGTAACAATTATACCAGATCTGCTGGAAAGACAAATGTTACATCAAAGGTGAAAATCTGACACTAAGATGAGCGAAAAAAATCTGTCCATCAATACACTGTGGGTAAGGAGGAGGGATGAAGCAGACAGGGAGCAGTGTGGCAGTGTGCACGTGCACGTCGGGGTGGACATACATGCATGCTGCCGACGTGAACCGTGTGTTCATAAGGGGAGCCAGATCCTACCCAGCCAGACCAGGAGAGGGGAGGAGAGCCCCCCAGGCCAGAAGCCCCCCCAGCATCCGGACCCAGGCAGCCCGGGAGGGGGGGAGGAGGGGACCGCCCACCCCACCAGCCAGGCACAGAGAGGGCCCCCCTACAGGGGCCCCCCCAATGCCCAGAGGCACAAGCGAACCCAGTGTCCGGCCCCCAGGCCACAAGACAGGAGCGCTTAGCCGTACCAGGCGGCAGCCATGGGGGCCACCGGGCGCCGGACACCGAGACAAAGGCCAGGGACGAAGCCAGGGCCCCCGGAACCCATGAGCCGGCCACCACCCGACCGGCGCCCCGTCTCTGCAAGCCAGCCCAGGCACGCGACCTAAGCAACCCAGGGATCGCCACGCACCCACAGCCACCCCCCATAACCCTACAACCCTACACACTACAACCCCCCCCCCCCCCCGCCATAAAATCTGAGCCCCTCTCCCCAACCCTCTCAGTGCCCTCCCCTCTTTGTGATGGGGAGGGAAAGCCCCAGAGGGTCCCAGCGAGCCAGCCCCCAGGTCCGTCCTACCCATGCACTCACGCACACATACTCACAATCATCTGGTTACCCTACACTACTTAGGGGGAGTTACCCTCCCCCTAAGTAGTGATTTATTTTTTAAATATTGGTGCAAAGGCAACTGTAATTTTCGAACAACATGATCACAATATGTTTAATACATGTTACACAAAAAAACTAACATTATTTTATCTTATATTTTCTGTAGCTACACAAAAAGTGAACATGTTGAAGTCTTTATTAGTTGTTCTTTTGTCTTAATCAAAGATGAAGTCTTGAAAACAAAAATGTTTTATATTTTGTTAGATGCTTTAATTGTTTCAATATAGTTTAACAGTGTCTGTTGGCCACTTCACCTTAATCCTGTTTCTTAAATGTTGTTATTACTTCTTCTTAAATTTAACATATAAAATAATCCAGACGTTATTAGAAAAGTGTTTCAGTTAGAAAGATGACTTGGAACAAACTCTGGGATGTTTGGCTGTTAATAAACACAAACCTTGAAGGAGAACTAACCTGTTGACCTCTGATTTCATCAAGATTTTAAAAAAGGTTTGGTGTGTGTCCGTTGTGGTTTCAAGACGTTTAACAGGGAAGACTCATTGTGCGCTGAGATGCTGTCACTTTAACCCAATGCATCATGGGAGATGTAGTGCAAACAGCCGCCGAACGCAGACAGACTCGCTTTTCTGAGGTTCATTGTTCTGTTTGTTTGTTCCATGGTCTGACACTGGATTCTGTGGAAAACGAAACCACTAAAGCTGTTATTTTTGTTGGAACTGAGAGACTTTATGAGCAGAATCGGAACAAGGAAGTGAAGACTTTAATTGACTTTAATGTATAATGGGGTCCAAGAATGATTGGCAGAGACAGTTGAAGGGGCGGGACTTTTCCGAAAACAGAAGCTAAATGAACACAGAGCTGATATGCTGGCGATGGTAAATCTTTTTAGATCAGTGAAAGAGGGTTATTTCTGACGGTACATCTGACCATCTCCCACGGCACACTAGTGTCCCGCGGCACACTGGTTGAAAACCACTGATCTAGACCCCACAAGACAGTTTACTGAACCTTTTTTCTTCAATGATTTGTGATCTTTACTGGTGTCCATGGATTACATGAAATCCTCTCCACCTTTATCCACCTTTGTCATGGTAGGGATAACACATCAATATAATGGTGGGGTCATCTGGACATCATAAGAAAGCACAAGGGATATAGTGCACTATAAAGTGAGTAGGGAAGGAATTCGGACACAACCTAGGACTTTCAGACATTCAATCTCTTGTTATGTTGTGATGTGAAGTAGCCACCAATGCATGGGATGAAATGCATAGTTAGTTTGCTTCAAATAACTATTTTCGCAGACCATTGGCTTAAATTGTATATTTTTAAAGGAAAGGCAAGTATTTCTGCATATTTGTTTTGTTCAAACAAATATTTGCCTCCTTTTTTTAAAGTCTTGATGCAGGTTGGTTACAAAAGTCTTCTAAAAAGGTCAGTAAGGGCACACTTGTTTACTGACAGCAGGAAGGCCAGACAGAGGTCTCCTCTGTTGTGCCATGAGGTTGTGAAGTTGTTGTCAAATCTGTTGTAAGTCAAAGTTGTGTGCACCGAACACACAAAACCGCTCATCTAGTTGAATTTACTGGAGAGCACGCGATGTTTAAACACAGAGCCTGAACCCAGATATTTTTTGGAACATTTTAGGAAAATGGTGGGATGCAAACCCAAAGCAATAATACCCTAGATCCCCAACCAAAACATTTCTATCACTCAATATTATCAGGTTGAAAGTCAAGGGGGAAAAGACTTTTAAAAAAGAAAAAAAGGAACTTTTTCAACACCTCGCTCATACACACTCAAATCGGAGCGTGGTTACAGGCCTCGGAGGAACCGTCGCCGCACGTGCGGCCTTCGTCACTTAAGACAAATGACTCTTATCTACACGGAGCGTTTTGGAACTCCAGAGGGTGTTCTCTTTGAAACCTTTGATAGAATGACCTTGAAACACCTGAGTCTCCCAAATCTCAAGGACAGATCATCCCCAGGTTTAGTAGAACTGTGTACCCAAACTCAAAAAAGGGATGTCACAGTCTACCCACACCGTTAGTTAGCAATTCTGATAAAAAATGTGATGTTTCATCTTAAAACTGGTAGGTATTTTTTTTTAGTATGGCATGTCACAGGAAAAAAGCCTACTGTACACGTCTAGATGAATGTGATTACCTGTTGTGGCGTTAAATAAAAAAGCATGCATCATTCAGACACAGGGCCTGGAGCCTCTAATTACTGGAGCATTTAGGAAAAGGCCACAAAACATGTTGAGGAATAATAAAAAAATGGCACCACACATCATGATATTTTAAACAAACCATGCAATAGAAATAAGAGCTTGTGAACATACACATTCAAAATGAAGATGTCTAAAGACAAAGGTATCTTACTCGCAGCACCTCCAGTCGAGTCTCCAACAAAAATCAATTATTGAACTACTTTAAACAGGATCACATAGCGGTCTGTATAAACGGCTGAGCTCCTGTTTCCACACATAATAAAGCTTCTTGTTAGCTCTCCTCCAACCTGCTGCTGTGGTAACAACATTCAGCTCGGTCAGGTTGTTCCCACCATATTTTTCTGCGGTGTGTATGTTGTGTACACTAAATGCATGTGATGTTCCTGCTCTGTCCTTGGTGGTCGGTGCGCGCTGCTGAATCCCCTGCAGCTGCATTTAATGGGGATCAGGGGATGAGGCCAGCTAATAAGCAATTATAAAAGCAACCTATTCCTATTCAAATGTCTGGGAAATGCAATAAATGCTTTGTTTGTTGAAAAAGCAGCGATTCTGGCATCTCCAAAATCAACAATATATTATGACAAAATAATAAGTTTGAGAGCTTACTCTGCTCTCCCTGTTTTTTTTTTCATGAAATGCAATTTAATGTATTTCAAACTAACCCATAATCATTGATTTGTCTCTCCGTCGTTGTATGCTAAGTGGATGATGTTGTCCTGCTTTCTGAAGATAATCAACGTGACAGCTGCAGTGAAAATGCTGTGGAAGAAGTGGATTCAGGGCCGCACGGCGGCACCGAACACGCGGAGCCCCTGCATGCATGCTATGCACATTAGAGCAAAGCTCTCTTAAGGGATTACAGCAGACATCTATGAACGTGTGCTCTGCAGCAGCACCTATTCGCTGAAAGCTTCCTCCTGCATCTGGAGAATCGATACCAACGCGAGCAGGACTTTGGACACACAGTCAAAGGACCTTTCGAGGAAGGTCGGACGATATTTCCAGCCGCGTGAGTGAGTCAAGCTATACTCACATCCTTCAGACAGCCCATGAAGTTGTTGCTGACAGGAGAGCCTGGCAGGTCGGCTGTGTTCAGGCTGCCCCCTATGTAGAAGAGGTCATCCGAGCCGAGCATGGTGTAGTCCTCCTGAGTGTAGCCGGTGGTGGTGAGAATCCCATCCACCAGGATGGTCACCTGCAGACGTCGGCAGAACAGGGAAACAAATCCCAGACCAGTGAGGACATTTACGCCAAACAGAGGCTTAATTATTTCACGCTTCCTTTCAGGATTCACAGTTGAGCATTGCCTTAATGTTGGCTCTTGGAAGCAATTACAAGAAAAGCTTTGAAGGGTTCACTAATCTCAGCTGATCCCTGTTTCTGATATATTAGCAGGGATAGCAGTGGAGTCAATAAGCCGTAAATTTCCTTTCCGCCCATATTTAGACTCCCAAACAAAGCGTACAAATCAAAAATAATTCTCATTTCAACGTCATCCGGGCACAGAGATGGAGCGGTGTAGCTGAGCAGGGCTGTGGAGGTAAAAAAAAAAAAAAAAAAAGATGTGCCTGTTGCCATGACAATGAGCCCACAGTTAGGATAAATTCCGGCACAAATGTAACAGATTGCACATGTAAGAAATAAAGACAAAAACACATTTCAGGAAGCATTCACAAATGCATGGAAGGCAAAGGCGCGATCACTTTCATTTATAAAAAAAAAAAGAAAAGTCTAGGAAGAAGAAAGACAGCAACACCATGTTGGGGAGGAAAGGAAAGTCCTTGAGTAAACAGCCTCTGCAGCCTCTGCATAATTTAACTGTCCTTTAATGCCTTCATGTTTAATGATTAATAATGTCTGACTTATTGTACATTTTCATTACTTTGATTTTTTATGAGCAAATGCAGAACAGCATATTTTGCTCAGGGGGGAAATCTACACATACATGAGGATTTCTGTCAAAGTGACATGAGGACAAATGGAAAGAACTTCAATTACAACCTACTTTAGTGTCACACAGCCACTACATGTGTTTTGCACATATTGCACGGACGACGATTGGTCACACATGAATCTACGTGGAAAAAAGTGAGAAAAGATGTGGTCTTTAAGTGAAATTTACACAGATGTGTCCCGAATGAACCACACAAAGAACACGTCAATCAACGTAAAACATGAACTGTGCGTGATTATTGTGCCATGTATATGCAATTCATTCGTGCGCCAATTATGTCATTTGAATGTGAGTTGTGCGCCGTATACGCGCAAAGTGATACATCAGTGGTACATGCGTGAAAAGTTGACGTATGTGGAACGGTTGAGGAAAGCCACAAATGTGCGTTTGCACCTTGCAAAAAGAACACACAGTTGCGCAAGAATTAAGGTATAATTGCGTATGAACTACGTAAAATATGCATAAACTGGTAATTGTCAACTTAGCAAAAATTTTGATCAGCTCAAAACCGGATTTACGTAAAGACCCGATGGCCGAAACCCAACATCCGCGCACATCGACGAATGACAACCACAAGAAACATTTATGATGACGTAAATCACGCATGTATCACGCAAGACCGAAAATTCATACGGGAAAAATGCTCAACATGGACGTAGTGGCTGTGGCCTTTTACTAAAATAAAAGAAAGATTCTGAGTGATATGTTTTATTTAGGGCCTTAGATCTCCTCACAGGATAGGTTAACCTTGGAGTATCTGTGAGAGCAGAGGCAGAAGAGACAAAAGAAACACCTGACACGGTGCATTTAGGCGTCAGCTTCAAAAAACAAGAGCCTGTCTTTCCGTTGTGGCAGATATCGATTTCTGTCTCGCAGTGAAGCCTTAAGTATATCTTCAGCCGACAATGAGAGCGGCAAAACCAACGATGCTGCACATCAAAAATTTCCCCAAAAAGAAAAAACAAGGCAAGCAAGCTGCTGGCTTCTCTTTCACTCCGACCAAATTTGATGTTCCGCCGCGTCCTGACAGCAGAAGAGCTCTTCTACGAGGGCTGGAGCGATGGATGGATTCAAAGCGAATTACTGAATTAGGTCATGATTAATTAGACGCGCGCAGTGAGATGATAGCTGCAGCCCCGGATAGCACAATTGATTGCACAATCAATGGATAGCATAACCTTTCGTGATCATTTCCCAGAATTCCCTGCACATCTAGGGAAACAAAGAGATGATTAAAAGGAAACATGTGTTTATGAGTATTTAGTCAAGCCGGCATTTCGAGGAACAGCTGTACATGATATGTAAGAAATGTGATTTATATTGATCAAATGAGGCTAAGAAGAAACAGTTTGTCCATGAGAAATAATTTAAAAAACATATATATATATATATATATATATATATATATATATATATATATATATATATATATATATATATATATATATATATATGTATATATATATATATCAGGAATAGAGTAATAGGAGGAAGTCCAAGGTGAGCATCTCCGGCGGATCTAATAAAATGTTTCCCAGCAGCTCTCTCCCGGGAGTTACAGTTCCTCCTATCTACATGTCAGTGAGGTAACTTATCTGAGGGGAAAGCAATTTAGCCAGGGATTGAATGCACGCCTGGAAGCATAAGTGACGTGGCTAGCATTGGACTGCCACTCCTCAGGAAGCCAGGGGTGCGCGGATGGGATGTGGGGGAGGATGCGCCTCAAATGCAGGCTTGTGAGACGGCTGTGCACCAAATGGGTGTCGACTCAGAAAAGCAACAACAAAAAAACAAACAATATCTCCTCTGTCCTTGCATTTGTCACACTACGTGTACGAGAGCCACCTGACTGGGGTTCAAGTTTTCACTCAAGACGACCCAAAAAAAAAAAAAAGGAAAGAAAAAATCATGTTTGAGTTTAAATCCTCATTTTTTTTAAAAGACCCACTTTGATGAAAACACTGTTTTTAACATGTTTTTGTAGCATTTGTCAGATGATTGAAAGAAAATTAAGATTTTCTGAGTATTTCTTTACATAAAAAAATTATGAATCAGGAGCAGACTGAAAAATTGTATTTGTGTCGTAAAAATACGCCATGTGGGGAACAAGCTCCTTGCTCTGCTCTATTCCGATGCATCCACTGGTAGACAAATAGATCCATGTGCGTCTTTGTTTTCCTCGTCTGAGCTGGACTCTGACTCAAAACTCCACGACTGGACAGCTCCAATGTTGTTCCCATTTTGGCATCAATAATGTTAGGTTGGGGGTGTGGGGGGCTGTAAGCTAGCAGGAGAGTGTAAACAGAGGGATGATGGGAAGTGGGGGTTGGCTTACTCAAAAAGTTCTGCACACAAATTAGAGGTGAATTTCTGATGAACTCCTGCCACTCTGCAGAAACTAAGACCTAGAAAACCTTTGATTTGGGCTAAAAACAGCATAATCGTAATGAAAAGACCACTAGTAGATCTAAAGACCATCCGAGTGAGACTTCAGGCTTGTAGTGATCTTTTAGAAATGTGCCTTTGTCTCTTGCAGATTTAAGGTGGAAATTACTTGCAGCAGCTGATCTGCAACAAAGAATGTGTTTTAGATTTATGAAATATTGATTAAATGTGCTTTAATTGTGGCGTAGATAAATCTTTTCTTTAGATCTGCTGCAAAGAACTTGTAGGATTGCACCTACGCAGGTCCAACAGTGTCTGTGGCGCGTCTGCAGGAAGTGCATTGATTAGATCCAAAAATCCTCAACAGAAACATCTGTTTTCATCTGTTGTCAATTAGGTGCAGACGGGGGAAAAATGCTGTTTAAAAGAGGGGGTATTTGAAAACAGAGAGCTCTCAGTAACAACTCAAAGGTGAATGTCGTATGAACTCCTGCCGCTCCGCTCTGCAGAAACTATGTCTCAGAAAACAAGACAGGTTTTTTGAGTTTGGCTAAAAAAGACCACTGGGAATGCTTTAAAAAATAGATGAAAGGTGGATCGGAGTGGGTCTTTAAACCAGTGCGGTGTTCTGGCTGCACCATTACATGAAGAACACACAACTAGAAAGGAAAGGCAATCCTGATCTGAGTCACATCAAGCTTTAGCTTTCATCAAATAATGACGTCTTTGTTTGAATATTATAGAGCATTGCAGTTACAAATATCAACGTGCAGTTGATAATTGTAAGAACTTTGATAACAAACAATCTCTGGAAGTTTAAAGATATTAAAGCTTTTTCTATAAAAAACTAATAATAATAAAACAGCAAAAATAATTTTATGGTCACATTAGGTTTTGAGTGGGTTATATTGTCTCACAGCGAATGGACAAATCCGATTTATTAATTGAGCACAATACCCCAACTATGCAGATAATGATGACAATAAAGCCGTTCTCAGCTGCACTACAGCACAGACATGATTGTCTTTGGATTGTAGTTTGAGTTTTGGTAAATGAAAATCTGCAAGTGTGGAAAAAGAAAAAGCTGGCTGAGGGATCATCTCTTTAAGACAAACTATAGTCCTTAATGATGCATTTCAGCTGCTTTTCAATTAGCTGTCAGAAGCTGAATGACTCAGTAGTCTGTAAATTGACTACATTTATTATGAAAAAAGCCACTCAAACCCCTTTTATTCACAGTGTTTACATAAAGGATGGGCTGAAATTGGACTATAAAGAAGAAATTATTCCAAAGAAAGTAGCAAATAAGAACAAATATGAGGGAAAAGCTTTTGTTGGATTGACAGCCCTGAAAAACGGACATACCTGGCGAAGGTTGCGCGTCACTCGCACATCGTGCCAGACGTTGTCGTGGAACTTCCCGCTGGCGGGTTCCACCAGAGCTTCGAAGGCTCCGGAGCCCAGGTTGATGACCAGCCACAGGGCTCCGTTCCTCAGGGACAGGTTGACGTAGTCGGCGGACCTCCCCGTGTGGAGCAGCAGGCCGTTCCTCTGCAGCGTGCGGAAGGACAGCGTGATCTCATCCAGATTGCTCTGGATGGGGGTCTGGGACAGGTTGAAGCTGAAGAACTCATTGCCTCTAAAGGTGGCCACTGACTCCTTCTGCCCTGTGGGGCGGAAACAAACATGTCAGATCGTTCTGCCAGTAGAGACGTCCGGTTTAGACTCAACTTGTGGGGGTAATTTTGAAATAAGTAGAGCATCTTTGACAGAAACATCCTGTGCAGTTTAGCAAGACAAATAAATAAGAAATTCTTTTTTTTTGCATGAAGATGATGATAAATCAGCCAAAACTGTAGACAAACAAATAATTTAAACAAACAAATAATTCCATAGATCCAAATAAATAAAAGTTTTATTCCAGCTTTACTATTTAGTCAAATCAACATAACATTACTTAGAAAATAACTAATATTGAGAAAATGTCAACATTTGATTTTTTTTTTAAAAAGACAATCAATACAGCTACAAACGTAAGCAGGAAAAAAAACAACATTAATGTAACCCTCAAATCTTAACAAAATGTAAGTAAATAAATAAAATAAAAACACAATAAATTAACACAAACAAATAGGAAATCAAACAATTAAATGAAAACTATTGACAAATAATGCTGTATACAGCACCAAAAGAAGCAAAGAAAGGGACAAAGTTGATTAAGTAAACATATAATTCTTTTATTTTGAAAGATCTGTTTTTGTTTAACAAATTAAATGTGTTTATTCTTTTTTTATGTAGAAGTTTTACAGTTTAGTGTTTTTTTCTCAGATATAAAATATTCGCTTTATTAGTTTACATCTGCAATACGCTATTTACATGCAAAGTAAAATAAATGTAAGAATAATTTCAAAATAAAATCACAAAAAATACTTTTTTTTTGTCTGAATACTTTTTATTAGAGAAGAAATCTTAGTTTTCAACAATATTCACCAAAAATATAAAATAAAATGCCACAGGAAGCATTTTTGGACAGTCCTAGTGAACAGTGACTGGTCACTAAAAACAAGTACTTATCTGAAACTCTGGAAACTTTAATGAACAACTTTTTTAGACGCTAACTCCCTTCGACAGCCTCATTTCTCAGGCGCTTTTATTTGTTTCTAAAGGAAATGTCAGCTGATCTCCGGAGTGCATATGAGGTCGCAGCGGTACTGCGGCCTTCTACTTCTAAAAAGTTTCTCATTTATATTTAAAACTTTATTCAAATTTTTTTTAAAGATAGACACAGGAATATTTCTGATCTCACATAGTTCAGTTTAAGGCTTTTTGAAGCATCTGTTTGACCCCAAAAAACAAAGAACGGAATTCTAAAAGAAGATCACGGAAAGCAGAGCCTTGGTGAAATCTGTTCATTCTCGCCATTCCTCCCTTTATGCCATCCAAACATTGCAGGCAGATGACCTTTACGGGCTGCTGTCGATTAATTAAAAAGGGGGGTGTCCCCGGCTTGTTTTGCACGCCGTGCAGTGTGTGCAGGGCTGGAATTTGAGAGAGCTAAAACGCTGGCTTTATTTTCTCTGACACTCATATTGACTTTGGCACTAAGTCTGTGCAAATCTTGTCAAAGATTCAGGCTGCAGTCTGGGTGATAAAATATGCAGCTGGAGCAGTTTCTGCATGTTGCAGCTGACTGAAGGTGGAGGGTTGTTGTGGGGGTGTGGGGTGGAGAAGCCAGCCTCAGCTGGAGTCGGCTGCAGAGACCTTTTACTGCGCCGAGCCGTTTCCTGATGCAAATGGAAGCACATATCAATAGAAAATGAAGGCTGTGCAGGAATTCTCTCCACTCATTCTCACATTTTGCTTTCTTGCAATGACCCTTCGCCTCGGCTTAAAACCACGACTCGAGAATAGCTGGTCTTGACTTTATGCTCATCCCGGGAAAAGTGCACGATCCATTAAACCTCTAACCGAATCACACGGTGGTAGCTGCAGGGCACTCTTACTCTTTGATGTACTGAATATTCTGCACGCTGGTGTTATTCTAATGCAGCAGATAAATTAAATCATTGCGCAATTGAGGCATTTGGTTGAACAAAGACACTGAGCTGCACTGCTCCTGCCATCATTGCTGCCACAGGTCATGGAAAGATAGAACCGTTTGGGAAGAAAAGGCTCGTGCCACCACGTCAGGACTAAGTGATATGGAACAAATAGACTGTGGATAGAGATTGAGAGACGGTTTATGTTGGGTTTATATTCCAACTCCAAGGCTGATTAGCTTGTGCTCTGAAAATGGGCAAACATGTCCTTTGAGGCCTTTTTAGATTGCAATACAACAGTTGAAGGTCAATCCATAGGTCACGCCCCCTTTTTTTTTAACTTATCCTGTTCAACAGTTTAGCAAACAGATAAGAGCCGAGGGCCTCTTGTGTTGGACATATTTTACAGTTACAATAGGGGGTTATGAATCTTCTGACACATGAGGAGTATATTTGTATAAACCCCTTTTGCTTCTTACTTGTTTTTTTATATATGTGATTTTAAACACATTTTTAAAAAAAGAATAAATTTGAAGTTTTTGGAAAACATTGGAAACCCGTTTGGGTTTCGAGACACGACATAACACATCTGACACATGTATCATTTGAAAATTGAAACACAGACGGGCAGATTTAGAGATTTTAACAGTTGTTGGTTTTGCTTATATTTTTTTTTCTTCTATCAGTTTTAGGGCAAATGGGAGAATAAACCTTTCTCTTCTCTGCCGGCGGCATCATAGAGTGGCGCGTTCTGAGCGTCACATGTGGGTTGCTGTGAGGCGTGTTGTGGAGTTAATGGAGGAAGTGTTTACAAAGGTCCTCTAATTTGATTCTTTTTTTATTTTTTTATTCTCTTGGTTACATAGAGACAGAAGTAGCACTTATAGCGGCTGTCATTCAGACACAGCTCCTGCAGTAGATGGCTTACCTCATCGTACTGGGAGAGTCCTGGAATGATCTCATGAACCCAAACAAGGCGACATAATTACCAACGTTTTTGTAGAGCTCTTGAAAAAAAATAAACCTGCTCTCTCAACATCTTCCGTGTCTATTGATTGTATACAAGATATGAAGATATACAGCCAATGCTTCCATGTAGCAATGAGGCTAAAAACATTAGCTAACATTAGCTAAACATAAAGACATTAGCTCCTCCCCCATGCAACAGGAGCGTCAAGTTTCTGAAAACCTTTTTGGACAAGAGTTTAGCGGTGAATTTGATATGCGGATCGGTGTGAACACCGAGTAAAAACATTGAACATGTGTCCTTTTAAACCTTTGAAATGTGCGGTGGGCAACTCCAGACCTCGAGGGCCGGTGTGTCATGATTTCCAGATATCCAAGCCCCACTCATGACTGATTACCTGGTTCCAGTGTGTCCAGCCAATCAGAACATGCCAGAGCAGGGTGTGTTGAAAAATGGCCCTCGAGGCCTGGAGTTGCCCATTTAAAGCATAAACATAAACAATTTTATGTTCATTTTATCTCTAAAACATGTTTAATTTCATGTTTTAATCTGTTCTGACTTGCTTGTGTAACCAGCTGCCACCTAGAGGTTTTCTGCTGAACTGAGCTGGCTCTAACTTTGTTTTCCAAGCGGCTTCTGACAGGAAGTCACAGAGGTGCCCTTTGGTCACACCACAGCAGAGCTGTTTCAAAGAGTTCCTTAAAACCCACGGCGCTCTGCAGTCGCTGGCTATATCTCCTCATTAGAGGCTGGGAGCTGCTGGAGTAAAGCAGCGTGCACGTGCAGCCGCTCCACATCAAGCTGGAGTGCAGAGATGCGCCGGCTCTGAGGCTGGTCGGCGGGCTCCACAAGGGTCTAAAAATCTCCCCATTTGCAGCCTCTATCTGGAGTGAAGCACGCGAGCAGCAGCCACTCCTTTGCCCCCCTGATGGCCGCCTCTATCTGTAAGATCATATCAAAGCCCTTTTCCCAAGTTCCCTCCCCGGCTAGCGCTTGAACATTGTTCATGACTAATGCTGGCTGGAACGTTCAATGTCTGAGTGAAACTTTCCTGTCTCGTGTTCGTGCCTTAACGCCGTGACATAGTTATCGCTCGGAGCGCTCCCTCCGTAAATCTTTCATCCGCAATCAATTACCAACTTCTTTTTTCATTTTAATGTGTGAAATCGAGTAATTACATTTAGGCCTCAATTCCTGACATATCACACTGTGGGTGGCTTTAGGACACACTTTCAGTTTGACGTGGTGAATATTTCATGTTGCTCTAATAACGGTTGAGGCGGCGCCAGCTCAAAGTATATCCATTGTTCCATCAGGATTCCCAGTGGCCAAGAAAGACTAATTACAACCTGAAAACATGCTAAGGTTTGTCTTACAAATGGGTAAACAGACAATCCAGACCTTAATCTGCATCCGTCGTGTACAGCCTGGAGCTGCAGCATTTGGAAGTGCTGATAAAACGGAGCAATAACTCACTGAAGTCGCCTCGTTATCTACTGTAAATGGAGTCCAAATCAGTGCTATCAGCTCAACACAACCAATGAGAACCTGTGATGATGCTCGCACGCTCGTTATTCAGATGAAGTGGGACTAACAAAAGAGAAGCCGTTTCAGTTTGTGAGAAAAAGACAAACACGGAATAATCTTGGAAAAATAACACCAACACGAGAGCTATAATTATAGCCCCACGTCAGTGCGTTCCTGTCAGATAAATGATTTTCCTCAAGCAGTCGGGTCAATGCATTATTGTGTCAAAATGTGCCGTCAGAGCCATGTCTCGACCAGGATCAGCCTCGGCGCTGATTGCCATGGAGACATGACAAAGACAATCATCTCAGCATCACAGCTCATTCAGGAAAGACGAACCAAACAGAACATGAATAGCAAACTTAGTCCTTTTTGGTCAACCACTGACATTGTCCCCCATACCCTTTAAACCCTGATGAGTCCTATTGAATGTCTTTTTTGCTAGAAGGTTTTAGACCACACAAAAAAAGATTTGATATATATGTATATATATATTTCTCATGCTGTGAAAAACAGCATGTTTCCCATATGTGCATTGTTCTTTTTTTTTTTTTTTCTCTGAGGATTATTTCCATCTAAAGAAAGCAAACTGCTTCCTCCAAAGACCAGATTCTAATTCCTGGGATGGGATCCCTTTCATGTTCATTACCTACACTTGCTTCCTCTGAAAACACCATGAAACCAAAGCGAAGTGATGCTATGAGCATAGATGCATTACCTTGGCGATAAACTGCAGAGGTCAAAGGTGAAGTTCCAGCTCAGTCAGTGGTCAGGACAAGGGTTTGACGGACAAAAATTGAGTGAATAGTGAGGCATAGCATGAAAGGAAGCAAAAAACGAATAGGCAAGTATATGGAAAAAAGAGGAGAGGAAATATTAGTGCAGCACAGTTAACTGGGGGGAGGGAAATGTGTTCAGGTGGCTGGGAGGGAAAAGCAAACCAATAAGACCCCATACCTTGGCGGTTTAACATCAGGTGCGCCAGACCTTGAGGGAAAGAACAGAAAAAAGGATACGAAAACAGGAAGTTCATAAAGAGGTTTGGGAGAACAAAAGCATTGTCACAATGTTGGACTGCAGTTTGTGACAGACATCCTGGGGTAGGTACGGATGTCAAAGTTCCAACTCAAATAGAAAGGGGAAATCAAACTTAAACAGACAAACATTTCAAGGGAGGAGGGGGGAGGAGGAGGCAAGGAGAGAAAAAAACATCTTGACCGGTGCAACTCGTACAGGAAGTTGCTCACACAGATGCTTTTTTCGAATGGAACACATATTGTATGTTTACTTGATGCAGACAGAGTTAGAGATGTGTCAGGTGCACACAGAACATCCTTTTACTTTAAAATTCCTCACGCTAACGCATTTTTATTAAAGCTATTCTGGCTTTTGTCTCCCTGTCTGTGTTTTGCAGCACTTTTAAAGAGTTTTCTTGAAAGGCTCCGCCATCCCAGCTGGGCCTACTCAGCTCTCAGTGTGGCTGCTTTGTGTAAACAGGCAGAAACGACACCACTCCTTTCAACCTTTATGGATCAGGGCTCACAATGTTTCCGTAGTTTGACTTTATTCTGCTGATGCTAGCATGAGTTAGTGTTTATTACTAGTCAGAAAATCTGGTAAGATGAAGTGCAAATGATTCATTTTAAAGACCCACTCTGATGAAAATGGCGTTTTTGGTGTATTTAACATGTTCTTGTAGCATGGCCATGTTGGCATGTTCAAAATTACACCCAACCAAACACTTTCCCGTGTACGTCTCAAAGTCGCTTCTTCAAAATTGCAACATCAGTAAACACGACCAGAAATTAATCCATATATAACGCGATCCGGATTATAGGACACACTGTCAATTTTTGTTTTTTAAAGTACGCTTTCAGGTCCGCCTCGTAGTGTGAAAAATACAGAACAATTCTGGTCTGAGCTGGCATCTGGCTTACAACGGTTTGGTTGGATAGCTCTGACACTGCTCACCATTTGTGGAGCACCGCTAATGTCAGGTTGGGGTTGTGAGGGGCTGGAAGCTAGCTGAGAGTACGTAAGCAGATGGCTCTCATTTTTTCGGTGACGGTAAGGGGGGCGGAGTTGCTACACGCCAACAGTCCCGCCCACAATTCAGATGTGAATTTCTAAAGATTTCCAGAAAACGACACCTGGCTAAAACTCTATAATCATAATTAAAAGACCACTGGGAAGGCCTTTACAGTGGATCAAAAGACGGTCGGAGTGGGTCTTTAATGTTGTTTTTCCTCTTTGCTCCACAGAACTGCAGAACAATTTTCAAATGGATGAAGCAGAGGTTGCACAGCAAACCTCATGCTGCTTTTCTGCTGGGCTGGTGCCATGCAACACTTCCCCACTGCAGCAGCAGCACAAACAGCCGTCTTCAGTGCATCAAGAGCCTTGCACTAAAAAAATAAAAAATAAATCATCACCTACATTTCTCACACTTCCAGAGCCGTTTGAGTCATCGTTCAAAATCTTACAACGGGCCGGGACTCTGCTTATGTGTGCCACCTCGCAGGACTGCGAGGAAATGCTGTAACTCGTAGTGTGGAATGGCCACGATTACCCTTGGGAGGGTCTTTGCCTGCCAACACGTCGGCTTTCACAGAGAGTGTTTTGCAAAGCCAGTGACTGCAGCTCTGCTCACACTCAGGATTCATCCGCAGCCCAGTCTGCACAGCAGACAAAGAGCTGTTATGTGCACCCAGAATGCAGTTTTCCCATCCGTGACACGCCAGTGTATCCATAAAGGAGTTCAAAGTTTGGCTTTTATGGTTCTACAGACACTGGGCACAAAAATGTCAGAATATATCAACAGTTTTTTTACACTTTAGTCCAGACTAAGATTTTTTTTTGTTTTCAGCTAAACTGTAAATAATCATTTATAAAATGTCCTTATAATAAAAATGTATATAAAGCATTGTTCCTCCTTCCAAAATGTACCATTTTTCTTGTGCTGTGACAGAACCAGCATTCTAAACCAATCTGCTGAGCTTTGCAGCTAACTAGTAAACAAAGTAAGCCTAAAAGAAAAGCATGTGTTCCCCAAGAATTGGCCAAAAGTGGATTAGGAGTGGTGTTGTTACTGCCCTGTTTTTATTTATTTATTTTTTTTACAGCAAGCCAGCCACTGAATATGTGCATCTTTCTCGGCCATCCAAATCTCAGGAAGTGGGAATTCAGAGATAACTGGCTAAGACGTGTGGAGAGCAGAGAACAGCAGCCCTGCCCACCACTTATCCAAGCCATTTCTATTTTAAAAACCAAACCTAAAATGCTGACAGAAACTAAATTACAATTCTCCCATTTCACTTAGATTCAGACTGAACTCTGCATCCTAAGAAATTGTATCGTTGACTGAGTAGCCTGGTAGGTGTTCCTGACCTTGCTCTTTACGCTCCATAAACAGAGCTTAACTGTATTTCCTTTTTTTAATAAAAATAATTAATTATTCCCTTTATAAAGTGCTTCAGAAATAAGATTCTTCCACTTGAAAATATTTTAATCCACAGAGAGAAGTTGAAGGCTGTGTCACACAGCCGGTGTGTCATTTTGCGCATATATCAGGGATAAAATTTGGTCGTACGAGAATATACGAGGGAAAAAGTGAGAAAAGCTGGGGTTAAATTATCCCAAAAGTATCACGAATGAACCACGTTAAAACCACAACAGACGTACTAATAAAGCACACAAAGAACATGTATATCAACATAAAACATGAGTCGTGTTATTTTTTGCTACGTCTATATGCAAATCATTAGTCCTTCAGTTATGTAGTTTTATGTAGTTAAAAACGTGATTTTTACGCGATTTAAAAGTTATACATCCGAAGTACATGCGTGAAAATCGCTTTGGACATACATGGAACGGTGTATTTACGTATACATCATGGTACGCGCACGATTGCGTAAGATTTATGTAATATTTGCAAATGAAGTACAACACGCAAAAACGGCGTAACTCTCAACCGACCAAAAATATTGAACAGCTCAAAACCGAATTCCCGTAAAGATTTGTCGTCCGAAACCCCACATCTGCGCACGTCGAATGCAAGAAACACATGAATGACGTGTTTTAGGCATGTATCACCAAATTCCCTACATAGAAAATGCACCAAATGTAGGTAGTGGCTGTGCGACACGGCCTTGAGGCTCTTTGACCTGCCTGATTTGACTTTGGAAAAAATTTAGCAGCAGTTTGAATTTGGATTGGAATAAAAGGAAAGTAAAAATGTCCCTTCACTGGATCCTTTTGTTCATCTTTAAGACTTTCTTTGCCAGGTGATTGGCACAGATTGAGATACAAGTCAAAGCACATACAGGAAAAAAGCTTTGGAAAGCTTTTGAAACATGATTGGAGCCTAGATATATTTGTATTTTCTTAGTTTCATGATTTTAAAAAAGATTTAGTATTGCTGTGGTTAGTTTGTGGAAACAGGAGCCGCACAAACTCCCCCCCCCCCCCCTTACAAAAATTCCAGCAATCAGCAGCCTGTAGAGCTCAGATTATGCCAAGGTCACTGCTGCTGGAACATGGACGCCCATCAGGACCAGCTGTGTCCTGTCTGTCAAACAGGCCTCCTTTGTTAGCCTTTTAGCTCACCACAACCCTGTTCTTCCACATTAAAAAAAAACCCAAAAACAATAGCAACTTGTGCGATGTGTGAGGTTGGTCATATGTCCCAGTGACTCCCCTCGCTCGCCCTATATCTGCTGTGTGACGAGGCCGTCCTTATCTCCCGGGCACAGACCTCAGAAAGCGACAGGGGAAGCTGCACCGTTTTGGCATCTGAGCGTGCCCCGCTGTGGCCTTTGTCCGCACAGATCGATGCAGCCCCATGAGCTGAATACTGTAGATGAACAAAGAAACTCACCTGCCTTTTTTTTTTTTTCAGCCACCTTTAAGCAGTCCCTCGCAAAAAAAAGTTAAAAGATTATTCCTGCACCACTTGAAACACACAACCATGACCAAATATAGCATTGGGGTTACCGTCTTTGTCATGTCTGAGGGGAGTAGGCGATGCAGGTAATGCACGGATGCTAGGGCACCACTGAAGAGGCTTGGGGGGCGGCACAGCGAGGAGGACATGGAAAGCGGCTTCCTGGTACTGGGAATTTTTCCTGTTATTTTCATGCATTCTGAACCAGGGATTGTCTTCACGTCTCCCTATAATCCAGTCAACATTCTGTTGAGCTCTCTTTGCACGATGTCACTTATTAATACGTGTTTTTTTGCTGTCATCTTTGCTTACATTCAGAATGATTAGTGCTTTCCTTTTTTTTTGTGGAAATCGTGCAGCAATGAAACCTCTTAAAACCCGTCCGCTGTGACTAAAGCTGTCTCATGTTTCTGGACTTTTGGTGTCGAGGAACTCGAGGGGAAGAATATGATTGGCGATTTCCAGTCTATTTTTCCGTCATATGCAGAGTCGGTACGCGTGTCAGTGATTTATAACGTGTAGCGGTGCAGAGCACCTTGTGCTGGTCTCCTGAGCCTGCCGGATGCACTTTCACCAGAACCAGCGGTCCGTTCTGGAGAGATGGATGTGTGGCCGTGCTGCCGACTAAACAAATATCCCTCCTCATATTCAATCTTCATTTCAGCTCAGTGTGTGCACCTCATTACTGTGGAAACCAAGCCTGTTTAGCTGTGGTCAGTTGAAATAATGAGAGACGCGTCTCCCGTGATGTCAAAGGACATTTTTCTCTCCTCCAGGATAAAAAAAGAAAAGAAAAAAAGATTCACATCACTTGGGCATCAGCGATTGGTCACGTTTGGCCAAAGGAGCCATTACACATATTGACTCTAGTGCGTGATGACATTCAAAACTAAACAAACCCTGTAACAGTCATTTAAACGAAGCAGAAAAAAAAAGAGGGGGGAAAAAAGTGTAAATGCTGCAAAAGCCTCTTTGTGCTGCCATTTGTTGTTTGAATGCCGCGCACACTGTTTGACACCCACGCACTCTGCAGACCTTCAGCCACCTTCAGCGCTCGCATTATTTATACAGTGAGCGTGCGCCGCATTAGCCGCTTTTTCCTCCAGTGACCCGGTGACCGGAGGTAGAACCTCTCCCTTCTGCTTAATTTGTTGGATGTCGGAACTGCAGTCCAAACTGACAATAGCAGCCTGATAACAACCAGACACACTCACACAGCTAATATCCTTTGTCAAAACAAAAAAAAATTGAGCATCACCAAAAAACAAACCTACTTTTACCTCCATTAAATCTTTGACTTACCTTCTACTTCTTTCTGGACAACTGCAGGAAACAGAAAAACAGACATTTTTGTTAGTGTTGACAGCAGAATAAAACATATTCCAGTTTTATTGTCTACATATCATTGGCAGAAACATCTTTCTTTTATTTTTTTGCATAATTCTACCATAGAAATGACTGATCTAAAGGTGGCAATGAAGACAGGCAGTAAAGGCAGTAAAGACCCCCCACTTTGGTCTAAGAGTTTCAAGGCAATTAAAACTCTGTGACTGGCATTTAAAAGAGAGACACCTGAAGTGTTTTTCAAAGAGGAAAAGGGGAAAGAAAAAAGAAAAAACTCTAAAGCATTTACGCTTTCTCTTCCGTACAGTTAAGAGTTTCAAAGCCGGCTTTATGATGCTAAATTCTTTGCCAGCTGTTCTGCACATTTTTTTTTTCATGGGGAGGGAAATGACATCCTCTTGGTGGCCTGTTTGATGTCTCGGTGTTGAAAACATGCAAACACCTTTCACATTAGAAAGCTGGTATCCTCTGTGAGGCGAAGATAACAGCCTGAAAGTGCAGCCGCACGGCAGCACACTTCAAGTGGGCTTTATTGATTATCCTTTGCGGCTCATTGAGGGGTATGGACTGTATGTTCGGAACAGGATATTAATGACGTGTTTCATTTCAAATATGTGCAGCGACAATCGCAGCACAATGAAGGTAAGGGGAGAAGGCTCTGATGAACAGCTCCTGAGACTTTAAAGGGACATCTAAAAGCCTGTATCGTCTTCGCCTCAATAAAAATCGCAGATTTTTGTGGCAAAATAGTTCTTTTTTTGAACCGAGGCAGGGATTCTCTTAATTAAAACACTTAAAACCGTGAAGCTATGTTCACACCGGGCTTGTAAACGTGCGTTGACGTGACCACTTCCACAGAAAATGCTATGTTTCATCTTCCAAATTCACACGTTTATGCACCGCTAGACAGGTTTGTAAGTCTGTTTTTAGTAGAAAGCGAGCTCATGGAACGCACGCTGAAAGTTAAACCATTTCAACTTTGACCAATCAGGGACTCTGATTGGGTAGTGAAGTACAGATGGCGTACCCTTCAATTCACGAAGGTGCCAACCAACCACTTGCAGTTTGCTGCAACTCTATCACACCAAGTCTTTCATACATCGCAATAGAGCTGTGAAAGAAAAAGCATGGGGCAAGATTTTCCAAACATTTATCAGCAAGACTCTTCCAACTGAGGACATGCGCTAGTATGGGATAGCAAAAGTTCAGTCTGACGTATACTACAAAGGCGTTCAAGAACCTGCATTCAACACGTCCTTAAACGTGCGCTACATGCGTTCAAGGACGTGTTGAAACCGGATTTACACTGGTCCATCTGTGGTGGGTCTCTGTTGCGTTGCAGTGATACAAAAAAACACAACCTTCACGGATCAATCGGAATGTTTACATCGCCTCAATCATGACTGCGTCTGACCTCCAACACTTTTCAAGATAAGCTTTCCGCAGGAGCTTTATTTCTAGTCTGCCGACGCATCAATTTTGTGGCAAAAAGCCAGAGAAACAGGAAATAGGTCTGGGTTTCAAAATAAAAACTTGCGTTACTTTTAAAATCAAACTTTATAAAATGTTATTTATTCTCAAGGTGAGGTGCCCACGCAATGACGTAAATTAACTTTGCTGAGAACCCCATCGTTCGTTTTCGCCATGGACGGTGAAAGTACAGGGACTCAGAAAAAGTATAAGGACTCAGAAAAAGTATAAGGACTCTGCCACCCTAGACCTGCGGGTAACAGAACAAACCACTTTTACAGAAGCCAAGGGGGAGGCAGGATGGACCGGAGATGCAATGGAGACTATGTAAACTAACCCACGGCTGTGAGATGGACTTCCCACACAACACTAGAGACGCACTGCCAGTGTAAATCAGGCATAAGAGCATACAATACATTATTTAGCTGTTACCCTTTCTTTTATCATTTGGCTCCCTTAGTTTAAGAAATTCAGCAGATACTGTCACTATTTGAGTCTGCAGAAAAGAAAGCGAGCCGTGTTTGACTCTGCTAAAAATACACCCTTCTGCAAACAGAGGGATGATCTCCTCCTCACCTTCGTTGCAGTACCTTCCCCGGTAGCTGGTACTGATACAGTTGCACAGGACCTCTCCTTGATTGATGGAGCAGATCCCTTTGTTGCTGCAGGGAGAGTCTGTGGCACATATGTACTCCAAGTCATTGTGGACCGCCTGACCATCCAGCAAGATAGGAAGCGCCTCCCCCACCTTCAAATTGCTGATGAAGCCCTGAAACGGCGGCTCGTATTTGACGGTGCTCGAGGTCAGAGCGGAGAGACGTACGTCTGGCGAGATGCCTCCAACGTACAGGTCACTAGCCACCACCATCTCCTTTCTCTTGGACTTTACTTCAGCCGTTTTCTCCTCGTTGTCCACGACCAGCCTGGTCTCTCTGTAATTGCGGGTGAGCATGACTCTGTGCCAGCGCTGGTCGTTGACGTACGTCTCTGTGTGCAGGAAGGCTGGCTCGGCACAGTGGATGGTGAAGCGCAGCTGGAGCCTGCCGTCCACGAGCAGAAGCTCCAGGAAGTCGCAGTTCCCCCCATCGTCTAGGTAGAGCACCAGGGCTTTGGTGATGTTGGTCTTCAAAATAAAGCTGAGCTCACCTGTCACCTTTGCGTCCCATTGGCCGTAGCGCGTCCACTGGCCAGGAACCCCTTCATATTCCAAAGCTAACCCACCTAGTATCGATCCTGCTAGAAGCAAGAACCAGGAGACCTTGCCTTTATAGCTTCCCATGCTGGTCACTGCCTGATATCTTCTTCTGGCTCTCGTGTGGCGTCCAATTTAATCAGGAAGTCTTTAAGTATTCTCTACAGTTGCTTTGTTATCAGGCAAAATTCACAGAAATAAGGCTGCTTGTCCAGTGGAGAAGTTCATCTAGCCCTGACTGTCTATCTTGACTCTTTTGGTCATCTCCTAGCACCAGCGGGACATCGCAGACCACTATGCATCTACTTAGGCTCAGCTGACATAGAAAACAAACAACACGGCTGATCCAAAAGACTGTGAGCTTCTTCTTCTTCGCCATCCAGTGTCCTGGGCTCCATCCAGCACTGTTTCCGTCAGTTCTCCATGGGTCGTCTAGGCATGTCGCCTGGGTGCGGCCGTCGCTCCCGTCAGCAGCCCATCATCCTAACAAATGACAAAGGATGCATAGTGAACAGCTAAAAGTGTTGCATTGCATACAAACATGACATTTTTGCATTAATTGTGAGGAAATGAGTAAATAAGATGGATGCCACAATTCTAAAACTGAGCCATCTGTTAAACCATTGAACCGAATCGTGGGGAAAGTCAATCGTTGCATCACTGCAGCATAAGTTTGCATTTGTTTATGTTGAATGTGTTAAACCCATGTGTTGTGCTATATTAAGGAAGGATTAATTATTTACAGTTTATTTACATTACAGCAGGCTTAGTATGAGCCAACTGAAAGATTTTTCTTTATTGTTACTCACCTGTTTTATGACACTCAAATCATATACCAAACTGAAACAAAACCACAGCCCGAAAATTAAGGTTTGAACCAAATTGTGGGGAATAGGAATTGAAGCAAGAATCAGACGTCTGTTCTGGTCTCAGTTTTGGGGGTCCATGTCCTCCTTCAGTATCCAGGCAGACACAAGTTTCTCTTTAAAGACCCACTCTAATGAAAATGGTGTTTTTGACACGTTCTTGTTGCATTATTCTCATGATGGAGGACACATATCTATCTTTTTGTTGCACCGATGATGTTAGGTTTGGGATTTGAGGGGCTGTAGGCTAGCAGGAGAGCCTGTAAACAGACGGATGATGGGATAAATGTGTTTATTATCAAATGATTCTGTAGAAAATAACTCTTTTAGATTATTATTGAAATACAATGCATCTCCATTCGAAGACATTCTCATAAGCGCGTCTGCAAAAGGAAGCTTCCACCATGACTGAGACAGCTCCTGGCCATGCCTTGATGATCTACAGTTGGTTTGAAAGCAGATTTTTTTTTTAGGAAAACTAGTGTTTTCATACCAGGAATAAGGTCTTTTCCAAAGATAATGTGTGTCAAACCAGGCACCAATGTGAATCTTAGTGTATTATAGTCCAAATATGGCCAATTTAGAAAAATCCCTCTGTCAGACACATCAGTTATATCTGAATACACTAAAAATGTAACAGGAATTTTGCTTTTAATGGCCTTTTAAAGTATTTTACAATATGGCCACAATCACTTCAAGTGCAAATGATGGCTATTAGAAAAGATTGGTTGTCACAGGGTCACTTGCAGGTCTAAAAGAAACACCTTCTTAAACAGAAGGCTTGCTCCTGTTGTGCGTTATTAGAAACAATTCTAAAATGTGTGGTTACACATTATTAATAACAATAAAATGTTTCAAACTTTAAACAAAAAAAAAAAAGAGATGGATGACGGGAGATGGAGGTGGGATTACTCCAGGCCAACAGTCCGGTCCACACCTCAGAGGTGAATTTCTAATGAGCGGCTGCCGCTCTGCACAAACTAAGTCCTAGAAAAGGAAGCAGGTTTCTTGATTTGGGGTAAAAACTACAAAATAATCACTAACAGACCACCGAGAACGCTTTTAAAATGACTCAAAAGATAAAGAGAGAGGGTCTTTGAGACCTGCTTGATTCTAAAAGCTGTTTGTAAAGGTCTCCTTCATTGGATTGGATCAGTGCAATCTATTGGCTCTCTTTTCTCTGAGATGCTAAGTCCCTGGAGCCCGCCGTGCTCCCTGGACTCAAACGAAGACGTTAACTGAGCGGCACATGCCAGTAGGAGAGCAGGGGGTGATGAAGAGGAAGCGGTTCATGTTCGAGGCAAACAAACGCGCAATAAACTCCAATGTTATTTGACAACAAAGAAGGGCGTGCCTCTTAGACGCCTCAGGGCGAGCGGAGGCATGGCGTGACTCATGATTGGCATTCAGGCTGCAAACCTGGTGTCAAGCAGAAATGACACTGCAGGAAATTACACAAACTCGGAGCGAAAAGAGAAAAAAAAACGTGTTTAAACAATGAGCTTTTATTTACTTGTCAATAATCTCCGGAGACCAAGGCTGGGATGGATGGAATTCAGCAGGCAACTGCAATCTGCAGGTGCAGCTTGACACAGGCTCGCGTCTTTGTGCCAAAGACCTCTTGGCGCCCAAAACCAATTAAAAACCTATAAAAAGGCAATAGAATCCCAATTAAGTGATCAACACCGAGATCAGCTGCTATAATTAAACAGAGTAGAACAACTATAGATGTTCAGGAAGCTTTTACAGCCCTCCATTTATCACCGCTGAATTGAGAAACATTTAACAAGCCATTCCGAATACAGGCTACCCTGCGAAGGCTGGGAACTACACATTCAGTCAGCCGCCTTTCTCCAAATTTAATGCAGCACTTCCTTTGAAACTTACCGATCTACTGCTGTCCAATAAGTCAGGGTCCAATAATTCCAAGCTGCTCTAAATAATTGGCGATTCAACAAATAGACGGTTTACAATTAAATGGCAACAGAAAAACAAATCTCCAGAAAATCCTGGTGAAAACAAACTGAGCTCTTTATTTTTTTTTGTGTGTGTTTCTATCAATTTGACTTTTACAACATTTGAACTTTTTCTGATTCGGGGTCGAAGATGTCACGAGGGTTCACCCCAGCAAATAAATCAAAGATTCCCTCTGAGGTGTCGTGTGGCTGCAGGCTTGAAGAAAAGCCCTCTGATAGATGGGTTTATCATGGGAATAGCTGCATCCCGGAAGGTCATAAAAACTGACACCTTCCCCACAGGATGAATTGCTGTTTGCCAGGGTCAGGTATGGCGTGTGAAATGTTTTTCAGATCCATGCCCAGGCTGGATGGTCAGCTGCAGCCTGAGCTGACTCCGAAAAAACCCACACTATGGCAGTGTTGTGAGGCACACAATGATCAGATCTTTAATCAGATCTGATTAAACATCTAATGCAAAATCTGTATTTTGAAACAGACTCTAGGAAGAATAAGAATTAAAGCTGCAAGCAGCATTGAATGCCCTTCACTGCTCCTTTTTGACCCGTCCTCTTTGGTCAGAGCTGTACAAATTACACTGATTTCAAAGTGGCAGATTTTCTCTTGGTTCTATCTCCATAGCAACCATTTTATTATTTGGTCATCTGGGAGTGATGAACAGGTGTATGTAATTTTTAGAAGAATTGTCAAAAGTACATTTTTGGATTTCCTTGGCAACGGAGGTTTTTGTAAACCATACCTCCTGATATATTCATATCATATGTCAAATATTTTGGTTCATCTTGATCCAAGAACATTATCACAATGTTCCAGTACAAATTGTGCAAGCAACAGGGAAACACTTTTGCGAGCTCGCCATGCTATCACCATTCAGAATCTACAAACATGAAAAGCAACATTTTTTCCCTATTTGCTTCCCAGTGATGCTCAAGGAGTAAGGAGGCAATAGACTGAAATTCTTGGTAAAAATTTAAATTTGTAGAAGGTGCTAAAGGTGATTTTTTTGTTTGATAGGAGCCTTTTTCCAAGGTCAAAGGTCAACAAAACTTTATTTATGTTTGTAGAGTTCAGCTGGCGGCTTGATTCGAAATTCATTTGGTTTTTTCCCCCCTGAGGAAATATATGAAAATTGCCATAATGATTTTAAAACTGCCTTTGGATGTCCACGATTTTGGTCCCAATCGTTTTTTTGTTGGAGGTCGTTCACTGTTCCCAAATCTTTACACTAGCTGCGTTTACATGGTAAAAGTAATCGGAAAGAATGCCTGATTGGAAGGAAAACGCGTCATGTAAACACGCCATTCGGAATAGTCTGCCCCAGTCAGACTCGTTCGGATCAAAATTTCCCTCCGATCGAGATAGGTGGGTTATACCGATTGTTGATCCGATTGTTGTTCATGTAAACGGTTCATTCCGATCGTGTGTTACTTCTGCTCTGGTTTTACGTCATGCATAGACGATGTTTCGCTCCAGAGAAAGTTTTGGAGCTTAAACCGACCGGGATGCTCTGGATCGGCGTATACGACAGCGTGTTCCAGTTCCTGCCAATATCCAGCAACTTCGCACAGCCATTGAAGAAGAGTGGACCAACATTCCACAGGCCACAATAGACAACTTGATCAACTCTATGCGATGGAGATGTGTCGCACTTCATGAGGCAAATGGTGGTCACACCAGATCCTGACTGGTTGTCTGAGTCCCCTGACCCCCTCAATAAAACTAAACCGAAGATTTCAGAGTGGCCTTTTCTTGGGGCCAGTCTAAGGCACACCTGTGCAATAATCATGCTGTCTAATCAGCATCTTGATATGGCACACCTGCGAGGTGGGATGGATTGTCTTGGCAAAGGAGAAGTGCTCACTATCACAGATTTAGACAGATTTGTGAACAATATTTCAGAGAACTGGGTATTTTGTGTATGTGGAAAATGTTTCACATCTTTAAGTTCATACCATAAAAAAAGGGAGCAATAACAAAAGTGTTGCGTTTATGTTTTTGGTCAGTGTATATATATATATATATATATATATATATATATATATATATAGGTATATCTTTCATATTGTCGTCTCAAAAGTAGCTCACATGCCAAAAAAGTGTGGGCACCCCTGGTCTAGAAATTCCTGGGAAAATATAATAACAGGAAGGTTTCATGTATGTTTTTGTATTTCTGATTTATTTTTTTAAATCCTGTCATTTAAAATCTGTCTTAATAAAGAAATTGGATCTTTTTTTGTGTGTTTACAACAGTTTGTTAATCAGACAAACAGCTGGAAAAAGGGTAATCTTCCACCTGGAATTTAGCAGATTTTTGTCAGAGCCTTGTTCAGAGCTTTTTCTGAAATTCTAAATGTTAAAAAGATATTTCCCAGAGGCCATCTAAAAGATTTTCCTAGTTCAAATGAATAACCTGGAATTATACGATTTGAAAAACAAAGCTGTTTATTCTAAGGGTTTGACACCGTTTGGAAAAACAGGTGTAAGGGCGAGCGTTTCAGACAGCTTCTGCAGGAACTCACAATCTTCACTTGATTTTTAATATGAAACGACAGAAATAGTTGAGCAAAGAATGTAAAATAATAAAAGGCACCAAGACAGAGAATTTCAACCCTCAGCTGCTTTGTCTGCTCAGCAGCTCACAGCTGGATGGTCACAGCATGAAGACTGCAGATGAGTCACACTTCACACAAAGACATCTCCCTCTCAGCCTATGTTCTGCAGACATGTGTGTCTTTTCATATATTCATTACTTTCTATGTGGCTTATCTATAAGAGACACTGATGACAGATTGGAAGGTTGGGACCCCACAGAGCCTGTTTTCCTACAGGACTAACAAAATTGGTTGGAACGTTCCTCCAGTTTGGTATGGTCACCCCATCAACAGAATCTCATGAAAGACTTCAAAAGCCGGGTGGGATCTCCCGAATCGACCATGGTCAAACTCCCGCTGCTACTACTCAGAGAAAGGACAAAAGGATGGGCGTAGGGGCTGAAGGTTCAGCAGGTACTCATTACACATGTGTGGGTATCACACAGAGTTAACATTGAAGGGAATGAGACTCAACCCTTTTTTTCTGTTGCTGTTACTGAACCCACCACCTGCTGGAGCAGAACAGCAGGGAGGATGGTGAGATGCTCAGGAACTTGTCTGTAAACACAGCTGTGATCCTAAAGACTCACTCTCCACCATTAAACAGGTTAGTGGTGAGAAGAAAGCTAGAGGTGGCTGGAGGCTGTCTGTTAGCAAAAAATGGGCAAACTTGCGAGGTGGCCCGTGCAAATTAGAAGGGTGGTAGACCGCTCAGTCAGCCTATAGAGACAAGACTTTCGAGTGCAATATGAAGTAGGTGAGACAGGTGAGTCGTACAAATGTTTCATTTTGTCCATTTCATCAACTTCCCCAACTCCTGCAGAAGGCACAAGGAGCTGGTTAGAGCTTTTCGCGTGACAAGTGCCCACCCCTTGCTTGCAGCCTATTAGAATTTAGAAAATCAACCAATCAAGAGTATAGTGTTTATCTGCATCCTACAAGTGTTCGACAAGCATTTACATATTACATGCACATACTGTGCATGTAGCATTGTCACAGGGTCAATGAGGGGCCAGTCCTTGCACCTAACTAACGACTGGAGTGTGGCATAAGGTAGTTTGCACCCGCCATCAGTGCGTGCAAACTATATTAGCCAGACACGTTGAATATATACATAGCCTATTAAATTATAAAAAAGCCCTGCGTAGAGCTAGAAGCCAGTACTATTCAACCTTAATATCAGAGAATGGGAATAATCCAAGATTTCTTTTTAGCACTATTGCTAGATTAACTCGCAGTCAGAGCTCAGTAGAACCACATGTTCCTGTTTCTCTTAGCTCTGATGATTTTCTTACAATTTTCTATAGTAAAATCTCAAATATTAGACACAAGTTGAATCAAGTTATTCCTACTATCAGCCCAGAGCAGGCTGAAGCGGTAGAACTCGAGGCATCCATAGAAACCTTTGTAACATTAGACTGCGTCACTGCTGTGGATCAAGCGGAAAAAGCAACAATTATTATGTCCTGTAAATCCTCAACTTGTTTGTTAGATGCAATTCCTACTAGGCTTTTTAAAGAAACCTTTCCTCTAATTACTGATTCCATATTAACAATAATAAATACCTCTCTGGAAATGGTTACGTGCCACAGTCTTTTAAAAATGCAGTTGTTTAACCTCTTCTGAAAAAGCTCAGTTTGGATCCTAGCAACTATAGACCAATATCAAACCTCTCCTTTATTTCTAAAATCCTCGAAAGAGTTGTAGTTAAGCAGCTTTACCGCCACCTACAGGACAACAGCCACTTTGAAGAGTTTCAGTCGGGGTTTAGACCTCAAAATAGCACGGAAACTGCACTAGTTAGAGTCTCTAATGACTTGTTATTGGCCTCAGAAAAGGGACTACTTTCTACTCTGGTCCTGTTAGACCTCAGTGCAGCCTTTGACACCATTGACCACAGCATTTTACTCCAAAGATTAGAGCATGACATAGGGATCAGAGGATCTGCCCTCTAGTGGTTTAAATCCTATTTATCCGACAGGTATCAGTTCGTTAATGTAAATGGACATTCCTCTCAGTGCACTCGAGTTAACTACGGAGTCCCACAGGGCTAAGTTTTAGGACCCATCCTGTTTATGCTTTATATGCTACCCCTAGGAAACATAATCAGGAAACATAGCATTAATTTTCATTGTTATGCCGACGATACGCAGTTGTATTTATCCATGAAACCTGACCAGAATGACAATATAGAGAAATTGAATGCCTGCATCAGAGACATCAAGACCTGGATGACAATTAATTACCTCCTCTTGAACCCAGAAAAAACAGAGGTCATTATACTAGGTCCTAAAAACCTCAGAGATGCTCTGTCTCCTCAGATAGTCTTTTTTCACCTGCGGAATATTGCTAAGATCAAATTCAAATTCAAATTAATTTTATTTATATAGCACCTTTCATGACAGCAAAGACAGCTCAAGGTGCTGTACATAAAAACAAAATCAAATGCAATATGAGATCAGAAATATACTTTCTAAGAGTGATGCTGAAAAACTCATCCATGCATTTGTTACATCTAGACTGGATTACTGTTATTCTTTGTTGGCAGCGTGTCCTAAGAGTTCCCTAAGAAGTCTCCAGCTTGTTCAGAACGCAGCAGCTAGATTGTTAGCAGGAAGTAGCAGAAGAGATCACATCACTCCTGTGTTAGTTTCGCTCTATTGGCTCCCAGTTGATTCTAGAATCAAGTTCAAGATCCTCCTGTTAACCTACAAGGCCTTACATGGAATGGCCCCATCCTATATTAAGGACCTCATAGTCCCTTACCACCCAAACAGAACACTTCACTCGCAAAATGCAGGACTGCTTTTGGTTCCTAGAATTAGTAAAAGTACAGTTAGAGGTAGAGCGTTTAGCCACCAAGCCCCTGTTTTAATGGAATAAGCTCCCAGCTCATGTAAGAGAGGCCGACTCAGTTTCTACATTCAAAGTTAGACTGAGAACATTCCTCTTTGGACAGGCTTATTATCAGACTAGTTAGTATTCAGAGATTATTTCACTTAATGTTAATATGTTTACATTAAACTTAATAACAATAACTATTTGTTTTAAAAGGCTGCTAGAAGTTGAAGCTGGGGTAACTATGGTGCACTGGGGTTCTGTCCTATTTTCTCATCTACTTCTACCCTCCTTCTCTCCTCTATTCTTGATCATTTTTCATCATTTAGTTCCCTCTGTTTGGTGCAGTGCGATTCATGTAATGTGGGAGTGCTTCCAGATTCCAGTTGGCTTATCCGTGCTCCTGTACCTGACCGTGTACCTCGTCTCTGGCTCGCCTCTACTACTGCTCCTACAACTGGCTGTGGATCCTGGCTCTGGCTCGTCTCTGCTCTGTACCTGGCCGTGTACCTCGTCTCTGCTCCTGCTCCTACAACTGGCTGTGGATACTGGCTCGACTCGCGCCCCCGACTGTCCCCCCAACTCCGGCTGGATGAAGCTCGTCTGCTGGACTTTAAATATGTAGTTGTAGGGTTAGATAAGTTAATTATTCTCTATGAGTTCTGGTAAATCGCCTGTCCGTCCTGGGGGAGGATCCCTCCTTTATTTGGGCACCCCTGAGGTTTCTTCGTTTTTTCCGGAATTCATTTTTTGAAGGAGTTTTTCCTTACCGCGAAGGGGGGTCTAAGGGCAGGGATGCCCAGTTTAGCTTAGTCAGTTTGTTAGTTCAATTTAGTATTTTCCTATTGAATTCTACTCATTCATGATCCTTTTGATTTTATGTTTAACTTTTTCAATTACCGATTCGTAGCCCATCGAGATGACTGTTGTTGTGAATTTGGGCTATACAAATAAAATTGAATTGAATTGAATTGAATAAAAGTCTATGTAAATGAACGTAAACCTGCATTTTGGGCCTCTGTCAAAGTTTTTATGTCTCTTCTTGGGCTCTATGTAAAAAATTGGGCGTACGTTGATCGCGCTCAGAAAGTTCAACCAGATGAACAGCTGAATGCTGACCAATCAGGGACTCTGCTTTTGTAGTGACGTGTAGTGACGTGTGGATTGCATCCTTTTCTAAAAACAGAAACCTTTCTTTGTTTTCCCAGAAAGACGTGCACTTGAACGAGCACAACCCAACAGACTTTATTTTTTAGGCTACGTGCATGTTTTACAGCGGCCTCTCTCCTGGAGAGCAGACATGCTCTTATGTCATGTTTCAAACAGAGAGAGCAGCTTGAAATCACAACGTTAGTTTATAAGTTTCTTTATAACGTTTGATCAGTTTAAATATTTATATATTATTCATCCATTATTTTAAAAAAATGTCAATTAACGTGCAGGGTTTAATAAAAAGCTTGGTGACCGATCATGCCGGCATCATTGATCAAAGGTTGTAAAAACAGTAAACATATTAAGGTAAAGGACGCAAGTCACTCACTGTGCGTGTGTAGTTTTGACAAACTTCTTTGAAAACATTATAGATATATCCAGGTCTCTATATTTAAAACACTGGCTAACCTGCCAAATAAAGAGAAATTCAAATTGTTGCGCGGCTCGAGGCACTCCGGATTAATGCACTTGTTCACCTTGGGAGTAGTAATGCTGCATTCAAGTGTGCTGGGAGTTTGCAGATTTCCTTTGCCCCGACCTACTCTACAAAAACACACACTCAGGGTGTATTCAGTATTAAAGTAAATATCAAGACTTGTTGTTTTACATCTTTTCCTGACATTATATTAAAACAAGTTCATGTTTGGAACAATACTTAAAAAAAAGTGAAGTTGTGAATAATCTATCATGTTTATAAATGAGGATAATTGATTGATTTTAAGCATTGCAGACAAAGCAATAAATAATTCACAGAGATTTATCAAACTCCTTACAGAAATGATTAAATGACTAAAATATACTTTGTACTTCATCAAAGTCGTTATGCTTTTTATGTTCATTTGGGCTTGTATTGTGATTTTTTTTTGCAGTTACTAACCCTGAAGAAGTCCCACACCCTTACCTAACTCTGCTGAAGGAATTTCGACATACTAAAAGCACAACCCTCACATGTCGCCAGTGTAATATAGACAAAAATACAATAGATTTGACAGCAACTATTGCAGAAATGACTTTGGCTGGAAAAGGTGAGGATCTGGGGCCATTTCCTGTTTTCACGGTGGGTGACAAACTCATGAGCTATGCAAAGGAATGCGAATCATTCCTGGAACAACATAAAACTCTGGAAGAAAAGATAAATAATATGAAAAAAAATCTGTTCTTTGGAATGCTCCTTTTTACTGTTTTGTTGAGAACTTAACACAAATGTTATTGTGATGACACTTTGTATGCTGCAGAAGTGTATCATATTAAAGATTGTTGTTTTCACTGCTGTCACGTTTCTCTTTAAATTTGCCACATTTTACAAGAAGTAATCAGGCCACAATATGTTTTAACAATGCAGTTACTTGACCTTTACCAACAAGTTAGCATTGTCTCATTTGGTAAGGTCAGATGACCAAGTGTGTATGTCCACTGTACGGTAAGGTAATATGTGAACATACCCAGCATTTACTACTGAAAGTACCATGTAATAGAGTGGAAATAGGGCTGACTTTCTTTTACAGTCCAAATTCATTGTACTTAAGGGGTAGTTTCTGTGGTAAATTCATGATAAATACCATGAAACATACAACGAGTGCAGACTTAAATTCAAGGTAGTTTATTTGTACTTACCTTGTTCTTACAACAAAAGACACCTTTGCACAACATGTAAATACGCAGTGAGTATATTATAAATACCCAGTATGTACCACATAAGTATGAACCAAATAGTACCACATAAATACACAGCGAGTACCATGTAAGTACAGAGTAGACACAAAAAAGTACCCAGTAAGTCCCACAAAAAGTACCATGTAAATACCCTGTATACCCAGTAAATTCCATAAAAAGTACCATGTAAATACCATGTAAGTACCCAGTAGTTACACAATAAGTACCAGATAAATACCACTTAAATACACTGTAAGTACTGTACTGTAAAAGAAAGCGTTACCCAACAAATCACTCCACGCAAAACATTAAAAAGATGATAACAATTAAAAAAAGCATAACAAATAATTTAAAAAAAACATCAAGTTTTAGAAATGAAAAAAAAAAATCCACAAACTAAAACAATTCCAAAAACAAATAAAAATGAAATGTTTCAGAAAACAAAAGTAATTTCCAAAAATTTGAAATGAAATGTTAAAAAAAAGAAGAAATTAGTAAAGGCAGGTATTATGGGACATCACTGATTAAATTATGACATTTGTCCATCATTTTAACAGAGTTATTTTCCATGAAGTGCCTTAAACCAAAATCCTGAATGTTACTGCAAACCCAAACACACATTAGCTGTTGCTAACAAAGAATCTTTTAATTCAGGGCATACCTATGAAGTGATTTTGGATATGCTCACAAAACTTTTTTAAGATTATATACTTTTATAAGTCTTTCTTTTATTGGGATAGAGCTGTGAAAGAAAAAAATTTGCACCACTTCAACATTTTGCACTGAGTTTTCTGCAACTGTAGGTGGTGGACAAGAGCTGGTAAACAGTAGAAAAACCGCTTCCTGCATGTCCAGTGTCTTCATGAAACCACAAATAGCCAATTTTTTTAAACGTGCAACACATCCTCGGTGTGAATGTAGCATTAGTCTATTTAAGCCTTACAAAAAAAACACACTACACTTACCACAAGCATGACAATTCTACGTTCCATTTTCAAAAAGCCTTAAGGGAACTGAAAGACCCATTTGCACTTCCTTTAATGCTTGAGTGACATGCACCCATAAGGGGGTTAACCTGTACGGGTGATGTGAGTTTTTGGGTTGGGGCTTTAAATGGAGGCGACACATCCTAAGGGAAGCCCAGGTGAGTCTTGCAGTTTCTAGAAGGCTTGTGCGGCAACCTCAAGGGATGTCATGAAAATGGAATGTAATATTGTCATGTGTGTGGTAAGTGTATCGTATTTGTAAGATTACCGAGTTACTTAAAATGTACGGGAGGTGTGGGGCCCTTTACGCAGCATTCTAGTTATTAGTAAGGTGGAAGAAATAACTCCTTACTGACCATGCTGCACACACATGGTGTAGATACCTAAATGCCAATAAGATGCCCACAAAATCTACACTCGCATCAACGTTTCTGTTTGCTACTTTACAAAAATATTGGTAACAGCCTGTAAGAAAACAGCTAGCAAATCAAAATCAAAGCAAAGGATTTAGCCTCCCTTAATCTCATGCTTGTTGTTACTCTATGTGAGCTGTATGAAGCACTTTTAATCAAAGCCTCAGGTCTTAATAGGTTCAAATGCAAGAGACGTTGATCTTATCGTCATGTTTTGCAGTAGATTGTGTCGTTCTTTTCATATTTTTCTTTCTCCCCCTGTGGCTGTCACTGTGCAGCACGAACGCCCCGGTTTAAAATGCATCAGGACGTTTATTTAATCAAATATGGCAACTACCAGTGCTTGTCACAGAGGCATCTTGCAGCATTGTTGTGTAGACAGTGTTGGTGGAAGACAGCTCAAGGTCTTCTCATCTTGGGGCACGCATCAGCTTCTCTCTAATGCATTTAGAAACTACAAGCAAGACTCAAGTATAAAGTTATTCCTCTTAACTACATTTATCCAAGAGTGTTAGGCTTCCAATAAGGGGAATGGGGCATTTGCAGCCAATGCATCTCAGGGCTATTTTTTTTCTCAGGCTATTAGAGGACCAGAGGTGGCTGAATATTCAGCCATTTTCCTAATGGGGCCTGTGGGACTGTGAGCGCAATTCCAATTGGCCTATAGCAGCGAGAGCAAGGAAAGCTGCACTCAATATGGACGTCGCAATCTACTGGAGCTATGGGTGCGCCGTGGGTTTGGGAGCCACCTTAAAGTGGCTCCCAAAGGCAAGGAATGACTCTGCTCCACACCTCAGTAATTCTTCTTTCTTGCTCAGGCGAAAGGCTCATAGCTCGAGTGATGCAGCCAACCAAACAGGACATATCTTTTAGATTTTAATAATCAACATGAATCACAAACGCATTCGTAGCGTCTGGGCATTTCAGCGTGGGACCTCCCCCCCCCCCACTGAGTGGGTGAAGTAATTCCCCCAGAAGTAGCTTTCAACCACACATTCATAACTCCAGACTTGTGCTTAAACAGGTTTTCTGTTACAACTAGATCAGATAGTAAACTCTGCTAATGAATCAGCTCTAGTAATGAGTATATTGTAATAATAGAAATATTTACTGCCATGCAGTTCTCTTTCTTTTTTAGTTAAGAGCTTAATTTGATCTAAACTTACCAAAAGATTCAATATAAACATCTTTTCAAATTTGGAAGTTTTGAGCATTTTGTCCAAATCTAATATGCTGATAATTTTTTGTTTGATTTTGTAAAAAAACACAACATTTAAGACCTCCTCTGGTTATCTTTTGATCTGTTTTAAAGAGAACCAGACGCAGCATATTATGAATATGTTATTTTTAGCCAGAATCCAAAAACCTGTGTCATTTTTTAGGACATAGTTGCTGCAGAGTGGCAGGAGTTCATGGGTGGTGGCCAGGGTCAGTAGTGTTTAGTAACTCTACCCGCCCTTCTCATCCCTCTTGCAGAGTAGGAAGCATGTGGCACGCTGGTTGCATTGCCTATAGGAAAGCCCAGATCCGATCATTTAGTTTCGAACCCAATCGGAATTGGATGGTACATCCCAATCAGGGATTGGCTATTTCTTTTGCTATTATTTTGATCAGTGCTTTATATTTTAAGTTTATTATTACAGATAATTACTCTACTAGAAGTCTGCATATTATGAATGGATCATCACATTTTATTGCCATATTAGTTAATTACAAGTCTGAGCAGGAAACACACAAAAACAGTTTGGTAAAGTTAGAAAGACTTTCACAGATTCAGACTTCTGGGCTCAGTAACTCTTTCAGCAAACATTTTAAACTGACACCAAGGCTGAATCTGAATTGCCACCCTATCCCTCTGCCTACTCCCTATTGCTCCAATGTAGGGGCATTTGAAGCTGTAGTGGTGTCTGAAAGAGATTTGTTTAAGCAGGAGCCATAGAAACTTAGGGCTGGCTATTCCTCTACTGGTGGGGTTATCCGCGTAGCACTTGTTGAGTGGACAAAAAAACGCATTTCTTCATGTGGGTGTGCTCTGAAGCACAGAAGCTAACACTTAGATGTAAGTATCGTGTTTTTGTTTTTGCATGACTTTTTACATTTATAAAATCGATATTACTACATACTTTTCGAGTGCTGGCAGCTAGATGCGAACATAGCTCACCAGTGACTATTGACGACGCCATCAAGCGGTAGTAACGTCCAAATTTTAAGACACTATTTTACCATATCTCAGTGCTTTGATAGATAAATGTAATGTGTAGGAAGAAGCTGAAGGGGAAGGGAAGCAATTAGGATTTAGAAGTGACTTTTGCATTTGGCTTTACAATTACGTACACTATTTTCGCATGTTTGTTCAAACTACTTCTCAGAAGTGCTCTGTTTTGTTTAAATGATAAAAGAAAGTAAGTAAAATAAAAATAGGGGACAATCTGGATCTGTTTAATAAATCGGAGTATTTTTTAAATGCGTTACAAAAGTATTGGAATAGGATTTCAAGCGGCACTTTTTCTTCTACTCGTGATTCACAACCGTTTGAATAGAGAAATAGTAAGAAATGCAATTTTAAGCTTAATTTTTTTATGTGTCCTCCAGCGTCAGAAAAATGTTACAAGAAACGACACAAAAACCCAATTTCCATCTAAGTGGGGCTGGAGAACGTTTTTAAAGTGGACATACTTTGATTGTATTTGGCTGTGGATGTAAACTTTTTTACATTTTTTATTTATTTTAACCACAATTTTGTGATATAACGACTATAGTGCTGATTTTTGATGGTGAGTACCTATCCCCACTTTCTATTTTCATGTTAGTTTTTGGCACTTTAGTAGAAAAAAACAATCCCTCCCTACTATGCAAGTATACTAAACAAGGTGCTTTAAGTTGTAAATTCCTACAAGGAAACTAAATCCCTTTATTGACCAGGCCTGTTATTATGGACAAAATGAAATATCACAGCAATAATATTGTGCATTATAGGATAAAGAGCCACACTTTTTTTATAAAACCTTATTCATCCGGAAAAATCCCACAGCAGAGCTCTTCTACAGAGAAAGATCCACTTCTCCCTGACTGAATTCCTTTGAGATTCTTTCCTATGGAGGTGTTTTGGACACCTAGAAGTGGCCTTGAATATACTAAAAAAAAAAAAGATTTTCTCTTTTAGCTGGCCCCAAAATCCATTGAATAAGTACTTACAGGTAAACACTGAATAGTATTCTGCACATAAAAAAAGACATCTTTATCATCAGAAAAAAATCGAATCCAGAACTGTTTGTTATAAAATAAAAAAACAAAGAATAATAAAATGCATCATAGATGGCGTGATATTGGCAGATCTGAACATCTGTGTTTTTACATATTGAGCCGATAATCTTCAATCTTGTTTGCAAATAAGTGGACATTCAGTTATGCTGACAAATACCACCAATGTCATGAATATTAATGAATCTTTATATAAGCTGACGGAGGCTATGGCTCTTTGGACAAAAAAAAGAAAAAGAAATTAAAGTTATAAATAGGTTTTTCAAGCAAATGTAAGATAGTGAAAGACAGGAGGGCGTGGGGGAGAAGCTGTCACTCAGGCACTGATATTGCCTGGGGAGCAACAGCAAAGTTACAAGGACAGTACCCGCCCTCCACCCTGAAGCACCCAGGATGAAGCCACAGAAGGTTGCTCAGCTGTGCGGGGTCGATCTAACAAGCTGCTGCCTCAGTCTGGCCCAGCTGAAGCCTTTTGCTTTGTTTACTAGCTGCCTATAAAAGCAGCCTCAGTGAGCTGCTGCTGCCTCACTTGGAATAGACGCCCCTGTTTCTGATTCTGCCAGGCGTGCCCTCGGCCACCACCAACCTTCATAATGACGGCCAAACTCAGAGTCTGTCAGTATTTCAGCTTTATGTCATGAAAAGACACAACCTTTTACCTCGACTAGAACGGATCTTTCTAAAAGCAAATGCTGGTGATATTCAAAATGGTAAAAACTTAATGTAGCTACAAAACCGTGGTCAGAATACAACCCTGAGACTACAATTCCAACTGTTTTTCAGCACATGAACAAGACATGAATTTGCTTTTCTCATCTACAAAGCAGAAATGTAGAAAATGGAATGTAACATTGTCATGTGTGTGCTATCTGAAAACTATTTGTAAGACCCAACCAGTCTGCGTTCCTAACCTCTGATCACACTGGTCAAGGCATAACATTTCATAATGAGTCAACTCTTTTATAGATTTTCTTTAAAAAAACAGTTCTTAAGAAACTTCTGGGTTGAAGCTGCAGAGGTAGCATTCTAATTATTTTGTTGAGCTTTTTGATTTGATTTTTTTATTTGAAATGATTTATTTCAATCAATCAAATAAGAATAGTACACAAAAACATTACAATCATCTGTCATACATTCATACAATGACGTATCAAACTTAAGATAATTAGACATAAAATTAAATATTGCTTGAAAGGGAGAGGAAGGAAGCAAACTTATATAATCCCACACCTGTTGTACTGTAACCATTTTATGACATGATTTATAATTTCCTGGTTCATAACTTTATCAGACAGAATTAAGAATCCTTAGGTATCAATAAAGCACATGACAAAGATGAATTACTTAAAATATTATGTAAAAAATAACTATTTTAAAAATCAACATGGCAGATGCAGATCAGTTATCCAAAATACATACAGATTATGTTAATTAAAAAAATTATGCATATGATTAAAAAAACAACACTGTATCAGTAAAATAGACATAACATTTTAAAAAATCTTCATAGCAAAAATTAATCAAGTATCAGAAGTTAAAAATATGTCCTATGTTTCATTAGGAAAAATCATAATTCCATTTTTGGATTTTCAGTGGATGTTGCTCACAGACTGCATACACCAATGGATGGTCATTCGTCAATGGATGGTCATGCAACTCGGACAATCATACACCAATGGACAGTGATACACTAATGGAAGGTAAAACAGCAATAGACAGTGATACAGCAATAGACAGTGATACAGCAATGGACACGTCATCCATTTGTTTTCTTCAGGCAAATTGGTAGCCAGCTTCGGAACTCTTAAGTTCTCTTAAGATGGAATCTGTATCACAAATGTACTTTAATTTGTTAGAGCAAATCATTTTATATGGGTAAAATCACACTTACTCAGTCAAGTTCTCGTATCCAGTCAGTGCTAGTCACTCAAGCAACCATATCCTATTTTGATGATAATTTTGGATGTCAAACATAAAACTGCAATTATCTTGTAAATACATAAAATGAAATTTCGAAACAGAATGTACATTTATTTTTTGTTCTCAAAAAAATGTAAAATACCATCTCTTTTTTCCCCCTCAGTTATTTCAAAAAAGTAAAACTCTTATTTCCAAAATACATTCAGCCTGTTATGAAAATGGATGGATGGATAAATGGATCAAATTCTTAGTTTATTAGGAATTCTTACACATACAGTGAAATCTTTCAAACCTTTAGTTCTTGTATTTCCAACATTCAGTTGATTACTTTAAAGTATCTGAGAAGGCTTCCCTTCAATTGTCTCTTGGTCTGAGTCAGTAGCATTAGGGGGATAACTTGACAGATGTCCAGCAGACAGTCATCCACACCCTTCACAAGCAGGGCAAGCCACCAAACACAATTGCCAAACAAGCTGGTTGTTATGACAGAATATTAACAGAAAGCTAGGTAGAAGGAAAAACGGTTGGTACAACTGTAACATGGAGTCTTGAAAGGACCGTCAAGGGAAATCTTTCAAGAATTTGGAGAAGCATCACAAGACGTGGACCGAGGCTGCAGACGGAGCATCAACAACCACCACAAGCAGACAAATACTAGAAATTGGCTACAAAGGTCTTCTTTTTTCGTGTCAAGCCACTCCTGAACCAAAGACAACAGCAGATGCGCCATATGTGAGCTAAGGAGAAAAAGAACAGGAATGTTGAACAATAGTCCAAAGCCCTCTTTCAAGATTAAAATAAAATTGTCTATTTATTTTAAAATTAAGGTACCAGAGTTGGAACAAAGAGCGAAGAAGGAAAGAATCACTGTTGCTTGAAGTCCAGTGTGAAGCTTCCACAGTCCGTGATGATCTGTGGTAATGTGCTGGTGTTGGTCCACTGTGTTTTCTGAAGCTTTTCAAGAAACTCTTGAGCACTTTGTGCAGCCCTCTGCTGACAAGCTGTATGGAGATTATATTCCTCAGCAGAACTCTGTACCTGCACGCACTGCTAAAAGTACCAAAAGCTGGTTCAATGAACATGGTGCTACTATGCATGATTGGCCAGCAACCTTGCCATGAACCCAGCAGAAAATCTATGGGCTGTTGTCAAAAGGAAGATGAGGGACACTACATCTAATAATACAGATGACCTGCAGGCTGTTATTGAAGCAACCTGGGCTTTCATTACACCTATGCACAACTGCTGGCTGAACGCCTTTATTCCACAATGCATTGATGTAGGATCACAAAAGTACTGCTTAGAAAGGAACATAGTTTTAAGGAATCTGACATTTGTGCTGAAAAAATCCTTTATTGATTAGTCTGCTGTTACATTGTAGCTTAAGAAAACATTGTATTTTAGCCTTTCAGCATCTTTAAGCCAATTTTCTTAAATGATATTAAATGATTGTGTCTAGTGTACACGTTTCAATTGACTGACCAAAATGATTAAACATTTTCACTTTTTTTATGTTTGGGCATCTTTGCAGTGACCTTAAGCCTTTGAAGTCTAGATTTATTTACAATTTTATGAAAAAGCATTCCTTAATTTTTTTTCTATTCATGATGATACTAAATTATGTGGTAGGTTGCAAATTAGCGACATAGGGCATAAAGGGCTTAATCAAGCCACCATGCGATTCCTCCAGTTACATCTAAACTCAAACCAGCCTCTAACAAGAAGTACAAATGTGACTTTAAAGTTTAAAAAGAAAAAAATTTGATTTAGAAAATAGCACCTTTTATAAATTACAGGGAAAAAACTGTTTTCATATTTGGATTGCTTGCAGAAATGATTTCACCTCAACTTTAGATGCTAAAAATTTCCTTGGGTGGTAGAAATGTAATATTGTAACAGTTTAAAAAAACACACACATGGAGAAACTTTAAAATAATATGAATGTTTGTTCAACTATTTCAAATAACAGGTTTAAGTTTACCTGCCTGCACATTCCAGGAAAATGCATGGAGCATTTAGATTTCCATTTTTTTTCTAAAAAAATATGCAAATGTGTTTACACCTCTGTGTTTGACTTCAATTTAGGAGCACACAGTTAATAGTAGGAGGGTTTTTCTTCAAAGGTAAGTTTGAAGTCATTTGAGATTTTCGCAGTCAGGCCAGATTGCTTGGTAAAGCATGTCGAGCAGCAAATAGACTCAATTGTTTGTGTCTTTATCTGCTTTAATCCACAGTAGGTGTTCCTAGAAGAAGTCATTTCGGAACAATCCAAGCAGGTATTTTGAGGATCAGTGGATCTGCAGCTTAAAGTATCCAAATAAAAGGATGTTTTGCTAAAAAAATTAGAAGATTAAGTGCAGTTTCATGTACTTTTATGATGGAATTTTTCACTTTGACTGATATATTTAAATCTAAATTCGTTTAGTTATTATTGTCTTTACAACTTTCACCTGCATACTGAATTACTTTCACTTGCGAGCGTCCTTTTTTTCCCTCCAGACTTGCGCTAAGATACTTATATAAGCTGACACAACATTAATTTTTTTTTACTTCAAGAAAATTTGCATGAAAATGCACGCCATGATGGTCAGATTGCCCCCAAACACAGTTACGAGCAGTTCTCCATGAGACACTGAGGCGCTGCTGCCTGTTTGCCACCTCTTGTCACTGAGCCTCTGTGGTATGCTGCAATTTACCGAGCCAACATGCATTTTTACTCATGAAATCGAGCATGCTCACTCGCTTCACCCTGTAATTACTGATTTTGTTGCATCACCTATTCGCACGGAAATGCGTTTCTCTCAGCGCTTTCCTGTCCAATCTACAATTTCTCCCATTGCATGAGAGCACTCCAACTTCAAACACCGCTCATCTTCCCTCAGCTTCACGATTCTTTTTTTTTTTCCACTTGCTTTTCAGTATGTTTTGGAGTCCCCTTTATTTGAGTAACCCAATTTGAGTAACCCAATCGTCTTCCACAGACGATATGGTCACCGCAAACTTTAATTCAATGGCTAAATTACATCAAGTATTCTTTCTGTCTTCTAAGGGGGTTTTAGTTTCATGTCTGAGACTGAAAAGAACTATTTATTACCAATCATTCATCTCTAGAATCTGCTTACTCCTGTTCATTGTCACAGGGTTGCTGGGGCCTACCCAGATACTGCAGGGCAAAGGCGGGGCTTGTGCAGGTTGCCAGTCCATCGCACAGCGACGTAAAGGAGAACTGGACGGAGTGTGACATCACCTATAGAAAATCATTTACTTCCGACTTTAATGAAATAATGTCAATTCAGTTGCCATTTTTTCCTGATATGGACGCCACCACTTTGGAGCTAGACGTCAGTAGGCAGTGACTGCTCCAAACTGGTCTGACTTATTGTTTCCATGGCAACCATTCTCGCCTATCAGGAGTGAACTGGTTTGAAGGCCACACCCCTCTTGGAAGAATCTGCCAATCACAGGTTTAGAACATTCGATGTGAGACCACATGCCTTTACTGAGGCATCCGGTTGGTCAGTTTATAATAAATTGAATGAATCACCATAAAGAAAAAAGAATCATGAAAAAATATTAGGGTTGACAAAAACATGTTAAAAAAAAGGGTAGCAGAGCAAGAATGGCAATTCTAACAAATATAATGACTGAGTAATACCTGTTTATTTCTCTATAGAAGTCTATGGGATTTTGGCTTCCTGTTTGGAACGTGTGTGTGTGTGGGGGGGGTCACTCAGTCCAGTTCTCATAGAGTCAAAGGTCACACCATAGGAGTGCAAGGAGAAAGGACCCACCTGGGATTTAAACCAGGATTTACTGTGAGGCAAGAGTGCAAACCGCTGCACACCATTACCAACAGTGAACAGAAAATAGAAAATGTGAATCAACCTTGGTGGGAGTTTAGCCTTTTCAGCAGCTACATCTGCCTTTCCCAGAGGAGTGAAGAGTTTTTTCACAAGTGCGTGACCTCATGAATGTATAGAAAACTGTAATAATAGCTGGCTTGTGTGGAGCGGATTATGCTGTGAGATTTATAAAAGGAAAGCAATAACTAAATAAACAATATATAAGAAACAATCATTTCTTGGATGGGAAAAAAGCACATTTTTCTGTTGGCGACCAATTCCTGGCGTCCCTGGTGCTCCATCTAAAATACTTACCTTTATTTTTTCATAGAGCTGAAATAAAACATGTCTGTTACAGCTGCATTAGAGGCACTGCTGTGCAAATTTTATTACCTCTGGATGGATGCGGGGAGCTGTGTCCCAGGTTTCCACTGTTTGTGGAAGATAAGTTAGCGGGCTGCTGGCAGTAGCTGCCGTCAACCATAAAGATGTAAGCCAGTTATCCCCTTGTCTCATCAGACTATCAGCAATACAGAAAAAAATCATTTTCAGAGCACGAATTGGTACCTTAATTCAGTGTTTTTCAACCTTTTTTGAGCCACGGCACACTTTAACCTTGATAAGAATCCCGCGGCAAACCAGCATCCAAAAATTAAGAAAAAAGGAAAAACTCATAGCCTGTATTGTTCTACAGCCCCTCCGCAATCTCACATGCATTTTTGTGATAATTGTGGCAGAAAAAGTTGGAAGTTGCAGCTGTTTTTTCTAAAAGATGAAAGAAAAGTTAAGTTAGAAGATTTAAAAACTGATGTGTTCATTGTGGTTTCAAGACGTTTAACAACAGATCTCATTGTGCGTTGAGACGCTGTAACTTTAACCCAATGCATCATGGGAGATGAAGTGTGAACAGCCACCGGTCGCAGAAAGACCAGCGTCTCTGAGCTTCATTGTTTTGTTCACTTGTTCCACGGTCTGACACCGGATTCTGTGGAAAGCTAAAGACAAGCTTTATCTGGTATTTTTGTTAGAACTGAGAGACTTTACGAGCTAAATCAGAACAAGGAAGTGAAGACTTTAACCACTTCTGATTGGTCAGACTGATGACATGTGATTAAGCCCCCAAGAATGATTGGTGGAGACAGTTAAAGGGGCGGGACTTTTCCAAAAAACAGCTGAAGCTGTGGCTAAATCGCAGTACCGTCATTCTTATCAAAGTGTCTTAAATAAAATAAAATAAACACAAATAAAAAGTATTTTATGATATTTTCATATTCCTAAGAATATATACTTTTGTATATATTCTTTCAAATGTGTGTCTGTCTAACTTGTCATTACTGTCTGTACATACTTGTGCCAAACTCCATGCTACTGTGACAAGGAAATTTCCCATTCGTGGGATTAATAAACAAAATCTATCTATCTATCTATCTATCTATCTAACTACTCAGTGTTTTATCAGGACCTGTTTGGATGAACACAGAGCTGACATCCTGGAGATGGTAAACGTTTTTAGATCAGTTAATGAGGGCAATTTCTCACGGCACACCTGACCATCTCCCACGGCACACTGGTGGAAAAACACTGCCTTAATTTATCTTGTTTTATGGAAACATTTTTTTAAAGGAAAAACTGTGTCGGTTGGTCAAAGCTTGTGATGTGATATGGTCATAAAAGGTGTGTTCTATCGGACAATCAAAGATATGTTTCTTTCCACATTTCTGCATAACAGCAGTGATAAACGTCCAACTGAACTATAGTCATCCCTAACTTCTGGCATCATATGTCACTTAAAAGTTTGATTACAGTGACATGAAAGCTTTTTTTAAGGCAAATTATAGATAGAACGAAGTCCAAATCTTATGCCAACCCTTTTTTTGTTGTCTTCTTGTTTCAAACTTGTGGCACAAACTGGACAAAAATGGCGGCCATGGATGAAGCTACTGCTGACCAAACAAACACAACCTATGACTAATTTATTATAAGCACTTTATCAACATGTGTGTCTCTCTGGAGTAAAAGTTAACACCTAGTTTTATGAAAACGAATCTAGGCCAGCATTTAGACATGGTGGCGGTACAATGATGATTGAGAACATTTTTTGGGCATCTAGACAGCTTGCCAAACTGACAATACCAGAAAATGTTTCATTCTCTTTGGAGTTGAGGACATTTTTAAATTAGAAGGTTGGTGATCAAAATACAACAAGTAATGGCTGAACATTTTTTGCTGCAAGATCTGAACTTCAATCTAATTAAAGTGGCCTGTCATGACCTCTAAGAAGCTATTCAACATGGGTTATACCGCATGTGACTCGCACTATAAGGTGCACTAAAATGCCTTCATCTTTTCCAAAAACGCATGTGATTTTTTATCATAGATAGACCTCAACTATCAGAGACAAAATGAGAAAAAAAAAATCCAGAAAATTACATTGTCTGATTCTTAAAGAATTTATTAGGTGGTCGTGGTGCAGTTGTAGGGTGGTCGACCTCTGATCGGAAGATTGTAAGTTAGATTCCTGCCAATATGTCGAGGTGTCCTTGGGCAAGATCCTGAACCCCACGTTGCCTCTGGTGGAAGGTTGCCGCCAGTGTTCGGCAGAGGAGCTGCCTTCAATGTGTGTGTGTGTGAGTGGTGACTGTAAAAGCGCTTTGGGCCTTTGAGGACGGTAGAAAAGCGCTATACAAGTGTACGCCATTTACCATTTAAATTATGATGCAAAATAAGTATTTGGTCACCTATAAACAAGCAAAATGTCTGGCTGTCACAGACCTGTAACGTCTTCTGTAAGAGGATCTTCTGTCCTCGACTAGTTACCTGTATTAATGGCGCCTGTTTGAACTTGTTATCTATATAAAAGACACCAATCCACAACGTCAAACAGTTACACTCTAAATTTCACTATGGTCAAGACCAAAGAGCTGTCTAAGGACACCAGGAACAAAATTGCTGACATGCACCAGGCTGGGAAGAATGAATCTGCAATAGGTAAGCAGCTTGGTGTGAAGAAATCAGTTGTGGGAGTAATTATTAGGAAATGGAAAACATGCAAGACCACTGATAATCTCCCTCCATCTGGGGCTTAAGATCTCACCCTGTGCGGTCAAAATGATCACAAAAAATGGTAAGCAAAAATTCCAGAACTGCATAGGGGGGCCTAGTGAATGACCTGCAGAGAGCTGGGACCAAAGTGACAAAGGCTACCATCAGTAACACACTACGCCGCCAGGGACTCAATCTTGCAGTGCTAGATCTGTGTCCCTGCTAAAGCCAGTACCGGTACATGTGCAGGCCCGTCTAAAGTTTGCCAGAGACCCTGTCCCGGATGAGCAAAAGAAGATGGATGGATGAATAGAATATACCAAAAATCGAAAGTAGACCGCTGCGCCTTATTATCTGATGCGGAAAATATGATAATTGAAAATACAGTTTGGTATGAAGGGGTCTAAGATCTAGCGATCTCTCTCTGTTATTCTGTAAACTCTTGATCAGTTTCACACAAAAAAAAAAAACTCTAAACATTTTTTCTACATCTGACAAATTAGGATTTAGAATCATGGCTCTGACATTAACTGACTTTCCATGTGTGCTGACTGACACTGTAGACTATATAGAGCTTCTGAAATCTACCTGTTTAAAAAAAAAACATCTGTGTCACGTCAACACACAGAGATGGTGAGGCTGCATTTCAAGCCTCTGAGATGAACCATCACTTAATCAATCACAAGACCAGACCGCAAATTTCAGTGCATTGACTATGGAACAGGAGAAACTCCCGAGCATAAAATCAGTGGCATGTCATGCACATGGTGCAGCTGTTTGTACCAACAAACAAGACAAAGTAAAAAGTCTGCAGGACATGCAGCAAACATAAATGAAACAGACACAAGCTGCGGCTCAGAGAGAGGATGATGACATTTTTTAGAGGAAACACATTTTTAGATGTTCGTTCTGATTCCGCACTCGTGTCTTGACGCTGGCATCTCTAATCAAATCTGCCAAATCAAATCCTGCCATAAAACATCTTGTTCGCACAATTGGTCCTGAGCTTCTCTGTAGGACTCACACTGCTTGGATTTGTTGAAGGAATTTTGTGTCAGTTGTAAAATGAAGAAATGTAATCACCTCCCTCATCAAGATTTATATCAGTGCCTCCAGCAGCCTTCTTTAAGGCATATAGACTTGATCTAAGTAGTCATAATCATCCTCATTTTCATTACCCACTTGATCCTGTCCTCTTGAGTGTTAGCTCGTGTCTACATCAGCTGATATCATAATGATTTATGCTGCATAATTTAAAAATACCCTTCTGTGCCCCCATATCCACAGCTAAAAAGAAGATACATGCCACTCTATTATTAAAAGTCTTGAAAATATTTTTTCAGAATGCATATTCTTGTAAGCCATTATGCAAATCGGTTTTATGCATTACTTTCCTTTTTCTTTCCTTTTTCTTAAACTTGGAAACTTATTTCTTAATAAGTTTCCAATTGCTCATGCACAAACTCTTAATTGGTTTTTATAAAAGCAGACGGGATTTTTGGCTGGTAGAACGTGTGGTTGATAAGTATTCAACCTCTTGGTGGAACCATGTGAGCATGCACCCAGATCGATACAGCAGAAGTTTCTGTTTCCTCTGCAGCAAAATTCATTACAACAGCCGACATTTTCACAAACCAGCAAGCCAGGTAATTAGGTAACTAACTACGTAACACTTGCTACAAGCGTAAACACAGTGCTGCACACAGTGCCCTCATTAAGTGCATGTAAATGCACTGCCGTAATAAAAGAGTGAATGCAATTCAATTCAATTTTCAATTCAATTTTATTTGTATAGCCCAAAATCACAACAACAGTCGTCTCGATGGGCTTCGAAGTAAAACATGAAATCAAAAGGATCACGAATACAAAGAGTTCAATAGAAAAATACTAAAATGAACTAACAAACTGACTAAGCTATACTGGCATCCCTGCCCTTAGACCCCCCTTCGCGGTGCAGTGCAGCAGATGTGCAGAATGCACATCTGCTGCACTGCTGAAAACTGTGTCAGCTGGAGTGCTCGTGTGATATGCGGTTGGGTTTAGCTCTCTCTGCAACAATGCTTCTAAGAGGCGGGACGACAGCCATCACCGCTGCTCGGCTTGCATGTTGCAGCTAAAGCTGCCTCTCCACCTGTGTCGGAGGCTTGGAGGCATCGCCCCTCGCCGCATGCCGAGCGGCGGGTTGAGCTAACAGGGGCTCCGCTCGGGCTCAAAGCCCACCACCCACCCGACAGACGATCGTCCCGGCACGCTGTCAACATCAAGTCCTTTCATTCACGTTGAAATGTTCGCAAAAGCTGACAGAACTTCACTGAGTCTGGAAAGGAACATTTGTCTTAAAAAGGGCACGCTGGAGGAAACTGGAGGAAGTGAACAGACTGACAGTCACTGTCAGTTTCAAACTGGTAAACCAAGGTTGTAAGGAATGACAGGAAAAATGTTCACTCTACTATGATAATACTAACAGATAATAAAAAAGGACCTCTGATTGTCTGGACTGTTTCTGAATCTTCACAATATCCCAAGGGGTTGACCTATACAGATGTTGAGGGTTTTTGGGTTGTCTGGGCCTATGTAGGGTCGTAGTGAGAGGATTTGGCGCAATTTCATCATCTACCTCACTTCTGGGTTCTTGCGTCACTCACTCTAAACTCTAAACGCCACTCATCAAGTATGCCTTCATTGTAAAATTCCCCGCCTTCTTTTCTCATTCAATCACAATCGTATTTCTGTTTTACTTTTCATAAACATTTATCTCTATACATTCCAGACGGTTTTGCCGGCCTTCCACCGCCCTGTTCTGCACCGGGACCAATACTATGTTGTGGACTGACCTTCAACGTCTCGGCTCTGGGGTTTATCTATCTATGGTCCAAACTTACCCCACCAGAGTAAAGACGTCATCTGCCCAGAGCCTAACCTCCAAAAGACTATGGACTATTTCATTTTTGTATCACAAATAAATCTTTATTATTCCCATTCCAAAGAACTCATCTTATTGAAATGTAAGTTGCCTGCACTTATCACATACAGGTGATGCTGTCCTAGGGTGCTCCTATGCCACACACTAGCTGTTTGTAAGGTGAGCATTCTGGCTCCTTACCAACAGCGTGGGAATGCTGGACGAGTGCTCATTGGACGCCTGTAGGATTTCCACAAAAACTACACTCTGATTGTCCTAATTTTTAAATTCTAACAGCTTTTGTAAGATTTTGTAACTTTTAGAAATAGTTTATTATTTACACAAACCCCTTTTATTTTTCTTCATTGTGAAAGTCTGCCCTCAACTATTAAGGTGTTTGTGAGAAAGTTTGTTTCTCGATAATTGTCTTAATTATAGTATAATTGTTGACACAGACACAAAATTTTCAGGCGTACAAAACCAGCAGTACCAATGCTGTGTCTGGCTTTTTGAATAATAAAGCACTTCTTTTGCATGGTGTTAATAATTATATAAAACCAACAAATAGATTTTTTAAACAACTAATGGCAGCAAAAATAAAAAACTTCTACTTTTTACCTATTTAACATAATTGTTACAACATTTCTGATACTTTCTGAAGCATTTCTGCCAAAGCTACAAGTAATAATAATAGTAAAAGCAGATAAGCAAGTGAAAGTCTTTAAATTTATCTGCACAAACCTAGTGCCTTTAGAATATAGTGATTTCACAAAGGCCCTGGCATCAATGAGCATTTGTGCAAAAAGTTGAATCTCAGTTGCACCCTTTAGCCCTACTCCTTTGGCTACCTCTTGAACCGCAGATCAGCGGTTCAACTAAAAATGGAAGAACAAGGACGGCACTCCAGAGTTATTTCAACTCTACAAAACTACCCTTCATTTTTTCCCCTGAGAGGAGTCCGCCTCCAGCGTCCGTCCAGGATACATAAAGTTTGAAATGAGAAACAAAAAACCTGGGGTAGCTCAGTTTTCTTTATATACATGTAGACCTTCAAATGTATTTAAAAATAAAGAGCATATACTACTAAATAAGGTTTAAATGGGAGAAAGATTCCTGCAAAAATAGTACTTACAATTAGGGCTGGGTTGATAAAAGCCAATCTATATAATAATTTGAATCAATCCAAGCTTAACAAATCAATAATTCATCCACAATAGTAGAGATTGATCTATTATGCCTTTACTTTTCCGGTGATGTAACGCACAAAAAAAGTGAACCCAAACTCCACTAGCTTGATGCTAATGTCTAATGGAATTTCCCATAGGGCAGCTAATGCTAACACTCAGTCGACCTAAACAGACATTGCTGACTAAATGAACAGCTTTATATAACACATATATATCACAGGCATGAATTTTCCAGTCTTTTAAGGAAACATTAAGCATTTGTGGTCTAACGCACAGATTTTTGCTCAAATCTTCTGGATTAAAGTGTAATGCTATAACGCGAGCTCCACCTAGTGGACAAACTGAAACGCCCTCCCGGAGAGGAAGAATTTCAATCGCATTGGTTTATTATTTCACTTACAAAGTTTACAGTATGTGAACCTTATTAGATTAATATGAATATCTTCCAAACATATATTGATTGTTAATGTATTTCTCTACAAATATATCTAAATGTGTAAACAGTGTAAATTCAAAATCGAATCAAATCGACTGCATCAAAAGGACAATTGTTAATCCAATCGATCCAGGCTCTGGTGAATCGAATTGAATTGATTCTGGAAATCATTGGTGATGCCCAGCCCTACTGATAAAGTAGCTAAATGGAATAGATGACCATCTCAGATCTCTACCCCAAAAAAAAGAATCTCAAACTTACTTATCAATCATTTGTTTAAAAGCAGTCTTAAAAGCAGTGTTAAGGTAACATTAAACAAAAGATGGTCTATTCCTGATATTATCCAATTGACATTTCTGCTTGTAGCTTAAGTAGCAGTTTTGCTCCCAAAAACCAACAATAAGAAAAGGACAACATTCACAAAAACAGGCAGAGGTGAAGTAAAATAAATATGGAATTACTCAACAAATGAATTGTTAAACAAGAAAACCAAAAGGTTTAATGTTTTTGCTGCTTTGCTGGTTTCCTCCCATTGTGTGTCTCCTGGCTCCTGGCTCCAGTTTTAGAGGATTAGTGTGCACACATCACAGATCAGAAGCATCAACTCAAAGGTTTAATAGAACAAATTAGCAGAAAGTGCAACTATATTTAGGCATACCTCTTTGCATTAAGACTGGCTGTGAGCAGTCTGATCCAGATTGTCTATCAGAACCATCAGCAATTTTTTTACCTGCTAATCTGTAGAAGACAACCTATGGTACCAAAACACCGACAGGGGCTGAGCGTACTTCTTGACCTGCCTCTGACATCCCAGATTTTTTGGAGCTTTGCCTGCAGTATGGAAATGATACGAGGCCTAAACAATGCTGCAACTTTGGCTTTGCAGACCAGTCTAACATGACTTGTTTATTCCTATTGCTACGTTCACATCGGACATGTTACGTGCTTTCAAGAACGCGCTAAATGTGCACTCTTGAACACGCTTTGAGCCCATAGTGTTCACAGTGGACAAGCAGGGACGAGCGTCCTCTTTTTTTTTATTTTTCTACTGTTTACTAGCTCATTTCCACCACCTATAGTTGTTTTGTTATACATCTAAACCTGACAGTCATGATTATAAACATCCAGCACCCTGTTGCTTTATGATGCTACATGATTTTACCCCCCCCCCCCTATAATCATAGAATAAAATAAACATCCCTCTCTCTTCTTCCCTCCTTTTCTTATCCGTCCGGTCCAATAAAAAACGGTTACAAATATTTAATATGAATAAAGTTTAGCCTAATTACAAAAGAGATTTATTCAAATATACATCTGGTAATTCAGAAGATTCATAACTCCCTGTTGTAAGAGTAAAAATATGTCCAACACAAGAGCCCTCCAGCTCTCATCTGTTTGCTTAGCTGTTGGTCAGGACAAGTAAAAAGAATAAAATAAAAAATGAATTAAAAAAAGGCTCCATCCGATTGGTCAACAACGTGCAGGCGTTCATCTGATTGCTCAAATGCATAAATGGATTTTTTTGACTTGTTAAACACTTCAAGCTGCCATTAGATTGTTTTACAACATTTAAGATAAACATTTATTGCAATTTTCGCCGTCTGTGAGATATGCATATTATACAGCTTGATATAGCGATAACGACAAATTTACAATTTACTATGTAGGCCTACTTGGAACAAAATGTTGAAACGGTGCAAGTCTTGCTCAAGGCTTTTTCTTTGATAGCTCTATTCCGATATATGAAAGACTTTGTGTCATTTATTACCGGTCAAAAACTCCAATTATGAATTTCTCTTCATGATCAATTTTTAAACAGTTGGCCCTTCTGTGAAGAAAAAGATATGCCATTCATACATCACTACATAATCCAAGTTCTTGACTGGTCAAAGTTTGACCCGATTTAACTTTTAACGCGCGTTCATTGAACGCGTTTTGTTTACGGAGCCTGAAAACAGTCATGGAAACTTGTGTAACAACACCAGAGCTTTGAATGCAGAAGCTGGAAACGCACATTTAGTTAGTTTCGTGGTTGCTTGAATGTGCGTGTGAACGTAGCTTGATGCAAAACCCTACTTTCAATAGCAACTGTACTACGAGATGGAATACAAACTTGTGGAATACAAGTTTTCAAACAACCTGTATAAGTTCTGATATTTAACTCATAAATGCAGTTTTACCTACAAAAAAGGGATCAGATAAAAAGGACATAAACAGGCTTTTTAAAGGTACAAGACACATCGCCAAGGGTCATTGCTACAACAAGAAAACCTTCCACCAAACACATGAATTCTTACTTTTTGTGCTAAAGCATATAATGACCTCCTCTACTTGCTCGGGCTTTTTCACTTGCTAAAAACTGTTTTCAGCAGCTGGTGATCAAGGCCTTGATCTCAAACAGCTGGTTGTCCACAACACACAGATGACCCTTACAATGTCCTTACAATCACTGAGAATATTAGGAAAGGCTAACCATCATCCTTGAAAGCCCATGTTCCAGGCGAAGACTCTGACATCCATAATCCCTAATCAAGAAGTCCTGACACCTTGTTCCTCAGAGGGCTTTAATTGCAATGTGCTTTGTTTGACTACTTACCATGGAGCAGCTAAATGTTCTGAACAGACCGCACAAGAACTGTCCTTCATTACACAGCTACCACATTCACTCGTGCATCTTACGCCCATAATAGGCATTTCATTTTGGAACATTTCATAGCTTTTATCAGCAAAAAAGCTGCATTTCTTGAAAAAAAAAGAACAGAAGAGCATCAAACTTTTAAACAACAAGAAACCAAGAAATATCAGACAAACACACACAAAGAATACGATTGAGGTTTTAGTATTCAAGTTCAGTCTGTAAAAACAAAGGCCTATCCAAAAAGGAAAAAAAAGATTAAGGAAATATGAAACACCATCAGAGAGTTCACTCATCCTAGATATTCAAAAAGACCAACAAAGTATTTTTTCATTTAAAAAAAATTTTTTTTTTTACTTTAAAATATGAATATACCTAAAAGCTGTATAAAAAGGAACTTCACTCCCAACTCTCAAGAAATCCTGAAATTTCAACTGAGATGTACTTTTCTCTCCTTGTGAAGACATTTCGGGTAGGAAATATTAATGGCACCATTGTTCTCTCCTTTACTTTGGTGACTTTACCAGGAGCCATTCTTCAACACTAACATTGCTTGTGGAGCTCAGTCATTCGTACTGTACACTGGCGACTAATGATGGATATGTTTGCCCTTGAAATATCAGTTAATAAGCAGCTATGGTGTGTCATCCCTGGCTGGACCATTCCAGTGCTGTCAAATTATATCTTCAGGACCATGCTTTGAGAAAAAACGTAGAAAACTAGGATCTTCTTCACTACATTTTTTTTTTTTGCACAGACACAAGCACAGACTCCTGTGTTTCGGCAGTTTTTGCAGTAAAGCATCTCGGCTTAATCATGGGCAACAGCTGCTTCGGGATAAGAAAGCTTTTCTGAAATCCAGTGGATGCTGACATTGATTCCACAAAGACCCCTCTCGTACAGGTAAAAACACACAAGACAAACGCCTTCATGTACAAAGCAGCCGCGGGCGAGGTTAAGATTGCATTGGCAATACAGCATCAAATAAGATTCCTCATGCATACTGTAACACATTAGCATGAAGGTGCTCCCCAAGAGAGCTTCTTAAAAGCACAGTTTGAATTGAAATAAACGACCGTGCCGGTGCTTATCAGCCAATCCTCAATCCTGTGCTCCATTGGTCACCTATCAGCGACTGGTGCTCCAGAGATTACCGCAATTTATGGACAGTCAGAGATATATGACTTACTGAACGCCAGCGTCCACGTGAATCTGCCAGCTGTGCCAGCGTGACACAGTACAAAAGGGAAAACAAAACGCTAGCGGGACTCCTTCGGAGCTCAAGTCTAACAATGTCGTTTTTAGCAGCTGGAATCATTCATTACCCTTCTTGTAGGAGAGCCGAATGACTATTAGCCTGAAAAGATTAATGCCCCTTGAGGTGAGAGTAATGGTGGTATGAAAGAGAAAAATTCATTGAGTGATCTGCAGCTAGGATGGCGTGCGATCTCAGCTGCGCCGTCAGAGTCGATGACAACAGATCTGATGCAAGTTCAATAAAAACATTTCAACCTCGAAGCATGTCAAAAATGTTTTTTCCTTTTTTAAATTCAAAAGTTGCTGGCTGCAAGGTGATGTAGATGAGGCATATTAAAAGGCTGACAAGACAGTCAAGGTAAATCTTTAACCTTCCTTGTCTCCTCACAGTTTTAGTAAGCACAAACAGGTTCTTCTGCCCGTATCTTTAAAGGTATAACCAGAAAATAGAGTCTGTCTTTTCCACTGATGTATTTATCTCTTCCCTGTATTTGTTACCAAAGCATTAAAGCCCAAAAATCCCACGGCTGTGCAGAAGAAATGCACAGGAATGTAATAATTTATAGTGAAAATGTTTAAGCCTTTACAGGCAGTTAGGCTTCCTAATTCGGAAACTGTACCGTCATTAAGCTTTCATGATCAGAAAAGTACAGTCTTCATCATGACATAACTGTACGGCTATTTAAGTGCTAGATGATTTCTGCCGACATTCAAATACTAATTTAAAATTTAACTAACTACAGCTGAGACTCATTTTTCCTTCGAGTACATGCTCCCAATCAGAGCTGTGAGTTTGAGCCTTGTTGCATTGCTGTGCTTCAAGCACCCTTAACTGCATAATGGAGACCCAGACAGGCTCATATTGTGTGTTATATATCTGGTGGGCACTGATTATGCTGGCTTGGCAAATTTTGGTTAACACTGCAACTTCAGCCTCCTTTTGTCGTACCGCTGCACAGCGCCAAAGATGGATGGGTTCAAATACTTACATCTGCAATGTAATGCTACACTTTGTCCAAAAACACCCTGAGTGGGAGAGGAAAAAAAGGCAGCACTGCTTTATTTATAAGTCACTTATATGTCTTAGGTTGAAGATGTCACTTTTAGAGATAAAAATGTTTATTTTTCTATGTGGCATGTTTAATTGCAGGACAGGTCAAATATAAAATATGACATCTTACATAGATGTTTTTCTGCTCGTTGCTATCCTGATAAAAAAAAAAACTAGAACCATCAGAGATGTTCAACTGTAACATGTACCATCTACATGAGGTAAAAAGAAAATAAAACTACAAAAAGGGTTGCTTTCACACTGCACTGTTTGGTCTGACCCATACACTAAATAAGAGTTTGGCAGGTGTGAAAGCTTAAGGCTGAGTCACAACTGCTCTTACAGGTGGGTGGCCCCGTCTACAGGTTCAAGCTAAAATGTTCATGCACATCAGACACACCTGCGCTCCTCTTAAGATGTGGCTGCTCCTAACTATAACCCTCCACGGTCCAGACAACCCAAAACCCCGCAGCACCCGTATGGGTCAACTCCCGTACTGATGCATGTGATTAAGGCTTTGTCTGAACTCCAGCAAGTAAAAACAAAAGAGAAATGACTTCTGACGATGTTTGTCAATAAAAAGAAAGGAAGTAAATCACTAAATGCGACTGAAGGAAGAACTTGGCACTACTAGCATCTTAATTATCTCAAAGTGTGAACCCAAATGAGCACAAATCATGAAAAGTTTGGAAGCGTTTGGTCAATTAACACGGAGAAGAAAATACACCGAGTCGCTGCTGTAGCTGAGTTTCCAGTTGGCTGTGAAAGCTAACCAGACTAATTGAAGGTGTACATTTCTTCTGCATTCCCTGTCAGACCATGACTTGAAAGTAGGCCTCCACAATAAATCGCAAAGTTATCGTTATCACAATATCAAGCTGTGCAATATGCATATCGCAAAAGACTGTGTGAATCAATAAATAGTTACCTTAAATGTGCTAAAACAATCTTATGGCAGCTAGAGGCACTTAACAAATCAAATAAATCCCTTTATGCATTTGACCAATCAAATGGACTCCTTCACATCTTAGACCAATCGGATGGAGCCTTTTATGTTAGATGTTCGTCTCCTATGTAGATGTGGGTCATTTGGAATGTAATTTTTAAACTGTTGCAGTGAAATGGAAATTATGTTTTTGGTTGTTTTGTTATTTGGTCAAATTCGCAATATTAATCACTAATATCGCATATCGCACGTTTTCCTCATATCGAGTAGCCCTACTTGAAAGTGACAGTTCTCCATTGTACTCACCTCAACCTGCAGCCCTGATGCTTATAATTTAAAGCATCATGGCTACCCCCTATACTGCATTACTTTTAACTTGTGTATTTACCATAAGATTGTATTTTGTACCATTTCAACAAATAAAGAATGGAAATAGTGGAAGAAATGTTTGACATGCTTGTCCAAAGCCTAAAGTGCTCTGTTTGCTTTTAACATATTCAACGAACTTGAGCAAAGATTTTCAAAGACACAGATTTCTCCCAGAGTAGCTGCAAGCATGGCAGACTCCAATGACAACCTCTGCTGAATCCCAACAAGCAGTCTGCTTACAGAAAATTACAGATCACCGTTCGTTCCTTTCCACCCACTTTACCACCTGCAGTTGAAAATAACAGGCAATTTCTCTGTCTATTATTTCACAGATACATAGACCAATCAAGCTTTTCAACTCTGTTGACAGCTGCCACTGTATATGCAAATTACACATTTTCTTTTTACATATTTCCGTGTCTATATTTGCACCTTAATGGTATGGACAAAAGCTTATCAACTTCGGTGGTTGTTGCGGTTGGAGGTGGGCATACAAAAAGCAAACGTTTTTTGTGAATTTGATATTAAAATCGGCTGTAACCCAACAGGAGCACTGGGTGGGTGATTTGTTTTGCATGTACAACCAGCATCAATATTAAACATGCTAATTAAACAACTGCACAGTTATATGTACAGTTGAATGTTATGTTATGTTATTAAATAAAAAAAAAAGCTAAAATGATTCCAGCAGGGTTTTTATATCCCTGCAGCTACCCTTCAAAGCAAGTGGCACAATGACCCAGATTGTGGTTTAACCAACAGCATGCTGTTGGTGTAACAACTCCCACTGTGTGGCCCCTGGCTCTCTGACATATTGCGTGCTGGATTTCAGTCACTTCTCGATTTTGTTTTGAGTAAAGTTCATTAGAAACAAAGCATAAATAATGAAATAACCCCATCCTCCCCAAAGGTCTTAAGAGACAAAGATCTCAACTGTGACCTTTTTATTTTTTTTTTTGTCTCCACGATCCAGAGACATAATCCCTATTTGGCTCTGCAGCTGGCATCCGACTGAGTCACGCGTCAACCATGATTAGAAGCAGCAGTGGTCCGCGGGCCCCGTTCCTCTGCCAGAGCCAGCAGTAGAAAAGGCCAGGGCCACCACTCTCAGTCTTTGGTTATGACCTTGATGGGGTATGATAGAGAGGAAGTGACACAATTCGCCATGCCACACAATATCTGTAGCCCTCCTCTGCCACAGCATGTACGCTCCAGCTATTGAGCTGAGACACAAACACAGAGGACCCACACACTCACACAGACACACACACATGACGAATACTTCGCCCTCATGTTATTTCAAGCAGCCTCTCCAGTCATGTCAGTCATCTCTCCTTGCATCTCGGCTGGTGCTTTTTTGCACCATCCGTACTGGTAGTAAGAGGCGCTTTAAAAGACAAAGGCACAAATGAATTCAAACACTAAGCTGAATGTGAAGTAATGTGATGTGCCATGCAGCCAAATACTATTAAGAGCTATAAAATAATTTAGAGATTTATTTGAAAATAAACTCATATATTAGGATGTTGTTGCAGCAGCAGTGATGACGCTCTTCCATTTTTTTAAAATGTAAAGTCTTCCAAAACCCTGAAATATCTGTGGAAGAACTAATGGAGGCGGATGTCTTATAGGTAAAGTCATGGCAACATAAATAATGGTGTAGATGGCGCTAAAGGGCTACAAAAATAACTGCAGAGTGCGAGGAAATTCTTGGCAGCAAAGGATTTGGTCAAAAAAGACACATTGTATTTTTCGCATTATCAGGTGCACTTAAAAGCCTTCATTTTTTTTAAATAAACGAAACTACGCCTTATGATCCGGAGCACCTTCTATATGGATTAACTGTGGTTGTGTTTACTGATGTTGAACAGATTTTGAGAAGTACAAAGAGCTCTGTCAAAACATTTGGTTGCTTGTGAATACACTAATGCAGTTAACATGTAGATGTGACTGACTGTTTTATTTGTTTGTGTTTTTTAATGTTTTTTTTTTTACGTGTTACGCCCGGGAGTTAGCATAGTCACAGCAACGTTTGTTTTAGCAGTATTAGTCTGTTTTTTTTTTTTTATTTTAGAAATAGGAAATTCTGTGACGGACTTTATAATCCGGTCTGTTTTTATTTATTTTTTTTAATGACAGTGCACCTTTTACAATCTTATTTATGGAATAATTCTGGTTGTCCTTACTAATGCCAAAGCGATTTTGAGTTTTATACGTCACCCTGTCAAAATATTTGGTTGGATGTTATTGTGAAGCGTGTACTCATGTATGTTACATGTTACTAGCAAGGTGGGGAGTTAGCGTAGTCACAGCAACATTTGTTGTCGCGGTATCAGTATGTTCTTTTTGCAAACAAGGTTGGGATTTACAGGTATTGTGAATACGCTAAGGCAGGTAACCCTTCTAACATGGCTAATGTTATATTTCTATCTTTTTTTCTCACGTAATGCGCCTTATAGTTTAGCACAACATAAATTTTAAAATAGACCATTTATTGACAGTGCATCATATAATTCGGTGCGCCTTATAAGGCCCACTTAAAAGCCTTAATTTTTTTTTTAAACAACATTATGCCTTTTACAATTCAGAATGTTTTATTGATGGATTAATTCTGGTTGTGCTTACTAATGTTGACATGACTTTAAGAGGTATAAAGCGCCCTGTCAGCATGTTTGGTCAGGTATTATTGTGAATGCACAGAGCTAACGTGTAGCCGTGGCGGACTGTTTTCCTTTTTTTTATGTTACTAAGAAGGTTGGAGGTTAGCGTAGTCACAGCAATGTTTGTTTACGCGTATCCGGATGTCTGTTTCAGTTAGCCAACTTGTAGAATTCCAAACAAATTCTAGAATTATTGTGGACGCAGTTAATAGTCTGACTGACATGCAAACGTATCTCACATCTCTTTTGTATTGCGTTATGCACCTTATTAGGGCTGCACAAAATGAAGAAAACTCACAATATGCGATATTAGTGATCAATATTGCGATAACGATATAACTTGCGATACATGAACAAATAGCAAAACAACCGAAAACATAATTTCCATTTCATTGCAACAGCTTAATTTAAATAACAGTTAACCCTCGTCTACATAGGAGGCAACATCTAACATAAAAGGGCTGCATCTGATTGGTCAAATTTATAAAGGGATTTAATTGATTTGTTAAAGACTTCAAGCTGCCATGAGATTGTTTTAGCACATTTAAGATAAACATTTATTGCAAATTCTCGCCGACTTTTGCAATATGCGTATTGCACAGCTTGATATTGCGACAACGATAAATTTTGCAGGCCTACACCTTATAGTTCGGTGCGTCTTTTATATATCATAAGTTTGAAAATATACCATTGATGGTGTGCCCTATAGTGTGGAACATATGGTATACATGGGTGATGGGAAGTAAAAATATAATGGAAGAGAAGTCCATACAAAGAATTCTGGAGTGTAAAGACAAGAGCTCCCACTGCATGACAAAACCCCACACTCTCACTGCTGCATGAAAGTCTAATCCTAAGCACAGAAAGTCATGATCCATCTTGCACACATCCATTGTTCGTCTTTTGCGATTGAGAGCCATGCAGTCAATGTGCCTCTCATTAGTTAAGCCAAATGGCTTAGCAAAGAGAGAGACAGTGTTTCAAAGAGGCCCGCCTGCTCCAAATGTGCCACGTCTGTGCGCTGTCCAACACGCTTTTTCACGCCGCGTGCAACGGCGGCCAGACCGGCGAGCGTCGCCTCCTCCTCACCTACGACGCACGACTCCATTCTTCCCGTCTCGAGGAGTGCAGAAACAAATTGGGCCTGGTTACAGCTGGGGGAGGAATTTGCAAAGCAAATTGCTTTGCAGAAGGTGAAGGAGGGGCAGCAGCACTCCGGTGAGTTGAGCAGCAGCACAGTCGCCGGGCACCACCCCTCAATTTTGGGTAAATTAATCTAATTATAGAGGAAAACATCAAGCTCTGACCTGGCTCACTACTTTTTAATTATAGCCCCATCCTAAAAAAAATGTAATGAAAAACATCATAGTAGCAACCATGCATCTTAAATGAACAATAGATAAGATTAGAAACCATTATCTGCTAATCAATGCTGATGGGCTACTCTAATGTGAGCTTTAGGAAAGATAATGTTCTGATTTATTGACACAAGGGCTGTATAATTCACTCTAATTAGGTCAAATATTCATTTATTTGTCAAATTTGCATTCCACAATCCAATTCTATTGCTGGCAAAAGTCCATTTTTGGTTTTAATAGAAAAGAGGTGGAACTTGTATATGTTTTAACATTGAATTTTGAAAATAAATAAATAGATAGATAACACAAAACGTGTTGGTTTTTTTCTAGAAAACAAATGAAATGTGTTCAAATGGAAATCCATAAATTTGTTGGCTCCATTTTTCCATGATGATATTATATTGACTTAACTTTTTATTCCTCCCACTGTGAGGAGTTGGACTCCATCTACCATCAAGATCCCCACCACCTCCACCCACCCCCACGTTTATACTGACCAGTCTTTTGGCACACAACACCAAATCTCTCTCAATAATACATGGACTCCCTGAAGCCTTTTACAGCAGAGAGGGGCCTCTGCGTGCAGCTCCACCTCAACTTCACTTTCACACCCCCCCCCCCCCCCCCCCCTAAAAACCTACACCTACGGCGGCCGAGACGCCATGTGGCACCTGGCGAAGGCGAACACCCCCCCCCTCCCCCGCCAAGGTGCAGCATCTTTTTTTCTTCCTCTCTTCCATGATGGGAAGAAAAAAGAAAAAGAAAAAGCCCCCACCGCTTGTGCTACATGTCAGGGCATGTCTTCCGGCACACCGTCCACACAAAGTGGGGCTTCTGAAAAACCCACACCCGATGACCTCCACCCACCTCAACACCACCAGCATCATGAGAACACGCGAAGACGGAGGAGAAAAGAACCACACACACACACACACACACACCACAAGAGAAGTGTGTGGAAGTGGGGAGCAGCAACATCACCGAACTAGAAAACAAACACTGGCTTTGGAGGAATGAGGGGGGGCGGGCATTAAAAATCTATCTATCTCCACACCAATTCCCGCCGTCCAGAAGGTCGTTTTGTGTGTTTGTGTGTGGGAGGTGTGCAGTGTCGTTTACCTGAGCAGCATCCAGCAATCCGACACACATGGAGACGCGGAAGGTTGGATTATTCCGTAAGAATGAAACAAAAACACAAATGAAGACGCAGATTCCCCCCCTCCGACTGGCACGCGGGAGAAGAGCGGGAAAAAAGGGGGGGGAAAGCGAGCTTCGTCTGTCTTCAGGAGAGGAGGGGAGAGAAAAAACCGCTGTGTCTTCTTATCGTCAGATGTTGCTGTGTCGATGGAGGCAGGTAGGGGGGGAAGCCCAGAGCTGCTCTGAGCAGACAAAGATGCTTTCTCTCCTCCGCCACACGGAGGGCAGCAGCAGCAGCAGCTGTCAGCTTCCACTCTCCAACAGTGATAGTTTTTTAAGGAAGCGTTTCGTTTGGGGTTGAGGGCGTGGTCACACACATCTGCATCAAACTTAAGTGCTAGCAGAAGGATCAAACACACAACCCAACTTCTGTTTTATTCTTTTTTTCTATTACCGATATTTCATTGTCTTGTTTTTCTTGTAGTAATTTATTTGTTTGTTTGTTTTTTGTGTTAATTTTCCTTTTTTAAATGTTTTTTAATGAGTGTTTCAATTTAATCACTTTTTATTCTTAATTTATATTTTAAGATGTTAAATATTCATTTTTTTCCTCTTTTATTTTTTCAGGAGTTTTATTTTTTAGTTTTATTTTTTATTTTATTTTATTTTTTACTGTAATGTTTTGTGGTAAATTCAGTATTTTCTATTTTTTTCTTGTTTTTCTTTTATTTTTTTAAAAATTTTGTTTTTAATTAATTTTTTTCTTTTCTTTCTTCATTTTATTTTTCTTTTGTTTTATTTTTTGCTTTTCTTTGTCTTATTTTTTAATTTTATGTTTTTTTAATTTTTAAGTTTTACGTAATTTTGTTTGTATTTATTTATGTTTTTCTTTTATTTTTTTTTTGTTTTTACTGTTTTTTTCCTGGTTTTACTTAGGTTTTTAAAAAATTGTGTTAATATATTTTATTTTCTCTTTTTATTAGGGCCCGAGCACGGAGTGCAAGGACCCTATTGTATTTACTCGGATTATTAGGGCCCGAGCACGGAGTGCAAGGACCCTATTGTATTTACTCGGATTATTAGGGCCCGAGCACGGAGTGCAAGGACCCTATTGTATCTGTTAGGTTTATTAGGGCCCGAGCACGGAGTGCAAGGACCCTATTGTATCTGTAAGAGTTATTAGGGCCCGAGCACGGAGTGCAAGGACCCTATTGTATCTGTAAGAGTTATTAGGGCCCGAGCACGGAGTGCAAGGACCCTATTGTATCTGTTAGAGTTATTATTATTATTATTATTATTATTATTCTTTTTCTTCCGACGGAAGAGTCGCCTTTTTGAGGCCTTTAACATACCCCAAAACTCACCAAATTTGGCACACACATCAGGAGTCGCGAAAAATTTCGTATTTTACAGGAGATTGGCATGGGCGCACAAAAACGGCTCGACAGCGCCACCTACAGTGACATTTGTCCCAAGCCCCCGCATATGCTTTAACATACAAGCTTGATTTTTTCAGGACATGTTCATCAGATGGAAACCTACAAAAAAGTCTCTTGGTACCAAGCTGTCAGTCGCACAGGAAGTCTGCTATATTGGTGTCAATATGTCATTTTTGCTCTATTTTGGGCATTTGTAGGCCTCCTTCTAGAACGAACTCCTCCTAGAGATTTATGAATAATGACTCCAAACTTTGGTTTTGTAAACTAAACCCATGTCTGATGTTAAATTGCGAAGCTTTAAAAGTATTACGGATGTTTGTGACCGTGGCGGCGCGTCGAACTTGGAGGTCATTTCGAAAACACGCCATGAAACGGAAAATGGCCATTACTCAGCCATGTATAATCCAATCTGATCCAAAATTGATATGCATGATTTTAGTCTGACTATGAACACATCTGCAGTGAAAGAATCTGGAAAAAGTGTAGCGCCACCTGCTGGCAAGAGGAAATGACATGTTTGACTTGGAGCATCACTGCTCCAAGTAGGATGAGCCGACAAACCTCAAAATGATGTCCACCTGTTGAAAAGCCATTGAAGTTTACTCTGATAAAAAGCCATAACTTTCAATGCGGGGTTGTGGTCGTGACAGAGCGGCGAAGTTGGGCGCCTCGCCGTGCACACAAAAGTTGGTCTCACGTGCACATTCCTTGTCCAATCTCACTGAAATTCGATGGAGGTGATGAGGCTTCCATGCTGAACCAATAGATATGACAATCTTGGACGAGCTCTATAGCGCCACCTAGATATTGACAAATACATTTTATGTCACATTCTGACCTGTCTTTTCTCTGTGCTTTGTCCGATGTTCATAAAATTACAACAGGAGATACTCACAAGGGTTTTCTCTCATTGTGTAAAGTTTCATGGGTGTACAGCTGACGGTGCCTGCGCAAGCCACCGCCAAACAGGAAGTGGTTGATTGCGTTGCAGTCAGATAATTAAAAATTCATAAAAAATCAGCCGTTTTTCTGACGAGGCTGAGATTTCAGAATGAAATTCCCCCATACATATCTCCAACTTAGATATACAGCACTCGCACGGGTGCACAAAAACGGCTCAATAGCGCCACCTACAATGTTTGTTTTCGCAAGCCCCGCCATGTTCTTTAACATACAAGCTTGATATTTACAGGACATGTTCATCAGATGAAAACCTACAAAAAAGTCTCTTGGTACCAAGCTGTCAGTTGCACAGGAAGTCTGCTATATTGGTGTCAATATGTCATTTTTGGTGTATTTTGGTCATTTGCAGGCCTCCTTCTAGAACGAACTCCTCCTAGAGATTTGTGAATAATGACTCCAAACTTTGGTTTTGTAAACTAAACACATGTCCGATGTTAAATTGCGAAGCTTTTAAGTTTTTACGGTTGTTTGTGACCGTGGCTGCGCGTCAAAATTGGAGGTCGTTTCGAAAACACGCCATGAAAAGAAGAATGGCCATAACTCAGCCATGCATAATCTAATCTGATCCAAAATTTATGTGCATGATTGTAGTCTGACTCTGAACAAATCTGCAGTGGAAAAATATGGAATAAGTGTAGCGCCACCTGTTGGCAACAGGAAATGACATGTCTTACTTGGAGCATCACTGCTCCAAGTAGGATGAGCAAACGCACCTCAAAATGACATCCACCTGTTAAAAATCCATTGAAGTTTACTCTGATAAAAAACCAAATCTTTCAAAGCGGGGGTGTGGTCGTGACAGAGCGGCGAAGTTGGGCGTCTCGCCATGCACACAAATGTTGCTCTCACGTGCACATTCCTTGTCCGATCTCACTGAAAATAAATGGATATGATGAAACTTCAATTCTGAACCCATGGATATGACAAGTTTGGACGAGCTCTATAGCGCCACCTAGTTATTGCATGGGGCACATTCTGCCCTGTATTTTCTCAGTGCTTTGTCCGATGTTCATAAAATTACAACAGGAGATACTCACAAGGGTTTTCTCTCATCGTTTAAAGTTTCATGGGTTTACACCTAACAATGATTGCGCAAGCCACCACCAAACAGGAAGTGGTTGATTGCGTTGCAGTCAGATAATTAAAAATTCATAAAAAATCAGCCGTTTGTATCACGACGCTGAGATTTCAGAATAAGATGCCTCTTACATATCTCCATTTTAGATATACAGCACTCGCATGGGTGCATAAAAACGGCTCAATAGCGCCACCTACAATGTTTGTTTTCGCGAGCCCCGCCATGTTCTTTAACATACAAGCTTGATATTTACAGGACATGTTCATCAAATGCAAAACTACAAAAAAGTCTCCTGGTACCAAGCTGTCAGTTGCACAGGAAGTCTGCTATATTGGTGTCAATATGTCATTTTTTCTGTATTTTGGTCATTTGCAGGCCTCCTTTTAGAATGAACTCCTCCTAGAGATTTGTGAATAATGACTCCAAACTTTGGTTTTGTAAACTAAACACATGTCCGATGTTAAATTGCGACGCTTTTAAGTTTTTACGGTTGTTTGTGACCGTGGCGGCACGTCAAAATTGGAGGTTGTTTCGAAAACACGCCATGAAAAGAAAAATAGCCATTACTCAACCATGCATAATCTAATCTGATCCAAAATTGATGTGCATGATTGTAGTCTGACTTTGAACACATTGGCCGTGTAAGAATCCGGACAAAGTGTAGCCCCACCAGCTGGCAACAGGAAATGACATGTTTTACTTGGAGCATCACTGCTCCAACTAGGATGAGCAAACACACCTCAAAATGACATCCACCTGTTGAAAAGCCATTGAAGTTTACTCTGATAAAAAGCCATATCTTTCAAAGCGGGGCTGTGGTCGTGACAGAGCGGCAAAGTTGGGCGTCTCGCCATGCACACAAATGTTGCTCTCACGTGCACATTCCTTGTCCGATCTCACTGAAATTAAATGGATATGATGAAGCTTCAATTCTGAACCCATGGATATGACAATCTTGGACGAGCTCTATAGCGCCACCTAGTTATTGCATGGGGCACATTCTGCCCTGTATTTTCTCAGTGCTTTGTCCGATGTTCATAAAATTACAACAGGAGATACTCACAAGGGTCTTCTCTCATCGTTTAAAGTTTCATGGGTGTATATTTGACGGTGCCTGCGCAAGCCACTGCCAAACAGGAAGTTGTTGATTGCGTTACAGTCAGATAATTAAAAATTCATAAAAAATCAGCCGTTTGTATCACAAGGCTGAGATTTCAGAATGAGATGCCTCCTACATATCTCCAACTTAGTGTCCAGAGCCAATCACTTTTACACTTAAGGCCTACTGGTGAATGAAGCAGCAGTAATGCAGACATTTTGGAAAGTCTGGGTCAGCTTTACAGTGAGTGATGAAACCTGTTTGTCTATTGATCATAGCAGGAGCCCCGTCTGCAGTCACTGCTACCAGCTTTTCTAATGGTACCTTTTTCTGCACAAAAACTCCTTTACCGTGTTATACATTTCAACTCCTCCTATATTTGTTTGTAAGGGCAGTTCTGTCAAGAGTTCTTCTCTTGATGTAAAGAAAAACAAAAAAAACAAACAAACACACAGCTGCGCTGCACTGCTGCTGTCTAGAGAATCTTCAAACTGGATGCAAAACAACATGCGCTTTGCAAGATCCCATTCCACCTGATCAGCCAATTTATCAAACATAGCTGACACATGTCGAGACATTGTAGTGGAAATTAGATCACTTTTATTCTTCACATCTTTAGGTACAGTGTTAGTGATTATCATCATTGCTTGATTGACAACTTTTTAATCTGAAAAGGCCTTCTGGATGAGAAAATGAGCAGGACTAAACAAAGCTTTGTTTGAATTTTTTTTCACAATATATGCAAAAATATCAGTCCTTCAAGGAAACAGATTACAGCCCCCCCCCCACCCCCACCTTCCGCCGAAAGGCTGCTGTCATGTTAAATGTAGCTTGCAGCGCCAGAATGCAGAAGGAAGAACGACACAAAACGGCTCGAGCAGGGCATTGTTCATTCACTCACTCGTTCATGCTATATGCAAAAGTTTTTGTCCCTTAAGGCAACAGATTACAGTCCCCCCCTCCCACACCCCCCACAGGCTGCTTTCATATTAACATTAGCTTGGAGCTCCAGAATGGACAAGAAAGAACGACGAGAATGGCTCGAGCAGGGCGTTGCTCACGGGGCGGTCGCTCGTGCCAGGCGGTCGCAAGTGCTCGGGCCCGCTAAATGCTACTTGTAGCTTTAATTATTATTATTCTTTTTCTTCCGACGGAAGAGTCGCCTTTTTGAGGCCTTTAACATACCCCAAAACTCACCAAATTTGGCACACACATCAGGAGTCGCGAAAAATTTCGTATTTTACAGGAGATTGGCATGGGCGCAAAAAAACAGCTCGACAGCGCCACCTACAGTGACATTTGTCCCGAGCCCCCGCATATGCTTTGACATACAAGCTTGATCTTTTCAGGACATGTTCATCAGATAGAAACCTACAAAAAAGTCTCTTGGTACCAAGCTGTCAGTCGCACAGGAAGTCTGCTATATTGGTGTCAATATGTCATTTTTGCTCTATTTTGGACATTTGTAGGCCTCCTTCTAGAACGAACTCCTCCTAGAGATTTATGAATAATGACTCCAAACTTTAATTTTGTAAACTAGACCCATGTCCGATGTTAAATTGCGAAGCTTTAAAGGTATTACGGATGTTTGTGACCGTGGCGGCGCGTCGAACTTGGAGGTCATTTTGAAAACACGCCATGAAAAGAAAAATGGCCATTACTCAGCCATGCAAAATCCAATCTGATTCAAAGTTCATATGCATGATTGTAGTCTGACTATGAACACATCAGCAGTGAAAAAATCTGGAAAAGGTGTAGCGCCACCTGCTGGCAAGAGGAAATGACATGTTTTACTTGGAGCATCACTGCTCCGAGTAGGATGAGCCGACACACCTGAAAATGACGTCCACCTGTTGAAAAGCCATTGAAGTTTACCCTGACAAAAAACCATAACTTTCAATGCGGGGGTGTGGTCGTGACAGAGCGGCAAAGTTGGGCGTCTCGCCATGCACACAAAAGTTGCTCTCACGTGCACATTCCTTGTCCAATCTCACTGAAATTCAATGGATATGATGAGGCTTCCATTCTGAACCCATGGATATGACAATTCTGGACGAGCTCCATAGCGCCACCTAGTTATTGAAAAAAACAGTTTTTGTTGCATTCTTCCATATCTTTTCTCTGCGCTTCGTCCGACGTGCATGAAATTAAAACTGGAGATACTCAGAAAGGTCCTCTCTCATCATCTAAAATTTCATGGGTTTACATCTGACGGTGCCTTCATAAGGCCCCCCCAAACAGGAAGTGGTCAATTGCACTTACTCATAAAACAAAGCTTCATAGCAAATCAGCCGTTTGTCTCAGGAAGCTGAGATTTCAGAGTTAGATGCCTCTTACAAATCTCCAACTTTGATAGATAGCACTATAGGGTCTACGAGAAACTTCATACCGGTGTTTTTCCTATGCAATTTTGGACTGAACAAAGATTTTTAGCATAAATTCTGTTTAGGTTATCAGCACCAACGACTACACTTTAATAGGCATTTATGTGCTACTGCTTCCTAAAAAAATTCAGAATGATTGAAGTTACAGGTGAACTTTTAGACAGCATTTCATCCAAAAAGGTCCGAAAACGTCTTTTTAGGCAAAACTGCAAACACCTATTTTTTTGCATAACTTATCTTTCAAATATCAACACAAAAAAATTAAAAACGGTAGGGATCTGTGTTTGCTGCCTTCCATATTTTTTTCAGACTTAAAAGTGTAACAGATGATTTATAAAAAATCCTTTTTCATCCAAAAACCTGTGTTAAATCTGTCTAGACTCCAAACAAACATTTTTTTATGGTAACTTATGTTTCAACAATCGACACCAATTTTCACAAACCTATAGCTGAACATGTCCCATAGGTCCCTGAATATTTTCATAGATATAAAATGAACTGGTCATTGTAACATCTAGCATTCTAACATCTAACATCTTACATGTCAAAGCCTCTCTCAGCCTGGCTCTGCTGAAGGAGTCGTGTTACAACCCCGCCCCCTCCTGCTGGGACCCCATCTCCTATGTAAATTAGCAAGCAGTGAACAGAGAGATGAGGAGTAAGAATGGCAATTACTCAGGCATGCATAATCCAAAGACAGCCAGTTAAACACTGAAAGACATATTTTTTCGGTATGTCTTTCATACATCTTTAGTATTAAAAACTCTCCCAGATGAATGTGCCTGACTCCACCTGCAGGTGGATCACAGACTTCCTGACGGACAGACAGCAGTATGTGAAGCTGGGGAAGCTCGTCTCAGATACTCGGACCACAAGCACCGGATCCCCCCAGGGCTGTGTCCTTTCACCCCTGTTACTCTCCCTGTACACAAACAGCTGCACAGCTGGTCACCTGTCTGTCAAACTCCTGAAGTTTGCTGATGACACCACACTCATCGGCCTCATCTCTGACGGAGATGAGTCGGCCTACAGGAGTGAAATAGCCAGGCTGGTGTCATAGTGCAGCGCTAACAACCTAGAGCTTAATGCTCTGAAGACAGTGGAGATGACAGTGGACTTCAGGAAGGCCCCAGCCCCCCTCCCCCCTGTCATCCTCTGTGACTCCCCGGTGACCTCTGTGGAGTCCTTCTGCTTCCTGGGAACCATCATCAGCCAGGACCTCAAGTGGGAGCAGAACATCAGCTCCATCACTAAGAAGGTCCAGCAGAGGATGTACTTCCTGAGGCAGCTGAAGAAGTTTCACCTCCCTGAAAAGATGCTGGTAGACTTTTACACTGCCATCATTGAATCCACCCTCACGTCCTCCATCACAGTCTGGTTCGCTGCGGCCACGGCCAGAGACAAGGCCAAGCTGCAACGCGTCATCCACTCAGCAGAGAAGGTGATCGGCTGCCACCTCCCGTCTCTCCAGGAGCTGCACATCTCCAGGACCTGGAGGCGGGCAGCCAGGATTGTAGCCAACCCCTCTCATCCAGGACATAATCTCTTTCGGCCCCTCCCTTCTGGCAAGAGGCTCCGGTCCATCAGGACCAGGACCTCGCGCCACAAGAACAGCTTCTTCCCCACTGCAGTCAGCCTGCTGAACAGTACCCCAACTCCCCCAGGTGACCCCCTTCCCCCTCCGCCCACCAAAGGACTGTCGGTGCCACTTACAGGCCCCACCATCCCAGCCCATCTGTGCTCCCACTTTAATTCACCTTACTCTACTGTATATAGTGTGTTGTTGTTGTTAACTTAATTTTTAACTTATTCTTAATTGCACTATACACCAAGTCAAATTCCTCGTTTTGTAAAGTGCGCTCTACTGAACCTGGCAATAAAACTTTTTCTGATTTCTGATTCTGATTCTATTAATCATTGTTTTTTATTCATTCAAAATGCAATTAAATCAATATTTTATCTTTTTTCTTTTCCTTTTTCTTTTTTTTTTATCTCTTATATCCTTTTTTATAATCAATGTTTGAACTTCTTTTCCTTTCTATTGTCATGGTTTCAGTTTGTTGTCTTGTTTTTCGCTTTAGTTCTTGTTCTGTCTTGTTTGGTTCTGTTTCCTGTTTTATTTTGAAAGGTTTCCTGTCTTGTCATGTTTCTTGAGTTTTACTTCCTTTGGTCCCCATCTGCCCTAATCGTGTTCACCTGTGTCTTGTCTGCCCTGTCTGTATATAAGTCTTGTCTCTGCCTTCCTCCTGTGCTGGTCCATTAACTTCTGCTCATGTTGATCACGTCTTCTTGTCTGGCGTCCATGTCCCTTGCCATGCCACAGTAAGTTTTTGTTTTTAGTTTTGTCATCCTGCTCTGCAGCGCTTTTTGTTAGTTAAATAAACCCACTTGCCCTGAACCCGTTTGCCTCCCGTCTCTGCGCCTGGGTCCTACCTGCTCTCGAGCCTCCCCCCCACACGACATCTATACATCCAATGAAATTAAACTACAAATCAACAAACACAACTGATAACAAATGTCTCTAAAAAATGATGTGTATATTTGCAGAACCTTAAAAACACCAAACAAATAACAAATGCTTCCCAAATAAAGCACAAAAAATGGAACACAAAATGTAAAACCCAAGTCAGAAATTGCAATTTAAAAAAGATACTTTTTTCAGCAGCTTTTCAAAATCAATCACCAATTCTACTCTTCTGTGGATGAAACAAAGAACTCCAGAACAATGAAGCCATTTCTCTAAGTCTCTCTCACCTTCAGTTTTAAACAAGGTCTGTGAAAATCCACCATACATTGGTCACATGAACTCAGAGACCTGCTAAAAGTGCACAATTGTAAAAGCTCTTTTATATAGACAACTGTTTGTTTGCTTAGAGCTCTAAATATAAAAAAAAATGCTTTTCTATCACCTAGACACAGATGGAGAACCATATCAACTGGATTAATAACAGGGTGGCATGTTTAGGTTTAAACTTACATCAATAGACAACATGAAGCTGTCCATCACATTTTTGACCTAAACATGTAAACACATCCTTGGCTCTGCGGTTAGGAAATGGTATTTGGGAATCTCTTTATACCAGGAGCCAGCCTGGCCATTGGAACATCGCCACAGTGCCCATCCAGACTGGGACAGCAACGGGGTCCACTTCAGAGCCGTGAGCTGCTGTGTTTAACTCCAGCTGTCCCAGCAAGGGAGACAACTGCAGCAACATCCACTGACCAAGCTGACAAGCCCTGGCAGAAAAGATCCCCACAAGAAAAACACTGGCTCAGGCAGGCTGGTCAAAAAAAAAAATAGTTTTGCCATTGTCTTGCAGCTCGCAGATCAAGTGGTTAAGTTTTCCAGTAATGTCAGTCAAGAATGCAAGTTCAGATTCACAATGTTCATATTCACCATATTCATCCAATAGCACCTTAAAAATCCTGTGCTGTTTTGCTTTGCAGCTGAGGTTGTTTACGATTTTCAGAATAAGAGTCATTATATGTCCAGAGCCAATCACTTCTGCACATAAGGCCTGCTGGTGAATGACGCAGCAGTAATGCAGACATTTTGGAAAGTCTGGGTCAGCTTTACAGTGAGTGATGAAACCTGTTTGTCTATTGATCATAGCAGGAGTCCCATCTGCAGTCACTGCTACCAGCTTTTCTAATTGTACCTTTTTCTGCACAAAAACTCCTTCACCGTGTTATACATTTCAACTCCTCTTGTAGTTGTCTGTTAGGGCAGATGTGTCAGGAGTTCTTCTCTTGTGGAAACCAAAAGCTATGCTGTACTGTTGCCGTCCTCAGACTCATCACACTGGACGTTAACCACCTGCACTTTGCAAGATCCCGGTCCAGCTAATTGGCCAAGTTATCAGACATAGCTGACACTCATCTAGACATTGTAGTGGAAATTGAATGAGTTCTATTGTTCTCATCCTTAGGGACAGTGATAGCAATTATCATCATTGCTTGAATTTTTTTCATGCTATATGCAAAAGTCTTTGTCCCTTAAGGCAACAGATTACAGCCCCCCCCCCCCCCCCCCCCAGGCTGCTGTCGTATTAACATTAGCTTGGAGCTCCAAAATGGACAAGAAAAAACGACGAGAATGGCTCGAGCAGGGCGTTGCTCACGGGGCGGTCGCTCGTGCCAGGCGGTCGCACGTGCTCGGGCCCGCTAAATGCTACTTGTAGCTTTAATTATTATTATTATTTTTCTTCCGACGGAACAGTCGCCTTTTTGAGGCCTTTAACATACCCCAAAACTCACCAAATTTCGCACACACATCAGGAGTCGCGAAAAATTTTATTTTATGGGAGACTGACATGGGTGCACAAAAATGGCTCGATAGCGCCACCTACAAAATTTGTTTTGGCGAGCCCCGCCACATGCTTTGACATACAAGCTTGATTTTTTCAAGAAATGTCCATCAGATGGAAACCTACAAAAAAGTCTCTTGGTACCAAGCTGTCAGTCGCACAAGAAGTCTGCTATATTGATGTCAATATGTCATTTTTGCTGCATTTTGGACATTTGTAGGTCTCGTTCTAGAACGAATTCCTCCTAGAGATTTATGAATAATGACTCCAAACTTTGGTTTTGTAAACTAAACACATGTCCGATGTTAAATTGCAAAGCTTTTAAGTTTTTACGGTTGTTTGTGACCGTGGCGGCGCGTCAAAATTCGAGGTCATTTTGAAAACACGCCATGAAAAGAAAAATGGCCATTATTCAGCCATGCATAATCCAATTTGATCCAAAATTTATGTGCATGATTGCAGTCTGACTCTGAACACATCTGCAGTGGAAGAATCCGGAACAGGTGTAGCGCCACCTGCTGGCAAGAGGAAATGACATGTTCGATTTGGAGCATCACTGCTCCAAGTAGGATGAGCCGACACACCTCAAAATGATATCCACCTGTTAAAAAGCCATTGAAGTTTACTCTGACAAAAAGCCATAACTTTCAATGCGGGGGTGTGGTCATGACAGAGCGGCGAAGTTGGGCGTCACGCCATGCACACAAAAGTTGCTCTCACGTGCACATTCCTTGTCCGATCTCACTGAACTTCGATGGAGATGATGAGGCTTCCATTCTGAAACCATGGATATGACAATCTTGGACGAGCTCCATAGCGCCACCTAGATATAGACAAATACATTTTTTGTCACATTCTGACCCATCTTTTCTCTGTGCTTTGTCCGACGTTCATAAAATTACAATAGGAGATACTCAGAAGGGTTTTCTCTCATCGTTTAAAGTTTCATGGGCGTACGCCTGACGGTGCTTGCGCAAGCCACCGCCAAACAGGAAGTGGTTGATTGCGTTGCAGTCAGAAAATTAAAAATTCATAATAAATCAGCTGTTTGTATCACCAGGCTGAGATTTCAGAATGAGATGCCTCTTACATATCTCCAACTTAGATATACAGCACTCGCATGTGTGCACAAAAACGGCTCAATAGCGCCACCTACAATGTTTGTTTTCGCGAGCCCCGCCATGTTCTTTAACATACAAGCTTGATTTTTACAGGACATGTTCATCAAATGAAAACCTACAAAAAAGTCTCTTGGGACCACGACGCTGAAGTTGGCTTCCGATTCACAGCTTCCGATTCGCAAGGGCACTAAAGGAACATTCCGCTGTATTTTTTGCACTAAGATCACCTAAAACCGGGTCCTGTTAAAAAACCGCTGGACCTGGACTGCTCAAACCTGGATTAAATTATAATTTAGATAGTAAAGAACACAATAAACACAGTTTCTGGTTTGTGAAAACTTCTGATTTGTGAAAATGTGAAATAGGTTGATTTTTATCGCATTTTACGCACTGAGTCCACCTTAGACCAGGTCCTGTTCAAAAACTGCTGTGTGAAATAATATATTTTTATCGCATTTTATGCATTTTAAGGACAATAGGGACAAGGGAAGGACAACTTACAGCAAAACACCAAAACAGGAACTTTAAAGTAAATAAGAAAACAAACCAAGAAATATTGAACAAAAAACTAAACTTATGTCAGAGATACATGCTAACCGTGACCATAACTATGTATCCAATCTGACATCTGTTTCTCAGTTTATTTTGTATTTTGAGATTTTGATGTCGCCTCATCTAGCCTTCTTGGATTCCTAAAGTCCATCGTAAAAGTGCCAGCTTTTGTCTGGGCCAAGTATGTGGAATGCAACAAAGTGATTTTGCGCACCCAGGTTAAGGCCACCGGCTCGTACCTGTGTGAACACATACAATAGTAAAATCCAGTATAAAAAATAAAAATGTTAAGGAATAAAAAAATACAATTCCACCCAAATTTCATGAACAGGACCTGGTCAGAGGTGGACTCAGTGCGTAAAATGCGATAAAAATCAACCTATTTCACGAATCAGAGGAAGGTTTTACAAATCAGAAACTGTGTTTAATGTGTTCTTTACTATCTAATGCATAATTGCATCCAGGTTTGAGCAGTTCAGGTCCAGCGGTTTTTGCACAAGACCTGGTCTAAGGTGGACTCAGTGCGTAAAATGCGATAAAAATCAACCTATTTCACATTTTCACAAATCAGAGGAAGTTTTCACAAACCAGAAACTGTGTTTATTGTGTTCTTTGCTATCTAAATTATAATTTAATCCAGGTTTGAGCAGTCCAGGTACAGCGGTTTTTGCACAGGACCTGGTCTAAGGTGGACTCGGTGCGTAAAATGCAATAAAAATCAACCTATTTCACATTTTCACAAATCAGAGGAAGGTTTCACAAATCCGAAACTGTGTTTATTGTGTTCTTTACTATCTAAATTATAATTTAATCCAGGTTTGAGCAGTCCAGGTACAGCGGTTTTTGCACAGGACCTGGTCTAAGGTGGACTCAGTGCGTAAAATGCAATAAAAATCAACCTATTTCACATTTTCACAAATCAGAGGAAGTTTTCACAAACCAGAAACTGTGTTTATTGTGTTCTTTACTATCTAAATTATAATTTAATCCAGGTTTGAGCAGTCTAGGTACAGCGGTTTTTGCACAGGACCTGGTCTAAGGTGGACTCAGTGCATAAAATGCAATAAAAATCAACCTATTTCACATTTTCACAAATCAGAGGAAGGTTTCACAAATCCGAAACTGTGTTTAATGTGTTCTTTACTATCTAAATTATAATTTAATCCAGGTTTGAGCAATCCAGGTCCAGCTGTTTTTGCACAGGACCTGGTCTGAAGTGGACTCAGGTTTTTTTTATCGCCTTTTTCTCATTATTTCACATTTTCACAAATCAGAGGAAGGTTTCACAAATCAGAATCTGTGTTTAATGTGTTCTTTACTATCTAATGCATAATTTCATCCAGGTTTGAGCAGTCCAGGTACAGCGGTTTTTGCACAGGACCTGGTCTAAGGTGGACTCAGTGCGTAAAATGCAATAAAAATCAACCTATTTCATATTTTCACAAATCAGAGGAAGGTTTCACAAATCCGAAACTGTGTTTATTGTGTTCTTTAATATCTAAATTATAATTTAATCCAGGTTTGAGCAGTCCAGGTACAGCGGTTTTTGCACAGGACCTGGTCTAAGGTGGACTCAGTGCGTAAAATGCAATAAAAATCAACCTATTTCACATTTTCACAAATCAGAGGAAGTTTTCACAAACCAGAAACTGTGTTTATTGTGTTCTTTACTATCTAAATTATAATTTAATCCAGGTTTGAGCAGTCCAGGTCCAGCGGTTTTTGAACAAGACCTGGTCTGAAGTGGACTCAGTGAGAAAAAGGCAATAAAAATTAACCTATTTCACATTTTCACAAATCAGAGGAAGGTTTCACAAATCCGAAACTGTGTTTAATGTGTTCTTTACTATCTAAATTATAATTTAATCCAGGTTTGAGCAATCCAGGTCCAGCTGTTTTTGCACAGGACCTGGTCTGAAGTGGACTCAGGTTTTTTTTATCGCCTTTTTCTCACTATTTCACATTTTCACAAATCAGAGGAAGGTTTCACAAATCAGAAACTGTGTTTAATGTGTTTTGTAGTATCTAATGCATAATTTAATCCAGGTTTGAGCAGTCCAGGTCCAGCGGTTTTTGAACAGGACCCGGTTTTAGGTGATCTTAGTGCAAAAAATACAGCGGAATGTTCTTTTAGTGCCCTTGCGAATTTGAAGCTGTGAATCGGAAGCCAACTTCAGCGTCGTCTTGGGACCAAGCTGTCAGATGCACAGGAAGTATGCTATATTGATGTCAATATGTCATTTTTGCTGTATTTTGGTCATTTGCAGGCCTCGTTCTAGAACGAACTCCTCCTACAGATTTGTGAATAATGACTCCAAAATTTGGTTTTGTAAACTAAACACATGTCCGATGGTAAATTGCGAAGCTTTTAAGTTTTTATGGTTGTTTGTGACCGTGGCGGCACGTCAAAATTGGAGGTCGTTTCAAAAACATGCCATGAAAAGACAAATGGCCATTACTCAGCCATGCATAATCTAATCTGATCAAAAATTGATGTGCATGATTATAGTCTGATTTAAACACATCAGCAGTGGAAGAATCCGGAACAGATGTAGCGCCACCTGTTGGCAACAGGAAATGACATGTTTGACTTGGAGCATCACTGCTCCAAGTAGGATGAGCCTACACACCTAAAAATGATGTCCACCTGTTGAAAAACCATTGAAGTTTACTCTGATAAAAAACATATCTTTCAATGCGGGGGTGTGGTTGTGATATAGCGGCAAAGTTGGGCGTCTCGCCATGCACACAAATGTTGCTCTCACGTGCACATTCCTTGTCCAATCTCACTGAAATTCAATGGATATGATAAAGCTTCCATTCTGAACCCATGGATATGACAACTTTGGACAAGCTCTATAGCGCCACCTAGTTACTGCATGGGGCACATTCTGCCCTGTATTTTCTCTGTGCTTGGTCGGATGTGCATGAAATTAAAACTGGAGATACTCAGAAGGGTATTCTCTCATCATCTAAAGTTTCATGGCTGTACATCTGACGGTGCCTTCGTACGCCACCACCAAACAGGAAGTGGTCGATTGTGTTGCAGTCATAGAAAGAAGCGTCATATCAGTCAGCTGTTTGTCTCAGGAAGCTGAGATTTCAGAATTAGATGTGTCTTACAAAGCTCCACGTTTGAAAAGCAGCACTATACGTACGAGAAACATTTAACCACCTTAATCACCCTATTGTGCTGAAAGCAACTTTTTGGACATTTTGACTCAAACAAATATTTTTATCATAGCTTTTGTTTAGGTTATCAGCACCAAAATAAAAAATATATACATATACAAAATGAACTGGTCAACTCTAGGATTTTTTTTAATCTTACATCCTCCAGCCTTTCCTCAGTCTCCCTTGCTGTAGGAGTGGAGTCCCCCCCCCCCCCCCCCCCCCCCCCGGCTGTGTGCTCACATGTAAATTAGCCAGGAGTGGCAGACAAGAATGACAACAGTCAGAAAGCCTAGTCCAACACTGAAAGACAGCCTTTTCCTTTGTTTTGTTTGGCTTTTATACATCTTTAGCACTAATCATTGCTTTTTTATTCATCCAAAATACAATTAACTTTATATTTTATCTTGTTTTTTTTTTTACAAACGACACATATGAATGTGCTCCAAAACAAAACCCAGCCTCAGTACACTCAGATGTACAGATGTAACATCAGACAGTAAATGTCTCTTTTATGCTTTTTTAATCAATGCTGCAACTTCTTTTCTTTTCTATACATCCAAAGAAATTAAACTACAACGACAAAAACCACAACATATAGCAAATGTCTCTAAGATGATTGTGTATATACAATATGTACCACCTTTAAACACCAAAGAAATAACAAATCTTTCTAATAAAATCACAAAAAATGGAACACAAAATGTAAAACCCAAATTAGAAATTGCAATTTTAAAAAGATAATTTTTTCAGCAGCTTTAAAAAAAATCACCAATTTAACTTTTCTGTGGGTGAAACAAAGAAGTTCAGAACAATGTAGCCACTTCTCCAAAGTCTCTGTCACATTCAGTTTTAAACAGTCTGTGAACATCCACCATACATTGGTCACATTTACTCAGAGTCCTGTTAAAAGTGCACAATTGTAAAAAGGTCTTTTGTATAGACAACTGTTTTGTTGCTTAGGGCTTTAAATATAAAAACAATGTTTTTATATCACTTAGACACAAATGAAGAACCATATCAACTGGATTAGTAACAGGTGGCATGTTTAGGCTTACTTAGGTTAAAAACTTAAATCACAAGACAACATGAAGCTGTTCATCACATTATTGACCTAAACATGTAAACATATGCTTGGCTCTGCAGTTAGGAAACGGTTTTTGGGAATCTCTTCATTCCAGGAGCCAGCTTGGCTATAGGAACATCGCCACAGCACCCACCCAGACTGGGACAGCAACGGGGTCCACTTCACAGCCGGGAGGCTGCAAAGTTAAACCCCAGCTGTCCCAGCAAGGGCGACAACTGCAGCAACAACCACCGACCAAGCCGGCAAGCCCTGGCAGAAAAGATCCCCACAAGAAACACTGGTTCGGGCAGGCTGTTCCATAAAAAATATATAGTTTCATTGCCTTGCAGCTCGCAGCTCAAGTGGTTTAGTTTTCCAGTAATATCAGTCAAAAATGCAAGTTCAGATTCACCAAATTCATATTCACCATATTCAGCAGACATCTCCTCCAATAGCACCTTGAAAATCTTGTGCTGTTTTGCTTTGCCGTTGAGGTTGTTTATGATTTTCACAATAGGAGTCATTATGTGTCCAGAGCCAATCACTTCTGCACATAAGGCCTACTGGTGAATGACGCAGCAGTAATGCAGACATTTTGGAAAGTCTGGGTCAGCTTTACAGCTTACAGTGAGTGATGAAACCTGTCTGCAGTCACTGCTACTGGCTTTTCTAATGGTACCTTTTTCTGCACAAAAACTCCTTCACCGTGTTATACATTTCAACTCCTCTTGTAGTTGTCTGTTAGGGCAGATGTGTCAGGAGTTCTTCTCTTGTGGAAACCAAAGGCTATGCTGTACTGTTGCCGTCCTCAGACTCATCACACTGGACGTTAACCACCTGCACTTTGCAAGATCCCGGTCCAGCTAATTGGCCAAGATATCAGACATAGCTGACACTCATCTAGACATTGTAGTGGAAATTGAATGAGTTCTATTGTTCTCATTCTTAGGAACAGTGATAGCAATTATCATCATTGCTTGTTTCTTAATCTGATAAAAACCTTCTTCTACTTGATGAGAAATTGAGCAGGTCTAAACGAGGCTTAGATTTAAGAATTTTTTTCATGCTATATGCATAAGTCTTTGTCCTTTAAGGAAACAGATTACAGTCCCCCCCCCCCCCCCACAGGCTGCTGTCATATTAACATTATCTTGGAGCTCCAGAATGGACAAGAAAAAACAACGAGAATGGCTCGAGCAGGGCGTTGCTCACGGGGCGGTCGCTCGTGCCAGGCGGTGGCACGTGCTCGGGCCCGCTAAATGCTACTTGTAGCTTTAATTGTTTTTATTTTTATACAATTTTTTTATTTTCCTTCTTTTTCCATTTTTTGTTTGTTTGACCATTTGTGTGTTATTTAATTATTTTTTTCTTATACTTTTTTATTTTTTAACCCTTGTGCTATCCTAGACATTTTACCATTGGGAGTTGGGTCATCTAGACCAGTGTTTTTCAACCTTTTTTGAGCCACGGCACACTTTAACCCGGACAAAAATCCCGCGGCACCCCAGCATCCAAAAAAAAAAAAAAAAGCAGAAATTCATGGTCTGTATTGATCGACAGCCCCCCCCCACCCCCCGCAATCTCACGTGGATTTTTGTGATAATTGTGGCAGAAAAAGCAGGAAGTTGCGGCTGTTTTTTTCTAAGAGATGAACCGCCAGCTAAAGACGAGCTTTAGCTGGTATTTTTGTTAGAACTGAGGGACTTTATCAGCAGAATTAAGAACAAGGAAGTGAAGACTTTAACTACGTCTGATTGGTCAGAGTGATGACATGTGATTAAGCCTTCAAGAATGATTGGCGGAGACAGTTAAAGGGGCGGGACTTTTCCTTACACAGTTGTAGCTGCAGCTAAATCGCGGTACCGTGACTTTTATCAAAATGTCTTTAATAGAATTAAATAAACACAAAGAAAAAGTAATTTTAAGATCTTTCATATTCCTAACTACTCAGTGTTTTATCAGGGCCTGTTTGGATGAACAAAGAGCTGATGTCCTGGAGATGGAAAATGTTTTTAGATCAGTGAATGACGGCAATTTCTCCACGGCGCACTTGACCATCTCCCACGGCACACTAGTGTGCCGCGGCACACTGGTTGAAAAACACTGATCTAGACCCATTAGACAGTGCTCTGAACCTTTTTTCTTCAATGATTTGTGATCTTCACTGGTGTCCATGGATTACATGAAATCTTTCCACTTATTATTATTATTTCCACTTATTCCACTTCTTATCCACCTTCGTCATGGTAGAACACGTCAAAGTAAGGGTGGGGTCATCTAAGATAGCACAAGGGTTAAACATCTCTGATACCCATTTTGCAGATTCTCCTGAAATGCCCTTGAGCAAGGCAGTTAACCAGTTGCACCATTTGAAGCATTCTCATTGTATTATGCCCCCTCCCCTCCTTCAATAAACTCTGATTTAATAGTTCCATTGCTTTTCCAGCCACCTTAGTAAAACACAAACTTATGATGTGCCTCCAGCAGCTGCATTCCCCCACACCCCACCACCCACCCCATTCTCTTTCTAGCTCACCTAATTGGTAATTTCAGTCAGGAAAACACATGACTCTGCAGGAAATATTTTTATTTCTTGAAGATCAGCAAAATCACATTATTTGAAACTCTATTATGTAGGTCACTCCTCACACTATTTTAACAGCATGTACACACAGGCATTTGTCTTTCTGTCAGAGGCGTGGGGCTGAGGGGGGATTCGGGGTTTGTATCGTTTTAAATGGAAACAAAAAAGTTGGATTTTTTTGCTTTTTAGAGGATGACTTCAGACCTAAACCTGAGTTAGCATCTATCAAACAACAAAAAGTACATTTTAATTTGTGTGGAAAACAATGAAGTAATCTAAAATGTGTTGAGGGACAACATAGTACTAGTAGTTAAAATGTGTTTATCAAAGGAAATAAACCCACTCCTGAGAAGAAGTTTACTTTAAAAAAGTATTTTCACCTCCCAAAGTTAATTTCTTCAGGTGAGTTTGATGAATTTCAACATTATTTGTTTCAACACTGCTATTTTCTATGTGGACCTCTTCTCTATCAGCTTAGTTGTAAACGTCTCCAGTGATGCTCTCCTTTGTGATCCTGTGTAAGTGAACATGTCCCAGAGGTTAATCTGCTTATGAAAGCTCCACGGCTGTGCTTGGTGTGGGTCTTGAAGGAAGAAGAGTGGAGTGAAGAGGAGCAGCGTGACGTGGAGGACAAGAGATGAGCGACGAGCGAAATGAAAAAGGAAGTTGCCGGAGCTTAGGACAGCTCCACACAGATCCGTATTTAAGGCCTTGTTTGCAGTGAAAGCCTTCAGCTTTAGCAGCCAATTCATCCGTGTTACAAAACACACTCGTTGTGTAGTACCGTTTTTTTTTTAATTCCATTTCTACTTTTTTGGTTTTCTGACTTTTCTTTAGTAATGAAAGTAGAACTTTCTTAATGTTTTAAACTTCAAACAAAATGTGCGTGCTACCTAATGGCCAAATGAGTGAAGAGAACACAGATATTTACTAAATATTTACCGTATTTTCCGGACTATAAGTCACCCTTTTTTTCATAGTTTGGCAAAGGGTGCGACTTATACTCCGCAGCGACTTATATTAGAAATAAATTGAAATAAATACATTGTTAACCCTCCTGTTATGTTCCTTTGTGAGGAACAGAGATGATGTTCCTGGCTAAATTTGATGTATGAGGTATGTTAAGTGTTAAGAGTATGTTAAGTGACTCAGAGAATCAGCAAACTTTTTTTTACAGTAAGATATTGAAGGCTAAAAACATAATATAAATAAAAATGACAACTGTTTCTACAAATACAGGATGAAAACAGAGTATTAGTTGGCCAATGATGCTTCATGAAAGGAATAAATAAATAAGTATGAGAAAGAATTACTGGGAAATTATAAGATAAACAGTCTGCTATGATTGGGTCATATGAGTTTGTGCAAGTTATTATATCTTGGTCTCAGATTTTGTCAAATAAATTTCCCGTCAAAATGCGATTTATAGTCCAGCGCGACTTCTCTGTTTTTTTCTACTTTATAATGCATTTTTGGGCAGGTGCTACTTATACTCCAGAGCGACTTATAGTCCAGAAAATACGGTATTCTTTTTTAAGGGTCAGCAGGAAATGAAGTGATAATCCTTCAGCTTTAAGTCAATAATATTGCTTTAAGTTCTTTTTATACTCCATGCTTTTAGCTTATGTTAAAAAAAAACTTAAAATGCTCCCTAAACTGGTCAATTTAAAAACTATAGTTGAGTTTAAACAGATTTAATCAACCTACAGTATATTAGTTAAGCTGCTTTTCTGATAACCAGCTTCCCTGTACTGCACTTTTATTCCATTCAGGGTAACAACCAAATCCTTTCCGGAGACATTTTGTACGCTGAAAGACATTTCAAGCAGCTAACTTTTTCTAATAAAATACACAGATTTTGTATTTCCTCCCCTTTTACAAAGCATAAGAAGGTTGACTCACCCATTCAGACCTCCAAAAAGCCTGTTGCAGAGAGTCGGGGAGGATCTCAGCCCCCACATTTGGAAAGTGATAAAAATCAAAGCAATCTCAAATCTGAGGGTGACGTATGAATAATGAATGCTGGAAATGATTTTTTTTCTTTCTTTCTCCTGCAAAACAATCCAGTCTGAACAAACGCAAATGGAATTCAGTTTCATGGTAGCCCTACTTTTACATAATTTAGTGAGTTTGGTCATTATTCTGTTTTATTTTAATAACAGAAAAGATCGGATGTTTTTGTGTGTAAATGGGCTTTTGCCAATAAGTTTATTCTAGCAGCATGAATTATAAAGAGGAGAACATACAACATACAGTTTTAGATTGAACGTGTTTTGTAGCTGAAATGTTTTTCTAACAGTCATTCAAGAGAATATAAAAAATAGAAAACATAAATACTCTCTATAGCAAAATCCAAACTTTTTTCTTTGCCTCAGAGATTCTTTAAAGTCTTAAGTTGTTACTTTTATTTGTGCCTTGAGCTCCATGCATCCCAGGGATCCTACCATACCTGATTTTTGACTCCATGAGGTTTTTGAATTTTTTTCAATCCCATCCTCTGATCAACCTAAATCAGGCAAACTTGATCCACATCTGCTCCAGCTAGCTGGAGTCTTGGATCAAACTTGATCAGTCAATGGAAACTCCTGATGTGAATAGGGCAGAGATAAAGGAGAGAAGAAGCAGGGCGGTAGCTGATAACGATTAGACCTCGGCTGCCCAGGCATTAACATTTAGAAAACTGGAATGTGATGTGACTTGCATTAACCTCAAAAACTGATATCAAGCTGCAAATAGATTTTTCTTTACAAGCTTCATGTCTCTGTAACACCTAAAACCCACTTTGATAAAAATTGTGTTTTTGCTGTTTTTAACATGTTCATGGGGCAATTTGCTGATGATTGAGGACATATATAAAGAAAATTATGATTAAAACTGCATTTCTGAGTATTTCTTTATTCAAATTGCTGGACTAGGGGAAAGAATGCTTTCTGAAAACGATTATATTTATAATGTAGAACACAATCCAGGTGGGCCACAAGCTTCCTGCTCTGCTTCATTCCGATGCATCAACTTGTAGACGACTAGACCCGTGTACGACATCTAAGCTAACATCTCGCTCTAAGCTGTACGGCTGGATAGCTCCAAATTCCTCGCCATTGTTGTTGCACTGCTAATGTTAGCTTTGGGGTGTCAGGAATTCAAATCAAATCAAATCAAATCAACCTTTATTTATATAGCACTTTTTCGACAACAGATGTCACTCAAAGTGCTGTGCATAAAATACAATAAAATTTAAAAACAAGATGACAAGACAAACCGTGCGACAACCCCCCCCCCCCCCCCCCGCAAAAACACCCCCACACCCCCACACACACACATCAATAAATAAATAAATAAATAAATACATACATAAAAAAGTGATATAATGATAGAATGTAGAAACCTGGCTTTGTCCTGAGGTGGGAAAACGATAGTTTGGGGACATGTCCACACCAGCGACCCCCCAACCCAAGTTCATGGAGAACACTACCACAGAACCCCCCAGATCCGATCAAAAGAGTCAGACCCAGGAGATCCCACTGCAGCGACCCCGCTCACTGAGAAGGGTCAGTCACCAATGTGGAGGATCCCTCAGAGGAAAACACTGGAGTGTAATGAAATGTAAAAGGAATAAAATTAAAATATATATAAAACATGGACAAAAAACAAATAATTACATAAAACCTAATAGGCATATGAAATAGTAAGAGCGTCTTAAAAATTAATAGAATAAATAAATAAATGTATTTACATACACATATAAAACTAGTTAAAAGAAAAATAAATTAATTAAAATATTTAAAAAATAATAATAATAATAAATTAGAAAAAATAATACTAATAATAAAAAATAAATAAATAAATAAATAAAAAAATTAAAAATCCTAAAATTCAACTAAAAGCTAAATTAAAAAGGTAGGTCTTAAGCCTTCCTTTAAAAACATGAACAGTCTCTGCGGCCCTGAGGCTCTCTGGGAGGCTGTTCCACAGGTGAGGTCCGTAAAAACTGAATGAGGCCTCGCCGTACGTTTTTGTTCTAACTTTTGGGATAACCAAAAGGCCTGTATCAGAGGACCTCAGGGTCCGCGAGGGCTCATACTTTAAAATCATGTCAGATAAATATGAAGGCCCGAGACCATAAAAACATTTGTAAACCAATAAAAGAAGTTAGCTAGTTTGAGAGCATGTAAACAGAGAGCTCCCAGATATAAGTGACACGAGGAGGGGGCGGGGTTGCTCCATGGCAACAGTCCCACAACTCAGTGGTGGATTTCTAATGAACTCCTGCCGCTCTGCAGAAACTATGTCGTAGAACAACCCAGTCTCATCCTAAAATGTGTAGTAGCTACGTATGTCCACATGGAAAAATGCAGCAGTTTCACAAAAACGCCCCCTAAATTGTGAGGTGGATACGTTTCATTTTCCTATTCATTTTCTATGAGCCTTCTTAGGATCACGTGACTTTTGAGGTCTTGCCTGCCGTGAACAAAAAATATGGTGGATGCTCGTTCATTTTTTGGTGGAATATAGCCACAAAACAAGATATTTTGAGGACCAATTTTTTATTTTGACAACATTTATAGCGAGAAATGTACCATTTTCTTTTAAAATATGCCTTCATTTTGGACATCCAGCTTGTAGTTTGTTTTTTTCGTTCAACTTTTTCTCCAAAAAGGCTTTGATTCGTTGTAGAATAACAACGTTTATTTTCATTCATATCTGCAGACCTGCGCGTCGGTCACGTGACTAATATGTTTCTCTTTTTTTCGCAGAAAATGCCTGCAGATTAATATTTATTTTTGATAACATTTCGAGCAGCCTTTATTTTCATAACATCCATTCATTGCAGACATGCAGTCCGTAGTTTGTTTGCTACTTCAACTTTTCCTCATAAGGATCTGAAAGCGTTTGATCTTTTTCATTCGCAATTGCGGGCTGACGTCAGGTCACGTGACGTGACGTGAGTTTCTTTTTATTTATTTAGAAAATCTCGTTAAAAGGTACGTTCCACTTTAATAATTACTTTTATTTACATTTCTAGGGACCCGTGTGTAGGTTTCATGCTGTGTTGTTGAGACTTAAAATAACAGATTTGTCTCAAAAGTCGCGTGATCCTGAGAAGTCTCATAGAAAATGAATAGGAAAATTAAACGTATCCACCTCACAATTTAGGGGGCGTTTTTGTGAAACTGCTACGTTTTTCCATGTGGACATACGTAGCTACTACACATTTTAGGATGAGACTGGGTTGCCTAGAAAATGACAAGTTTTTGATTTTGGCTGAAAATGACATAATCACAGTAAATAGACCACTGGGAAGGGTTTGATGATCCTGATGGGACTTTAAATGGGGCTAATTTATGAGGCTCCGCTAAGGGGCCTCAGAACCAAACATTACTGTGAAAAGTTTCTGGGATCCAGTTGTTTTGACCTTTTTTAGCCGGGATTTTCTTGTTGCATTTAAGCTGTGCACACTTGTACCCTTTTAGTTTATCTATTTAAACAAAAGCTTGCCTCATGAGATGTATTTTGCAGTGTGTGGCAAACCAACATGTTATAATAAATAGAGCATTTGATGCCTGCAATTTCAACAAATATATATATTTTTTCTTTTATCCTTTCATGCCTAATTGAGCAGTCATTCATCTTCTAATCCAGTGTTTCACGGAACAGCAGCACATCCTTGTGACCGTGCTTCCTGTGACCTTTCGAGGACAATCATCGATTCCCAGTGTGAGGCAGAGTTAACGCTCTGAGGTCTGATGAAGAAATCACTGCTCTCCTCTGTTGTGCACAGACCTACTGTTGACATGAAAGGCTCGCACAGCGAGGAAAACCCTCTGGATTCAAGGAAACCTTGCATGTGGGGGTTTGGCTTTGGAATAGTCTGGCTCTAGAGGCTTCTTAAAAATATAGTAATTAGGAAAACGATTTCAATTGCATCATTTAATAAAGAATTTTGAGACATTTTTTAATGATGGAAATTTGGCTTCTTGTGTTTTTTTTGTCCAGTAAATCCCAGAGATTCTAGTGGCAAAGCCATTATCCCTTTAAAGTACTTCATCTTCTCTTTATTGCACATTGGAAAACATTCTATAGATGTTAAATGGCATCTAAAAAAAAGAATATTCATAAAATCCTCCTCTCTTTATATGCAGATAAGTCCCAATGTTTGGGTCCTTTGCTTTTCATCTCCACAACAATTTGTCTGTTATGTTTGCATTGCATTGTGGGAAGGAATGTAAGTGCAAATAAAAAGAATATCTGGGGACGTTTATGTTTGTAACTGCTTTTGTGAAAAATCAAAAACAAACCTTGAGGTCCCAGACTCCCCGAACACACATTTGTCGGCTGATGGCAGGCGAACCTCTGCTGGGAGTTCCAGGCGAGCAGGAAAGAGAGACCATCCTCCTCCTCCTCCTCCTTCTCCGGCATGGGTTTGATGTACAAGGACTTAATGAAAAACCTTGGATCCTTACCGCGTCTTAAATAAGATAAGCTAATTAAAAGTGCATGACATGTCTCATTATTTAACTGCTGGTGAAAGATTAGCTAGAAAATGTGAAGGAGCCAATGATCCAACATCCGCAGAAAAAAAACTTTGGGTCAGGAGTATCCAAACTTTTTCCAAAGAGGGATAGATTTGGTGAGCTGAAAATGTGCAAAGGCCTGACATTCTATGAACAATTTTAATAAGTTTAAATTTAAATAAACTTTTTATGGCATAATCTACATTTCTTCCCATAGAACACAAAAACGTCCCAATAAGCTTTTACCAAAATTGATCAATTTGTCAATTTTTCCCAGTTAGCTTGTCGTACATAGCACGTCTCGTCTGGAAGAGCCTCTTGATATTGAATTCCAGAAAAACAGCCACAGTCCTTAGGCATATTCTCATATTTCACTGAAATAATTCGACAATTTCCATTTGTCCTGCATGAGACTGTCAACTTTTCTTTTTTGTCTACAGTTGACAATCTAGAAATGAGTTGAAAAATGTCACAGAAGGGTCACACGACAGTGTTTCCACAGGTTTACAACAGCTTTAAACGTTAGCCAATCACAATCAAGAAAACACAGTTTTTAGAAAATAGGGGCCACATGCCATTGATTTTATAAAGGAAGCCGGCAGGACGCTGGAAATTTGAATGACATGCCTACTTTAAGTAACCATTTTCCACATTAGCCTTTGATTTTGTGAAGAATGTTTTGGGTTTCTTAGTACAAGTAGCTCCTGTAATCTTTGTTTAGCTGTTTTTCTTCTTTTGTTTGACAAAGATGAGATTTTCTCACAGCCTGTTAAACTATTTAATCTGGCCCGCCAAACTGGAATAAATGTCATTGATAATCCTTATTAAAGTTTTATTTTCCCTGTAGTTGTGGTGTCTCTCCATAGATGGTACATAATAAATAAGATGATCCTTTGTTTAGATGCAGAAAGTTATTCTGCATTCATGTTGTTTTGGAAGATTTGTTGTTTTTCCAATGTTCATGAGTGTTTTCTGAGTTGGTCGGTCATTTTTCTGATCCTTTCAACACCACATGAATGCAGCATTTCTCTAAGTTCCTGTTTTTTCCTGAAGGAAAGCAACCCATTGGTTCAACCAGTACTAAAATGAGAACAAAAGTCACAGTTTGGGAGTTTGTTTTTGTTTTTTATCAAAAACCTGCCTGGTGAAATAAAGGTTTTTATCTTTCTCATTTGAGGTGAATTACCAAAACACTCCATGCATCTGGTCCTGGTCATTCACCTCAAATGAGAAAGATAGAACCCTTTGTGGCCCCCAAGTCAAAACCTTTGCCCGCCCCTGCTCTGGGTGTCCAACATTGAGCTGAACTTGCTTGGATGCCCACTTGTGGGACGACTGAAAACTGCTCCTCAGCGTCAAACCAGGATGGATGTGTTCACACTGATGATGCTGATGAAGATCACTTCAGCTTCACTAATTAGAAGCTGGCTTCATACTTTTCATCAGAGATTCAATTTACCTCCGTAGAAAAAATAAATGTTAAAGCTTTTAGATTGACAGGTACAACAGGCAGTCAGTTGCCCTTTAAGCATCCTGAAAACACCCACGCTGTTTTGATGAAGGGCTCTAACCAAGTACAAAAAATAAATAGAGAGAGCAGCTGCGAAGTTTTGAAAATGACAAAAAGCTTTTTTCAGAATCTTATTGTTCCAAATGTTCAGTTCAATTTTATTTATGAAACCTAATATCACAACACAGTTGTCTCAGTGGGCTTCATGCCGTTAATTGCATAAGAACATGTAATCAGCCATAAAATACAATAGATAATGGCTAAACTAAACTATACAGACTAAACTAAACCGGGCATTCCTACCCTTAGACCCTCCTTCTTGGTAATGAAAAACTCAAAAAGAAAAAAAGAAAAGATTCAGGGAAGAAAATAAATGATTAAATATGAAATATGTACAGTAAATATATTCCTAAAATTTCTGCTGGAAGCCTGAAAATATTTAATTTTTCAGTGAAATTGTTGAGGATTTCATCCTAGAATGAGCTTATACATCTCGTTGTGTTGTTTAGTACACATGTTTTGTTCATTAACTATTTCTGCTTGACACAGATAGAATGGAATAGAATAGAATAGAATATCAGACTTGAGGTCAAAATGTCAACAGAACAAACAAAGCATAGGTCATACAGCAACTTTAAAATACAAGTAAAACATAAATTATAAACTTAAAAGCTAAAAACATGAAATCCTAAACTTAAGATAAAAGTCGCTTTTTCTGCCAACTGGACAATATTATTTTAACCCTTGTGCTATCCTATGGAAAGATTTCACGTAATCCATGGACACCAGTGAAGATCCCAACTCATTGAAGAAAAAAGGGTCAGAACACTGTCTAGTGGGTCTACATCAGTGTTCTTCAACCTTTTTTGAGCCATGGAACACTTTAACCTTGACAAAAATCCTGCGGCCCACCAGTAATAGCATCCAGCAATGGACAAAAATGTCGTTTGAAAAGAGATTATTTGTGACAAACACGCTGGGTGGACAATAAGCGCTCTGCTCAGAGCTCTCAGCAACAGGGATGGGAAGGGGAGGCGGGGTTGCCCCACATCAACTGCAACTTAGATGTGCATTTTAAAACAGATCAAAAGATGATCAGAGTGGGTTTCAGTCATGAGGAAGAACATCTTTGGAGTTAAAACAGAGAAATGTAAAGGATTGGCATGTGGCAAGTCGATAGCAAGACCAATTGAAATTTGGATCATTTAAAACTAAATTACAATATAAGTTGGAGAAATACACGCACAAAACTTTAGTGGAATATTTAATTCTAGCTACTATTATTGCATCTAAATTATTTATATCACAGCAGCATTAATAAAAAAAGAGTTTGTACTTAAATTAGCACATTTTTAATTTGGGATTTAATTAGGTTCTGTGTTATATAAAATAATGATATAAAATGAAGTCCCAGTAATGACTGTTTGTGGTCACCTTATGTTCCAAGTCAGTCTGTGCCAAGCAGTAGGTGTAACCGCTCAGTCCATGACTTTAGCTGACATGTAAAAAAAGATGCTCAATCTCTTCAGGCAAGAGGGCCGAGCAGTCCTCCCACCATGCAACTGTACGCCACAGTGTTAATGTCAGCGTGTGTCTTCCACCATTGGGATCAAATCAGTTCGGTTGTTGGGTTGCTGCACTGCATCTCTGTGAAGGGTAGGGGGATTTTATGAAGTTCAGAAAATGGGGCAAGAAGGAGGAGAGAAGAAGCGAAAAGGAGGTAAATGTGATGTAAATAAAAGTGTCATTTGTGTTTGCTATTTTGAGCTTCATTTACTTACAGAACTCCTCCATTATCGGAAAAATACTACAAGAACTCACTAAAAACACCAACGTTTTCATAGGAGTGGGTCTTTAACTCCACGTTCATGCTCTGCATATGAAAAATGGTCATTCATGAATAAACATGGAAAAAGTGAGAAGTTGTGTCTTTACATGCAATTTTTACAGATGTAGCACAATTGAACCACGTTGTGCGCCATGTGTGCGATTTAAGTTATACATCTGTGGTGCATGCGTGAAAAGTCTGTCAGGCAAACGAGGAACGGTAGCGGAAAGCTACAAATTTGCATATGCATCTTGGAAAAATCACGCACAATTGCGTAAGATTTACGTAATAATTGCATATAAAATACATAAAATACGTATAGATTGCATAATTCTCAACCGACCCCAAATTTTAACCAGGTCAAAAGACCAGTCGGCCAAAACTATCAATGGACATCTGCGCGCATTGATGAATGAGGAACGCAAAAAACACCAATGAGTTACACAAATCACGCAAGACCGAAATTGCATATAGGGAAAATGCGCAAAATGTAAGTATGAGGCTGTGTAATACGGCCTTTTCATAAAAAAACAACTTTAATTTAGGAGGACAGGCAAACATGTAAAAGGAAAGAATAAGGGGGTAAACAATCAGTAAACACCTTGGTAGTGTGCAAAAGGTGGCAGAAAACCATGATATTTCCAACATGGACGTGTGAGAAAAAAGTTGCACCTGCAGCTTCACCACTTTGATTTTGTCCGACAGCTCCCAGCAGAGCCTACAGCTTTGGAAAAGGATCTCTTGTGATGTCCTTTCTCACTGAAAAAATAATGGAAAAAATAAAAGTCTCCGGAGAGATTTAGATTTACATGTCTAGAGGGCGTGGCCTTAAAGAAATTGTGCAAAATAAAAATATGTACACCCCAAAACTGGAATCTTAAAAAGTAAAAAAAACCATGTTTTAAGAAAAATGTTTCCTTATTTCTGTCCTGCAAGAAAAATAAACTTATTAAGAAAGTCTTTCAGTGGAAAAGTAATTTTAGTTTCAGAAAACATGTTAGTGACTAGAATAAAAAAATAAAAAAAGAATTCTTGGTAGACTGAAACCATTTTTCTTACCCCGTTGGGAGATTTCTTTTGCTTGATTATATATTTAATTTTTCAGAGCTTTTGACTTATTTCTTGTACAAAACATTAAAAACAAACTGTAAGATCAATGCAAATAAATGATCTTAAATTAGTAAGACATTTTGCTCTCTACTTGATGAGTGCTCCTGAGCAAGGTGGGGCTCCAGCACTGCCCCACATTAAATATGTGGAATACAGCTTTCCAATTATGACTTTATGAAAAAGAATATGCAAAATATGAAAATTTCCCCTCCAAAAAAATCAGGTGTACGAGTTCAGATTTGTCGATAAATGGATTTTTTAGGGGGAAACATGGCGTCCTAGCAGGAATAATCTTTTCCGTTTGGCAGTGCCTGCTTTGGTTTGCTGCGAAATCCTCGCTGTACATTCTGACAGAAGTGCCAGTAGACATGTAAGAACATAATTTGCTCATCATACTGGACAAATCAGGGGCACGCCAGATTCAATTTCTGTCACTTGGTGTGGTGGATCCTCAGTTGAGCGGGTCACTTCACATCCAAAGGCTTTTAAAGGAACACAATTAGATGTGTTGCAAGAAAACCTTTACTTTGGTAAAAATGTGTAACTTTGAAACAAATTATTCAGATTTTCTCTTTTCCGTTCAGCTTCCGTTTGATTGTTTTCATTTTTGACAGCAGCACCTTGTTTTCCTATTTTGCATCTTTCTCCGGTGGCGTGACTCCGTGACAAACCTTTCAAGAGACCAAATCCTTTTATTCCCTGTACTTTTTCTGTCAGCGTGTTACATTCAGAGAGCCCTGCAATCCAGCGAGCCTGCACACAAGATTAACTCTTTCAACCGTCTTTTTACCCAATTTCAGTCTGAAGGCAAAACTTCAGTTTTTAACAAGAAAAATACGGGGGAGAGCCGAAAACATGACAGCTAAAGCGACGCTGCTCCTCGTGCTGTGAGCCGACTGATAGTAATATAATAGTGTTGTCTGCCGGGTCTCTCTGACATTAACAAGATATGCCTTTCAAATATCATGGCCTTTGGGGCTGGGTCAGAGGAACTATTTAAAGAAGGGCAGGACTTTATGATAGTGTGGCTCTCCACAACGATAACTGAGCTCCGGGCTCCTAAACAGATGCAATCCACTGACACACACTGAGAAACTGGTTTGAAACTGTTTTGTGTTTTGTGTAGGGACAGTGGCAGGAAATGTCTGAAGTGCTTGATAATAAGGGCAAAGGTAGAAGTAACGTTGGCTGTGGAACACAAATATGTATTTTTTATTTCTTTTTTTAAAGTGGCCTACTTAAAGTCCTTCTCCGATCATCTTTTGAACTATTGTAAAAGCATTCCCAGTGGTCTTTTAGTTGTCATTATTTAGCTAAAATCAACCAGAGCTGCAGGAGTTCATTACAAATTCACCTCGGAGTTGAGGGCAGGACTGTTGACTTAAAGCAACTCCGCCCCTCTTCGCTTTCCCGTAATAGAGAGCTTTCTGTTTCCACTCCCTCCCGCTATGCTTACAGCCTCTCACACCCCCAACTTAACATTACCAGCTCAGACGAGGAAAATGAACCTGCCCAACAAATTTTCTGTCACAAATACACTCTTTTTCAAATTGCATTTTTTCCGTCTGCAACAATTTGAATGAAAAAATTTAAGAAATTGAATAATTAGCTTCATTTTCTTAATATGTGTCCTCCATCATGAGAAAAATGTCACAAGAACATGTTCAAAACACCAAAAAGACACAATATTCGTCATTGGAGTGGGTCTTAAAGAGAGTATTCAGACTGGACACACGTGGTCCGCTTTAAGTGAACCAGAATTCGTTTCCCCCAATGATCCGGAACAAATTTTCAGTCTGAACACACCCAAGCAGACTCTAGATCCGGACCACGAACCACTCTCAGACCCATTTTTGGAGGTGGTCTCAGTTCGTTTCCAATCGGACTGAGCTTCGGTTTGCTCTGAGATTTTCTCAGTCTGAATACACTCTGTGCTCAACTGGACCAAAATGGCCACCGTAGCCGGCATTTAGGAATCTAACCAGCCTAACGGAGCTATGATGAGACACTGCAACTTATTCAAATGTGGTCAGATGAATGCAGGCTCATTAAAACAACTTTTCCCAACAATCTATATGTCATAAACACTTATATGTGCACCTTCTGAGCCATCGTGACCTCAGTAACCACCTTGCAGCAATGCCTCTGCCGTACCAAAGTAACAAGTGTTGTACCTGACATCCATACAGGAAGTCAAAATTGGTCAGCGAAATATAAAGTTTATCTCAACAAGAACAACAGAACAAATGCACGATTCAGGACTCGATCTGGACCAAATCAAGTGGACTCGGCCCGGACTGACGAACTTTTCCAGTCTGAATACACCTTACGATTTTTTTACTGTGCAAAAAAATTGATTTATTTCATTGTAACGGTAAAATGTCAGTTTTCTTAATGTCGTATTCATTCTACAGAAAACCAAAACCTACTTTTCACCCTGCTATTAAAAATGCATTTTTCTTAAATTTGCCCTTTTAAATGGCATTTAAAATGCATTACAGGTCACTCAGCTGTTTGCATGTCTCCCCCCAACCTCACCCCTTTACACAGCATGTCCGTCCAGCCCCACCTTCTGCTTAATATTCATCTTCGGGTCTTTAAAATGCTGATCTCCCGGCCGCAGTGTGGCTGTCTCCCCTACTGGGCTAAACTGTTTCCATCCTCCCAGACTCAAGAGTGCTGAGCTGCTGCAACTCGTGCCAAGATGTCTAAGCCTCTATCCGACCACGACAGGAAGAAACAGATCTCCGTGCGCGGCCTGGCTGGTGTGGAGAACGTCTCAGAGCTGAAGCAGAACTTCAACAGGCATCTCCACTTTACCCTGGTCAAGGACAGGAATGTGGCCACCCGAAGGGATTATTACTTTGCCCTTGCCCACACAGTGCGTGACCACTTGGTCGGCAGGTGGATCAGAACCCAGCAGCACTACTATGAGAAAGATCCCAAGGTACACTGCTCATTCCCTCCAGATTAACTGAAAACAGCTTTACTTTTACTGGCAAAAAGCCTTTTATTATGAAGGCTGCTTGTGCTTTCATGACACAACAGAGTGTACTTGTGGGGTTTCTTGATAAGAAATATTTGTATCTTTAAAACCTTCACGGTTTTATAGTAATTTTCAGCCTTTTAACCTATTTTCCAACTTTATTTACAATATTTTGGCTAAATATGATGCAAAAAGCTTCATAAATCTGACAATTTTGGAAACATGTTTGCAAACTGGAAAGAATAAACCCAGATTGATTATATTTATTGGAAAGCCAGAGCCAGCAGCTCTGGCTTTAACTCTCAGCTAAAGAACTTCCTGTACTGTACAGAGAGGCATGAACATGGGGGACTCTAGTCTAGTGTAATGTCACATATGGGTCACAGAGACAATTATAGCACCTATTTGAAATATTTTGATATTTAAAAACAAATTTTCTTCTTTTTATTATTTTGTTTATGATGCTGATGCTTACCCGAACATTTTTGCTCTTCTAGTCAACTGCGCTTTTGTACAGCCTGATGCTCGTGTAATGCCAAGTCATGACATTTAAACTTCATCGAGGTTCTCTTGTCGGTATGCTGCCCGGGTTATAGTGTGTTGAAACAGTAAACCTGTTCTTTTGCCCTGTCCTGTCTGGACAGAGCACATATACCCCCCCCACACACCACCCTGATCAGGTCATATGACAACATGCCTCCAAGGGCATTGGACCTTAAAGAAGTTACTGTACCAGCAGCTGCAAAGAAAACTTCAATAAAACATCAGGGGAGGGTAAATTAGAGAGGCAAAACTGCGAGGTGCAAGTTTGAAAATGTCACATCTATTTAAAGCTGATGCAAATAAATGAAAAAAACAAAAACTTTTTACTTAGCGTGCCAAAATATGTTCTTTTTAATGTCAATAATAAGAGCGTTGATGGAGCTGGAGATCTTTATTTATTTCTTTTTAAATCCTCCCTCCACAGCTAACAGTGGATGGAGAGACTTTATAAGAAGCATAGCTTTAATCTAAAAAACAACAGGGTAACAATCTCATGGAAATGTTGATGGGTTCAGCTCATAACTCAGAGAAACAGTCCTTGCCCCTGTTTAAAAGGTCAAAGGTGGATCTTGCTCTGTCCAGAAGGGGGAAATAAAGGGTGTTTTAGGAAAAAAGCTAAACTGTGATGTTGCAAATGGAATGGAACAATGTGTTCTGCAGGATTCATAGCTCCAGCCCTGGAAGGAGTCTCCGTCATTGCACACGTGTGTGCACTTGAACTCCACAATGAAAGGTTATCACACCCCGCCTGACTTTTACAGTGACCTCCAACGGTGGCTATTTTAGTGCGTCCCAAAATGTTGTTGTTATGTAATACCCAAAGCAATGTACACCCCATAACTCCCACGAGCTCCGGCCCCTGCTCTGTCTGAGATCAGCCTTCCATGTCAGAGGAGGAGGAGGAGGGGTGTTAAATGGCAAAGGCTAAACACAGACTCAGGTGGCACATTTACATGTGCCTCCAACCATGAAGCAGAGTCGTGAGACCTTTCACAGTTTGAGGTGCGTTTTGTTGTGACATTTGGCGTTTAAGTACAAAGGGTTCCCAGTTTCAAAGTAAAATGTGGACCCATCGGGCGGGAAAAACCTACCTGATTATACAAGGTCATTTAAATATCTCTGTCTGTCTGCAGTCTCAGTTTAGATTTATCTTTTTGGCTTCTCTGTAGAGGGTTTACTACATCTCCTTGGAGTTCTACATGGGCCGCACCCTCCAGAACACCATGGTGAACCTGGCACTGGAGAACGCCTGCGATGAGGCCATGTACCAGGTCAGATGCAGAGGAAATGGTTTCTTCCATCGTTGACCAAAAGCAAAGTCAAACATGCCATGATTGTGACATTTGTTCCTTGCAGCTGGGTTTGGACATGGAAGAACTAGAGGACATGGAGGAAGATGCTGGTTTGGGGAACGGAGGCCTTGGTCGGCTTGCTGGTCAGTATCCGTTTACATCATTGACTGTATATGAGACCTGGACCAAGTGAGTGTGACATCACGCATAGCATCATGTTGCTATTTTTTTGTGATACGGATGCAGCCATGTTGAAAGCAGACAACATCGGTAAGCAGTGATTAGTCTGAATCGGTCTGAGTCAACATTTCTGTGGCAACCACTCTTGCCAATCAGGAGTGGACTTGTTGGAAGGCCACACCCCTACCACTTGAAAGCGGGTTCTGGAGAATCTGTCAATCAACCGTTTCAAATGTGAGACCATCTGCTTGTATTGATGCTTCTGATTGGTCGGTTTATAACTTGAATAACTCGCAATAAAGACAAAAATATAATGAAAACAAAATAGGATTACCATTGAAATGTGAGGGGGGAGAGCTCATTCAGTCCAGTTCTCATATACAGTCAATGGTTTACAAGCACTTTAAATAAGTAGCCATTGCATGACTTTTGTTAAACTAAATTCTATTTCTGTTTCCTCAGCCTGTTTCTTGGACTCAATGGCCTCACTGGGTTTGGCTGCCTATGGTTATGGCATTCGCTACGAATTTGGTATCTTCAATCAGAAAATCGTCAACGGCTGGCAGGTATGAACCAACAAAACCGCATGACGAGAATTCTCCTGAATAGGAGTTTTCTCCCCGTTTGACGTAAACGTCTGCCATCACTCAGGTTGAAGAGGCCGATGACTGGCTGCGCTACGGTAACCCCTGGGAGAAGGCTCGTCCTGAATACATGCGTCCTGTTCACTTTTACGGCAGGACGGAGCACCACCCTGATGGTGCCAGATGGGTGGACACTCAGGTGAAAACGCACTCTGACAGAAATGAGCATCCACAGCTATAGATGGCTAGAACTGCTGTTTCTCTGATGGTAGGTGGTGTTGGCCCTGCCGTACGACACGCCTGTTCCAGGTTACAGGAACAACTACGTGAACACCATGAGGCTTTGGTCTGCAAAGGCGCCATGCGATTTCAACCTCAAAGACTGTACGTTATGCAACTGTCAATTTAATGCTGTAAAACAACAAACACATTTTTGAAGCTTGTTCATTTTTGTCTCTTTTAGTTAATGTTGGAGGCTACATTCAGGCTGTTTTGGACAGAAACTTGGCTGAGAACATCTCCCGTGTGCTCTACCCCAATGACAATGTAAGAAAATGGAACCATCAGTTGACGATTAACTTTAATAAGGGTTATAGGTCACAACAACATGAATGTGAGAGGAGCTGAGGGCAGGCCTGGATTTAACCAGCCCCAGCAACGGGGAGCGGATAGAATATAAAGGGGGCAAGTCTGGGTGTGCTGGAAATTTGGGGTTTCTTATCCCTCCAAGCCCTCAAAAGGCAAAGCTATCATCATATCAGTTCATCTGTTCATATATCTATTATATATAAGCTTTATGTAGAGTGTTCTTCCTGAACAACCCTCTGCATTTACCGGGCTTGGGACAGGCACACTGGCAACATGTTTAGGCAACATTTATCTTTTTTGTTATTCTTTTTCAATCAATCAATCAATCATTATTTAGATACCACTTTTTATATAAAACAAATCACAAAGTGCTTTTCATGTCATATGTCTTTATGTCTGTTTGTCCATCAGTCTATCAATCCACCCATCCATTTTTTGTTTTTATTTATTCTGTTTTTGGCTTTTTGTAGTAATTTTTTCCGTTCGTTTTTGCAAGCTATCCCATTTGTGGGGGCAGTTACGGCACTAAGGGGCATTGCCCCCAATTGCCTATGCCTGTATCCGGCCTTGGCTGAGGGTGAGCCAGTCCTCCTTCAGTTACGAGACCTGTTCAGCTACAAAATGACAACTAGACTTTTCTGTTTAGTTTAACCCTTTAATGCTTTTCTATGAGCATTTTTTAAACAGCTGTTCAGTTCTGATTTATTCAGTGAAGCTCCATAATATCTTTATTTCTTAAATCATATTAAACTGCAACAATGTCATTTTAAAAGGATATCATGTTATGGGCTATGGCAGGGGCCTGCGACCTTTAACACTTAAAGATACATTCGAATCGATGCTTCTCACCAACCCAGTAGGAGCCACAAAGTCTTAATTAAAAAAATAAAACACTGCTTTGTTTTTATGTTATTGTTACTATTGTGCAAAATATTAATAAACATTTTTTTATAAATAAAATGCAGAAGGAAAATAGCCTTAATTTAAACTATTAAATAGTTTATAACTGTTGGTAGAGGTTCATATGACTTTCTTTCAAAATAAAATACATCCTGTAGCATATAGAAGGATCTCAATGCGTTGTAGTAGGTCAGCGGAACTATATAAAATAATGTGTTTATTTGACCATTTGTGATGCATTTCAGCAAGAAATACATAAATCCAACAAACAAAAATAAAGTAGAGCTAATTAAATGACTCCTGTGGCATCTTTTGAATCATAAAAATATATGGATTTGTTGAAAAATAGAAAATCTGCGTTGTAATCCAGTGCACCTTAAGTATGAATTCTGGCTGTGCCTTCTGACTTAAAATTGTTTTTCTGTGGTGCAAGGCACTTAAAAAAAAAGTGTTCAAGTACAACTTTGGTAAACTGCGAAGGATTGATGGACTACAGCTACCATAATCAGGAATATTGTGGAGCGATAAACATTGTCCTTAGACTGTTTGGGAAGGCGTTTGTTTACAATTACTATTTTAAATAAAACAAATGTGTTTTTTTCTTTAATCAAAGTGCCACAATGTAGGGGTGTAAGAGCCACGCGTAGCCCTGAAGCCTCAGGTTTGCAGACCCCTGGGCTATGGAGTAGTGCTAAGCACTGCTGCCTCACACAAGGGAAAAGGCTCTGGTTCAAATCCCAAATTCATCCTATGCATGCATGGGTTTTCTCCAGGCACTTCTGCTTCATCATCCCCCTTCATAGTTTGATTGGTGACTCTAAATTTCCCCCTAGAATTGAGTGTAAAAGCAGTGGATATAGGCTCCAGCAACCAGATTTCACATGCACCAAAACTACATTTCACTGTTTGATTTTGAAAAAAAATGCTAAACTGTGACTCAAAAGTGATTCATAGATAATCTTATAATGATTTAGTCTTTGAAAATCTGAAAACCTCTCAAAACTTAAAGGAAAAAAAAAACAAAAAAGATGACAAGAAGTGTATTTTATGTTGGCATCACTTCTGTCCCTAGATCCGTGTAATGTTAATAAAGTGTGATTACAAATATTAGATAAATGAGATGTCATTCAAACATCCCATAGAAAAGCTGTACAGACAAAATCAACGGCAGTCAGACTACAAGCTTCATACAATTCAGCTGAAGCTGTTTACAACCTCTTTCATTTCTTCGTCTCATAATTATTTTCCTCTATAACCTTCTTTGAACCGGAATGAAAAGTAGCGACTTAGCAAGGGTGTGTTTATGAAATGAAAGCTCTATTCATGTCCGCCTGCAGAGTTAATGCATCTCTCTGCTCAGTTCTTTGAAGGGAAGGAGCTCCGTCTGAAGCAGGAATACTTTGTGGTGTCTGCCACCCTGCAAGACATTATTCGCCGCTTCAAGGTCTCCAAGTTTGGCTCCAGAGAGATTGCTCGCACAGACTTCAGCAAGCTGCCTGACAAGGTGAGGAAGACTTGGAAAACTCCAGCTGAACACAAAACTCAAAGAGTTTTTCATTTTCCCCTGAAAACACCTCGTTAAAGTGCCTCTTTGAAGCGCGTTTTTGGGAACATACAAAAAAGTCACACTGCAGGCTGTGTCTAATTGCTGTTCTGCATGATCAGGTTGCAATCCAGCTCAATGACACTCACCCCGCCATGGCCATCCCAGAGCTGATGAGGGTTTTGGTCGATGAGGAGAAACTCCCATGGGAAACAGTGAGGAAGAAATGAGCATTTTCTTAATTTTGCACCTTTATAAATATGAATTTTTCCATTTTTAAATGTCAAATAATTGTGTTGGACCCATCACATTGCTTGCTCAGCCTGTCCTTTCTTCTTTCTGCTGCTCAGGCTTGGGATATCTGCGTGCGCACCTGTGCATACACCAACCACACCGTCCTGCCTGAAGCCCTGGAGCGCTGGCCGGTGGACTTGTTTGCTCATCTGCTTCCTCGACACCTGGAGATAGTCTATGAGATCAACCGGCGCCACCTGGAGGTCTGAGCCGCGCACTGCAACCCTCAATGGCTGCAAAAAAACAAAAACAAAAAAAAGGCGCAGTCCTCACTGTATCCCTCAAAATATGCTCACCAGTTTGTGTGAGACTCTAAATGTACTATGGATGATGTGCACAAACTGACACAAAAACAGTTGTGTAAACATCAACTGGTCTGGGAGTTGAGGAAATGTGGACTTACTGCTGTCAGAGATGCACAAACGCATGCTGCATTTAGGCACTAGTATAAAGGTGGGACATTTGGATTTTACTTGATTGGCGTCACAATGCTCTTGTCTTGAAAAGACATCCTGAAAATAAAAAATAAACGCTACTTTTAAGGTTTATGGGTTGTCCCAATCAACGCTAATACAGAAGCCTAAATGTTTTTCAACTGGATGTGTGTTATTATCTGGGTGTTATTTAAGGAACGGTCAAGTTCCCATAGGCGCTTGTCAATATTAAAATATGATAGTTGATTGACAGCTCATTAAAAAGATTGTGGTTTAACTATACGGTGAAAACAAGGCAGACAAAAAAAAAAAATAAATATAAACACCCATTAGCCAGAAGGAGTTTTTCTATGCTAACATATTATAACGAACCCAGCTGATACGTTACTGCAGCTGTGTGGCAGTTACTATATGTTTAAGTCCACATTTACCTTTTTGTTTTTTTGCTTTGTTTTTACTTACCATTTCAATTCCGGCATGCTGTTTTTGCGATTTGAAATGTCAGTGGTCTTTGGAGAGCACCGCTGAACTTTAGCAAAGAAAAAAAAAAACAACAACAAAAGAAAAAAACTCCGCAATATCAAGTAAAATCCAATGGTCCCATCTTTTTCATGAGTATGTGAATGGAACATCCACGTGTGACTGTGCGTAGGACGGACCTCAGGTAGAAAGGCTCAAACTCCTACGCAAGCATTGATTTTCTAAATTTAGTAGATTTATTTTACTCTTTTTTCCCAAATGTAATGGATTTAGTTTTAAAGTTAGATATTGCAACTATCCAGCTAATACGTAACTGAAGAGGAGAATCGAAAGCTGAGCTGCTATTATACTGGCTGCATTGGAGAACTGTCCTCGACCCATTCACCATACGACACCAAACAGAGTCAATAAGGTAAATGTCAATAGATAGATAGTGTGCATTAACCCACTCCAACTTCCTCAACCACTGCTTTGAACACACACACATACAGCCAAACAGCATGGACCTCACTTCTGCTCACAGCACCCTCACTCATGGTGAGGAAGTTTACACCCAAAATCCCCCACTTCCCATGAGTCTAAGAAGCTAAAGGTGGGGCTAACCCCCAGGACTTCACAATATTTTAAAACAGGTAAAATTTAAAAACTTGCAATTAAAACAGTCATATGTTATTTCAGAGAAATGGTCAGTTTGCCCACATATTTTGCTTTGAAAAGATGGAATAGAAAACTAGAATTAAGGATATATACACACACAGATCTGATTTAAACACAAAATCAAAACAAAAATCTATGTGTTTAATTACAACTATAGTCATCCAAATAATCATTATAGAAGAGATATGAGAAAAATCAGTTAAAAGAATGAATGACTATGAAAAGTGGCCTGCTGTGAGCTAAAAGTCAAAGAACAAAATGGTGCTTCCCAGGTTTTATTTTCATCATCTGTCAGAAATAAACTCCCACGTTCCCTCTGAAAGAAACATTTGTGATGGGAAGTGGTGGGCAGATTTGCACAGTAAATCTACTTTCAGCTGTAGACTTTCATCTACCAGCATGGAGAAGGAGATGGTCCTGGTGCTTGAAAGTATTTTAAGAGGAGCTGTGCTGACCTCCTGTGATGTGTGCAGATGAAGATTGACTTTGACGTGAAGGGGGGAAAAAAAGGAAAGAAAAAAAGAAAAATCTTACTTGTAAGTTAACTTTTATTTATGTTTTGCAGAGAGTCGCTGCTAAGTATCCAGGAGACAACGGCCGCCTTTGCCGCATGTCCCTCATTGAGGAAGGTGGACAGAAGAGGATCAACATGGCCCATTTGTGCATCGTGGGCTCCCATGCTGTCAACGGAGTGGCCCAGATACACTCTGACATCCTTAAAGCTACTGTGTGGGTCCCAAAATAGACAACTGTTTGCGCTCAGTGTTTCACAAAGGATAAAGCGCTGAAACGCGACGCTTTCTTTCCCCCGCAGTTTCAAGGACTTCTATGAAATGGAGCCTCACAAGTTCCAAAACAAGACCAACGGCATCACTCCTCGCCGCTGGCTTGTTATGTGCAACCCAGGGTTGGCTGAGGTCATCGCTGAGGTCAGCTGCCCCCCCCAAACACAAAGCTGACATTTAGGTCAAATGTTGGCTTGAGTAACAGCCTGCACTCTCCTGCTTTCTGTACTCGCTCCACAGAAAATCGGGGAGGACTTCATTCGTGACCTTGACCAGCTCCAGGCTCTCCGCAACTTTGTGAACGATGAAGCTTTCATTCGGGATGTGGCCAAAGTCAAACAGGTGGCTCTGTTTTCTTCTGTACTGAAGCTGACTTGATCACTGACAAAAGAGGAAGCAGAAAAATAGGAACAGAGCACCAATAAAAAAAAAAAATCCAGAGAAAGTGGTGAAATCATCAGTATGCTGCAAGAAATCTTATAAAAAATATAAATCTAGAAACAGGAAGTTCCACACAATCAGTCAAAAAGGGGAAAATAAACAAAAAAAGTTAACTGTAAGACTCATTTCAAACTGAATGTTATACAGCCTAATAATAAGTATTTTATTTTACTAGTTTTTTATGTATGTATGTATGTATGTATGTATGGCTGCACGGTGGGGCAGCGGTTAGCACTCTTGCCTCACAGCAAGAAGGCCCCTGGTTCAAGTCCCAGCTGGGGGACCTGAAAAACAACAGCAATGGGGGACCTTTCTGTGTGGAGTTTGCATGTTCTCCCCATGCATGCATGCATGGGTTCTCTCCAGGATCTCTGGCTGCCTCCCACCATCCAAAAATATGCTTCATAGGTTGGTTGGCAAATCAAATGCCATGTAAATCTCGTGAATCTTGCTCCAGGCTTTTTCTTTCACAGCTCTATTTCGATATATGAAAGACTTGTGTCATATGATTTTTCCTTTGTTCAATGGCCTCAGGTTTTATAGGTAGAGGTGAAAAACATGGGTAGCGACACACGAACACAAGAGTTTTGCACATGGAATATATACATTAACACATACATTGACTTTTCATTGAAAGTGGTCACTTGAACGTAGCTTTTTGTGAACATTTCTTAAACTTTAAAATAACATCATTAAAATTGAACCAAAAATGACAAAGAATTTGGAGTTTTTTGGACTTAAAAGTGTTTTGAATCATTTTTTAATAGTAGTTTTCCTATTTCTAGATCCTAGCTCTGAATGAAACATAAATCCAGACATAGCGGATTTTGAGAAAAGCTTGGAAAGGTTTAAACAAAACAACTTAAAATCTGGTCAAGTATAAAAGGAAAAAAGGAAAAAGCACGGTTTAAGATCTTTGCAAGGATCAAATAGTTTGTAGTGTTTGGAGATTCTCTGGAAGCCCCTGGAAGAAAGTTGACCTCTTTGATTTACGTGCAGTGATTTAGTAAAAACCCATTGAACTCCTTGTTCTTTTGTAACAGATCCGCACTTGGTGAAAAATGTAAAAGCTACTTTATATCCAAGTCATTGCAAATTTGGACCTTCTGTTACCTTTTTGAAGTTCAACTTCTGTTTTATTCTCGTAGGAGAACAAGATGAAGTTCGCGGTTCACCTGGAGGAACACTACAAGGTGAAGATCAACCGCGACTCCATGTTCGACGTCCAAGTCAAGAGAATCCATGAGTACAAGAGACAGCTGCTCAACTGTCTGCACATGATCACCTATTACAACCGTGAGCCTGTTCATCATCAAACTCCACTTCTGTTCTATCAGAATATGTTAGAATCTCACACTGACATGACGGTTCAATGTTTCTGCCAGGCATCAAGAAGGAACCCAGCAAGCAGTGGACTCCAAGAACCGTCATGATTGGAGGAAAGGTTTGTATTAGAATGGAGGTCAAGGCTGCAAAGGGGAACTTCTCTGCCATGTGTTGAACTGTCTTACAGGCTGCACCTGGATACCACACGGCCAAGATGATCATCCGTTTGATCACAGCCATCGGTGAAGTGATCAACAACGACCCCATAGTGGGGGATCGCCTGAAGATCATTTTCCTGGAGAATTACAAAGTCACGCTGGCAGAGAAAGGTAATCTCTGAACCACTCCTTGAAAACACAGAGACAGCAAACGCAACGCAGACACTCTTCTGCTTCCTCTGCCCCTTCCTTCACAGTCATCCCGGCTGCTGATCTGTCCGAGCAAATTTCTACTGCTGGCACCGAAGCATCCGGCACCGGCAACATGAAGTTCATGTTGAATGGGGCGCTGACCATTGGTACCATGGATGGAGCCAATGTTGAGATGGCAGAGGAGGCAGGTGAAGATAACCTCTTCATCTTTGGCATGAGGGTTGATGACGTTGATGCGCTGGACAGGAAAGGGTAAGGCTTTCAACCTCACTGTGCAGTACAGCTACTAGCCAGAAAACATCACATTTGCCCTTTAAGTCCCACTCCTATCATCTTTTGATATTTTTGTGTTTAAAAAAATATTATTATGCTGTTTTAAGCCAAAATCCCAAAATTATGTTGTTTCTTAGGATGCAGTTTCTGCAGAGCAGCAGGAGTTCATAAGAAATTTGCCTCTAAGTCTTGGACGGTACAAATGGTGTGGAGCAACCCCGCCCCCTTTCCCCTCCCTGTTACTGAGGGTTCTCTGTTTACACTCTCTCCTGCTAGCTTACAGCCCCTCAAGCCATGTACACACCAGATATTTCCAGAACATGTGTCTTGAAACGTTTAGCCCGTTCACACTGGACAAGAAGGGAGGGGCTTCTTCTTTTTCTACTGTTTACAATTTCATGTCTACCACCTACAGTAGGAAGAGGCTTGGTGCTGAATGCCAAAGCGGTGCAAATCTTGGGATTTGGGTCCAAAACGGGAGCAGTTCTGATAAGGATTAACATCATATCCGGAGAGTGGCCTGGTTTATCTTTATTTAAAGAACAAACAGAGACGTCGTCAGGCTCGTTGCCGTGTTAGGGTTCACCAGATAGACCAGCTAAGCTCTTAGTTTGGTGAGTTTCACCGTGTCACTACCAAATTCAAGTCCCTGATTGGTCAAACTTCCATCTGGCTTAGCTGTCAATGCGTCTTCAATTTGGACGTAGAGCCCAAAAACAGTTGAAAAGATTTGTGCAGCTATGCTTGAATGTGAGAGTTTTAAACGTTGAAGCCTGAAAGCAAAATTTACTCATGTTTACATTGACTTTTCATTGAAAGTGGGTCACGTGTTGCAAAAGAGGGGGTGTACGCAGCTTCACACCCCCAATCTAACATTACCGGTGCAACAATAATGGCGAGTAATTTTGGAGCTATCCACCTGTACAGTTTTGAGCCAGATGTCAGCTCAGACGAGGAAAACAAAGACGTACACGGATCTATTTGTCTGGAACACAGAGCTTGTGGTCCACTTATTTGTTTCTACATAACAAATAAGTTCTTTTTCATATGACATTTGTCTTGTCTGATCCTGATTCACAACATTTTGAATAAAGAAATACTCTGAAACGCAATTTCAAGATCAAATGTTCCTTACATATGTCCTCCATCATCAGAACATGTTTAAAACACCAACATTTTCATCAGAGTGGGTCGTCAAAGGAAGCAGAAAGTGGGTTCTTATTTTGTTGCCTGCACACAAGGTCATCAGATGGATTTTGGGAAATACCTCAGAGTTAAATCATGTGTCAGGACATTTTAATATCAGTGCAGAAAACAGCATGCAGTTCAGTTGCTCTGCAGCCTTGCACAAGTTTCGGTCTTGTGTTCCCTTCTTGACAGCACTTCCAGACTGTTGATTTCTCCTCTAAAAAGTTGTGCTTTTCAGAAACCTGGTGTTTCAGTTTCTCTCTGAATTATTCTTATTTTTTCTATTTTGCTTAGATATAATGCTGAAGAGTACTACAGCCGCCTGCCTGAACTAAAACAGGCAATTGACCAGATTGCTGGAGGCTACTTTAGCCCAAAACAGCCTGACCTGTTTAAGGAAATTGTCAACATGTTGATGCATCATGACAGGTACAGACACATGCACCATTATCTTTCTTACATTAACACCCCGAGGTGCAAACATGTGCAGACATAAAAATGATATATCTGTATAAACATGCCTGTTAGTACAAAACAGAGGGAAGGATTGCATGAATACCAGTGTTTACCACCCGTACATGCATGCACAAGCATGCACCACGATGAGCCGCGGCACTCAACGGCTCCGGCGCTGCGTGAATGTGTCGCTCTTGTTTGTGTTTCTGCACAGGTTCAAGGTCTTTGCTGACTATGAAGACTACATCAAATGCCAAGAAAAAGTCAATGCGCTCTACAAGGTACGCATCAAAAAACAAATAATCAGCAAATTTTGAGGTTAGAGCTGATCAATCCCACTTTGTCCTGATACCAGAACCCCAAGGAATGGACCAAGAAGGTAATCTACAATATCGCAGGATGTGGAAAGTTCTCCAGCGATCGCACCATCGCCCAGTATGCTCGGGAGATTTGGGGCATGGAGCCCACGCTTGAGAGGCTGGCAGCCCCTGACGACATATAATAAATGAGCAAAACCAGCTTTTCCTTCTGATTTAAAACCCTCCAGCACCTACATAACGTTTAGTTACAACCCTCTAGATATCTTTAGCTGCTGCAGTTGAGCAGTTTCAAGCAAACTGTTGCAAAGTTTACATTTTTCTCGCCGGCGAATCAACTGGTGTGACTCAGATAACACAAGCAATATACGTTAGAAGTACTTTTACGGCAACAACTGCTTTGTTGAGGAACCATAAAAGCCTTGCGGTGATCTTTGTATATTTACTGATGGTGTTTTTTTTTTTTTAAATAAAAAAATAGACTGTTGTATTTCCACTCAGACCAATTCTGAATAAACTTGGTCTTAAATAAAAGTGATCTGTAGGAGTTTTTATTGTAGTTACAGAAAAGGTTTTAAGCTTCAAAAAAAAAAAAGGTCAAATGTGCAACCTGAAGTCTTCAATCAAAGAAAATCACATTCATTTAAATGCTTTACAATCTGGAGAATGCTTTTAGAAGAGATAAAAAGGTATAAATTCTTGAGTTGGTATTCAAATTTTTGGTCAGAAAAATTGTGGTTTAAGGCCGTCATAAATAATCTTTCAGAGCTTCAGTTGACTAATTACCAGGAGGAATGAAAACATGAGTCATTTGACAAATTGTTGCTTTTTTTCTCTTTGGATCCGGTTCAACCCTCTGCTTCACTGTTAAAAGTGAAAGTTCATCCAACCACACACAGTTTGTTTTAGATTTGGGAAAAAAATCCAAAAACAGAAGTCATGGATCCATTATTTTTTGCATCTGTAACAATGCAAATCTATATTTTTGTTTATTTATTTTTGCAGAAAAGCACATTATGATTTAAAAAAAAATTATTTTTTAATTTTTTTATACGTTTTTTTATACGTTTTCCCTTAATTCACTTAACTGTGTTGAATTTGAATGAATGAATGAATGAACGAACGAGAGTCTAAAAAGAAGAGATTGGAAAAGGACTCCACAGAAACTGGAGTGTGTGGACCTGTATAATGATAATAAAAATAACAATAGAAAATAATAATTCCAATACTAATACTACTACTAATATTATTAACAATAATATAAATAATGATAATAATAATAACAATAATGATGCAGAAGACCCGGTAATTTAGCAAGCAAAACCATTGACGTAACCACAAAAGAACAGAAAGTGAAAATTCTAAACAAAAGTCTACGACACAGATTAAAAACCCCAGATAGTCACAACATCAACTGACCTTATCACAGCTTTTATTCCACTCATTGTTGCTCTGCACCACAGATGCTCTTCAGCTTATATACCAGTTGTCAGACTCACAGCTAGATGGCATAGTTTGCTCATCTGAAGCCTGATGGATTATGCGACTTGTTTTATAGCTTTACACTGTTGTCTGGTCTGCTGTTGTTACAGAAAAGGCACTTTAAGTAGTAACGTGTATAGTTACTTTAATTTGAACATATCTTACAAAATCCATAAAAAAGGAAAAAACTTACAAACCTATGAGAAGATAAAACAGAATAAAATAACTTTATTAATACCACAGAGGGGAAATTACTTCACCAGCATTGCTCTATTAAAAACCAGCAGATACATAATAAATAAGACTGAAATTACACTTAAAATGATATCAATAAGAATAATTATTATTGTATATGAGGTGGAACATGGTTATCGGTTATAATTTTTTAGTCTGTACAATTAACATCATTCTATACACCCAATCTACAACTAATTTTAGTATTTTTTTCCTCTCAAATAAAAAAAAATACAAATGATTTGCCAAAAACTGGGAAAAACAAGATCATTATTCATTTATTTTTTTGCCAGTCCACTTGTTCTTGTTTTGTTTATTTCTTCCTTTCATGAAGAGAGAGATGAGTCCAAACATCTTCATGACAGAATAAAAAGAATAAAATTGCTCCTGTATTAATCCTTTCCAGAAGCTTCTAATCTATAAATGTTTTCTTAAATAAAAGCAACCTTTTTGAACTTTCTGTTGTGAATTCTCAATTTGAGCCAGACTTGAAGCAAAGGCAGTGTTTAATTAGAGGTCTTTAGTCAAGTGGGCAAAAAGTGCTTCCTGTTTACCAAAAACACAGATTTGAAGGCTGCATTGAAAAGTTTAATCTTGGATCTGAATGCGTCCTCCTGAGAAAGGCTTTAGAAACTGCTGTGTCATGTCTTTCCAACCCAACTTTTTCAAGTACCCAAATATTTATGGCCTTCAATCCAAAAAACAAAAGGCGCGGACAACACCCCGGACCTGTGAGGATAAAGAGGATGCATAATGGCAGGATTAGCACATGAAAGGATGAAAGCTCAGATTGAGATTGTGCACTCACGCCATCACAAGTACACAACAACGAAGGCTTGGTTTTATCATTTCAGTTCTACATGAAGAAAAAAAAGGGAGTGGAATTATATTTATTCAGAAACATGAAAAGAGAAAAAAACAGATTTAGAAAACGTTGACATCTGCCACTAGAAACAACGCAGCCATCACAATGGGACACGCTGCTTTTGTTTGATGGGTGGTAGGAAAAAAAAGTTGAAAAAGTTGAACGACCTGCTTTCCATTCACTGCTTGGCAAGACTTGAAAAACACAGTTTACTTAAATCAATGTTTAAAGGCTGAAAGCAAATATTACTACTTCAAAAAGGAGATTAGATGGTCAATTCAGATGTCTAGAATAGAAAACCTGGTGATAACCTTTAGATGAGTTGAGTATTTAACAGAGTTCTCTGGTTGTTTTACCCTGAAATGACGACGTTTGAACAGCCGTGGAACACGCTGCACAGTTCAAACTGCTGATGGACAAAAAGAGGACAAACCTAGGGTTATTTGTGACAAACAGACACATCTGACAAAGCTTCTTCACATTAAATATGATGAATTTTTAATCCAGATGAAAATTTGTGTACAGAAACACAAACTTTTTAAATTGTATTTTTATTGCTATTTATTATGTTTTTACTAGAGCTATGGTAACAAAGTAGTTTCCTATTTGTGGGATCAATGAAGTTCTATTCTATTTTCTCTATTCTATTCTATTTTATTCTATTCTATTCTATTCTAAAACCTTTATTGTTGAAGCGAAATACTGAGTTGTTAATTTCTAATAAGTTGAAGCAGTCGTGAAATTCTTTTTTTTTAAATAACAAAAATTGATTAATTTTTTTTTTAAACATAGTCATGTTTAACAAACTTGTAAAGATCCATCCATCCATCCATCCATCCATCCATCCATCCATCCATCCATCCATCCATCCATCCATCCATCCATCCATCCATCCTCTTTGAGGGTCACATGGTTGCTGGAGCCTATCCTGGCAAGGTACATCCTGGACAGGTACAGAAATTATTGGACATCTGGAAAACGATGGACTTCCAAACTGTGGCTTTTTTTGACAACAATGTTCGCAAAAGCAAAGTAGAAAAGCAACAGTACAAAAATCAAACTTTTCTTTCTGCCCGCATGATTGACTTCAGAGGAAAGTAATTCCATCACAGCATAAAAAAAACTACTTATTTTTTCAGATTTAATGATCAAAAATACAATATCAACACTAAAATCTCCAAAATGCTTCATAAATGTCAGAGCTGTATTGTTTCTGCATTTTTAGTTTATACAAATCTGGCACAAAAATATAGGTATTTAGAGTGCAGTCCTGTGATGAACCACCAGGAGAAGGCAAAAATGCTGAGTCATTTAGGAAGGAAAAGTACAGACAGTTTTGGTCTTCATGGATCACAGTTCTATCCTAAAAAGTGTTTTATTTCTGTTTGCTTACAGTTCTGATCATTAAAGTTACTCATTCAAAGGTTGCACGTCCTCTGGCACGTCCATAAAAGCCAAGATGTGAAGCTCCTTTCCTTAATCAGACAAATGCAGTTTATGGCCAAACTGCAAACAGGAGTCAATAAACTGAAATAAGAGCTGACCTTAAGACACTCTAAAAATGTTGTTATTAAATTAAAAATATTTAATCAAACAGAACAAATAAAAAGAGACCAAATGTTGGTTTTTATAATCTGAAAATTATTTCTGGAGGGTTAGAAGTTTGTGTGAAAATGAGATCTGATTTTTAGCTTTTATGATTGATCATCGTAGCTCAATCAGCAATTTGACCCACTCCAAAGAAAATTTTGTTTTTGATATAAAGATTTTTGAAATTCTACAAAAGATCTTTGAAGAACTGATGACATTAGATGCAGAGTCTTACAATGCAGCAGTCCCATGTAATGCTGTGGCATCAGGGCGTAATTCAAAGCAGATGTCCTAAGAACAGATGTCTTAAAGAAATGTGTAAAGAGATTCTCCATTAACAGTAAATCCTTGCAATCATTGACATGTTTCCTGAAAACAGAAGAGTAACTCCCTCAAGATAAAGGATTTTCATACTGCATTACACAAGATCCAAAGGTGAACATGTGTTACAGTCAAGACAAGACTTTTCAGCAAAAACACGTGAAAGATGACAAGAAGGAAATCACTTCAATTACCAACTTGATTATTGAAAAGCTTATTCATAAATAGTAATGTCGTCATGTGAATTGCAGGACAAAATATGTTTTTGATTGTCAGAGACATAAAATTAAATTTGGTGAGCCTCAAGGATCCATTTTGGGGCCTGTTTGGTTTTGACTTACATTAACAATCCCACAAAAGTTATTAAAACTACATTTCCCATTTTATTTGTTAAAGACACAAACACATAAAAGCCAATAGAAAAGTACTTACTTCAGGCTCTGAGATTATGGTAAATCAAGTTTTTTGCTATACGTATGCCGCCATGCTGGGATCAGTAGGCAGGGATTGGTCTAAAACGGTCTGCATCAACAGCCAATCTTCCCAATCAGGAGTGAGCTTGTTGAAAGTCCACACCCCCGTCTTCTCTGGAGGGATCAACCTGGTGCAGTCTGCAACAAATCCATCTGTGTACCGGGAAAAAAAAGGAAATTCTGTTCACATTTCAGTCATGTGGTGTTGTTTTATTCTTGAATGTATCCAGATCTGCTTTTTTTGGATTCATGGTGTTTACAACAGTTCTTTTTTTTTACTCCAGCAAATTTCTTTTTGTTTGCTTTGGAACATATTCTGCTTATGATGCAACTGATGCTCCACTTTATGATATGAACATCAGAAATATACTATTTCTGTTATCATGAATCCCATTAAATCTACACCCATTTTCAGTCATTATTTCATTTTAAAAAGATGTATTTAATTCCTACAACACTAGAGGCTCGACTTTTCCTCCATTTGTTTACAAAACTCAGTGTCTATTGAATGGATTTGATGACTATATGAAAATCCAATTGGTTTGCATCAAAAAACAGAAAAAACATTGACTTGTACGTATGAACATTTGATATAATTATATAGTATTCTATAAGTGCAATTTAATTCATATTTGTGAAAAAAATATAATATATTTCATAAATTGACTCATCCCAAATGTTACTTTCCTGACTCTCTGAGAATGGGTTTAATTTTCTCCTGTTTTTTCTGTGCATCTTTGCACTCTGTTACACTCTGTCACAATTTTTAAATTTTTTCTTTATTTAGTGTGCATTTGTATTTGTAAATAAATACACTAAACTAAACAGAAAAAAGTTTTTCTAATCACCTTTGATGGATGTAATTTTATGTAAACCGTGCTAAAAAAGATAATACGTGTGAAGTACTTTATTTCCAAAGCAGGAAACGCCACGACACAGTTGTAATCAGTGCCAGAAAAGGTAGCGGTTCCACTCCCAAAGCGCTCTGCTGCAGCCTTGTGTCTCTGCTCATTCTTCTGGACGTTCACACCTTGAAGCTCAGAGAGCAGCATCCGTGAACTTCACAGCTTTCCTGTTGACATGAGAAAAACTGATAGGAACCAAGTCAAACCCCAGTAGACATGTTCAAGCTGCTCTCAGCGCTGACCTGCAAAGGTAAGGTGCTGTTGCACTCCGTTATGGTGTCAGGTCTCCTGTTTTTTTCATCTCAAAAACAGAAAACAAGTAAAGTTAGAAATTTTGTTGCTTACATTGTTTTCTTTCCCCCCTTTTTTTTAAAAAGTATTTTGGTATTGGCCTGTCTCATTTATGTGCCCGTGGCATTAATTTTTCACAATTATTTGATAAATATTCTGTTATGTTTTGGTTTAGGTATATTATCATCCATTTCTTTTATCGATTTTTGGATGTTTTTTAGACAATTCTCATATTTTATGATCATTTTTAAGCATGACACATATAAATGGTGCATCTTTAAAAAGGTGAACAATTGATTTATTTCATACATATCATATCTTAAAATATATTTTAATGACAAAGGGCTAAACACACACACACACACACACACACACACACACACACACAAAGAATAGATAGTGGAGGCTTAAATCACCAGCTCCACAATACAGCCGCAGCTGAAAAAACCCAGATTTCATTGTTTTGCAATGGTGCACCTGCAAACTCATTCGTCCTGGCATCTCCTGCTGATCCTTACACAAGTCCAAGCATTCCTCCAAACTAATCACCAGGATGCAGACTAGGCTGTAGTGAATTGGATTATAGCTGGAGCCTTAAATTTGAACCATCGTCACATGGAAGTTATGTTTATGTAAATCTTATTTTTTTAGTTTTCAGCTGTTAAAACACTCACTTATTGATAGCAAATGCATATCATAGTGAGGAGCTGGAAAAAGATGTGGTGAGGTTGAATATTGATCTGAATTTATGTAACATGTGTTAATCGCTCACCCATTGTTGATATTTTTGCAGGTTTTTGTCCTGTTTCTCCTGCTGCAATTCTGGAAATCAGTCATCTGCAAATGAAGGCAACTGCTTTTTTCATGAATGAGGAAAAAAACAAAAAAAGCTGTAAATGTTCAGAGGTTGAACTGTGCTGTTCCCTCTCCCCACACACTCATATAAATGCACACACACCAAGTCACACGCTGTCTTTCACATTAAGTAATCAGCAAAGGGCAGACAGTTCTTCCCAGAGCACAGAGGGGCAGGAGGTGAAGGTAGTTGGGTTCCCCCTGGATGCTGGAGCTCACTCGCACCCAGCCGCTGAAGGACAGATTGTTTCTGCACAGGAAGGACTCACAGAGAGCGCCGCTAATACCGCCGTCGAATAATCCAAAGTTCAGAAAAGCTGTGGGAATTTGAGAGCTGATTATACTTTTGAACACAGTGCAGCAACAAGGCAGCTTTTTAAAAAAAAAAAAAAAAAAAAAAAACTTGTTTCTAATCTGTTTGAAGAGTTTTTGTTTTAGATGCTGTCAGTCACTTTACTGGACTGTCTTTATGAACAATTTTGAATATTAAGAGGGGGTCTAATTCAGCAGGTAAGAGTCTTAATTATCTTGGTGTGAAATGCTTGATGTTTAGCTCTTACAGCTTTTTTTGTTTTGTCACAGATTTTGTTGCACAGAACCCAATAGAACCACCAACTCACTGGTGATTTAATAATCAGGTGGTCTGGGCGGGGGTCTCTTCTAAAGTATGGCTTTCGGAGACATCCTGGAGCAGGTGGGGAGCACAGGACGCTTCCAAATAGTTCACGTGACCCTTCTCTCCATACCGGTCCTGTTGATGGCCAGTCACAACCTCCTACAGAACTTTGTGGCTGTGGTGCCGCCTCATTACTGCAGCGTCCATGCAAACTTCTCTCAGTCCCAGCTGAGTCCTGAGGAAAAGCTGCTGGTCACGGTGCCGCTGGACCAGGCGGGGGAGCCGCACAGGTGCCAGAGATACGTTGCTCCACAGTGGCACCTCCTGGATAGGAATGGGAGCTTCTCCTCTGAGGAGGAGCAGAGTCAGGGGGAGCAAGGTTTGGCTGTTGACTTGCAAGAGTGCAGAGATGGATGGTCCTACAACATGACAGAAATGACCTCTAGCATTATCTCTGATGTGAGCTCCCCAATTGTCTGCTTTCATCAACACGTCATTGTGTATTGGTTTTCTGGTGTGTTTTGAATCTGCTTTTTTTCTTTCTTTTTGCTTTAGTGGGATTTGGTTTGCGATTTGCGTTCTTTAAAGCAAATGGGACAAACCATTTACATGGGAGGTGTGCTGGTGGGGGCTATTATCTTTGGGGGCCTTTCGGACAGGTAACTTTCAGTCAAATGTTTATCTCAGAGCTGTCTATCAGACCCCCAAAATGCACCTGTACCCCAGCATTTGTTTTCAGGTTTTAACGACCTCCCATTTCTCTAAGGTACGGTCGACGGATCCTCCTGCTCATCTCCAACATGCTGATGGCCGTGGCAGGAACCTGCGCTGCCTTCTCACCTTCCTTTCCACTCTTCTGCCTGTTCCGGTTCGGATGCGGCATGGCTCTGTCAGGCCTGGGACTCAACACCTTCTCACTGAGTAACAACCAGTCCCTGTTCAAGCTTTAGCCTTAGCCCCCACGGGTTAGAAAGGAAAAATGGGCAAACCTGAACCTTGAGCGCTCAGTCAGGCCATCGAGCAAACACATTTTTTCAACGGGCACACAGCGACAGGTCGTAGAGAACACTTAAACAATACTTAAGGGTAAGTAAGGGAGAAGTAAGTTAGAGCGTGCTCCTTGCACACACGTAGCTGCGTGTGAACGTGTGTGTATATACAAGTTTCTATGACAGTTTTTGGGTTCTGCGAACTATTAATATATTTTATATATATTTGATTATAATAAATAATAAAATACTTGATGATAGACTCACCCCACGCACGACAATGGTACGTTCCATTTTCATGGCGTCCCTTGAGGTGGATGAATTAGCCTCAAGGGAACTGGAAAACACACGGTACCCATACGGTACAACTCCTGTATGGGTTCATGATACTAAGACAATAACTAGTCTGTAAATGAGTCCTATCACCATGAAGCTGCTCCCAAATTCTTCCTGTGACTTTACAACAAAAAAGAAAGATGTTAACACAGAAATGTATTAATATACAAAAATGTATGTATTAATATAGTGAAAGGTAAAGTAAAATTAGTCAAACAAATTTTTTATCTTGTTTTAAATAAAGTAGCAGGTCTCTATTGTTATTTATCAGGGAAATTATTGTTTAGAGAGAAATAAAAATGACCCAGTTTGGTCAAAATATTTTTAAAGCAAATACTGTAATATACAAAAAATAAATAACAGTGCTGTTTTTTTGTTTTTTTTGGTCCCCACTTTCAAAAAGTCATTCTCTTCTTCAAATTTTTCCTCATATGTGATAAATGTTGTCTTTGATTTGTGGTTTTAAATGTCCCAAACAATATATGCTGTGTTTGCAGTCGTGGAGTGGATTCCCACTCGTATCCGGACCGTCACAGGAACCATAACGGGCTACTGTTACACGCTGGGTCAGCTGCTCTTGGCGGGCATCGCCTACTTCATCCGGGATTGGAGGTGGTTGACCCTGGCTGTGTCTCTGCCTTTTTATGTCTTCTTCCTCATTTCCTGGTGAGAGACTCTTTAAAAAAATGGAAGAAAATGTCCCACTTATGCACTTCTTACCATTTAACCACGTGTTTTCAGGTGGTTTCATGAATCTTCCAGATGGTTAGCTCTGAACAATAAGCATGAAGAAGCCGTCAAGACTCTAAAAAGTGTGGCCAGATTCAACGGACGCCACGAAGAAGGAGAAAAACTTGACATTAAAGTAATGAAACTTTGTTGCAGTACCTGTCTGTGGGGTTAGTCCACATTAAAAAAAGTTTAAAATAACTCTCTCCCCAACAGATGTTACAAGAGTCGATGAAAAAAGAGATGTCGTCTTCAAAGGGGTCCTACTCTGTCCTGGATCTGTTTCGCACCCCAAAAATGCGAAAAATGACCATCTGCCTCAGTGCCGTCTGGTACATGCCAAAAAACACACACTGTGATCAACAACAAAAAAGTCAACTCAAATGTGCAGAAAAAATAATCTTATCCTTTTAAATCACTTTAATTTTACATTAGAATACAACTTTATTCATCCCAAAAAGAGGAAATTATATTATTATAACCTTAATTTTTTTGTGTATTTACATTTACAGTACAGATCAAAGGTTTGGACACACCTTCTCATTAATTTGAATGTGTGTCCAAACTTTTGGTCTGTACTGTATCTTTAATCTGCTTAGGTACTGTAAAAAAAAAAAAAAAAAAAACGTTGGCAAAACAACAGGCTTCACACGAGAAAATAAAACATTTCACAAAATCTAAATTACAGGAAAAGAAAAACACACCCACACACACACAACCAGAACCCAATGTTCTTTTTCAGTTGAATTTGGAGTAAACGTCCCAGCATCCACAGATAAAATGTGATTACAGTGAAGTTAAAAAGCTGGTGGAAACTCATCATGAGTTTAGTGTTTTATTGTTCTGCATATCTGTTTGTCCTGGAGTTTGAAATTGCAAACTGATAAACCATAAGGCTACAAATCCAGACAACTACACGTCTGAAAATCAATTGGGATGTTCAACATTTTCACATTTTGATGGCCATAAAATAAAAAACAAATTTTCAAATTTTGAGTTTTATATTAAATGGTGACTTCAAGGACAACACCAAATATTTAGGGAATCTGCAAAGAAAATCCTGCCCTTTCTTATGACATCAAAGTCAAAAAGCTCCTATCAGCTTTGTCTGGAATGTTTGAAACTCATTTTTCTTGTTTCCTGAAAAATAATGTTTCAGACAGGAGGTTTTGCATTTAGGCCATTGATTTTCAGGAAATGTTTGGTGCTTTGCTGCTTGATTTGCTCCTAACACATCCCTCTGCGCCAGTTTAACCTGCATAATCAGGTAGGATGGATCTACTTTTTGCCTCTTCAGTAACACTTTGTTGTTACAGGTTATCCACCAGCTTTGCCTACTATGGTCTTGCGATGGATCTGCAGAAGTTCGGTGTGGACATCTACTTGATACAAGTGATTTTTGGAGCGGTGGACATCCCCGCTAAAGTGGTCATCACCACGTGCATGAGCTTCATAGGACGCCGGCCGTCCCAGTGTGGTGCTCTCATCATTGCAGGGGTCACCATTCTGATCAACGTGGTGGTCCCCTACGGTACGAGGGGGTCAAGTCCCGTCTGTGCTCGTATTTATCTGCTCAGTGTTGAAAAAAAAAAAAAAGAGTGATGATAACAGCTGTTTCACCTTTGCACAGATAAACAGACTCTGCGAACATGCCTAGCCGTGGTGGGCAAAGGCTGCCTGGCAGCATCCTTCAACTGCTGCTACCTTTACTCCGGAGAGCTGTACCCAACCATCATCCGGTAAGATTATCCCCGGCTAGTCACGCTGGTCTGACGAACCTGCTGAACTTCTGCTCTGCTGAATTCAAAACAAACAAAGGAAACTTGGTGAAGTTTTTGCACCATTCTTTTGTGGCATGAGAGCAAATTAGGGTCAGAGGTCGGAGCAGCAGATAAAGACTATCAGTGCTCACAGACTTCAAAAAATGTGTTTAAGCAACGAAGGTCCTCCTAATTCAAAGACCACTTCCCTATCGAGAGTTTATTTCCCAACCAAATCCTTTTTTTCTCCTCGGAGTTTAGATTCAGTTTTTATTACTGGAATGAGCTCAAATATTTTAGATTCATTTGTTAGATTTGTTTGAAAACTTCCACCAAATTCACGAACAGAAATTTTAACGATTATTTATATTAGCACAAAAAGAAAACCGAATGCAAGAAATGGTTAATCTCTCTATTTATTTACCATAACAAGTTTATGTGCTTTTGACCTGCAAACTTCAACTTACTGGGAAGAAATTTTGGCTGAAAATGTTGAAAATGCTCCAGTATGCCCCAGAATGGCGCTGAAGGGGAAACAACATTAAACTTCTTTTATAATATGGAGGCTAAGGCACTGAATGGGTTAAATTCCGTTCTGAATTCTGTGTTTTATGATTTCATATTTATTTGTTTATTTGCCTGCAAAGCACTTTGTGTAACTGTTAAGTGCTTTATAGATAAAGTTGTAAATGACTTGACCTACATTCCACAAAAAGTGTTACAAAAATCACTTTTACCAGAAAAACATTTACATTTCCAAACTATATGCATTCATGGGCTGTTCTTGTGAAACAGCCATCCATTCCTAACCTCCATTAATTTTCGTTTTGGGGGGGGGTCATGTGGTTGCTGGAGCCTATCCAGATTGCTGTCAGGACTGTCTGGACAATTCGCCTGTCTATCGCTGGGTTGTGAATCCTCCACAGTGAAATGAAACATGACAGAAGTTTATAGAAACTTTTCCCTACGTTTTTAGAACTTTTCAGGGTGAGGAGCTGAAAAACATGAATTGAGAACCAACGTGACTCTTATCAGAACTGGGTCATTTACCTGCAGTAGGTCACCACATGTGCGATGGCAACACGTGTGTACCCTGCGTCTGTTTGTGCTCAGGGCACTGGGTCAGGAAAGCAGATTCATGGAGCAACTTCGGAACTTTTTTGTGAAAGTGTTTGCACTGCGGATTTGTGTAAATATTGAAAATTGTGTTTTGAGAACTGAACTGTGAAATGACCCGTCGTTGCTAAAAGACACAGCCGTGGAAGAAACAACGAAAACAAATGTTTTCGCAAGACCAGATTTTTTTTGCAATCCTTCCTTTTTTACTGCGTCTTTAAGCGAGAATTTTCCTCCGCCACATGCTAACCACTGTCTGCACACACCCAGTACCTGGTGTAACCCTTGTGCTATCCTAGGCACTTTAACGTTGGGAGTTGGGTCATCTAGACCCACTAGACAGTGCGCTGAACCTTTTTTCTTCAATGATTTGTGATCTTCACTGGTGTCCATGGATTACATGAAATCTTTCCACCTTTATCCACCTTTGTCATGGTAGGAATAACACGTCAATGTAAGGTTGGGGTCATCTAAGCCCCACCCTTTTTTGACGGGAAACACCGTCAAAAAAAGGAATGGGGCCAAAATCTCTTATACGAATAAAGAAAAAAAGAAAAAGTTTCAAAATCAATGTGGATATCCAAATGAAGTTTTGAAATTATTATGGGATGGCCACAGGACCCACAAATTACCATTTTGTGAGAAAATTGGTGATTTTTACTTTTTCCCACAATGTGGGAAAGAAAACTTTTGCTTGAGCCATCTTTACGAAATTTCACACACATGCTCCCAGTTTAAGTTCACAACTACACCAAACATTTTCTTGACCCTTGACCTCGGGAAGAGACAGCCATCTTGAATTAAAAACAAACAAAATAAAATCCCCTTACGTACCAGCTTCAAATTTAAACTCCTCTCAGAGATTTTCGATGTTTCGAAAGCTCTTCAAGCATTTTTGGGAAGCGACTCTGGGAAAAAATGTTGGTTTGAAAGTTTGTAAATTTTGAGCGACGTTAGCAAAAGTGGTGTTCCCCTGTTTCTCATAAATTTTTCACCAGAATATAATGAAACTGTATGTAATACATGCATACTTGGCCCAAACTGAACGAAACAACATAACAGGCAAAATGAACATACTAGGAATGTGGTTAATAAAAATAACCCTCAGTTTCCAAGGAAATCCAAAAATAAATTTTTGCCAATTCTTTCAAAAATTACATAAACCTGTTCAGCACCACCACGTGGCCAACAAATAAAATGGTCGCTATGAAGATAAAACTAACAGATTGTATTTATTTTAATGAATTTGTCACGAGCAGCTCTGATCGGGGTGGCGGGGGCAGAAGGTGAGAACGAGGGGGGTGTAGGGCAGATCAAAGTGGAGCCACGAGTGTGGGAGCGTTGAGCGCCTCTGGGCCGTACAGCATCGCTCGGGGGTTTAATAAAGTTCAATAAAATCCCCTCAAGTTCATTTATTCTTTATTTCTTGAAAATTATTGCACTTTCTTCAGCTGTTCGTTTCTATAGCTGGTGATACGTTTGTTGCTTTAATTGCTAATTGATCAGTCATCACATTCCTGTGCAGTGAAGTAAAAATGCTGCTAGTGTTAGTTCACTGTGTGATGTAAGGCTCTTGGTAAGCATTACAAAACAGAGTTACAGTGTAGTATAGTTAAGTAAGTAATGCTTTGCATTTTTTTTCAGACTTTGAGCCTTTCCGGAGAAAAAGAGACGCACAAATGTGCTTTCTAACAAATGGAGGACAGTTGCAATCCTTATATAATCAGTACTGTAAAAGAAAACAAACAAAATAACTCGTTTCAGCAGCAAAATGTCTCATAACTTCAATGTTTTTTATTGCACAATTCAAGTTGTTTAACTCCTCCCCCTTCACAGTCAGAATGGGATGGGATGGGTCTCCATGATGGCCCGAATCGGAGCCATGGTGGCGCCGATGGTGCTGCTCACCGGGGACCACATCCAATGGCTGCCAGGTTTCATCTATGGAGGCGCTCCAATCCTCTCCGGGGTGGCGGCCGTATTTCTTCCAGAAACCCTGGGTACAAACCTCCCGGACACAATTCAAGATGTGGAGGAGAGGTAAGCGCCTGCTCACAAGCATCAACATCTGCTTCAGTAACACGGTGTAACAGATAACAGCCATAAATCAAATCAAGCAGTCTTTCTGATGAAGGTCCACAAGAAGGAGAATTTAGTTAGAGGGTGATTTATTCGTTTGAACCTGTTCTCTTCTGAACGCAGGGAATTGCAGAAAAGCTCCAAAATGCCTCCAAAGGAGGCCGTAATCCTACAAGACACGCAAGCAAATCTCCTCAAGCAGGCCGCCTGACACCTCCTGTGGGATCCTTCCTCCTGACTGATGGAAACTCAAAAAAAAAAAAAAAAGGAAAAAAAAAGTTTTTAGAGTTTATTTTGTTCTTTCTTTTCACATGCAAATTCAATTTTCACTGTTTGTATTGTCTTGTGAACTTTGGAGAATGTTGTAAATGTGTATTTTTTAGAAGGATCAATTCAATAAAATGAAATATTTCTAAAACACCAGCTTTATTGTGTGTGTTTTTTATTTTTTTTAAATGAAATATTTGTCGCCCACCATATGCAAACAAAAACTTTAGGAAGTAAAAATGGATTCTTCTTTTATAGCATTCAGCAGCTTTTTAGCCTTGATTTTATGTTTTTTTTTCTTTTATTTGATTCCAACTTTTAATACAATCAAACTCCAATATATGTTCAAAATAAGATTGAGTCTCAAATAATATTTAGAGACTGAAAGATCTGATTTTATGCCGTCTTTGTATAAAGTACTTTATGATTCCTTCTGTGGAAAGTGCTGTAGAAATAAAGAATTCTATTCTATTCTATTCTATTCTATTCTAAAGGAGAAGAATGAACAGTTTTCACTTTGAGTCCGCTCAGAAGCTTCATAACAGATCTCTAGAACACAAAGAGCAGGTAAAGCTTTTCAGGAATTCTACATCCTCTACAAATTCTCTACACGTGTCCACTTGCTACTCCTTATCAGGTCAAAAGGGCATCAACATATGACATTTCTCAGCCTTTCAGGAGTCTAAAGACTTATGTAAGACTGCTACTGGATGTAGAGAGTTTCAAAATAATTCAGACATTTGTATTTCTTGTGTTTCATTTTTATTATTTTCTTTTACACTATTTCAGCTTGGAGCACACTTTGTGGAGGTCATTCTGTTAACCTGGAGGAATTTTCAACATTGATACCTCAAAAAATAAATAAATAAATAAATCATTAAAATCAGGAAAAGATTCTGTTAAATTAAATTAGTAGTTTTAAAAAATATATATCTTTGTGAATTTTATTCTAAAAGACAATTTTAAGTTCAACATTTGACTCCTTTTGGATAACACGAAAAATAAATAATCTTTCAGTTTTGCCACATCCCTGTCTCCCATTTTGGGTTTTTGTTTTTTTACATATGAATTTGTTACTGAAAAGGAATTAAACTAATCTCAAAACCTCACCCTGGACCTCTCCTTTAATCCAGGTTAAAGCAAGAATAAACGAAAAATGAGTTGAATTTGTCGAAAAGAAAAATTCAACATCATTTTAGACTATTATTAAAGTCTGTAAGTGGTTATTAATCTGTTTATGTCTCCTAAAAACATGATTTGGGTTAAAAAACAATCCATAAAGTCCATCCATCCATCAGTTTTTATGTAGTAAAGCCTCTACAGCTGCAATACGGAGTTGGGGCCCATTTGATTAAATTGTAAAAAAGAAAAAAATAATCACATTTGTGGTGCTGCAAAAAATCTAAACACTATATGTAGTGATGAGGCTTTGCTCTCACAGGTCAATGAATCAAAATACACATTTATTTTTTTGTTATTTGTTTATTCAATGACGGTGCTATGAAGTAAAAAATCAAGGATTTGGTGTTTGAACAGTGACTCCCTCTGCCGTTTGCTGCTGTGACACCATCTAGCGGTAAGTTTATGTCATTGCATGAGCAGAACGTTTGAGTGACAAATTAAAAGGAATATACTTTACAAAAAACTGCTACTTTTACCGAGTTAAATCCAATTTGTAAAAGCTATCCTGCATGTGTTTATGTTATTTAGAAAGTAATTTATACAGGTTATCTGCTTGTCAGTGTGATTTGAAACAGGAATCTCTTTGGGTTTTGACCTTTAGTGCAGTTTTTCTTACATTTTATTTTACATGATCACGTGAATCTGTAGAGACCCTTTGATTTAAAAAAGAAAAAAATTATAAAAGGTGAAATTGGTCAAGAAAATAAAGCTATTTTTTAAACTTATTAGTAGCAATCTTTTATCATTTGGATGAGCTTTTTCTTTTGTTCCCTACAGCAAATTCATCCACTTGTCTATAATTTCACAATTCAGAGCTCTCACACAATGCATTGTTTTATGTACGTCTGGCTCCACAATAGCTATTTGCTGTCTTTTATAATCCCCCAACCGTCATATTAAACAGATTTCATGTTTTCCATGAGGTTTTATGTGCGTGCTCCAGAGACATGCTGGAACCCAAACGCAGAGCGCAGCTTTCTTTAGAAATAACTACCACATAAATGATATGAATAAAGATTTATTATTTTTTTCCATATGAACAGGTGGATTCATTTTTTCTAGTCTGTTTTACAATCTAAGACCATCACTAGTTTGTGTTTTTTTCCTGGCTTATTTCAGGAATCAGAGGGAAGTTTGAGTGTGTGTGTGTTTTTTATTGCTGATTGTTAAATGAAACACACTCCTGCTGACTGGAAAAAGAACCATTTCCTCCTAGTTTGTCTATTTGTTAGTTTCTTTTTTTTAATTAACCATGCACCCATTTACAAGAAGGACATGCAAAGGAGGTGTTCAGATATTTCAAGCGAGGGGAAGCTCAGGTGCAATCGAGGAGGGGGCTGTGAAATAAAAGAGAGGGGTGGGGCAATTGACTTCTGAACTGGGGGGGGGGGGTCTTTTTCTGGTATTTATGAACCGACAAAGAAAGGAAAACTCAACAAAAACTTTGTGTTGCTGCGGTACCTTCTGTGGAGCTGTTAATCAATTTTTAAGGACATTTATTTTCAAAATGTATAACCCAGTGACTGTATATGAGAACTGGAGTGAGTGACACCAAACAGGAAGTACCCTCTCGCTGCAAGACGCCACGGTCCGATAGAGTTCTATAGAGAAATAACAGCTCATACTCAGTCATTGTATTTGTCAGAATAACCATTCTTGCTCTTATCCCTCCATTTTAACATCTTCTTGATAGTTTTCATGATATTTTAACGTAACACAGGTTATTCAAGTTATAAACTGATTTTAAGGCGGCAGGGGTGTGGACTCCTACAAGCTCCCCCCATTTGGTGAGAGTGGTTGCTATAGAAACGTTGACTCAGACACCAATCCCTGCTTACTGACGTCGTCTGGCTCCAACATGGCGGCGCCAGTATTGCGACTGAAATGGACTTGGACTTGGAAGTAAGTTGGACTTGGACTGGGTGATGTGGGCGGCTCAGTCCAGTTTTCATACACAGTCAACGGTAAACTCATGAATCCAACCAGCTGCTAATTTCCTGACCTGGAACAGAAAAACTTGATGAAACATCCCTTACTATCCTGGGTGTAATTTAGCCAGTGGCATAGAAAGTTTGTATATTTTTGGAGCTCCTCACCAATCCCACCATTTTTGTTGGGTTTGTTTTGTTCGCTGCTTCCACCTCATTTTTCACGTGTTCATGGGGGTGTTGAGAGTTTCAACAGACTGCGTTTACATGCAGGTCCTTGATTTCCAAGAACCTCGGTTGTAGGTAAATGTTTAGAGGTGGGGGTGGTGGTGTGTGTGTGTGTGTGGGGGGGGGGGGTGGATTTAAAGCAATGTGGAAATCCTGAGACACTGCGTGGCCTTTTGATCTGAGCCACAAAAAGAGACCGGGATCATGAGCTATTTTGGTAAATTTCCTCCAAGAGTGGAAGTGTAGCTTGGAATGGAAGATTAGGGCAATCAAATTGGGGCAAAGTAGTAGAAACATAACCTGCCTGTTCTGCTCATATTCTTATGCTATGTTCACACCAGGCATGTTGAATGCACTAAATGCACCTTCTTGACTACACTTTCAGCATATGGTGTTCACACTGGGCCAGCAGGAAGGGGCTTCTTCCTCTTCTACAGTTTACTAACACGTGTCCGCCACCTACAGTTGGAAGAGGCTTGGTGTCAAATGTTGGAGCGGTGCAAATCTCGAGAGTCTTACTCCAGACTTTTTCTTTCAACAAACGACTCCAATGTATGAAACATTTAGTGTCATAGTATTCCGGCCGGGCACAGACTGCAACTAACTGTCCTCCATGATCAGATTATTTACAAACAGCTTCCGTGAATAAAAGGGGATACCATCCATACGTCACCACCACATCAAAGTTCATCCTGGTTTAATTTTCAGCACGCCGTCAACGGGTGCATGTTTTTTTGGGTCATAGATACTCGCGTAGCGACGCTTGAACGCACGCGTGAGAGAGTTTTGATTGTGTAAGCCCTGAAACACGTAAAATGCGCGTTGCTAAAGGGACAGGCCTTCTTGAACACACTTTTAGTGTACGGTGTTCACACAGGTCTGTCGCTACCCAACACAAGTGCATGAACTCGTTTGATGCGAAATGTCAAAACGGAGCAAATCTGGGCTTTTTCTGTCACTAATCTATTCTGATATGAAGAGATGGTGTCATTGAATTCTGGCCAGGAACAAACCGAAATTTTGTATTGTTTTTTTCTCCAAGGTTTACTTTAAACCAGTTGGCCCTTCTGTGAATTAAAAAGGACGCTTCCCATACGTCACTACCAACTCCGGGGCCCTGATTGGTCGAAGTTCAATTGATTTGACTTTTAGCACGTTATGTATATAGAGCCCGAAAAGAGATTTAAAAACTTGCGTAGTAAGACTGTAAGAGTTTTGAACGCCCAAAAGGCATAGATGAGCGTTCACATAGAGTTCGAGCGCAGATGCTCCAACGCACATTTCCGATGTGAATGTAGCATAACACCGGAGATAACCCTTTGACACACCGTAACTCTTCGACCCTTCATGCGATCACAGCAGTGATTCTGACATAGTGAGAAGCACCTTCGCACCGATAGGCAACACATGACTAACGTAAAGTGTTACATATCAACACAAGGCTGCTTTTCTCCGCTTCAGATTTCACTGGAGTTACAGGAGTCGAAAGACACCGGAGCTAAAGCTCCAATGTGAAAGGGTTAAATCTCACACACACACACACTCATAGGCATTTATGTACACAATCAACCAAAAGCCGTCTACCACTCTACTCTTTTCCTTTATCCCGGCAGACTTCAGTCAGAGGGCACGATCGTCTACATCGCACACTGCGTTCATCAGGCATTCTGTTCCATCTCAAATTATAAACCCTACAGGCGAATCACATGAATGTAAACATACACTTTAGGTTGAAAAGGTTTATATTGCGTGATATGGGAAGGGTTATGCTCCAGTGAGGATACACACTTCTCAAAGAATGCCGTTTGGAAAGAATGTGAAACAGGAAATAAAAGAGGACAGAAAAAACATAAATGTGTATAAAAAAATGAGGAGTCCATATAAGAAAGGCTACAAAAACCTCCGATCGCCCCCTGGCATCAGCAAACAGCAAAAGGCACCACAATATTACTCTATTGTTTTTTTTTTTTTTGGTTGTTTTTCTTTTTTCTTTTTTAAACATTGTGAAAAAAACCAGCACATCTTTTTTATGCTGAAAATCAAAACGTACATATAAATAGAGCTTTCCCTATAAAAAAGTCTTTGCTGTTAGCTAGTAGACAAATGAAAATAAATATATACTTAATTTCTTTAGAATATTTGTCAGTTATATAAAATACTTTTCATAGATGCAGGTCTATACTATGTTGATTTCTGTTGGTTCATTTAACACTCTTTAGTGGGGAGTATTGTCCGCTTTGGGGCGTGAGTGTGTCAGTCTTGTATACATGTTGCCATGCCCACTCTGCCGCCCCGACGATTGAGAAGTCCGACTGTCCACTGGGCTGTAGATGGTGGAGGGCTTGGCGTTCATGTTCTGCATACTGAGGAAGGGCGTGCTCTCGCCCTCCTCCTCTGACTCACTACCCGTTAGGCAGCTCCGAGACCCAAAGTCTTGAGATGCCTCATACCCGCGGGGCGCCACGTGGCCGTTCAGTCTGGATCTCCGCCAGTGCCGGCTGCCAGTTCCGCTGGACCCGCTTCTCTTTGGTTGCGCTCGAGAGGAGAGGTACTCCTGGGTGGTCTCGTAGTCTTCGTCTTCGGCCAGCGTGTAGGGGCTGGAGGGCAGGCTGCCCCTGCTGTTGTTCAGATAGGTGTGGCGCTGCTGCCGGTAGGGCTCTTGGCACCGGGCGTCGTGCATGCGCAGCGGGTATCGGCACAGCAGGGGCTGGTCGCCCTCCAGAGGATAGGGGTTGTGTACGGCAGGAGGAAGGGACATGGCGTGGTTGGCATTGGGGGATGTGATCTGGAAGGTAGGCACCTGTGGGGGCAATGAGTAATGGAAATCCACCGGGGAAAGGCGGGCTGGTGTTGTCAGGGCTGACACGTACCTGTGGGAAAGCACCGAGAGGAGATGAAGATTAATTACAGAAGAACAAAGCTGAGAGCTGGAAAGAGGAGTGTAGGAGAATGCATTTTCCCAACTGAATAAACAGCACACCCTGTGTGGAGACTGAAATACTGGGAGGGAGGAGCTACGTTGATCCATCCCACTCAGGTTTTCTGTCTAGAAAGTCTGTTCAAACTCCATCTACAGACAATTATTGACCGTCACTCCACCTGGGGGAATTGAAACCATCATCGTTATCCATTGTTGTCATTTGAACAGACAGCTGGAAAGGTTTTTGCAACAGGTCATAAGTTCATGTGAGCCTCAGAAGGGGGTAACAGTGGACAGAAATGGGAGACATTTCACAAACTTTTAGATCTGGTAATCAGTAAGAGGAAGATTTCACTGATAAATCTTCGTTTTTTAAGTAAATTTGTCTTAATTTTCCATTTCAGGTGCTTTTCAGTCCTTTACAGTTCTAGTACTTCTAGTGCGCAAAGGAGGATTTTGGGTCAAAATTAAAGACAAAAAAAACAAACACATTTGAAAAACTTCATCTAATCAGCTGGTGTTGTGTATTCCATGCACTCAGCAGTGTTTAAGGTGTCCAGTTTCTGGTCATGGAAAACCTGTCCTGCAGATACTTTATTTACTTTATCAGCATTGCTGACTCATCTGTCATGGTCCAAGTAAAGTTCTAGCAGCTGTGGTGCTGTTAACATCCTATAAATGTATGGACCTTCCTGAAAAATAGTTTTTTGTAGCTCTAATTTTCCTTTCAAAGTTTACCCCCTCACACACAAACACACTCACACATAATATAAACAACATATGAGCAGACTTAATGACCCACTTCAATAAAAGTGGTGTTTTGGGTGTTTTTTGACATTTTTCTGATGATGGAGGACATAGATAGAGAAAACTAAGCTCAAAATTGCATTTCTGAGTGTTTATTGATTCAAATCGTTGTGAATCACAGGGAGACAATAGAAAAGCTCTTTGAAAAACAGCATAACTAGTGACGTGTGATACGTTGGGTGTGCCGGTTCCTTCTGATGCACCTTCTTGGAGACGACCAGATCCACGTAGCTCCAATACTGCCTCCATTTTTGTTGCACTGCTCATTTTAGGTTGGGGTTGTAAGCTAGCAGGAGAGAATGTCCGCAGATATCTAAGTGATGGGTGATGGGAAGGGGGGGGGGTTACTTAGCAACAACAATCAACTCAGAGGGGAATTTCTAAGAACCGCTGTGCTTCCCAATCCCTCTGGCTCCACCCTATTGCTCCAGTTGTAGGGGTATTAGAAAGCTTTAATGATGTCCGAAATAGTTTTTTTAAGGTGGAGCCGTGGCGACTTAAGGCTGGCTATCCCTCCAAACACATTTCTTCATGTGGGTGTGCTCTGAAGCACAGAAGTTTACATTTAAATTTAAGTATTAAGCTTTTTGTTTTGACTTTTTAAAGTTAAAAAACCAATGTGATGTATTTACTGAGCATTGGCAGCTACGCTCTGATGACCGGCGACTGTTTATGACGTCATCAAGCGGTAGTAACGTCCAAATTTAAAGACACTAATTTTTGCAAATCCCTTCGCCTGGATTGACAAAGGACGAGATAGTGAGAAGCCAAAGAGGCAAGGAAGCAATCTGGAGTCAAACAGCATCCTGGAAAACAACAAAAGTTTTTTGGATTTTGCCTAAAAAACAGCACCTAATTAAAAGACTATTGGGAACACTTTTAAAGTAGATCAAAAGGTGCAACCTCTCAACCTCTTTCACCTTCTTCTAGTCTCTGAGTTTGCAAAGGGTTTCAGTCAGCCACACATCTGTGTTTTTGTTTCCAATGATTTATGATTCAGGTTCAGTTGCTGAGGCCCATTGCAAGTCGTTAATCTCACTTAGACGTCCAGAGATGAAGATGTTCTGTCAAGCCGACAGGATGTCCAGCAAAGTTCTTTGAAATGATTAAAACCAAGACATAATGAGTTTTTTCATGTCAGACACTAAGGTGGTGGAATAGTCATGATTAGAGCTTTAAAAAAAAAAAAAAAAAAAAAAAGCTTCTGGACCCAGACCTTAGATACTGTGGGAAGGCCATCTGTCTGAGGTAAACTGTCATTCTAATGATAATCCCAAACACAGCAGCAAATCTACAAAATGAGGTCTGAAAAGCTCAACCCGATGGAAAGACTGTTGTGGTTCCTCATGTCTGCTAGCAACAGTGTTATTCACATGTGAAAAAATGACTTCTTCATGGTGGTTCTGGGAGCAGTCCAACTTTTCTTCTGAACCTTTCGTTCAACAAATAAAGACACCCCGTAATGTTTTGCATATTGTCTTTACACAAACTCAGAGTTAGGTAACTTTAAACCTGAGAGGAGCCAGAGGATTGTGTTATTATATTTTGATACGTTTTCCTTAGAAATCTTTTTTTTTGCGTGATCTTGTTGACCTTAGAGATATGCGGTAGACGGCCTATCCTAATGGATCTGTTCTAAATATTGTTGGATTGTGATTATGCGAAAGAATCTAAAAGATCATTTTTAAACTAATAATGTGTTGATCCACACTCTTATCCAGATTTATTCTGTGTAGCACGTCTTTACCTCTACATCTTTCACTGCGTATTACTTCATAAGTGGACAGTGTGTTTACTCAAAATGAGGGACTAAAAAAATATAGGGTGAGAAAGAACACGACATATGGCCTTTTTAAAAAAAAAAAAAACCCAGACTGTTTTACAGAAGACGTGTTGACGCAGTGGATACCACTCATGCACCCTAATCCCCAAATTTCCTCCGAGTTTGCTGACAATCCTCGGCTATGAGGCGGAGTGGAATTTCAGACATCAGCGGTATGTAAGGAAGTCATTCTGGTGTTTTGGGGGACTCACCGACACAGCCTCTGACAGTTCTAGGGTTGTTAATTGGATATTTACACTGCAAGCTCGGTTTTTAGGGACTGAAATCCTTGGAGGAAAGACGGAGCAGTGGAGGTGAAGTATTTTTCAGGTGAAGCCTTAGTCACACTCATCCATTCAGGGGGTGTTGACCTATACGGGTGCTGCTGGTTTTTGGGTTGTCTGGGGTGTGAAGGGTTGTAAAGAGGAGCGGCAAAATCTTAAAGGGTGCACAGGTGAGTCTTGACTTATGAAAATGGAACGTACCATTGTTGTGCGGGCAGTAAATGGATTGTGAAGTGAGCAACATTTGAAACATTTAATGGACAGATTTTGTGCAGCCTGCTTTCAAGTGTTAGGGGTGTGGACTTCCAAAAAGCTCACTCTACATTAGCGACAATAGTTGCCATAGAAACATTGACTCAGATCGACTCACAGTCTTCTAATTCCAATATGGCGGCCTCCGTATCATAAGAAAAATTGCAACTAAATTGACTTCATTTGGTTGGAACCAGAAGTAAACCATTTTTTATGGGTGATGTCATACTCATGTGGTCCATTTCCCATCACTGATTCTTTTGTAGAAGCTCTCAGAGAACCAACAGAGAGAAAACAACAGTCTGATCTTTGCCACTGAGGCCTGCATCCCACCTTTCGCTATGCGGAGAGTCTCGCAGCGAGTCGAACGAGTCCCCGTACTGCAGTCTCGGCCGATGGGGGTCAGAATAACCACAGTGTGCAGCTCGCCGGGCCCGCGCCTCCATGCATGCAGGACTGCTGCATTTACTGGTCCCCACAGACGATGACATCATTCCCGGGGAGTCCGAGAGGATGCTGTCAGAGCGTTCAAGGCTCCATGTCCGCTCCTCGTGTCTGACAAACAAAGAAGGTGTTAACACGGATACACCCCACTGTTTCCCGGCGAACGTCCCCTACTCCTCAAGATGAACAACAGACGGTTTCCAGGTCTGGTTTCAATCAAACCAGTTCAGCTCCACCTCTTTTGACAAAGTTATCAGTCGCATAAAAAAAAACAAATCAAAAAAACCTCACCTATGACATCACAATGCTACAATAGCAAAGATACATTCTTTTAAGATGAAGTTTTTTTTCAATTTCATCTTTTTCTAAACATCTGCTTCAAAGACCAACAGCAAACCTGCTGCATTTGGTTTTATTTTGATCCTTAATGGGTTTAATTCACTCAAATCTAATCACAATTATCCATTTTCTGAACAAGCAGAGTCACCGGAGTCATTTTGGGGTCACCGGAGCCAACTCGGCTACTGTTGGGTGAAGGCGGGGCGCATCCGAAACGACAACCTGTTTCCATTGCAGGGTCACACACTCCCACCTAGGGGCAATTTAGAGTCCCTAATTGACCTATGAAGCATGATTTTGGACTGTGGGAAGAACCGGAGCGCCCCAAGGGAGAACATGCATACTCCACACAGAAAGAATCCAGCTGGGATTAGAACCAGGACCTCCTGGCTGTGAGGCACTAACCACTGCACCACCGTGCAGCACAAAAGGATATTTCAAAGTCGGATTAAACTGGTTTACCCACTGTTTTTAAATTATTACCGGTAATCTTTTTATCTATTAATCTTTTTAGTCTATTGTTATTTTTACCATTTTTATTGTTTTTAATATGTGTATGTGTTTTATGAGTGTGAGCAGATGGCAATTTTTAAATTTCCTCAGGGATTATTGAAGACCTATTCTATTCTATTCTATTCTATTCTATTCTATTCTATTCTATTCTATTCTATTCTATTCTATTATAACGCAGAGAAAACAGAATAAGAGAATGTCTAAATGTCCAAACTGGATGTGAACTGTAAAAGCTTTTAGGTTTAATAGCAATAGCTAAATAAGCTTTAGCAAAATTGGCTAAAAAAACAACAACCCTAAATTGTAGCAAACAGTGGTATAAAAACCACAAAAACGAATAAAACTGCTCGAAAATGTGGCTAAAAACACAAAGAACAAAGGAAAGTTGAAATGATCTTTAACTATTGTCGATAAAATTTGTATCCTTTAGAGAGCAGTTCTTTGAAGAATTTAATGTTTTTCTCCACAATTAGGCACTCAAATCAAACCACAAAACCGTAAAAGTGAGGAAATCCAAAGTGGAAGCAGAATTCTCGTGAAGGAACTAAATATCTCGCTATGCTGAAGATATTCCGTGGCAAAAACATGTGAAAGAATCATCAGAGAACCTCCAAACTCAAAAATTCTAACTACAGAAATGCAAATCACACCAACAAATCACTCCATGTTAAAACATATTAAAAGACAGCAACAAATAATAGAATAATAACTTAAAATTTTAGAAACCAAAACAGAATTCCAAATAAAAAAAGGAAATACATTCTCCATGCCGAATAACTTTTGGTTGAAATAATGGACAAACATTTCTTTAAAAAAAGAAATAAAAAACATTTTGGGAACCAAAAGTCATTTCCACATAAGCTTCACCTGAACTGGTAAAGGTGAGGGTGCATGCTTACCGGTGAGTGGATGAGTGGGCTCGCGTGGAAGAATTGTGAGATCTGGAAGAGGTGTGACTGGCAGGGAAGGATCCTTCTGTCGCAGGCCGTATGACTCGCTCTGTCGCAGAAACGTTTTTTGATATGTACTGTTTGAAGACAAAACAAAAAACATATTTGGATAGGTCCAGCATTTCTATCTTTGCTTTAAATGAATTTAAATCTATGAGGGTTTTTCTCAAAAACTCACATCTACCATAGGGATTTCTTCGGGGCCGGGTCCTGGGTGATTAGGTCCATTAGCAAGGTTACGATTGGGATGTTCGGGACACATGTTTTGTCGCAGATGATTGTGCATCTTTCTTCTTTGTTTCCTGTTAAGCAGTCATACAGTTTAACATATGCTTTTTTGTTTTTACTCTCGATATTTAAAAAAGAAAAGAAAAAAAAGCGACACTTTTTTTAAAATTCAAATTAGGAAAGCCATGGTGCAAAAAGTGCTAAATAGACCTGCATCATCTGCAAAACTTACTTGGTTTTACAGTAGGCGACCACACACACGATGCCCACCACTAACAGAGCCACACAAATACCCGTGATTGTCAGGACTCTTTTCTGGTAAAGTTCCTCGGCCTCTGTCAACATCACACCCACAGATAGACACACACCCACACACCAAACAGAGAAAAATGACAGAACATAATTAGCGCCTTCAAGGTGATTGCACGTCTGACTTTTTCTTTTGTCTAAATCCTGCATAATAACTACATCAAATTTGAAAAGCTGAAGCTTCCCGTAGATTAAATTCTTTCCTTACACTGAGACAAATGTACCAGTGGTGGAGTTTAGCAATGAGCAGCAATGAATTAGTAAAATTTGAATTCAGATTTTCAGGGCTAAACGCCAGCTAAATAAAAATTTAGCAGCTTTGACTACAAGGTCAAGGTTAAGGCCACTGAAGCAACTACGTACATTTTGCAGATTTTCCACCTTTTAAATTTCAATCTTTCCTGATACGTACACGACATAGGTAAAAGTATATCTTGCGTCCGTCACTCGTCCATGTGCACAGATGTCCATCAAGGGTTTCAGCCAACGGGTCTTTACATACATTCGGTTTTAAGCTTTTAAAAATTTTGGTTCGGGTGATAATTCTGCAGTTTACATGTGAGATGCGCACGCAAAGATGTGGCTTTCCACGACGATCCACATATGTCCATATATGTCTAACGGACTTTTCATGCATGTACCACCAATGTATATCTTTGACATTGCGTATAAGGCGCAGATATCACATTGAAATTACACAATTGACATATGAATCACTAATGAATTGCATATAAATAGCGCACTAATCGCGCACGGTTCATGTTCTGCGTTGATTTACGTGCTCTTTGCTTAGTTTATTCGTGTCTTTTCCGGGGTTTTAACGTGGTTCATTTGTGATCCATCTGTAAACTTTCACAACATATCAGATTTTTTTCCAAGTATATTCTTGTATGACAAATTTTCTTCCGTGCATTACGCGCTAAATGTACGTAGTGGCTGTCTGACACGGACTTTACAATAAATGATTGATCCTGTTTGCTCGATATTCATCTAGAACTGGCTGCTCAGCGTTACCATTCATTAACAAAGTAAACTAAAACATACTTAACTAAAACATACAGTACAATGGTGGGATTTAATCTTAATTTTTTTTTTTTTGATAAAAACAATGCTTTTTAATAACACATGATTCATATAAAATATGAGAGGTGCCTTTACTTTTCCAGAAAAGAGCTTGATAAGTTTGAGGATGAAGCAAAGGCATACTTTTGTACTCAAAGTAATCAATTGTTCACATTTTTTACTTACTTTATCTTTATTTAAGTTTTGTTTGAATTGTTTATCATTTCTGAAAAGATGCCATGTGGGTTACTTCTGTCCTCTCAAACAACAAAGCCCTTTGCTGGAAAAATTAGTTGGAATTAGAGCAGTCAGAAGAAGAAGTTGGAAGAAATGGCCAACAGAAGGAGAGGTAGAGAGGCATGCTGGCAAGAAAAAAAAAAAAAGTCATTTGGATCAAACATATCAGATGTCATGATTCGAGGTTACGATTCTGCTTTGCTAACAATGAGTGATTAAAATCAAAAGATGAAGATCACTGTTGTAAATCAAAAGAAAGCCATGGCATGTCAAAGGAAAAAACACAAACACTAAAGGGATGAGGCTGCAGACTGGGACATTGGGAGATGCTTACTGAGGAAAAGACGTGGGCGCTACAAACATGACATGTCATGCTTTGTACAGAAAAAAAAAATGATCAAGGTACGCTACCGTGAGTTAAAAGTTATTTTTCAAATCACACGTGTGAGAGGTGGAGATCACATCCATGTTAATGATGTTGAATGGAGGATGCACTGATTGACAGTCTGTCATTTTGATCAGTTATGGCATGATCGCTCAGGAGATCGACTGGTTAATCAGATCACACCACAGGCCGAGCACGAAACATTTCCAAACGAACGAGGTCGTCGGAGCTAAACTAGGACGGAGAATCAAAAGGGATGGTTCCATACCCATAAATTCAATCCCAAGATGCTCTGCCATTGCAGAGGGTTGAGAGGTGGAAGAAAAACAGCAATAAAAAACACAAGGAGAAGAAGAAACACACCGGGTTAATACAGTGGCACCTTCTGGCATGTGGAGTAAACACACTTCGGTACAACGACTAAGACAGCAAAAACGTGTCAGTTACCATTTTAGACCAGACACCAGCATGCAGGACACTTTCAGTCACACAAACCCTATCAGACCTCAGCAGCATGCACACAGGTACTGTTCTATTCATCTACATGAACAATCAGCTGCATGGTCCTCTCTCAGCTGCATGTGTCAACACAGTCTTCCTGATATTTGTTGGAGGTTTTCTGCCACAAAGGGGCCACTTAGTTATATAAGAAAACCAAATCCTCCAATGGGAAAGAAGGATTGTTACATCTGCATAAGGAAAATATGCGTCATCCACAGAGATTACCTGTGCTTTCAGTTTTCTGCACCCTGCAACAGTGTCAGTTCCCCGCCACACCCATCACATGAACGGGCAAGTTGAGAGGTTGGAATCTGCGCTGTGTTGGAATAATATTGCTGAATATGAGGGAATTAAAGCTGGACTTTATATTCTCTGGCAGAGTAAGGCCACGGGGATGTTGTACCAACTAGCTGAGTCCATAACTCTGGCATCCCACTTGCTGTACTTGGGCAAAAGCACGTCTCTGCTGCTCTTATGACAACATGGTCTTATTAATCTAAGCTCTTGTTGCGGGGGAGGGGGTAGGAGACATGTTCGGAAATATGCAGTGAATGTGTCCACCAGGGGTGCCTCGTAGTCACTGTGAGTTCACATCATGACACATAGATTATGAATGAAAATGACCTCACTTTCCTTTCTTTGTTGTCATTTACTGTATCAGAATGTGTTCTGTATTTTCCACACTATAAGGTGCATCTAAAAGCCTTAATTGTTTTTGAAAAAAAAAATCACAGTGTGCCTTATAATGCGGAGCGCCTTATATGGAATAATTCTGCTGCAAACAAGGTTGGAAATACGCTAATGTGGCAAACTTGGCCAACATATCTAACGTGGCTAACGTGTAGCGGTGTCAGACTGTGTGTTTTTTTTAACGTTCCTAAGAAGGTTTGGAGTTAGCGTTGTCGTGGTGACGTTTGTTTTGGTGGTATCAGTCTGTTTTTTTACATGTTGCAAATAAGGTTGGGTGTTTTGAAATTCATTTTTTTTCCACCTTTGTCATGGTAGGGATAACACGTCATTGTAAAGGTGGGGTCATCTGGACCCCATAAGATAGCACAAGGGTTAAGTGTTCCTATTCATCTTGAATCATGAATCCATACATCCATGTATGGATTCACCCTTCATGTTAACTATTCATGGTGTTCAAATGTGTATACTGCACGGGTCAAAAATGACCCATAAGACAATTTTAGTATCTAATGATGGAGTCACATTGGAAAAAGGGGGTTAAGGTATTAAACATAGTGGGTCACTTTTTACCCGCAAGGCAACATAAGGGTTGAACTTCTTTAGACCTATCGCATCTCAGGGCTGCAATCGCTCATTCATAAATATGCAAGTCAGTGGTCTCTGCATGCTCCTGGATGAGAACGGGACAGAAATGCTGTCCTTGATGCAGATGCACAGCTGCACTGAAGTGAATCAGAATGCAGAAACAGTGACTGTAGGAAAAAGAGCTCCCACACATTACTGTCCGCTCTGCCAAGAAGACAGGTCATTTCAGCAGAGTGCATAGCGACCTTAGGCAAGATTAAATTACTTGTCGTTGGGAGTTTTACAATGGCTCTGTGTGAACACAGAACAAATACCACATGAAACCTGGATGTTGGTCTGCGTCGCTCTAATACTGTCTGAATAACTGAAACAACACAGACTAGCAGATATTGTACAGCATCCATTAGGAAGCTGAAACAGATCCTGCTGATTATGTATCTGATGCCAAACTTTATTCATGCCATACTTTATTTAATCTTGTATTTTTTTAAGTTTAAGGTTAGGCAACATAAATTTTCAGTTAATCCCTCCTCCCATCAAAGAGAAACACCTTGAGGGTAGGTTCTGTGAAACAGCCGCTCTTAACAAAACTTCCTCCTTGAGTAATTTAGCAGCTGATAGATGTTTTTGTTATGATGCCATGTGGAACCAAGTAGGACTGATTTCTCTCACGCTATCAGAATAAAGCTGTTTTGCTGTTTGACATATTTTTCCCGTGTGTTATGAACTAAAGCAGCCTTCCCGATTTCTTGGGTTTCCACAACATCTGCATTGATTAGGAATCAAAGGGAGTTTGTTGAAACTGAGTACAACAGGACATTAGCAGTTGGGATGTGGTTTGTATGTTTTTTCAGGTGAGTTTGCTTGCTTTCTTTAGTTGATCATAGTGATTTGAAGACAGTTTAAACTTGCTGCAAAATAAAATTTGTTGCCAAAATTCTGACTTTAACCCTTGTGCTATCTATGTTAATGTTGGGAGTGCGGTCATCTGGACCCCACAAGACAACTGAACGCCACAAGACAATGCATTGAACCTTTTTTTCTTCAAGGATGAAGAAATCCATGGTGTCCATGGATTACATAAAATCCTGGTAGGGATAACAGGTCAATGTAAGGATGGGGTCATCTAGACCCCCTGAGATAGATATCTGCTCCTGATTCACAAGGATTTGATTAACAAAAATACTCATGAATGCAAATTTAAGCTGAATTTTTTTCACATATGTCCTCCATCATCAGAAAAATGCCACAAGAACCTGTTAAAAACACCAAAAAACAATTATTTTATCGATGTGAGTTCTTAAAAGAAATAAAAAATTATATTGTTATATTATTATGTTATTACCATCCACACCTGTTACCTGGAGGTAGTTGCTTCGTCCTGGCTTTGAAGCCACGGATTAACTCTAGTCGTCATAAACATGCTTGCACATCTGCAGCTGGTTGCACAAAAAGGCACCATATTGTAAAATTCTTAAGCCATTGGACTGTGTTGTCACATGCAGCCTTGAATATCCAACCTTACGTCTTCACAGCAACCACACTTAGGCCACAACTACCTGCTAGCAGGTTTAAGGTGAGCTCCTGTTCTGAGGCTGTGCATGCACCGCTCTGTCAGTTACAATCAGAGCACACGCGTTCCATGCAGACCAAACACAGGAACATACTCTATTGATCTAATCCCAGCTTGTGAATGAATCATTAGGGAAAAGATGCAGACACAACTATTTGTAATAACCAGGAATGAACAGTCTCTCTACACCCAGCATGCACGCACACACTCCGACACTATGACAGAAGAGGAAGTTGACATACGGTAGAAACTGGCCATAACGTAGGTTTGACAGCGATCACCAGTAAAGTCATTTGGACACCTGATGGAAAGAAACAAAGCCACAGAAATGGAGGGAAGAGGAGAAGGGATAGGTGGAGGGTGGTGGACGAGTGACAAACAAAAAATGTAAGAGTGGAGTGATGAAGAGGAGTATGCACAAAAAGAAAATAAAGGTAAGACAGAGGGGAGAGAGGGAGAGAGGGGGGGAGAGAGACACAGAGTTAGAACAACAGCTCAACCACAGGCAGCAGAAGCAGAGCGTTCCCATGGATGACACCACCACGTGTGCATGGTGAGGTACACAGCTCATTGCGTGTTGACCTGAGAAGGAGAAAGGAGGAGAAAGAAGAAGAGAACTGGGGGGGAGCGGGGGAGGGCCAGCAGGAATCCACTGAGGAGATCCAGTGAAAACCGTGCCTCTGTTCTCAGCTGTTCATAGAACATTAACATACGTTTGTCAGGTTTGGGCATGTACGACCGCAGGGGCTCAGTCTGTAAGCAGCGCGGGCCAAAGTATCCATCCGGACATCTAGGGGGGAGCAGACACGGGTTATGAAAAGGAAAACTGAGAAAGTGAGGTGCGTTACAAATTACAAATCCCTTTGGGTCACATACAGATCAAGAATGTTAAAAGAGCATAAAGACAATCAAGAAGGTGTTAGAGTCACAGCATTTCCCAATTCAACCATCCACTATAGCATCCATTGGGATACAACAAAATGTTGATTAAAAAAAAGAATATTGAAAAAGATTAAAACCTTTGAACCAATAATGGACTCCAAAATGCATACACAACTGAATTTATTTCAGTTGTTTGGCTGCAATAGTCAAAACGGTGGTTACATTCTTCTGAGAATTGGATTTCAGATCTTTAGGGGTGTAAGGAATGATCGACTTAATCGATTAATAGATTCACAGGACTCAACCAGATTGATCGGTCCAAGACAAGTTGTCAAAAGAATAACCTATACCATTCTAAAATCGTTTAAGATTAAATGAATAGATTTTATCAATATTGGAAAATAACATTTTGATCATGCCATCATTACAGTCCAATGTGTGCAAACACTGAGTTTTGCAAAGACAAGTGACCATAGAGTAGGGTAAAATGTTTCAATAATGTTCAATTTGTGTCATATTTTTATGTATATTATTTATTTTTATTTTATAAGTTCTTGTGTACTTGTTTGTACACATATTTAATTTACACTTGATTATCTTGCGAGAAACACAAGGAATCTGGAAAACGTTACCTGCACTGTTCAGTACCAGGTATTTATCTCTGTGTCACACTGGTTGAATTTTTTTTACTAAAGATGTCCTGGATCAATTCTTAATCAGTGAATTAGGTCGCTCAAAATGAACCGATATGAACTATTAATCGTATCGTCATCCATAACTCACGATATGAAACAAATCGTTGTTAAATGAGTTGTTACATCCCTGTAGATCCCACACATGCTCACTTGCAAATGTGTCGGTAAAATGTTTTTACATCTTAACGTCGAACAAATGGATCCATTCAGTCAAAAGAAAAAGAAACAAAGTCCAAGTGGAAAAATCAATTCATGATCACCCACTCAATGCGCAACCTCACTATGTTGGCTTTGCTTTGACATTTTTGAAAGTCAAATGAATTTCAAACATTCTGTTCCATCACATCCCACTTTGCAACAGAGACTGGGATCAAACAGAAGCAACATGGATTCCGTGTCAATTCTGTGTATTTTTTTGCATTTCCTTGTTGAACAGAAACAAGGAAACATGTGTGGTAGTGTCCCCTCATAGGAATCCCAAGAATCACTTGCAAATGCACCAGCTTTTGTTTATTTATTTTTCTACCTGAAATTTAACAGCACCAGATGGAAAATAAATTCCCTAAGACTAACCCTGAATATGGGAAAAAGGACAAGGAAAAAAAAACAGAAGAATATACTTTTTTTGGTACATCGTCATTTTGTATCTGAAATAATTTGCGCTCCAAATTCTTGTTATGGACTGATTTCCAGGCCACCAGGATTCCACTCACAGCCACAAGTAGACCACCAACCTGACAAAAGGTCATTGGTGGTGATTTACTAGTTTCACTCAAGGTCTCCCAGGAGCACCATAACATTCAGCATTAAATTACTCATCCTGAGTGATGGCGTGTATCTGGGGACAGCAGCACCAATACACAAAGGAAAACTTGGCTGAAAGATGAAAGGAATAAACCAGCAGCGTATAATTTAAATATCAGAGGAGCACACAAATATCCACAGTGGTGTAGAAAATAAACATGTGACATTTAGGAGGAGGAAGTAAGTGTTTAACCATGTGTGGGAGGTTGTCAGGCAGGATCTAGTCTTCAAAAAAAAAAAAAAAAAAAAAAAGTAAAAAAATAACCCACACAGCTTTTATTATGACAGCCGATGACAAATATTTCTTTTTATTTTTTTGTTGTTCACTTAGAGCTTTGTTAAATTTCGTTCATTTAAGTAATTTAAAATTATGACTGTTGGATCTCTATTTGAAACAAAAAAAATGTTCATTTTAAAGTAAAGATTAAAACACTTCTTAATAATAATGGATAAAGATAATGGCAATAATACCACCTTAACCCGATATCACCTTTTGTATCCCAAATCATTACTTAAAAATTAATTTGATACAACTTGGTCCAGTGTTTTCTGCCCTATAGTTCATCATTATTCTGCTAGGGGCAGTAGAAGGACTTTTCCATGCTCATTTCAAAATGGTTGCCTCCGTGAAACTGCAAAAACACTTTTGGCGGGAAAAAGTTTAGCTAATTTTTAAAACTTTATGGTACAACGCCTTCTTTCTGTATTAAAAGAATGCAAAACTTGTTTATTAATTATTTTTAATACAACCAAACCATACGTAATGAATTTAGGACGGTGGCTATGTCATATTTTTGTATCTTAACCTTAAATTGTGCGCAAAAACGTCCCAAATCAATCATGTACTTTCTATTTTAATAAAAAATGATATTGCAATTTTTTTGTGGATTACATCAAAGGGTTTGAAAACATTTTAATTAAAACAAATTTAATTTCTTTGATACGGCTAGATTTACAGGGTTAACTTCTTGGTGGCTTGCTAATTCACTGTAGCATAACAGCTAACGTGCTAATGCTAATAATTAGCTTCTGCTAGAAAATGCTCTACAACTAAAATAAATATTTTAATTGTCTTTAAAGCCTGTTATATTTTAATTCATTGCAAGGACTAACTTAAGCTACCTTTATTAATATTAGCACTACAGTTTTTATAAGGTCAAAGTAAGAAAGCTGGGTCTGAAACTACCTTAGCAGTTCCTTTGTCTCATGATTTGTGAAACCCAGCATTTTTTAAATGAAATGGCTATAGGACAACAAATCCCATGCACGCCTTCAACTGTATTATCCATCTTTTTTTGGACTTGCGCCCAAGCTGGGAGTGAATTAGCTGCAGCAATTGAGTTATTGCTGCCTTCAGTCTGTACAACTACCCGGCTGTCTCAGCCATGCTCTCGCTGCTTGTCGAGCATTTCTCTGTTGGGCCAACTGGACATGAACGCCTCACCAATGCTTTAGCACTAAATCGAACTTGTCAGAGGACTTATATGATAGTTTGTGAAAATGTGGCATTACAGGCCAAATTTATTATGCCTATAATGTTTCTTTTTCTGGATTTGGTAATTATTCTTTTTATCAAAAAATGTAATTGTTTGATTACCAATACTTTCTAAAAGAAACATTAAAGAATCACCAACGTCTCGACCCAAAAGGGTCAGAAACAACTTTGTCATCGTTTGTCCTTGATTGGCTCAACTCAGGCAGGAAATTTGCTGTGAAATGAACATGATTTAGTTCAAACAGCTGTTGGAAAAAGTTTTGACAATCAGCCAACTGCGAAAGTCATCGTCTCCAAAATTACAAACGTCTTTTCCACTTGAAAAGCTGAAAAACATCAAAGAAAGTTTAGTGTTTGATTTAACTTCTCTCAAGCGTCATCCCCTCTAATGTTTTTTGACCTTAAGTCCAACAAAAACTAAACTGTAAATGTCAGAGGGGGAAAAAAAAGGGGTTGTTTCTGTGAAAATGTCAACATGTTTTCTTCCTGAAAAGCAGAGATACATGGTTTCTCCCGTACGCTTTGCTCACAGGTCTTGATCCCTGCTACAAAATGTAAGCAATCTTCTTATTTACCTCATTGGGGGCCTTGCACAGGCATAAATATTTGCTCGCTGCGAAGCCGTTGACTTATGACATTTTAAAAAGGCTTTTAATGTGTAGCTCCCCTGTACACCAAACATGACTTAAAAGGATGAGCACACCACCTCTTCACTCCATTACTAGTGTTAAAATACACCACAGGTGGCTAGTTAGGAGAACTGGCTGTTTCCTTGTGATGCCATGCTGCTGTCGCTGCTGCTGGAAGCGGGAAAATCAAGCGCTAAAATGAACATTCGTGGTTAGAGTTCGGACGTTGAGAAATGTTGCTGTGGGACAAAGACTCAAGTCAGAGATGAGAGAATGGCAAATAAATGGTTTTCAAGGTCGACGGGGAGTGGGGCGGAGGGTCGGGTGGGGGGTGACTCACTTGCAGGAAAGCTGTTTTATACCATCGATGAAGTAACAGTCGCCGCCATTCACACAGTAGGCCTTCTGTGTTTCGTTGCATTTTCTGGCGTGGCCTGAGCCTGGAGATGGCGTTGTGGTTACTGTGAGAGTAAAAGAAACAAATATTACATTAGTCAGTCTGTTTTTAAAATGTTTATTTTTCTTACAACTTTGAAAAACTGATAAAACAGAGGAAGATCGGTGATAAATGCTTCTGCTTACAGCTGTTATCCTTTTCATGAAAATCCTTGTCCCTTGTCTGTGATTTACACCGTTTTACTCACTCGTACCTCAACAAGGACTCTTAGTTTTCCCTCCACAAATGTAATTGTGTTCCTAAGCAGTGTTGACACTATCTCAAGAAGTTCTGTAAGAAGAGATAAATATTTTACCGACTTAGCATAGGAGATGTTTATGCGCTGACTCAAGCCAATGGAATGGCCTGAAATGTCATGTATCTCAACCTAATCCTCAAGCGTGTTTATCGGAAGAGGTGCACCGTGGCAGGAACGGACTTGAACATGTCAGATGTTGGAAGGATTGCCACTGCGTATACCTGCCTGCTTTTGGACACAGCGCTTCTCTAGCACAGGATAGAGGGGTCATTGTGCATTCTGGAAGATGTTTATGGCTGCAGAGTGTTGTGACTTGAAATCGCCCAAGGATTTGATTTAGCCGAGCATTTGGCTCTAACATGTAGCAGGCTGTTTGCTGCCACAGAAGGATTTCACAACTCCCACTTTTTCTTTTCTTTTCTTTTTTTTTTTTTTTTTAGCACATTAGCAGTCACAGAGTCTCTTCTCTAGTTGGAAAGATGTTGGTCTCTGATGAGCTGACACAAGTTTATACTTCATAGCATAACAAAGACATCAATTTTAGCCAATTATGCCCCAAAAATATTTTATGTTGAACAAAAAAATTGCGTGAAACTTTCTTACCCCAAGGAAAACATTTAAATTTACACGATTGATGTCTGATTTGATGTGTATTTATGTTTAAACATATTTCCTCCTAAAGACCGAACACCTTTATTTTCCATCGACTCTAAACACCTTTTTCAGCTTAGCAGCCACTCAGAACCACTTCATTTTCACCTGAAGACCTTGCTGGCATGTAAAACACCTCGTAAAAAGATCAAACCAAACTAGCGAGTAGGAGGGACCTCCAAAACGTGTAAAAGTCTCCCAGTCTCAAACGAAAACCACATTTGAAGTTCACCTTAAAATGATGCAAAACAAAAGAGAGAAAAGGGACGATAGAGGAGCAGGCTGGCCCAGAATGATCTGATGGAAGGAAGTGAAATGTCTCAAGCAGATCATCAGACCACTGCAGGGTTGGCAGACACACCAACACTCACACATCATCTCATCCTGGTCCAGCTGGCTCACATGTGGGCGAAAACCTGCAAGTGACTTTAGAAAATAAAAGCTTCCCATGAAAAGAAGAACAAATTAAATCTGGCCAGTTCTTTATTTTTTCATACAAAATATTTCTTATAATTAAATCAATCAAAATATTTGATGTATTTAACATTTCGTTGATACTTTACTTGTCTCATGATATAGATGCTGGAGTTGGTTTATTTTTTTACTTCAGAGGATTGACCTTTAAATTGAAGGATGACCTTTAAATTCTAATGTAGGTTAGTTTTATCTTTAAATATACCAGCGTCTGTCTATATGAATTAGGATCTAAAAAGAAATGGTTCATTTGTCACACAGCCACTACAATTTGCGCACATTGTACCAGTGAAAATTGGTCAAATGTGAATATACGTGCAAAAAGTGAGAAAAGTTGTATATCCGACAAGTTATACCTTGGTGGTACATGCGTGAAAAGTCCGTTAGACATACGTGGAACGGTTTTGGAAAGGGACAGATTTGATGATGCATCTCGCAAAAATCATGTGTGGTTGTGTGAGATTTACGTAATAATTACGCGTAATCTACATAAAATACATGAAAACTGTGTAATTCTCAACTGACCAAAAATTTTGAACAGCTCAAAACCGAATGCATATAAAAATCTGTTGGCCAAAACCCCTGACGGACATCTTCAAAAATCAATGAATGACAAACGCAAGAAACATGTATGAATTATGTTAATCATGCATATTTCACTTAAGACAGAAATTTCATATGTGGAAAATGCCCAAAATGTGTGACATTTCCTTTTATTCCGTCAACTTTACTTTTTTTTTACCAAACATTTCAAAATAAAAGACTTTGATTCACATTTTATTTAGAAACAAAAGTAAAATTTGTCATTTAAAAATTATCCCTATAACTTGAATAAATTGTTAGTTATTGTGTGTCCCTTTTCCTAAAAGTGCTTCTATAAAAATGCCACAGAAAAATCGGGGTTTGTGAAAAATCCCCGAGCTTAAACATCTGCAGCACCGAGTTGTTTTTGTGCAGACTTCCAGCTAAAAGGTTGCAGGTGGAGCTCCCACAGGACAAAATTCATTTGGTCCAACCAAAAAACAACACCTGTCTGTATTAAAGAGCTTCAGAGGAGAACAAACACATACCTGCGAGCAATATTTTAGCCCCTCGACTGCAGAAAATAATAGCCTCTTAAACAAGTCAGTGTCTTTTGAAGAATGAACCTCATTCATCTTCCTTTTTCAGAAACATTCTGTATCTGTAAATATCTGTTACTATTAAACCGGAAATCTTCTCAGTTTGCTTTTGATGATGCTTTGCGATGGACATAAAATTCACAAACAGGCTGGCAAAGAGCTAAAAGTCTGCTAAGAAAAATACACCATAAAACGTATGTGTTCTAAATATAGAAATGACTTTTCACAAAAACATGTGTTTTTTTACACAAAAGAAGATTTTTGACTGTTTTGGACAAAAGTTTTTAGATTTCTTATCGTTTTTGTAAAGCAGAAGTAAAAAACAAAACAAGAACCAGAAACATTCCTATCCCATGATGACACCACCACCATGCTTCACTGAAGAGATGTTATTTACAAAGTGTTCAAAGGTTCATATTACCAATTGGGAATTGTGAACAAACAGTTTTTATCTGCTCAGAGGATGAAACCTCTTTTTTTTTCCCTCAACAAATTCAAATAGATTTTGTTTTGTAGAAGCAAAGAAACAGAAATTCTTTGAGAAAAGCATCGTGTGTTCATAGATCCTGTTAATTTGATGCACCCACTTAAGGTGTGACCTCACCAGAGGGTTTGCCAGTATTTTCATTTGCTTCATCGTCAGGAATGACATGTTTTCAGTTTCATTCTCATATGGCAGATTCAGCTGCCAACGTATTTTCCACCTCAGGGGTGAGACATAAACTGTCCCCTTATGTCATTCCAGATTATTTCCAAATTCGACATTGAATCAAAACTGGCCCAAATGTACCAATCATCCCCCTTACAGGGAACCCCCATACAAGGAGAAGGACCTTTTGGATTTCTGGGATCCAAATGTTATTCCTTTGGAACCTATTCTGATCGCTGCGATACAGTGTTTACTTTGGCTGCTCCTACACATGTTTACTCGAGATTAAAAGTCGTGACAAGGCCCAAGAATTTACCGAACACAGTTAGAAACACACTTTAAAACAACAACGAGCATCTCAGTTATGGGATGTGGATACAGTTTTCTGCTTAAATTACTGAAGTAAAATAGCGTCTTGTAAAGTAACTTTTGACCAAGCTCTGTGGAAAAACATTTTCTTTGAGAGGTGACCAAAAGTACGATGAAAAAACCCGCCTCCCACTACGTAAGGAAAAAAGGCCAGATTGTTGTTAAAATCACTCCGATCATCTTTTGATCTATTTAAAAAGCGTTTTAATTAGGATTACGTTTTTAGCCAACATTTAAAACAAAACTTTCTAGGACAAAGTTTCTGCAGAGCGGCAGGAGTTCATCAGAAATTCATATTTCTGTTGTGGAGTAAGCCCGCCCTCATTTCCCATCATTCAGTTGTTTACACGCCCTCCAGCTATTTTACAGTCCCTCACAACGCTGAACATAACATTACCAGTGGATACATGTCACAAGCTTTTCCAACTGTATTTTTTTTTCATCTGCTCCTGTTTCACAATGATTTGAATCAAGAAATATTGAGAAATTGTATTTTAAGATAAAAAAATTTTAAAAATGTCCTCCGTTATCAGAAAAATGTAAGAAAAAAAAACACAAAAAAAATATGTGATTTTCATTGGAATACGTCTTTAAATCCAAGACAAAAAAATACACTTGTTTGATCTGTGTTTTATTTGAGGATAACCAAATTCTAAGGTTTTTGTTTAACATGTGTGGAGTGGAGTGCTTCCCACGTGCAACTTGTAACTTGGCAATCGAGCAGTTTAGAATGTGTGTGGAGATTTTGTTTGTTAATTGCAGTCAGTCACATCAGTATTACATCAGTTAAGTGTTTGTCCTCTGAGGAAGATTTCATTTGAGCGCCTTAATCCCATTTGCTATATTGTCCAAACAGCCGGCCGGGGAGGAGGTTTCGGGCGACGACACACATTTCACATGCCGCTGCTTTTTTCTCCTCGTTGTACGCGCAGAGGAAGAGCTAATCACAGCTGTTAACAGACTGTGGCCGTTTTGTGGACAGTTGGTTTGATAATGCGTTGCGAATGCTGTTCATCATTGCAATGAGGAGCAGCTGTTCAGAGTTTGGAGGGAGGTGTTCATGCCTTTTCACGTGGTCTAATGAAGAAGTTGCTTCTCTGCGTGGAAGAAGTCACCTATTCCACAAACCAGTGGAGACAGACAGAAGTCCTCTGTTCCACCTGCTCCAGATGAGTGATCGTTTCCTCACAGAACGTCCCAAAGGATCGTTTTGACATCCTCTTTCAGGGTTTTAATCACCAATTTTCCTAAAATGATGGTGAGGCAAAAATAAAAAACGCAGATCAGCTCAGAAAGGCACATCCGTTCGGGTCAAATTCAACTTTTTATCTGAGAAATATATAAAGCTGAGATCTTGGGTGACTGGGATTCCATTGGTTTGTTCTGGTGCATTCTTTCAGCATGCCATGTGCTGCTGCCTGTCTCCAGTCATGCTGTGTAATCCCCACCGCATAAAGTAAATCAGAGTTCAGGTGTGTTCGCCAAGGTTGAATTTTGTCTGGAAGCTGCAGCCAAAGCCGGAGGCTCTGTTTGTTTATCTGCACTCATAAAGTCCCAGTTTTGTTCGAGATTGCTTGGTTTTCTAACCTCGGGTTTCGTCTTTTTCTTGGTAACGTGGCCCGGGGGCCGAATCAGAGTAAAAAGGGAGGAGAGGGGAGGTTTTCCTCTGGGTAGTGAGAGTGTTTAGCCATCAGCCTTTGCCACTGAGTTTGATTAATCCTTCATGGCCCACGAACTGAAAAGCAAAGCCGGGGGAGCAAGTGGGACCATCTGGAAACCTTCATAAACATGCATGTCTTTCCACGCTCTCCAAAGGATTCTAGGAAAATCGTAAAAAGCGAAAAGAGAGGTCCCCTTTGCACGGCTTTTTCCTCCTGAGGCACCCTCTGCATATCCGACAAACACAAATGGACTCAAACTAAAACCTCAGCCCCGCATTGCACCTCTCAACCCCAAATCCTGAATTGGGTTATGAAACTTGTTTAAGACGGACTCGGGAGCGGGCTTACATACTTGTCAGCCTAATTGATGACAAATGTTGATAATTGACTTCAGCTTGGTCTAATCTTTTCCACTTTTGCACTTCTGTTGAGCAGACAGGCATCTACAGCCTGAGACGGGCTCGGACTCTGCAGAAAGGCAGTTTTTCAAGCTCGTGGTGGACTGCATCCATCTGGACCTGGTTATGGCTTGTTTGATTTTCGCTCTTAAAAGCTACGTTATTGTAATAAAGCGTATAAATCACACAGCCTATTTGGAGGGCATGTCAGTGTGCGAGAGCAGCGTGTAGACCTTCATTCGGGCAGGAGCACCGGGCGTCAAAATGAGGGAAAAAATGAAAAGCTGTGCTTTTTTTTACAAAAACAAACAGCTGTTTTATCAGTTCATCAAGATCTTCACCACAACTCAAACAAACGAGAAACATTCGAGCCAAGCTGTTAAAACCAGAGGGGAAAGTGATAAATGTCTTAGTACAGACTCCTAAACAGTCACATAAGAGGGTGGTGGTATGTGTAATAGCCCTACCACCCAGACACGCATCTCTTCAAGTCAGTTTTATGTGGCAGAAAAAGGTCTCCTCCACCACCACAGTCCACCAAACCTCCCATAACCTCCTATCATCTCACGGCAGCAAACATTTGGGTTCCAGCTGGAACCGAAAAGTTGAATCTGAAATTTCAATGTTTATTAATTCTCTCTGGATGGAGCTTCTATGGATGGAGCTTCTGTGGAAGGCGTTCAAGTTCCTACCATTGACTGTATATAAGAACTGGACTGAGTGAGTGTAATGTCACCAATAGAAAATAGTTTACACCAGCTCCAATGAAAAAAAAGTCAATCTGGTCGCCTTTTTTTGTAGTACGGACATCGCCATGTTGGAACAAGAATTCGTCGGTAAGCAGGGATTTTGAATCTGTCAATCAAATAAAACACGATGTGAGGCCACCTACTTTTATCGAGGGATCTGATTGCCCAGTTCAGAACTTGAAAAACTTGTGATAAAGAAAAAATATCAATAAAAAATGAAGACTGGAAGGAAAATTTCAAACAAAAAGGTATCAGAGCAAGAATGTTAATTCTAACAAATAGAATGACTGAGTAACAGCTGTTTATTTCTCAATAGAAGTCTATAGGATTTTGGCTTCTTGGAACCAGTGGGTAGTTCCTGTTTGGAGCGCCATAGGGGGAGGGGCCATTGAGTCCAGTTCTTATACACAGTAGAGGCTGACAGTTCTCTGGGTATCCCACATCTGTTCTAATGTCACAGATCTGGGATGGTACAGGATAAAACACTGACCGGAGCAGACGGGAATGGGAACCAACCAATAGGAAAGACGACAAAAAAGCCAAGACGGAGCCATTTTGTAGCTTTTTAATAATATGCCAACAATGTAACAGAATTTTAACAAGAGCAACACAACCCAAAAGACCGCAGGGATTTCTATTTACGTTTTCTCTACAATGTATAGGGACAAAATTAAGAAAAAAAGGGGAGTGGAATTGGGATGGATTATTTTTTTAATTCTGGTCTGGAAGCCCCAATGGGGCAGGAATAAAAATTTATCCTCTAATATACAGTCAATGGCAGGGGCGGAACTATGGGAGGACCGGGGTGGTAGCTGCCCCCACAAAAAAAAGCGTTGCCCCCCCCCTAATATTTGAGCCAATATTAGTATCATTATTGACAAACATTAATAAATTATTGATAGAAGCCTTTTTAAGCTTTGCAAAATTGACAAAACCAATATATTTTACTGGCATCTCAGCTAAAATAACTGCTGTTTTAATATTATTAACAATAAAAAAATATGTTTTTATCATCCTTTTATTTGTAATGTCACTTCACATTCGGAAGTTCTCATTTTCCACCCTTCCAACGTCTTCTGCCCCTCCACATCAAATACTGTAGCTCCTCCATTGGCCAATAGTCCATAGTTTTATGTTTCTGTACAAATATCCCAGGGCAAAAACAAAATAAGTCAAATCCAGCTTTCCCCCAAAAGATGCTTTTTCCCTCTTAAGTCACCCTCGTCCAAAGCATCGGTTACACCAACTGAATGATGGGAAAGCAAAAGCGCAAAGGGTCGACAGGGAAGTAGGGTTTTGGTCCAGAACCCGGCTGTTGACAGCTGGGTATTGCTTGTTGACAGACAATGTGCTGAAAGGTTCAGGAGCCCGAAAGATGATGGAAAAGAGAAAAAAAAAACACAACAAAACACTGATACTTGTAAGAGTTAATGAATAGTGGTATTAAAGTTCATTCGGTGATGCAGATGGAGACAAATGACACTATCAACAAAACAAAACATAAAGATTGAACCTCGCCAGCAGACATGGCTTTCAGGAAAGATTGATGTTTTGTTTTTTTGAATACTGTTAATTAGAAAACAAACGGCTCACGATTCATATTTTTTTCTTTTTCAGATTTAAAACCGCACAATATTTTGACAGGAGGTCAAGCCTGGGCAAATGTGCCAGCATGGCAAAAAAAAAAAAAGAAAAAAAAAAGAGGAAGGATTTAAACAAATGAGATTGCAGGTCAAAAAACACTGGATACAAAATAAATGTAGGGAAGCGGAGGGCAGAGGGAAGGTTTGTTGACAGGCTCATAAGGAAAATATTTCAGCTTTCAGCCAAAGCTAACAAAAACCAAGCATGCTACTTGCACACATAAAGTCAAGGCACACCCATTTGATGGCAACATCCAACATTTGTGCCTTCAAGCCTTTTTGGGGTTTTAAACAAGCAAAGGAGATTTCACATCAAATACCCAAAGGAATTAAATTACTTTTTACTCTAGGTATGATGCACGAAAAAGCTATTATGAATGCAAGTAATCTCAAAGCATTTTTTTTGTTCAATGGAAAATTATCCACAATTCAAACAGTCCCAGAATTAAAAAAGGAATGTTTAGAAAATGAACAAATGAAACCTGCCAAGCGCATTAATCTAACACCCACTCGTTAACGAGACCGCCACTGCCACAATCGTGTGTCTTCTTTTATATTCTTGTCTCCTATTACCATTTTTTAGTCACATAGCTGATATGCCTGGTCTTGCCTGCTTCAGTCGTCTTAGTGCTGAAGTGAAATGAAAGAGCGTGCTGGTCTGGGATTTCACAACTGCTGCGTGCGCCGTGGAAAACTGTGCAGAGGGGGCGAGGATCGGTGTGAAAACGGCGGACAGGTGGGCACCAGCGAGCTTCCAGGGAATGAGCTTCTTTTTGGTTTTTTATTTGAATGAAATAAGGTTCCACTACCGGCCTTTTCTAGAAGTTTTCAAAGGCAGTGCAGGCTCAGCATGGTGTCCAAGTGTGAAGATGCCTGTGGCGCTCAGTCCCCACCCACCCCACCCCTCTGCACTGAAAAAGCTATTGTTTACTGCATCTTTTCCAACTGGTAGGTATTGGCTAATAGGTTAAGGCCCAGTCAATTTCGTTTGAAGCAAACATATTCTGGAAATGGGGAGGGCAACAGCTAAACTTTACCACCAACATCCTGGACGTGGACGGTTTGGCAGCTCTTTTGAGCTTTGGAACGTCTTTGGTCTGTATCAATTGGCAAACTGGCAGGCAGCAGCTCCGATGGTTTTGTGGGGGTCAGAGAAGCAGATTTGCGACTTCGAGGTGACACATTTGAACCTAAGGGCCAAGGGTGTATGATCTGAGGAAATTCTTTCAGCATGTGTAGATGAACTGGCATCTGGAGGGTGAGGGGAAGCCAGAAGATGAGGTTGCTATAGAGTTAAGAGACACCACATCTTTGTTTGCAGTCAATAGAGGGGTTAAGTCAGAGGCTGGCAGAAGAAATTATCTTTTATAGGGAAAATATCTTTTATACTGTCTAGATTATTAAAAAAAAAGCAAAAGCTTGCATATAAAAAAACAACACAAAATTATCCTAAAGTGTGATGGCTCTATCAGCTGACAATGCTGACTCTGAATAATCTCCAGCACCAAATGACTTAGAGGAATGTCTGCTTGTACATTTTCTTCATAATTTATGCTATGCTATCATATTATTATATGAGGCGCACCGGATTGACACATCGTCAATGAATTTATGTCATATAAAAGGCTCACCAAACAACGACAAACGTGACTACGCTAACTTCCAACTGTGGAGCCCCTAAAGGGACACAGAAGTAGCAAAAATATTGTACTGGTTTATCGTGCGCACTAGAAACTATCTGGGGTTCTGTACCCAACCTTGTTAGTTACACGTAAAAAAAAAAACCCAGTTCTACACTGCTACATGTTAGCCGGATTAGCGCATTCACACTAACACCCAACCTTGTTGGCAAAAAAACAGACTGACATTTTGACAGAGCGGCATGTACCTCTCAAAGTCCTTTTAACACCAGTACGCACATACAGAAATAATCCATATACTGTATAAGGTGCTCCGGATCATAAGGCACACTTTCATTTTTTTTTCTTTTAAAAGGCTTTAAATTGTGTCTTTTAGTGTGGAAACCATGCTATTCTCAATTGTTCAATTTTCCAAGAAAATACTCTCTGACTTCACATTTTTATGGATGTAATGTCTTAAAGGTACAGAAGGTCTAAAATGCAAACAACCTTGAGGCTGCAAACAGCTTTTTATAGGCCATCATTATTTGGTTTATCCTAAAAATCTTGGATAAGCAAACCATGAGAATAAAGCTGTCAACCCACTGGATTGGATTGAGTTGAAATTCCACCATTGTTTAAATCTTTGTGGTAAAACTGACCATTCTAAATTTAGTATTTATTTCACTGTTTATGGAAAAAATGTGGCTTTGGCTTCACTGGCGAGATTTCATTGGTCCAACAGTCTGATGCCAGTTATCATTGTCAAAAGGGCTGGAGTAGTGATGGACAGATGAAGCTTCATGAAGCATTGAAGCCTGTCATCCAGTGCAAAGCTTCTTGAAGCTTTATTGGCTCTACAGGACATCTGTTGGATGCAAAAATATTAATTGGTATGAGTTTGAAGTGGGAATTAATCTGTTGGCAAATCAAAAATGCAAAACATGTGTGTTGTCATACTGTCTGGTGTATGGGGGATTCATAACTCTGTTTTCTGAAATCAGTCACATGGTACAGTCGCACAGCAAAGGTTCAGATATCAGCATTTTCCGCTCCTCCTCTAAAGGAAGCAACCCTCAATACACACATCGCAGAAACGCCCCCTTTCGGCTCACACTTCGAAGCCACTTCATGCACAGAATGCCTTATTATTACCACTAAAGCTTATGTTTTTACTATCAGCACTCATAGACTGGACAAAGCAATGGAGAAGATTTGAAAAGAAAAAGCACAATCCTGTCCAAAAGTGTTTGTCAAATCTTTGTGTTTTTTTAAAGCAGTCTGGATTATCCTAGCTGACAATTTTCCGTCAGAATGCATGACTTTGTTTATTAAAATTGCTGACCTGTGAATCAGTCAAGCAAAGGAAAGGCCCTTGGTCAGATTAGACACTGTTGTGTTGGTGTATCCTGTCATTTAATTAAAAGAAGTTTTTTCTTTCTTTCTTTAGTCTGTCACTTCTTTTGTCCTCAACTCTGTAACCCCCCCCCCCCCCCCCCCCGAAACACTACATACCCTGTTGAGATATGTTGGGTTTTCAGGTGTTAGAAGTTTGGGAATTACCCTGCAAAAACACTATTTTATGCCCAACTGTGTTTACTCTGTCATTATAAACACAACCAAATAACATGAAGAAAAATTCCCATATATGTATTTTTTACAAATATGTATATTTGTCATGTGTTAACACAAACATGGTTTATATCTAAGTTAAAAGCCTTTTGGTGCTGATTGCGTCATTGGTGTAGGAGCTGATGTTTGTCCAAAAAGATCCTGGACAAGTCTGGCTTCATGGAGGCAACATGTTAAGAAAAAAAAAAGAGTGGAGAAAGACAAGAAGTCCCTTCATCTTTAACAGCTGGCCCACGTTGCCAGAGAGATGGAGCTCCAGATGCGGCGGACGTATACAGGAGCTCCATATTTGGGTTTTGTGTGCTACAGTAACAGCCAGCTGCCAGGACCGAAGCCTTTTCTTACATCTTTTCCCCGAAAGCTAAAGAGCCCTCAGCTTGCTTGTATGTGTGCCTCTTCCACTCATAAACACACTCACATACACACGCCACCCACACTCGCCGTATGTCATGAAAACGAGCAATGGAGCAAGAGTGTTTTGATAGACTGCTGGCCTTCTGTATACCGAACGATGAGTTCACTTTGAGTGGATCACTATTCCTTCCACAAGTCACGCCTACGCGCTCCGAAAGGAAATGGATCTGACCGTTACCCACACCGAACCTCTGAGAAAGACCTTGTTCACCCTCGAAACACATGATGTGATGAATGCAGTTGCCAAATCACCAACAAAAGGAAGCGGAGTGATGGAGTAATGTGAGGTTTAGGATGAAAGACAGCTGTGGCAACCAAACTACACCGCTGAGCTCCCGAGCTTCAAGCAATGGAATGGTAAGTATATGTTCCTGTTCGTGCTCAAAGAAAAGATGTGAAAAAAGCACAAAGACACCTGGAATTAGTCTTGCCCGATTCTGAAAAATGCAAGGTAAGAGGTGGAGCAGGGGATTTTGTTTGATGTGCGTGAACAATAGTTTGCTGGCAAGCCCCTTTCGGGGTTCTGGCTCTAATCACAAAACTTCCAACCAACAAGGAGTCAATGCAAACAAGCCTCTATTATGCAATGAAACATTTCTGCCGCTTTGAAAAGCAGTAACAAAAACTTTTTTTGAAACGTATTTTGGCATAACAAAATGGTCGGGGTCTACAAGTTGAAAAGAAAAAAAAAACCAGACCACCGGGACAGCTGAAGGGGGCTGTGAGGGATTCTTTTATTATGATATCAAATGAAGTCTGCGAGATGCTCTGTCCGGGGGTACTCCAAGAGTTAACAAAGGCCTGCACACAGCGAAATGTTGTGTCACCTCCTGCTCACATCACTCAGCTTTTCAAGTGCAACAGCTGCTTCCTCCCTCGGTCATAACGATATCCGCATCCATTCACACTGACGGCTTAACTGTCCCACATAACCGCCAGATTACTGGACATCCCATCAACTGAGACATGACTCTCAATAACTTTCCCTGTTTGGCACCGATTCCCAAAGTCCACTTTCTTAATGATACCCACTGGAAAAGACTGAATTAAAAGTGCTCTACTAAAGAAATTTCAAAAGCATGTTCCGTATCCTTCCTGACTTTTCTCCAATTGTCTGATTCAGCACCTGCTGCTTCCCTAACTCACTGGCTCATAGAGAACATATTAAAGCCAGCAACTCATTCCACACACAGTTACTGTCGAAACCCAGTGAATAACAGACATATTAAGAGGCTGATTTGGGTTTTATGAGTCAAACATCACTTGTCTTCTGTCAGATTAACGTGATGTGTTTGGCATTGAAGGCGAGGCCCATAAACCTGACTGAGCAGTGATTTATTTCAATAAACCCAAGTCTGGGTTATGCCAGGGTATGAATACAGACAAAAGTAGTATACAGAACAATAATAACATTACTAATGTGTGAGGAGCAGTCAAAAGATGAAGGTGCTTTCTTTATGCCTTGTGGACATGAATGGTGTTTTCATTAAGAATCAAGTTTTATCCGGTTTTCCAGACTGAGGAGGGGAGGTCGACGGCTTCATCTGACTCAGCAAACTTTCTCTGTCTTTTAGAGAGGAGTCATTTCTCCCCACTGTTGCCTAATGCACGCTAAGTAGGAGCTCATGGAAGTTAAATTAAATTCATCTGAACTTGACTGAAGATGACTAAAGGAGTCACTTTATCAGTTCAATTACAAAATCCATCACAATCGCGTTCTGCTTTCAATTGTATATTTTGATCCTTGTTAAAAAAAAGTTCATCTCCATCCAAAATCTTCGTTCACCCAGCATGTTTGAGGCCTGATGAGCGTTGCAGCTCTGCCTTGTGTTTATGATGCGGTAGGTGGTCACCTGTTTGTGAAATAAGCTTTGACTCTCTCTGGATATTCCTGCCCACCACTGGAAAAAAAAAAGACCAAACTAAAAAAGAAAGGGAAAAAAAAAGTGCTGATTGAGTGAAGTTATGGTTTGGCGAGAGCCTTGACAGAGAACAAAACGCTCTTCGAACTCCAGCTGTCAGATCAATTTGTTTCACAAAAACCCAAACTATCCTAGTTTAGCCGACTTGCAAATATTTTTCCTACTTTCTCTTTGTATTCGATTTTGCATTAAGGTTGCTTTGACTGTGCTGTAAAACTCACACTCTTTGAGATTAACTAGATCGGACTTTTTAAAATATTTGATTCCGAAGGCCAAGACCAGGATCAGTTTTCTAATTTTATGGAACGACCTCACAGTAAAGACACATTTCAATGCACGATCTTTAAAAAAAGACACAACTCCTCACCCCAAAAAACCCCAAAACTGACAGCTTCCTTTGAAAACCTGTCTCTTCACATATCTGTCCATTGCTATATATTTCTGTATTGCAACATCTCACAGGCCTACTCAGAGCTTGGACTTTTGGCTGTGGTCACACCTGGAGTTCTGGCCTGATCGGAGGGTCAGCTCAGACAAATGCACTCAGTCCCCTCCACTCAGGATCATTTGAAGAAATGTTTGTTGGGGTAAAGGTGCAACAGCCTGATCTACCGAGCCTGACAGGCTGCTCTCCCGTGGCCTGTAAACACAGAACACTTAGCAAAGGAGCAGGCCTGTTCTTCTCTTACATAACTCCTGCTGCTTACTCACAGCAATCGATGGCATTGAATGCCGTACAGATGTTCCACAATCAACCCAGGTTACCGCTAACATCCGTTAGCGTCATTGGAAGGGAGTTTATCTGGTGGCTTGCGCAGCAGCAGTGAGTGGGCTTTGTTCTTACTAGGCTGACTAGTAAGAGACATGAACAGTTCAAAGGAAGTTGTTGTTTATCTTGTGCAAAGTGCTCGCTGTTTGACTTACGTAAGACAGATAATAGGGACTTATGGGAGGAAAACATAACAGGATTGCATTTTTAGTTTGGTGTTTAGATCTCCAAATCCTTTCTTCTGTCGCTTTTTATTTTTTAAAGAATACAACAGAAAGAAGGGCGGATGGTTGAGCCAAACCCTTCCGAGATACCATCTTTATTTTGTTGCTTTTTGCGTTTGTCACCAGCTGTTTGCACCGTCATGAGTCAGCCATGACATTTAAACTGTTGAAAGTTAGTGCTTTTCTTGTTTAAAGTACCCTGCACGAACAACCCACATGTTGCAAACATGAGGGCATTACCTAAACCTTATGGATGGGGCTGGTCCAAAAAAACAAGAGAGGCCCCACACATTTGTGATTTCCTAAAAAGAATGGCATTTCATGTGTAAATACTAAAAATGTGTATTGGTTAAATTATGACTAAATGGTCTAGATTTGAGTTGAGGATAAGTATGGCCTATTTCACGTCACGGTATGTACAAGATGTGACTTTTTTCCCAAACAAATCTATCAGGCAAAGCGGCGAACATGCTCTCCAACTATTTCAAGGTAGAAACCCAGTCCGACAGCTTTTGATCTATTTTCATAGTGTTATCAGTGGTCTTTTAATTATAATCATTCCGTTTTTAGCCCAAATCAAAAACTGTTGTTTTTTAGGACATAATTTCTGCTGAGTGGCAGGAGTTCATTAAACATTTACCTCTGAATTGGGACAGTTGGCGCAGAGCAACCCCACCCCCTCTTCCCATTACCTATAACTGCTATACCTGCTATAAACAGCTGTTACCCCAAACATACATCGTATTTTCTAATCCCAAACACAATCTTTTTCAAACTGCATTTTTTTGTCTGCTCCTGATTTACAAGTATTATAATAAAGAAATACTTGAATATGTAAAAAAATGTCATCCATCATCAGAAAAAAGCACAATTTTACTTTTGGAAGTGGGGCTAAAAAAACAGGTTAAGAACCACCATGTACACTTGAACATGTGTACATCTTTGTGTGTGTGATTGGGAGAAGGGGATGGTCCCTATGCATGCATGCATGCGCGAAATTGCTGGTTGGTGGGCCTCAGCAGGACTGCTGAGGCTGGAGCAATCATATGTTCAGCTGTGATTTCCATCAACACATTCCTGGGCACTCACACACTCTCTCTGCGGAGCTGCGCACAGCACCCCCCGAGGAGGTGACCTGCAGCCCGCAGACACATGGCTGCCTCGCAAGCGCTTATCACAACACAGCAGCCCGTAGGATAATAGGAGGCCCTAATCGGAGGCCACGTGGAGACGAGCAAACTTTGACTGCCTTCACGCTGCCTGTGTAGGCAACAGTTGACGTTATACTATACCGCCGTGCAGAGGGCCAGCAGGTCTCACCATGCCAGACTGATTACAGGGTGGAGGTCAGCCCACATGGACAACAAATGGTCCCCGGGTGTCTATGCTGGGAGTTGGGAGCAACCCGCCGAGATGTTTGGATGATGGACCCTGCAAAGCAAGGATGCAAAAAGCTGCAAAGCAGGGATGAAAAGTTTGATCTCATGTTTCAAAACTCACAGCTCAAATGGGGCCAGAGCAGCCACAGAGAGAGAGTATGGGGGGATGGATCTCAGGGCTGAAACACTGATAACGAGAAACTTAAACATTTAACTCAGCAAAACATCCGACCATCTGCGCTGAATGATTATACAGTAACTGGCACTTAATCAGTGTGTGTGTTTCTCGTCTGCTTGTCCGGCGAAAAAGAAATGAGCGAAATTCACACACAAGTCCAATCAATCAATGTTTCTGGCTAAACTCCGCGACTGGCGTAGAGCCATGGTGCACTGCATGCCTCCGAACTCTGAAAGGGGGGCTTCACCCTGAGAAAAGCTTCAGCTCCCCCTCCGCTTAAAGCAACTTGTAGATCATGCTCAACTCTTATACAGAGGAGGTTCATTTGTCTTGCTCCCCAAAAACAAAATATGACCTGTGCTGAGCAGAAACCAGCTGTTGTGAACAGAGAGCCTGATATGTTGTGGTTTTTTAAGGTGAATCCAAATCACTCAGCACCAAACAGAGCTATTACTTTTGAGTTTAAGCAATACTAAGGCATGCCACGTATAATTACACCTCAGGGGTACGTGTCAGCTTTGTCTCACACGTCTGCTGTAATTGATGATCAGAGCATCCACTCAAAGCAGCTATCCATCCTAGGTGATAAAAAATCTTTTTGCTTTACTTCCTTTATTTATGAGAAAAATAAAAAAAAATATTCAATATTCTGCCTCACACAAACACAGGAACACATCAACGTGGAGAACTGGAGGGGCCCCAATTTGCAGTGTGGTGGAGCTAAGAACAGGATTCCCACAGGAATGTGCTACTGTGAGGCTTTACTGGAAGACAACAATCAAGAAAATTAAGATAAAAATTGCATTTCTAAGAATTTCTATATCAAGATCACTGTGAATCAGGAGCAGACAAGAAAAACTCAGTTTGAAAAAGCTTGTAGTTGATATGTAAAATTGAACTTTCTCCATGCAATTCTTTGTTTTCCTTGTCCGATTTGGCATCTTTGTCAAAACTGCTCTGATATTGCTCACCATTTTTATTGCAGCAGTAACATTAGGTTGGGGGTGTGAGGGGCTGTAAGCTAGCAAGGAGAGGGATAACAGGAAATAAGGGCAGGCTCACTCTGTGGCAAAATTCCGATGAATTCCTGCTGCTCTGCAGACACTATGTCCTAGAAAACGACACAGGCTGTTTGATTTTTGCTAAAAGCAGCTTAACTATAATGAAAAAAAAGCTACTGTTAAGATAATAGGAGTGGGTCTTTAAATGTTGGCATGTCTTCTGCGTCTGGCTGTGCTTATCACATTATAGAAGCATGAATGAAGGACGTTCCGTCAGTGCAGGCACCATGGATAAAAGCTCGCGGGATTGCAACAATTTCTCTTATTTCGGTTGCTCTCCTTGGTTAGAGCTGCATCTTTTCCGTCTCTCTTCGTCGCTGTTGTTTTCTATCATGCAATCCTCCCCCCCCCCCCTTCTCTGTCCATCTACAAATGCACACCTTCTTCTGTGCTCTGTTTCCCCCTGCAGGGCACACATACAGAGATTATACTGCGGCTGCATCCTGCTTTGGTAACACACTGCAGCAGGCACTCCACTGCAGCCATTCCACTCAACACACTCTTGGTCTGAATCCGTTACATTTGCGTCAAAGTCAGGGATATATATATCTATATCTATATATAGATATAAATAGATATAGATTTTTGGTAGTTGGAAAGGCTTGGAAAAGAAAGGGAAAGCCCTACGCATGCCATGTGTCTGTTCCTCTCAACATCCAGTGATTTGAACCTTTCACTGGCACGCGGTAATCACAGCAACAACCAAAGTGTGCTGCCAACTCCTGTTAATTGCATGTGTATTTTCAGAGAAGCCCACATACAGTACGTATCCCCTGATTTGTCCCGTCTTGCCTTCTCCCCCTGAAGCGTGAAAGAAGACGGCACGCTGTTGGAAAACAATGGGACCTTTTTTTTCTTTTCCCTTCCTTTTATTGACGAGCGAGCAAACACATCCACACGTCCAAACAACAGTCAGATACCCGGTAATCACACAAAAAAAACAGTACAGTGAAGCTATTGTATCCAGGAGGAAACGTCAGCGTTGACTGACGATTCCAACAAAGAACTTCCGGGGGTTGCACAAAAAACTGATGGAAGTTCTAGCATGTGAGTGTGCAATCTGCAACCTGAACTCTGCGAAGTGCTCCACTGTTTGTTACACGGTCATCCTCTTCTTCTGCATTTTTGTGCGTGTTCATGAACACATCAGAAGTAGTCTGACACGTGGAGGAGCTGGGGATCAAACCGTTGGGGCCTCTAACTGGAACACGACCGCTCTCCCCACATGAGACCCGGCCGCCCCCACATGTAAAGGTATCATGTTTTACCTGTTTAAACAGAGAGTGTGCAGCGCACCGTGTCCTTTCTTAGCCGTGTTTTATCCATTACGGTTGTTTGGCCCGCCTGCTCCCCGCTCTGTAACAGTAGATTTTCTTTTGATATTTCTGCTGTGCCAGCGCTCTGCTCTGCTAAGATCATCATATACAGTTTCACGGGCCAACAGCCACATGCCCGAAAGCTTCATTAAAACAGCCAAACAGGTGCTACCACCAGAGGGGGGATTTCCCCAACCTCTTCACCTGTTTTATTAGATTTCCATTAACACACTTACTACTTATCGCTGACCCTTGATCGCATGCAGTTTTCATAAATGCTAGCTCAGTATGTGCGTCATTGAACCGTTAAATATTGCACGATTGACAAGACCTAATTCTTAAAGCCAAGTGACTACTGCACGGTGGGAGTCGCACCGTCCAACAGAAGCCTTTTAGACCTCAGAGGAAGAAAGGAATTAGTGTGTGACTCCTTTAAAATACAAGACGGATGGATCTGTTCCTTTTTTTCTTTTTCAACGGATTTCTCGATGTCAAACTTGCACGTTAGAACCCTTGAAAGTGTCTGTTTTGGGACACAAAGGATTCTTTCTTGCTCTGAAAAGAGATCCAACTCCTAGAAACCAGCTCAGCTTAAGTCTGCTAACAGTAAACAATGACTCTGAAAGGTGTCCCTGACAAATGAAAAGAAAAGAACTGGGAGTGTGATTATTGTGCCTGAAGAGTGAATCCAGGGACACTGAGCGAAACTCCAGACCTTCCTTTTTCCTCTGCTGCTACACCTCAGCCTGTGTGGGATGTCTATTAAATGTCCTGCTGCCACCGTCAAGAAGGAGAACATCTCTTTTGTGGTGTGAAGAAAAAAAGGCTCCCAATACAAAACTTTCTTTCAAATTTAAGCTTTAAGTTAAGGATCCACTTCATTGAAAATGGTGCTTCTAACATGTTCTTGTGGCATTTTTTTTGTTGGAGGACATATATAAAAAAATAAGCTTAAAATTGCATTTCTCAGTATTACTTATTTCAAATCATTGTTAATCAGGAGCAGACGAAAAAATGCAGTTTGAAAATTATTGTATTTGTGACTGAGCTCTCAGCAATGTTGAGGAAAAGGGGGGCGGGGCTGCTATGAGCCAACGGTAACTCAGAGGTGAATTTCTGATGAACTACTGCCCCTCTGCAGAAACTATGTCCTAGAAAATGACATTTAAAAAAAAAATGTTGTTAAAAAAAGTCTACAGTGTTTTCCGCACTACAGGGAGCACCAGATTATTTGGTGTATCATTAGTGAAATGTTCTATTTTTGAACTTTTGACGTATACAAGGGAATACCAATTATAAGGCGCATTAAGCGAGACAAAGGAGTCAGAGATAGGCACGGTATCTCAAGAGTTTTTTTGTAACACCGCTACACATTAGCCACATTAGCAGTGTGTTCACATTAGCTGTAACTACTAACCTTGTTTTGCAGCTCGTAAAAAAAAAAGACTTTTACAGCTAATACAGACATTACTGTGACAGTGCTAACTCTCAGCCTTGTTAGTAACACATAGAAAAACACAGTGGCTATGTCCTAATGTCCACCCTAATCCCTAACTAAAAAACTATATAGTGCAGGACTATGTAGTGCCATGGATTTTAAAAGCAATTCGGACACCATGCTGAGTAATTCTTTTTTCAAATGGCGAATATGACGTGATTGATTTCATGAAGTTAAAATCTAAATGTCATGAGCATGACGATCATTAATGAATCTTCTGAAGATAAAAGCTTTAATAGCTTGTAAAAAAAAGACATTTAGATAAAAAATTTTGGCAAAAATTGTTCCAACGCAATGCATTGTGGTCTATATTTGCCAATCGCGTGAGCATTGATGCACACTGGACTTCTGGAAAATTTCTAGGGCCAAGAATTTTGGAATTGTACATTCAGACGGCAGTACAAAATGGCGAGTGTACTATGACTGAATAGGGAAGAAATTCTGACACTGCTACATGTTAGCACTGTTGACACTGCTAACATGTTTACCACGTTAGCATAGTTACAATAACATGCAACCTTGTTTGCAACTCATAAAAAAATAAAAACAGACTAATCCTGCTTAAACATACTCTGACTACGCTAACGTCCATTCTTGTTTGGAACACATATTAAAACACAGTCCAACATGCTACTCGTTAGCTGTGTTAGCATATTCACAATAACATGCAACCTTGTTTGCCACATGTTAAAAAAAAACATTGATACAGCAAAAACAAATATTACTGTGACTATGCTAACTCTCAACATTCTTAGTAATACGTAAATAAAACACAGTCTAACTGAGCTAGACATTAGCTATATTGGTGTTCAAAATACCTGGAACTTCCAACCTTTTTTGCAACTTGTAAAAAACAAGACAAACTGATACCGCTTAAACAAGTGTTAACGTGACTATGTTAAACTCCAACCTCGTAAGAAACATGTAAGACACAATCCGTCACAGCTACTTGTTAGCCTCGTTACCACATTTACCATAACATGCAACTTGGAACACATAAAAAACTTTTGACATGGCGCCGTGTACATCGCAAAATCGCTTTGACATATGTAAACACAACCAGAATTAATCTATAGAGAAAGTGCTATGGATTATAAGGCGCACTCTCATAATTTGAAAAAAATTAAGGCTTTTAGTGCAGAAAGTACAAGAATCCCAATTGACAGACCACTGGGGAGGGCTTTTTAAATAGCTCAAAAAATGATCGGAGTGTATCTTTTAATTAACATTCATTTCTAATGTTGCCAGAAATTGAAAGCAAACTTTAGGCAAAGCTAAAAACAGTAGCCAAAACTTAAAACTCCTTCTCTAAGCAAACTCACTCCCTCACCAAAAAGGAAGCAGCTGTGATCAAAACTCTTTCATCTGCTATAGTGCTTTCCAAAAAAAAAAAAGGCCCATGCTCCAATTCCAAGAACTCCTGGACAATTTGAATCACATTCTTGTCTAACTTTTGCAGCTCGTTATCTGCAGTCCCCCTCAGTGCTCCATATAGATTTTTTTGACCTCACTGGCAAACAGCAATGCATAAAAAACTTTACATTTGATTTATTGCCAAGTCCCATCCACCATTCCACTGATTAACAGGCCAGAAGCGCATGTGTGGACAGTTGTTCTCCATGCCTGTTGTCCCACTGCTGCATGCCTGTTTGTGACAGCTCCTTCAGATCTCTCAATTGGCGAGAGAACAGAGAAAAGGCGGGACAACAGTGCGTGTAACATGTGTGCAGCCTGCATCCGTTCGGGAGGGGACACTCACTGCTTTGGACGTTAACGGTGCCGGTGGAGTTGTCCTTTCCCACCAAGTTCTCCACTACGCATGTGTAATTTCCAGAATCCTCCAGTTTTGCTTTACTGATCTGAACCCTGGAAGACTTCCTGTGGATGACAACATTTGCATAGCTGAGTCAGGGGGAATCAGGGCAGACAGGAAGCAGCATAAAACCTGGGGCGGGTAAATAAAGTCAATGGAACAAGTGGAAACATGGGGACAGAAGGCAGGGAACAGGGCAAGCAGCGACATGGTACCAACTCTGCTCCAACAGGGCTGCATCATCACCTCCACGTCAATGGGAGGGGTTTGTGAAAGAACTCGCCAGAAACCGTTTTACAGTTCACGTGTGCATTGTTTTATTGGTCCACATCTAAGAAAAATGTTTATGAAAAAAGGTTAGAGTGTAAGGCACACTACAGCGTTTGTTTTCTGCTTCCTTTTAAAAATTAAAAGTTTGCATATTTACTCTGATGCCGAGAGATGCTATCTCAGATTTTGAAGCATGCTAAATTGTTTCTTTCTTTTAGTGCAGTCTTTGCTTTGAGCTGTTTGTTTTAGTCCTGTAGCTCATTTTTTTAAGTGATTGATGGCTACATCCTCATTATCAGTCAGTCTGGAACCACAGCACAAAGAAGAGTGCTCATCTGTGAAGTGTTTGACCCAAAAACTCAAATCTCAGTTCTCTGGGTTCAAAATTTGAGAAGAATTAAAGTAGAATAATCTTAAGAATCAAAGTTACGGAAAGGGCAGGAAAAGATCTATTTGAAAAAATATTTACAGTTTTTAATCTCTTTGGAAAATGACAGAAACAGAAGTGGTAAAATTAATTATTTACATTGTAATCCAATCAGTTGCAGAATTTCTAGATCATCATAACTCAAGTACTTTTTTAAAATGATTGCCTGTTTGATGATTGCCAGCAGGGTTTTTGATTTGATTACCAAATTGACCAAGTGACAGCTTTCTGTTATGTCTTTAATCTTAACTCGGAGGTCAATGCTGTAAAGAAGAAAACTGTTCCCAGTGGTTAATAATTGTTTATTTATCAGAAAAACACTAAAAAAACGTGAAAATACAAAAATGAAATCAGCTTTTTTATGAAATGAAACAAACAAACTGAATGTTTCTTGTTGTTTAGTTGGAGTTGCCATGTTGTGGGAAATGATGAAACTTTTTTCCCTCAAATTTGAATCCATGTATTTTTGAAAACAAGTCACTTCTTTGGACCTGAAACGGGTCAAATTAGACCCAGACACAATTTAAGGGTCGAGCTTTTGGACCAGCCAAAAAAAAATAAAAAATCTTGTAAACCCTGTAATTTTGTGCAATCTCATCTTAATGTGACTGTAAATCTTTCAGGGAGCTTTTAAAACTTGCACAAATCAATTAGATTGCAGACATTAGCAGATTTATCCCATTTTTTAGTTTCACACATCAAAAAATGCTGATCAGGCTAGCTAGCACAAAGCTTTAGAACCAATACTTCAAAAGCCTATTGACCGTATATGAGAACTGGACAAAGTAAGTGTGACGTCACCACACAATGACAAAACTCAATGAAATGAAATCAATTAAGTCGCCATTTTTTCACGTTACGGACATCGCAATGTTGGAGCCAGATGACAGTGATCGGTCCAAGTCAGTCTGAGTCAACATTTTCATGGCAACCACTCTAGCCAATCAGGACTGAGCTTGTTGGAAGTCATGCACCTCGAACACTTGAAAGCGGGCTAAACAAAATTTGTCATCAGTGCTCGACGTGAGACCACATACTTTTATTGAGGCATCTGATTGGTCAGATTATAACTTAAATTACTTGCAATAAAAAATATCATGAAAAAGAATAACAATTGGAGAGAACATGTTAGAAAAGGAAAGCAGAGCGAGAATGGTTACTCTGACAAATGGAAGTTTTTGGTAGATTTTGGATTCTTGGAGCAAGTGGGTACTTCCTGTTGGGAGAGGAGGGGTCCCTCAGTCCAGTTCTAATATACATTCAATGCAAAAGGCACCCCATATAAAAACAAAGGTTTTGTGACTCTGCCCCCTGATAACAGCTGCTGTGAGCAGAGGATACAATATGGCAAAATGTCATTTTTTTCCTTGTTTTGTTCCTGCAGTTTCCAACAGTTTTATTGTATTTTGTCAACAATTTTATTTCATTATTTATGAGATACCAAAATGTTAGGTTTAACAGTAAAGTTGGAAGTCCTCAATTCATTTCTTATTTCCAATTCACGAGAGATGCGGTTGAGTCTTGTGTACTCACAGGTTGCTCTTTATTTTGATCCTTTTGCTTTTCTTCAGCTCATTGCCGTCTTTGAACCACGTGTAGGCAGGGGCAGGGGCCGGGGCCCTGGTGGCCTCGCACTTCACTGTCAGCTTTCTTCCCTCGTCCACAACTATTGGATTCTTGATGGGTTTTAATTTTGGAGCCACCGCTGGAAAAAACAAAACAAAAATAAAAGCACACATTTATTTTTGCTGTCTGGACAAAAAAACCTGCTCCATGTTTTTGCTTCATCTCCAGTTGTGTGGTTTGGGAATTGACAAAGAGCAACGGAGACACTGGGATTTGAGGAAATTGCCGTCTCCACGGACCCAGCCAACAGCTCTCTTATGTGAGCTCCAGATGTGGTCACTTGAGACATCATCAGCTTTGCCTCGGACTAATAAACAGGCTCATGTTCGCTCTGGTTTTTGCTGCTATAAAAACACCTGAAGCAACATCCAGCAAACATCCACCAGCGAAGGAGGAAGACCAACTCCAACCACAAACTGCAGTTTAATGCAACTGCTAACAAGTAGAGATAACAGTAAATGTTAAAAGGAAAACTGCCCCGGTGCAAATTTTCATGATAAAATCATGCATTCTGCTGCACTTCTTAATTTTATAGAGAAAAAAAAGAAATGATTTGTATCCAAATGCACACAAATGCTTGAAGGCAGACAGCTGCAGGCAGAGAAGAAGACTCATCCAGGGAGGAGCCGAATATAAGGGGTTAGCAGGGGTCATGTCAGGGGGTTTGGCTTAGAAACCCACCAGCACACACACACCCACACACACACACACAGTCCCTTACTGCGTGTGTAACATTCACAATTTCATGCACATGTTTAACCGAGCTGCAAATTACAGCTGTTTGCTGTGCATCACCTCCGAACACTGACAGCTGAATGAAGACAAACAAAGCATGACAAGCAAAATAAAGAGCACATCCGTAATGACTTCAGCTCAACACCAGTATAGCTGCACCAAAATTATCCCTGGCTGTCCCCTTTTTTTTGTCCCACTTCACTGATCTGGTAGCAGTGGCGTTTTTACACAGAACCAATGATGCTGCAGTTTTCAGACTTAATTGATTTACAGGCCAACTCTGATCATCTTTTGATCTATCGTTCCCAGTGGTTTTTTAACTGTGGTTTTGCAGTTTTTAGTCATTTTCTAGGACACAGCGACAAGAACTCATTAGAAATTCAACTCTGAGTTGTAGGTGGAGCAACCCCGCCCCCCTTTCCCATCACCGTTGCTCAGAGCTTTCTGTTTACGCGGTGCAGGAACCTGGTGGCCCGCCCAGCATACATTCTACATCACAATTATGCTTTTTTCTCAACTGCATGCTCCTGATGCACAACAATTTCAATAAAGAAATACCCAGAAATGCAATTTTAAGTAAAAATGTTTTTAAATGTATGTTTTAAATGTATCTTCTCACGATAAAAATAACCCCTAAAACACAATTTTTCTCAGACTGGACTAACTTGGCCTGCTTGTTGCAGACTTCTTTGATCATTAATACTTTTTTTGTCTGTTTTCTTCTTCACATGTTTTTCTAACGATTTTGTTGTAGCCCCTGCACACATATATCCTTTATCTGTTGCCATAGCTTTAACAAGACAATATGACATTCTGGACACAAATAAATCTATCTGGAGATGCAAATAAAAAAATTCTCTCACAGACTTCTCTTTGTTTTTTTTAAGTTATGAAATATAAAAACAACTCACGTTACATAAGCTGATAAGATAAGTCCAACAAGACACATGCAGGTTTTATCTGTCCACATAGTTTTCCCTTGAATCAGTTTGGAAAATTTTAAAAATACCTCCCAGATCAATGAAAACGGCGTTATTGGTTTCTAGCTCGAAAGCAGTGTCTAAAATTACACCATGAATGAGGTCCTGTCAGAGAAAAGTGACTGAGGACTTGCACAATAAAGGCTCCAACCTGACAAGGCGGGGTAATTATACCACCGCAGCTGCCTGTTTTTTGTAATTTTGTCTCAAGATGAGGCTCCCAGCTTCTGCATTTTAGTGTCTCCAGAGTTGAGTGGAAAAAAAAGACAAAAAAAGAAAAGCATGTGAATGTAAATGTAGGCTGACTGTAACCTACTTGGTGTCATTTCATATTAAATCTGAAAATAGTGTAAGGTTACTGATAGCCTGCAGGAAGACCTAACGCCGAGTGCTGGATTCCTGATGCTCCAGATGTGCATCATTAAACACTTTCTGTTGCCTAACAATGCACTATTTTACATGAGACTGGATGTTGATAAACAGTACACGGTGTCCCACGGTAGAGTCTTCTGCCCCCCGCCCCCCTCCCTTTTCGTTTTCATGTTGTCCTTGTAATGGAAAGTTACTGTATCAGCTGCAGAGTTATTATAACACACAGTTTCCTAACTACAAGTGCACATGTGTTCTGTTTGATAAGCAACTTCCTCAGAAACGGTGGTGAACTTTGATTTGAGGCTAATTAGAAAATTGCTTTTAAAAACACGGCGGGCTGCGTTCAGACGAGCATCCATCGTCTTCCAGTCGGCACAGCTGAACTTCTGTGCATGATTTCTGGAGACCCCGCACGTCGCCCGAGGATGGCCTTGTCAGTCACGGTTGCACCAACAGAGTGAAGAATAATGTTTAGTACTTAGTCTGGAAGCATCTCTGTCCTTGCCAGCAAGTTAAACAAGCTTCGTCCTTGACTGGAGAACTCGCGGAAACAGCAAGCCAGATGTGGAAGAGCGTCTGCTCTGCGTTTGTGTGAAAAAACCTTGTCATTTTTCTGTGGTTCTGTTGTTATAGATCATTGAGGTGGGTAATCTGGGTGGGAAAAAGTCCTGATCCAGTGAGTCTTCATCAAACTTTAACCCAAAGGACCCACCAAACTTATTGCCTTTTGTTTTGGAGACCAATCTCTCATCAAAAATAATGAATATTGCTTCTTAAAAACAAAGCAAAAAACAAGTCACTGAAGTTTTAAGACCATCGAAAAGACGTTGTAAAGCTGCGTTTGCTCCGTCCTCGGCTACACGTGTACGGGTAGATGGTACCAATATTGCTCGCCATTTTTCTTGCACCGGTAATGTTAGGTTGGGAGTATGAGGAGCTGTAAGCTAGCAGGGAGGTGTGAAAATGGAGAGCTCCCAGCAATGGGAAGTGAGGTTGGGGTTGCTCTGCGCCAGCACCCCCGCCCACAACCCGTGCTATATTCACACCAATCAGGGACAAGAATTGTGTAGTGATGCACAGAAGACACTTTAATTAACAAAAGTTCCAACCAAAATGAATAATTTCGCTTTGTGAATGCAGGTTTAGTGCATTCTGGAACACGCGTCAATCCTCCGATGGAAACGTAGCATCAGAAATGAAAACGGCCATCAGGTTCAGGTGTGACCTTTGGGGGTCTGTTTTATATATGGTCTTATGTTGACGTTGTCAAAATCAGAACAGATGGGCAATCCCAAATCCCATGGCTGCGGAACATGCACGGATCATTATTCTTCCACCACCGTGCTTGACAGTAGTTCTGGGTTGTTAAAGCCGCTATTTGTCTTTTTTTCTTTAGCGTTTCTCCAGAGATGGAGCCGTGGTCTTTGGTCTTCCTCATACTAAAGACATAAACATGCTCTGCACATGATCAATCATCAGTAAACTAAAGCTCTTTTTTGATTTCTGCACTACGTTTCATTCATTACTGCTGACTTGCATTTGCACAATTTAAAGCAGCGAAACTAACTCCAGTGTCTAAGAAAAGAACAAAGACGCCTTGTGGATGCAAATACTAACATTTCTTGCAGTGGTTTTCACATTTTCTGTTACCCTAGAGGAAAGTGTCATGCAGCAGCGATTAACCCTCCTCTCCACAACAGCCTGATTCTTTCTTTTTGAAGCATTGTGGCAGCTGCAGACATGGACTATAAAAACCCAATTTGAGAATAGAAGCCTATCTTGTGTGGCAACAGCTTATGCCTGGGGTAACAGTTGGAGATTTCAGGCCACAGTGCTGTTCACAAACTAAGATACTTGATCAATTTGCATCGCTTTTCGTTTTATTAACGTAAGAAGTTTAAATTGAAATTACGTCTGCTATTTTGGGAAGAAAAAAAAAACGTTTTCCAGACATTTTTGTTTGTCTTGATACTTTGAAGACAATTTACTTTAAAGGTTTAATGAGTTCACAACACGGGTATGTGAAATATTCACAACTTTTCAGAGATAACTAAGGTATCATCCGACATTTTGCTGACTTTATACATTTTTACACATTCAATTCTGAGATCAAGTTGCAAAAATGAGTGAAAAAGACCATAAAAAGTTAAGGATTTTAATGTTTTAATTGTCATAATTGTCTTTTTTCTTTAGGAATAACTAAAACAATCCATCACAGACTGCTTAGTTTCGGTAATTCTTTTTCAGTTTGATATATAGCTCTTGGTGACAGAAACCCTCCAGCAGTGCATTCTGGTTATATAATGGTTAACCCTTTTAGGTATGGACGGTTCGGACCTGCATGCTGCGTGTGGACAGATAAATCAGCATGTTTCAGGCTTGAAGAGTGCTGACGAAGCACTGGCAGTCCTGGGCCGGTAGTGGGCAAGTCCATTCTTGTCTCCACTCGTCTTCTTCTTCTTCTTCTGTCCCTGTTTGGTTGTTTGTCTGCACTAAAATTTCTCAGCAGAGGTGTAGAAAATCTACTGTATAATTCTTTTAGTTGCCCACAGTTGTAGATTTCATGGAGTTTTGTTTATTGAGACATTAAATGTAACTTTAGGGCAACTTGCATGTTGAAAATTAACATTAATAATATGCAAACGGGACCCAAATTGAGCACTTTTGTATAATCAGGATGGGCTGACGTGAATGCAAATGTTTTTGTTTGAATGCCATCTATCTAACTTCCACCACAGAAGCTAAAAAAATCCCTAATTTTTCTTACGTCTATATTAGATTGACCCGAACTTGTCAGAATAAAAGCATAAACCCTAAATGTCGCTTTTGTCTGTTGACCAGCCGCTGTCATTTGCTTAAAAGCAGAAAAATAAATCTCAATAGAATCCATGCTTTACTGGTGGATGTCCTGTCATATTTTAATAACAGTTTAATGCATCTCTACTGAATTTAATTGGAAGCTGCTTTAATGTCTGCATCTGAACTTTTTACCTAATATTTTCCAAACAGCAAAATTTCTCCTAATCTCTGAGAAATTCAAACTTTATATATAAATATTTTTTTTCGTCAGAAAGAAAAATGTCTAAAAGAGGAGGTATGTTGATAAAGAATTAAGATATTTGACAAATGATCAATACGAACTAATTAAAAGAAAGAAACCAGTTCTTTAAAGAAAATCCCAGACAGTCAAAAGAGTAAAAACCTCCAGGGGGTTTAAAGGCACAAAAAAAACAAAAAAAACAATCATCTTTGCTTTTGCTGTTGTTGGCATAACATGAGGATCACTGGTGGATTTGCATAAAGTCTTCAAATGGTATTGAATATTTTGAGAGATCTATTTCTGTTGCAGTTCCAACATGATTTCTGTGGAATTTCGCTGGAATTAGAATGTAAAGCTCTTCTTTTTACATTTATTTATACAAGTTTGGACTGTGATGAAGTCCTACTGCCTGCTTATCCATTAAAGTAGCTCCAGAAGTTGCCAGTTCTGTCCTCTGCAAGGTGTGTCATCACCTTCTCACATGGTCACCCTGACTTAAACCAACATCTGTTTTTCCCCCCACATAGCTACTAACGTTGACTAACAGGCATTTACAATAAAAGGGGAGGAAGAGGAAGATGACTGAATCAGGAAACCCTCAGTAACAGAGCCGAAAATTCATCAATTACTGTCAAAAGACATGCTAGATCCCACAGAGTCCCGTCTCCAACCTGTAATTTTCGTCTGATGACCGCTTACAAGTTTAGGCAGATCGTAAATTTCCTTCGAGTGGGAACTTCGAAATAGAAGTGGCGGTTTGGATGTGTCATGTTTTCGGCTTTAATTGTTGATGAACGTTAACACTAAAGCCTTTTATGAGGAAACCTGGGGGCTTCACACAGGCGGGAGGCTGAAGGTTTCCGCTGAAAACAGAAGAACCACACCGCATGACGTTGCATCCCTCAGTATCAGTAGTCTAGATAGTTTAGAAAGACCCACTCTATTGAAAGTGGGGGTGTTTTTAAACATGTTCCTGTGGTATTTTTCTGATGAAGGAGGGCAAATATTAAGAATATTGAGGTCCAAATTCATATCGTTGCGACTTAGGAGCAGACGGAAAAATGCCGTTGGAAGAAAAAATCCTATTTGTGACGTAGAAACCACACTGGGCGGGACACAAGCTTCCTGCTCCGCTCCATTCTGAGGCATCTACTTGTAGACAAATAGATCCATGTGCGTCATTTTCAGTTACGTTTACGGCTAATAAACTGTCTATGCACGTCTATGCGGGTTTGCGTAAAAAATTCTCCCCAGTATGCATTTAAAGACTATTTTCAGGCTTTATGTGAAAAGCACGTGGCCACTGAACGTGCTTTGAAAATGAAACCACGTCAAACCTTGACCAATCACGGACTAGGATTAGGTGGTGACGTATGGATGGCGTCCTTATTAATTCCCAGAAGTGCCAACTGTTTTAAATTGATCCTGAAGGAGAAATTATTTTTTGCAGTTTGTGCCCTACTGGAATTTAATGACATTAATCGGAATAGACGGGTGAAAGAAAAAGGTACGATTCACCAGATTTGCACCGCTTTGACCTTTCGTGCCGAACCTTTTCCAACTGTAGGTGGCAGACATGAGCTAGTAAACAGTAGAAAAAGACAAAGAAGAAAAAGCCTGCCCCTGCTTTGTTCAGTGTAAACTGAACAAAGCAGGGACAGGCTTAGGTTGGAGGTGTGAGGGACTGTAAGCTAGTGGTAGAGCATGTAAACGGAGAGCTCTCAGAAACAAAACTGGGGGTTTCTCCGCAGCAATCGTCCTGCCCACAATTTCTAATCAACTCCTGCCTCTCCACAGAAACTAAGTCCTAGAAGACGACATGTTTGTTGGGGGGGGGGGGGGGGGTGTTGACTAAAAACATAATTAAAAGACCACTGGCAACACTTTTACAACAGTTCAAAAGATGATTAGAGTGGGTCTATTGCATTTCATTTACTAGAGTGTCTTTGGTTCTCAATGAGATCCTAAACAGGAAAGTGTTGTGTCAAGGTCTGTAAAAGGTCTCCCCCCTCTAACCTTGAGCCTGTTTCATTAGAAAAGCAATGCACTTTTCCCTGCAGAGTATCTGCTTACAGCCACAATACGCGCAGCTTTCACCAAAAGAAGGCGTGACAGGAAATTATCATGTGGCGGTGCCGTGACAGGACGCTCTGAATCAACACTTTCAAGTGCTTTCTTCCCCTAATCATCTAGTGGGTCGTTGCCAGTGAAAGGATGGTTATGCCAGAGAAATGTTTGCTTTGAGATCATTTCAGTAAATAAGTATCCAAAAAAAGAAGAAGAAGAAAAAAAACAAAAACAAGATTTTCAGGGAGAAGGAGGAACAAAGCACAAACCTGTCTCGGTTCCTGAAATCTCCTTGATGTGTGACTGACAGTCTCAAAAGATTGCTCGTGTTTACGTATAATCAGAGGTCGGCACACCTCGTTCAAAGATGTGCACATGCTCAAACATGGTGCAACACATTCACACGCTCAATATTCTGACAAATAAAGCCAGTAAAACACTGGAAAACTGTGCAAAAGGGGGGAAAATGTTCAGAGTGGTGCAGCACAAACCCATCAGGGTTGAAAGGACATGTGAAAGTGGAATCATGGATCATATCTCTCCGTTTTTTCTTGAGTTACTTTGAAAGTTTCTGGTTAAAATCTCATTAAAAATCAAGTTGTGACATAATAGATCAGAAAAAGGACAGAAAGCAAAAGCCACAACCCTCCATTGGCAACATTAAAAGCGCATTATCACGATCCAAAACAGGGACGCTGCTAATTTTTCCTTGTCTGATTTCATGAAAGGGAGGAAAAATAAACCAAATTACAGCCAGATGCTCTCTGTGAGCTGATGATTCACAGAAACTGTTTCTAAACAGAAGAAAAAGGACATCGCTTAGGGCAAAAAAAAGATGAAAATATACAAGTCACCATCACTACTACCAACAAAGTTGAGGAGAGGGGGAGGCTAACAGGGAGGGGGTACATCATCAATTTCTGAATATATGGAGTACAGTAAGAAACAAGTTGCTTTCCTCGGGGTGTTACGGAGACGTGGGTGGGGGTGGGGGGTGGGCTTCCCCATGACCTGAGGTCAAACTACAGTAACATGCTGTGGCTTGTAGGATCCACCACGGAGGAGGCACGTTTTTCTACCTTTGCGGGTTTGGAGGCATACAGCGGCGTCTGCGTTAGCCTGAAATATTATCAATATTGTGGGTGACTCATGCCGCGCGGCACCGCGCCGCGCCGCACTGCACCGCACCGCACCGCAGTTAAGGTGAGCAGAGAAAACACCACGGTGATTCATTACCTGTCAAAGACACATGGCTTTCAGCCGCACGCCAATTTTTCCCCCTAAACCGTTTCCCCCATCCACTCTCAAAGATAAGCTGTTAAGACTCAATTACAGCCAAAAGCAAGATCCATTCTTCAAAAGTAACTTTTTAAAATGAATCATATTTGACTTCCACGCAGATCCAAACCCACATGGGATCACTTCATGTGACAACCTGCATGTGAGTCCTTTTTCCCCCACATTTCCATCTCAAGTCACTAAACGGAATTCAGTTGTTTTACCTGTGTCAGGGTCTCCCTCCTTAAGCTTTTGCCCTTTCTTTCCACCCTTCTTTTTCCCTTTTCTATCTTTCTTCTTGTTTTCTGTCATGCTGTTTGAAGAAAGTAAATCCTCCAGAAAATTCAGCCAAAAAGAAAAAAAAAGGTAGTCCGTTTGGGAAAGTGTTGCAAGTGGGCACCACCAGACTCTGAGCCCTTTTATTGAGTCTCTGCTTCTATATAGACTTGTTGCAATTAAGACCAACCACAGAGGCAGACCAAAAAAAAAGAGGGAGGGAACAGAGAAAGAAAGGTAGGGAGTGGAGGGGAGTTGTGACAGACTCTGAAAAGAGGGAGGGTGTTAAGGGGGAAGGAGAAGGAAGACATTTCCCATTGCATTACAGCAAATAACTCTTCCCTAACTGGATCTTTCAGATAAGAGACTGTGCCTTCCAGCCATTGTGGCCACTGAAGAAGACAGAGGAAAACGGCACGCAACTCCACGTCATCCCTCTCCATCCCCGCAGCATCTTCTCGCCCTCTAACAACCCGTGCAGAAGCAAACCAGTTCAACTGAACCCCGACCAGATAAGTCAGGTGAAGACCTGTCCCTGCCAGAGTCCCCGGAGCGCCTCACATCTGGTTCCCGTTTGCTGAGCGCGGATCCCGTGAGGTGCTAAATGTCAGATCACCGCTTTGTGACACAACTGCTCTTTTGGCAAAAAACTTGAAACCTTGCTCGGCTTTCCCCGAGAGGCTCCCCCTTCCTCACCTTTCCTGTCTGTCAGTACTCCTCTCGGTCTCACAGGCGAGTTGCAGCATGTCTGCAGTCTCTTCTGTGTCGCTGACAGCCAGGTGTCACCAATGTCTACGCAGGAATAGGAGCTTAAGAGCACTAAAACAGGGATCATGTCAACTCTGGGACAATTCAGCATTGGTCCAATCCGCTTTTTGGTATTTTTAAATAATCATTCATTTCAGTTTTTTAATTAGGTTGGCCTTAAAAAAGCAATTACTGAAAAAAAAATTGGCAGCTAACAATCTAAAAGCCATTTCTTTCTCACTGATTTGACATCAAACTAGCATCGTCACTGCTTTATTTGGAGTTGCTCATATCAAGTCGAACTCCCTGCAAAGCAAACAACCCAAAAAAAGAAAAAAAAAGAAACAACAACGGCGGTGCTTCTCCATGAAACTCACAGATGAGTCATGAGTGGGGCCGTCCTGGGGTTTGTCAAGCCCTGAGAGGATTCTTGACGTTTTTTGGGAGTAGGCGGCAGCGGGGATTGGAAGGGGGCAGCGCAAGGGTCGTGTCTTAACAGGTCAATGCACTTAGCAGTGTAAGCCTCAGCGGTGGGCAAGAAAGGTCAAACCGAGGCCAAGGTTTCACACGCCAACCCGTTCCACTGTAAAATTTTCTCTTGTTCCAAACAAATTGCTCCTTCCTCTCCCCACCTCCGCTCACAGCGCTTGCTTGTCATGATCTTATCTGTCGGCAGAGGTAGTTGAGGCCTGGTGGGAGTTGTGGTGTGACGGGGTATGGCTCCTGTCGCCTCTTTAGCGCCCTATCTTTCCTCGATCTCAAAGCTCAGTTCCTCCATTGCCGTTCGACAAGACGCGACTCGTCGCCAGGCTTGGATGGCTGTGGGTGGGCGTGTGGTTTTTGCATGTGTTAGAAATTGGCTCACGTGACATCAAGGAGTCGTGGATGACAAGTCGACAGAATATAGACCCAAGATGGCACGTGTTGCTCGAACAAAAGCAACGAGAGATGCAAACTGTTGAAAGTCAGCGATGAATAACATGCTTTTCTGAAAGCGGGGATCCTATGGTACATCAATGCCAAATTTGGTGCTTGTGCCACAAAATGCATGATTATTTTAATAACCAGATCCACAATAACACTGCCTAACACTATATTTTTTGAATTTAGATGGTGCTTTATGGTACAGGATGTATTATTTTGAAAGGAAGTGATGTCAAAAAAGAAAAGAAAAAGCCTATTTCACTTGTGTTCTTATTAAATTTATAATAAGAAAACAATAGATAATTTATGTTTATCTTAATAGCAGCAATCACCTAAATACAAATGTGTATTTTATTTTATTAAAGGGTGAAAAAAATAAAACTTTTGGGCTCCTATTGGGTTGAAGTCGATGAGAAATTGACCCAAACGGCTCTTTTAGTGTTAAAGGTTGCAGATCCCTGTTCTAGTGTAAGCAGATGATGTGTAATTAGTTAAATAGAAGTGTATTTATCAACCATCTTCTGGTATTGACAGGGTTTGAAGCATACTTCAGTTTTTTTCCCCCACAGTGATGGAAAGAATCTGCTTTTTCCACATCCATCTCCTGTCCTTGGATCAGATTCTGGAGGTGGAGGGTTATTGTGAGCCAGTGTGAGGAGGAACACATCCAACAAAAAAAAAGAAACAAGAAATATAGCGATGTTCTCATGATGAATGTCCTGCTCATAAATGCTCCACAGAGCCCGTCTCCACCTGCCTCCTACTTTTACAGTACTCCCTGAAACGGGGAGACAGCTTTCCCGCGTGATGGAGGCGAGCAGCTCCCTGCTCACGGCAGAATACCTGCACATCATCACAGCACTCAACCACCACAGTTTATCTTTTTTTTCCCCCGACATAATGGCTTTAAATTGCTGTTGGGTTGTGCTGTTTACATCTGTCTGCTTCTTTGCCATCAAAGCGTGCATGTGCTCGTGCGCGCCTAAGTCCTGCTTTTAACTCTTATCCGCAGGTTTAATTCTCAGGGGGTGAAGTGAGGGCAGGCGGGGTGGGAGGAGGACAAAACCCTCTGCAGGAAATCACAGAAACAGAGGGATAAAAGAGAAAATAAAGAAAGAAGGAACATACAACAGTTTGATAAAGAACTTGACTAAAAAAGGAAGAAAAAAAATAGCTCTTTGCTTCCTGTGCAGAAGGAACCAAAGATGGCTCATGACTAACAGGTTTAATGGAAGGAATTGACATTTTCGTCATGCTTTTCTGTTTACACTGCATGTGTGAGTGTGTGTGAACCATCAACAACAGATAAGAGATTTAGAGAAGTGGATGTGTGGGCTGGCATAAACCCCTCAAGGGTGACTTTTAGACAAACTAATGCCAGCAACATCTGGAGTCCCAGTTTGAAAAAAAAAACCCCAACATTCTCAAGGTCAGCTGTGCCAAGGTGAACAGATTCTCCTCAACAAATCCTCACGTTTGGATCTCCGCCATCATTTCTAGTAACTTGCTAAACGGCACAAAAATGGATGGATGAGTTCAGATCAAGCGTGATGAGTTGGTATTTACGGAAACAAGGGAAATTTAAGTGTTAAACAAGTATCCAGAGTGGATTTGGCTCTTTGACGTTTCCGCAGCACACAGCTGTCACCGTGGCAACCGCAGTCTTAAGGGTAGCAGCTAGAGGGAGAGGGAAATGTGGAAGGGCATGGTGAGCCAAAAACAAATAAAGATGAAACCAAAGGGGGAAAATGGTTTAAAAAAAGAAACGTGTCATATAACTAAAAGAAATGGCTTCAAAATGATGAAATGCAAAGGATTGAAGAGTGATGAGGCAAAAGACAGGATGGGGTTTCTGCTGAGCAGCTGCAGCGTGGCTACTGTATCGCTCCAATACGGGCGATGTCCATGAGCAAGGCTGTGCCAAGCCTGCTGGGGAAGCACTGCGGAGAGAGGAGAGACGGCAAACATCCGCTCTGAGCATGCTCAACAATCAAGGCCAGAGAAAAAAGGAAAACTTCAGCTTTACTAGACTTCACTCGTTCAGCCATGGAGGCTTTTGAAACTTTGAAAATTACAGCCTGACGTGTCTGAAGAGGGACTCATCTAATCTGGGCACCAACTTCCACAGTTCTGGCCACACTAACCCGTGATGGGACAGCTTTGATTGGTACTGAGTAGGCTTGGGCAATGTCCCTTAACATGGCAGTTGACGATGTTTACAGTAAAACATCGGGATGGACGATATCGTCGGGTGGGGGGGTGGGGGTTTAATTTTTTGTTATTATATGATTATTATTCGTTATTTTGCTTTATTACTTTATTTATTTTATTTCCCAACTAATGAAACATCCGCGATGAAAAAATAATGTCCAGTATAAACTGAAGGCAGTGACTTTAACAAAAAACAAACAAACAAACAAAATAGAAAAGAAGTAGTCCGCTCCTGCACTTGATTAGTCAAGTGGACAGAGCGACCGTGTCTCTGAGCAGAGCAGCCGGATTTATGGCTTTGTGTTTGAGGGGAAGGGAGGATGCTTTGTTACGTGTGCACTATGTGTGGGAGACTTCGGACTGCGATTTGTCCCGCAGCTCTGGGAGAACGAGCTACCAAACTCAGGAGAACCTGATTTGTGTTTCCAGTTGTGTCCCAAATAAAGGCTGATGTTATTCCCGCATGGATTTTATGTTCATCAAAGGCTAAATGTCGTTTGCCCCTGTTAGCCTCTCCTAACCCTGGCTTCTTCCAGCTCGGTTTCTTCAACAGAAAAAGCACTGACCACATGGATTAAAATTAAAATGATGAGCGAACAGGTGCTTCATAATAACTGTAACAATAATAAAAGAACGTTTAGAAGATCATTTCGCATGTTACCGAGCTGGCGATTGCATTGACTTCATTTGGTTGGAGCCAGAAGTAAGTCATTTTGGGGCGGCTGTGGGGCAGAGGTAGAGCGGTTGACCTGTGATCGGAAGGTTTGGTTCCCGCCTTGCCTGCCCATTTGTTAAAGTGTTCTTAGGCAAGACACTGATCCTCACATTGCTCCCAGTATAGGTTGGTTTCAGTGTTTGGCAGATCCATCATCAGTGTGTGAAGGAACTGTGACTGTAAAACCCTTTGGGCCTTCTAAGAAGGCAGTAAAGTGCTATATTAGCATACGCCACTTACCATTCTCTATGGATGACATCCCACTCGCTCAGTCCAGTTCTCATATTCAGTCAATGGGATGAACACAGAGAGGATAGCCTGGCAATTCTAATCGTTTTCGTTTTTAGACCAAATAGGTGAAATTGACTAATTTCCCATGGCACACTGGTAAAAAAACACTAATCTTTTGTCTGCCACACAACATATAGAGAAGATTAAAAAAAAAAAGACACAATGGCAACATTGTGAAGTATTCATAGTTTAAAAAGATGTGAGTTTACGCATTGCCAAAACACACAGGAAATATTTGTTTCAATTCAAGGAAACATGATATGGAACAGTCTAAAATGATCAAAAAGGAAGTTTAAAGTTGTGACAAAAATACAAGAATTTAATCTTGTTTTTGTCATTCCAGCTATCCAAACTTAGAAATAATGTCTGTATTATTCTAAACTGAATCTTTTAATGTAAACCACATGCATACATAATATGCTATATTGCCGATAAATGTTTAGATATGTTTACGTTTTTATTAAGTAAGTAAACGAGGCAGAAAAATTAATTTTCTTGTTTCTGTTCGCTTTTACTTCCCGGGTATTAGGACTTGTGTAAGATCTTTTGTTTTTCTTGTTTTATGGAAACAAAAAACAAAACAAAAAAACTAATTTATATCTGGATATCACGCTGCAATGATACGACGGCTGTAAGTGCACGCGTGAGATTCCAACCGCATGATCTCTCCCTTAAATCTCCAAAATCTCATCCTCATCATCCGGATAGCAGCGCCTGAACCTTTGGGCTCGACTCCCAGTGAAGTCAGCGTTGAATCCTTCATGCTGGCTGTGCATGCAGACACAGATACAATTGTGCAATTTTCCTTCTTCCATCACTGAAAACTGATGCCTATCTCTTTGGCTTTGGTCTCGGTCATGTGAGGGAGAAAAAAAAAAATTGCGAGAACAACGTTTAGACGCAAAAAAGCCACAAGGATGTCAGCTTCCACTCATAAAATAAATCTGGGATTAGTTTTAAAATCGAGTTTACTGCTTTACAACGACATTCCTTCACTGATAATGAGGGGTCAGTAAGTTGGACAATAATAGTTCATTGTTAAGATATTAAAATAGCACAAATATCTTGGATGAAAGCACCAGTTTGATCCTCTTATGCTAAAATCCGCTCTATCTTCTTAAGGCTGCCTGATTAAATCTTCTTCCCTGTGTTATTTTCTTTCTTTCAAACTTATTTATTTGGAGTCCTGTCTGTCTCAGGACCTGTCTCCCTCTCTAGCGTCTGAAGGACAGATAAAATGGGAGCAGATTGTCTTGAACTAGGAGGCTGGAAACGGATCTTCTCCTCTTCTGCTCTTTCTCTCGCACTCTCACCCAGATGAATAGACAAACAGTCTCCCACATGCTCTCACAGTTTATCAAACACACACCCACATAGGACCAGGTCTTCACGCAAACACATATGTGCTCGCTAAACCAAAGAGAACAACAGATACTCCATCTAAGTGTCCTGGGGGCTGATGAAGTATACACTGTGGTCCTCGAACACAAACATATCCCATCAAACACGCTCAGAGGCTTGTAAACTCACAGGTGCATCCACATGTAAATACCGTAAAGGCTGGCTGATGTCTTCACAAGGGACTTTCCCCACTTACTGCAGTGTGCCTAATATAAACCCGCCCCCCCCTTGCCCCGGATGGTGCGACACCAAACTTTGCGTTGGACTTTTAAGATGCAGCCGGTGAATCACAACAGCACAACTGAAGTTGTTTGTTTTTTTCCATTACGCACACGATGACGGAGCTTATCACAGATCCCAGCCGCTGTTACGCCGCATCGTTTTTAAAATCAACAGGAAGTGCTGTTTTCATTATGGATATTCATTAACCCAAGTCTGAGAAAGCTCAGGCTTTCACAAGAAACAGCTTCTCAAATAAATACTGAATCTTAAGAAAGAAAAGAAGATTAAAAAAACCCTTAAAATAATATTCTCAGGAACATTTAAATTAAACAGCAAAATAATCTTAGTTTGAGAAAACGTGTGTTAGTGACTCGAACCTTTTTCTTAACCTCGTATGTATCATATTTGATACACATATTTTAAAGACCCCCATCTCATTAGCATGATCCCAACTTTCCTTAAAATTTTGGTCCATGTTGTCTGCACTGTAGTTCACCATTATTTCACTAGGGGCAGTAGAAGGGCTTTTCCTACTCTTTTCAAAATGGCTGTGTCCAAATCTTGAAAACACTTTTGGAGGGAAATGTTTTGCTATTTTTAAAAACTTTACGATGAGAATAACTCATCTACTATTATCTTTTGCATGTCTTATTACTGCACTGAAAGAACACAAAATGGGTTCACATTTAGTTCTTTATCATACAGCAGCTATAGGTTAAAATGTGTGAGACAGACAGTAAAAAAGCTGATTTTTTTTCTGAACTCATGTCTATATTTTTGCATCTTTGTTTTAAAATTATTGTGAGCATAAATGTAGCAAATCCCCCAAGAAATCATAATTGATACCATCTATAATATAAAAAAGATATAAAATAAATTGCAATTTTTGGTGTAGACCTATTTTATCAAATGATTAAAAAAAAAAAAAACAATGTAATTGTTAATTTCAAAGAAGACATTTTTTTTCTGTTAATTCTTTGTTACAGAGGGTTTTACCTGATTAACTTTTAGCTTCTTTGTGGCTTGCTAATCCACTGTACAGCGGCTAACATGCTAAATGCTAAAAATTGGCATTTGCTAGACAGTATCACAAGTAAAACAAAAATTCAGTGATATTGCAATTTAATGTGGATTTCGTCAAATGGTTTGAAAACATCTTAATTCTCAAAAAATGTGAATTTTCTTTGTAGTGGGCTTTCCAGGGTTCAAATAAAAAATCCTGGTAAGACCTTTTTTCATACCCCATTGGCCGATTTTTTCTGCTTATCTAAAGAGAATCTGCCACTGAGGTGTGTGTGTGTTTTTTTAAGGGGCCTGTTTTTGCAGTGCATGTCTCAACAGAAATTAAACACAACGTTACCAAAATTGGACATTTTTGTAACTGATTCAGCCAATTAAGCGTTCAGACTTGGTTTAAATGCCTGAAATGTGTGTGTCAGTGCACAGCCTTTATCAACTCTCCCCTTTGAGAAAACAGACAAGCGTCCGCTTTCTGCGTGTGCATTCTTCACATCAAATCAAATTCCTTTTACACTCTGCACTTGTCCGTTATCTGCAGAATGTGCTTTGAGAGAAACACAAACATGTCAGGATGGGGACACTGGGATGCGTTTCATGCTGAGTAAAACCAGCATCTTACTTGAAATCATGAAGTCATTTACATTTCTGCCTTTGTGGCAAAGGCCTTATCGCTCTGTTTGTTTCTCACTAAAGTTGGCTATTCTCGGAAAACAAGTTTTGTATCGTGCTTTGAGCCCACATTAAGGAGAACTCAAAGCGAGTGAGACTGATAAGTGGACAGACGTGTGGGCTCATGATGGTGGCAGGATGGCCTCATGTTGAGCTCTGGCAAGCCAGAGATGGCTGACAGGAAGCCAGGGCCGTGGTTAGGTCACTTTAAAACAACATGAGAACAAAACAGACTCCCTAAATCCCTGTACACATTAAATCTATCCCCAACTACTTCGGCGATACAGAAAACCAGAAGTAACGTGGGAAGGGGGGGGCGATAGAGGTCTGATGATGGAAGTGAAAAACAGAAGCTTGAGATTTAGCTGCGACGTTGCTCAAACGGTCGTAATAACACTGCAGCGAACAGTGTTTTCATGGGAAACGGTGAAGCACTCAGGCATGGGTGAATGCATCGTTTTTCGTGGTCAACTCTTTGTTGTTGAACGTTGGCTCTTTGGAAGCTCGAGGCAGGTTTGCAAACTTGGTGTCATTTAGACTACAGGGAAACAAGGCTCGACAATGCATGGACAAAAACATCCCTGCAGATGTGATGGGGGAAAAAGCGGGCAAGATGGACTAAGGCTACTCTGATCTCTCTTGCTTTCACAGTCTACAGTGAGGAATGCTGCCTCTCATTTAGGCTAAAACAACCCCGGAGTGAAGGGTATCAGTATCACCGGGGAGCTTTATTCCTTCCTCCTGTGTCTGCATTTGCTGCAGCGAGGTGATGGCTATTGTGCTGGTCTGTGGGCCAGCTGGGACGCATCTCAGTCAGCACACACACATGAGCACCGTTTGCACTGCGCTACTCACTATCTTTCAACAACAAGCTGAGCAGAGACCAGACGGAAAGAGGTCCTATTTATGCAGGAAGATAAATACACTTCTGCACCCCGGTCCGGTCCCTTCCAGATTGGAGCAACACAATAATGAGCGGGAGCGCTGGTGGAAGGTCAGAAAAAAGCAGGGGTAAAGGACAGAGGAACAGCCTGCTAACAAAACACATACCGCCAAATGTGTCATACATGCAGGACTAATTGTAGTCTGCATGCTTTCAGTAGCTCGCTCATGGAACAATTTGTTCACTCGCTGTCAAGACGGATTTTCATTCATTTGTAGCTAAAAAATAAAATAACGTTTTTCTTTAAAATCATTACTGAGGAAAACTTGTTGCATTTGTTTTCTCAAATCACTGGAGGAACTGATATACTGTGATTGTTTATCACTGCAACAACTGACTCTTAAGAAAGTAAAAATTCATGAAAAATCTCTTATTTTCTGTCTTACAAGAAAACTAATCTTATCTAGAAAGTTTTTCAATAGCAAAATAATCTCAAGCCTAGTTTTTTTTTTCCACTGAGCGCTACGGCATGGTCCAGTATTCCTTATAAAATGGGCCCATTAAACCATACCATTTTTGGGCCCCCATCGGTTGTAGTAGGTCCATAGAAAGATGGAATGGATCAGTTTGGGCGGAGTTACGAAGAAATCCGTTGATTGACGGAAGGTCAATATGACTAAAACAGCGCCAGCGTATTCCTCTATGCAATATTCTTTCAATCAACATTAAAGGACTTGTTTATACGAAGCACCAAAAGCCAAATGAGCTGCTGGATGACCTCAATTTTTTTTTTGTTGATAGCCTTGCGTTGGCTGTAAACAAGTTATAAACCGCTCAGTGGAAACTTTAGTTTGAGAAAACATATCTTAGTGACTGGAACTGTGTTCTTAAAATAGGACTTCTTGATGAGACCACTTTTATAACCTATCGGCAGATTGGGTTTTATTTTTCTTATTTAAAGAAAATCTACTAAGAGGGTAAGAATTTTTAACTTTTAACTTATTTCCAAGGGGCTTGTTTTTGCAGTAGCATTCATTCAGTAAATACAATTGAATACCTGTGCTCACATGTTGACAGGTTGTGCTTCTGTGAGTCTGCAGTGTCACTCGGTCAGCTCTTCCTCTTATTAGATAAGGTAAGATAAAGCTTTATTGTCATTGTACACTTGGTACAACAGTACAACAAAATTTCATTAGAACACAGAGTTTGGCTCTTCAACCTTCGAATGCATGTTTTTTTTTTAATCTGTTGAAATAAACTTTGTTGTATGACTTTTTGTTGGTCCACCTCCAAGCACTGCTATCAAGCCATTCCATTCTACGTTGAGTCTTTTCATTTTAAGACACACATCAATCAACACCTACAACATACCTAAGGAAACAAACCTTCTCCCTGGATGTGTAGTGTGTGTGTGTGATGGGTGAACATGGCCGGACACGTCCCTTAAACACATTGGGAGGCGCCCGGCAGGAGAGGCAGCCCCTCTTTTCAACACTTTGGCACGCTGCGCACAAACACAGTTGCCCTTCCCATGGTCCTTTTGTTCCCCTCGTTTCTTTAAGTTCCTGTCATGGACACTGTCAGCTTTCTGTGGACAGCTTCATCAGACTTCAGGTCCGACGCGCACCATTCTATAAGATTTTTCACTTGGACGCAACTCAGTCTTGAGTCGGTCTGGGATTCTCAACCCATGCAGGGAAACATGCATCCGCATGCCAGCTGAGAATTAAAGCAAATCTGCTTTGCAGAAATTTAGACTGTTGCACAAAGAAATACTTAAAGGAACTTGCAAGTAATCGCAGTTCTGAGAAAAAGTTTAAAGGCGAACAAAAGTTCCTTGGGAAACCTTTCGACTTTAGTCAAATTTGAATGAGATCAAATCATTTGGTCAAGAGTAAACAGGCATTAGTTAAAGACCCACTCTGATGAAGATGGTCTTTTTAGCATGCTCTTGTAGCAATTTTCTGATGATGGCGGACATATATAAAGAAGTTTAAGTACAAAATTGAAAAGAATGGAGTATTTCTTTTTTCAAATTACTGTGACTCAGGAGCAGATAAAAAAATGCAGTTTGAAAAAGATGGTAGTTGTGACGTAGAAAATACAAATGCAAGCGGAGACCATTCTGATGTATCTGCTTGCAGACAAACTGATTCATGTATGTCCTTATTTTCCTCGTCTGACGTGGCTTCTGGCTCAAAACTGTCCAGCTGGACAGTTCCAATATGGCTCTGTGTTTCTGTTGTAACTGTAAGGTTGGGGGTGTGAAGGGTTGTAAGCTAGTGGGAGAGAGTGTAAACAGAGAGCTCTCAGCAATGGAAAGTGAGGTCGGCGTTGCTCTGTGCCAACTCACTCACCCAAAACTCATGCTACATTCGCACCACCCTAGGCTAAATCAATCATTTAAACACGCGTTTCAGGGTTCTGCTTTCAAAACTCTCAGGTTCATCGCTATGCACGCTTTTAATCTGTTTTGGGGCTCTCTGTAGAAAATAAGGTGCACTGAAAGTTAAACTGGGAGAGCTTTGACCAGTCAGGGACTTAGATTTGGTTATGACGTTTGGGAGGTGTCCCTTTTAGTTCACGGAAGTGCCAACTTGTTGTAAATAATCTGATCATGGAGAACAAGTTCATAATTGCAGTTTGTCCCTGGAATTACATGACACCAAGTCTTTTATATCAGAATAGAGCTGTGAAACAAAAAGCCTGGAGCAAGATTCACAAAATTTGCACCGTTTCCAAATTTCCACCAAGCCTCTTCCAACTGTAGGTGGCGGACATGTGGTGGTATTGAGCGATAGTCCAGTGTGAACACGATGCTAACAGTGCGTTGAGTATAAGCATAGCATCAGATAAACTCCTGCCGCTCTGCAGAAACTATGTCCAAGAAATTTTTGGCTAAAAAAAAAGAAAATCATAATGAAAATATCCCTGGGAACACTTGAAAAATAGATTAAAAAAAAGGTCAGAGTGGGACTTTAAGTAAAAATGGTCCCACCTGTTTGAATGGGTTTGAGCTCAAAAGGTCTGCAAGATCCAGTTTCCATCAACTCATGAGACAACAAAGCATTCTCAAATTCACAGATAAGATCAAGAAAAGGCCACAAACTGGTGCCGAGTGAGAGCAGCGACCTGTAGCTGGGGGATTATATTATTTAAACACCAGTATGTCGTCCGTAGCAAAAGGTTATCCCCTGTATCATCCTTCACTTTCCCTCTCTTTGTGAATCCACCCGACACCTCAGTGATGGAGCGCTGTAACCAGGAAGTGCCAGTGACAGCAGATGATCAGGTTTTGTGCGCGGGTCACTGTGGAAAGTCATTTCCTTCAGGCTACATCTTTAAACAAACTAGAGCACTGACACAAACACCTACACGCAGCTCACAGCACAATGCCGTACTGTGTGTCAGAGACGTCATCATTCTAAAACCTGTAACAATAACCTACAGAACAGTAAAGTTCCTTTATTGCTTGATACTGATTCCTGACTTTTTTTTAAGCGGTTTGATGCTATGAATAAACTATTTTACTGAGAAGAAGGAGTTAAGGTGACACGCCATTATGTGCAGCCGATTTCTGAGCATTTATGTGATGTGGCGTGCCCGCAGATAGGCGGATCACGAAGCAAACAAACACGTAAAAGTGTTTCCTGCCAGCTTTACCCTCCCTGTTCTGACTGAACAGCCGCAGATTACCTCCTGAACATGCCAGAACGCTGTTGATCCTAACTTTAATTTGTGTTTTCTTGACAACTCCGGCCCCCAGCCCTTTCTCAAAGGCAGTTCTGCATGTATTCATCATGTCTGAATTTCATTTCACCTGCCAAGAAAACAAATTCCAAACATGGAGGGAAGACGTTTTTCAATGCCAAAGTAACCAGTTTGATACTAGAGCCCGGCAATCTTAGCAAGTTTGAGATTTGAGCTGTTTTTGCATCGATCCATATCTCCTAGATCCGCTGAGAAGTGGTCGTAATCAAAGCAAGATGCGTCCAATGCGCTGTTCAAGAACTCATCTCCTCCAAGAGTAAACCACACCCCAAAATGCAGCTGTTTTGAAAAAAAAATCACATTGATTTATTAAGCCAGCTTCCACCAGTTGAGATTTTAAAGGGTTAATTTTGTGCTGCTCCACTGTGCACAGAAAAGGAAGAGGTTTTAAATATTTAATTGCATGCACTGGCTACAGCCTGTAGAGGAGGAATAATGCAGCCCAAAGATAGCTGCAAATTGCTGAATGATTCAAAAGCCTGAAACTTTCTCTGGCTTCCCAGAGCCAGACAACTCTAGTCGTGAAAAGAAAGCTGATATAAACACTTTAAACATCACTACTCCTTATGACATAGTGAGCACATGTCCTGTGTTTGACATTTTCCATTTAAGCTGTTATTCTGTGTTTATACTTACATCTGATTTCAGTATTTTTTTTTTGGCACAAGCCTCATCATGTTTCTCACAAACTGTTTCTGAGGGATCAGCCTTATTAAAAAGGGACTTACTGCTTGTATCTTAGGAATATTTAGCACAGGAGCAGCTGTGTTTATCTGTGCGTGGAGTTACTAAAGGTCACTTCTTTCTCCAAAGTGGAACATTGTGCACGATTGTTCTTAGTTTGGTGTAAAGATTCGCAGAAAAATGACCGGTAACGCTGTTGGATGCGACAGAGGTTGTACCGCACAAGCCTTCGCTCCGTGCCCTGCAGACTGAGGGTTTGAGAGTGCTTTTGACTCGGTTCCAGCTGCAGGCCAGCTGCTCTAACAACTGCTGGGACATTCCTAATGGACTCATCCCTCTCAACTTTTCTGTGTTTCTCCTGCTTCCTGATCCTGATCATATACTGCCTCATTGTGGTGAAGCCAACATTGTTCAATGAATTTAAAAACCTGGAAATGTAGAAAGATAGAATCTGTAATATGTTTTTCGTTGTTTTAACTATAGAACTTTTTTTTCTGTTTATTAATTTAAATTTTTGATTTCATTTAATTGAAAAATGTAACCAGAAATCTCAGGAAAAAAAGCTTGTAGTATTTTTTTATCCCCTAGTCTCGCCATCAGATCATAAAATCTCTTATAAAAATAGCAACAGACTGTTTTCTGATATTAGAAAGTACTTCCGTCTATTAAGACTCAGCGGATTAAACATGAACTCGAACTCAACTGCTAAATTCTGACCTCATGGATTAATACCTAATATAATACTGGAGGAAATGCAAGCTGTCATCAGTGAAAATGATCAAATTGCAGTCTAAATAGCTTTACAGTTCTGAAGCCTGCTTTAATCTCACTATACGAGTTCAAGACAGAGATTATGGGAGATTATTTGCCGTCAGATTAGAGGTCAACTAATCTGCACTCTTCACCGCCATCTGACCGAGTCGTGTCAGATTTCAGCCAGCTGATGATCTGAGAGAAGAAGTCATGATCAGGTTCTGGGGGGTTGGAGTTTGAATGTTTTCTCATCATGTGATAAAACTGGTTGGAATCCCCCAAATGGATAACTGAAAAAAGTGCTCCCAAATAAAAAGGAATCAGCTTGATGTTCTTGTGACTACACCTGCAAACAACAATCAATACTTTGAAGGTAAACTTCGGGGTTGAGATACACCAGTGTTGGGCTGTACCATCTGTACATCATGTATATTGATGAGCTTCAAGGCTTCTGGGAGAATGTCTTTAGGAAACATGAGACAAAACTGGAGGGTTTTCCCACATAAGTTTCCGTTTATAAATACACAAATGAAACACTATGGCTACCCACTGTGAAACACGGAAGAGGCTTGATCATGGTTTGGGGCTTCCTTGAATCATTTGGTACAGTATGTCATAAATCCCTGCAGGTTTAAAGACCCACTTTGATGAAACTCATTTATTTTGTCTTTTTATTAGGTCCTTGTGGATTTGTTTCTCATTATGGAGGACATAAATAAAGACATTTAAGCTAAAAATGGCATTTTTCGAGTGTTGCTTTATTTAAATCTTTGTGAATCAGGAAGAGATGCAAAAAAAAAGAAGCTGGAATCTGGAGGATATTCCTCACCATATTAGTTGCAGCGGTATTTTTAGGTTGGGAGTGTGAGGGGCTATAAGCTAGCGGGAGAGCACGTAAACAGAGCTCTCAGCAACAGGGAAGAGATGGGTGGGGGGTGAGGAGGGGGGGGTTGCTTCATACCAACAGACCCCCCCAAAACATAGAGGCCAATTTCTGACAAACTCCTGTCGCTCTGCAGAAACTACGTCGTAGAAAATGACACCGTTTTTTTGTTTTGGCTAAAAACGGCATAATCATAATTAAAAGACCACTTGGAACTCTTTGAAAACAGATCAAAAGATGATCAGAGTGGGCCTTTAAAAAATCTCAAAATCTGTTTGAAATTTTGGAGCAATATATGCCGTCACAAAGCCACAGATTATGGTTCCTCCAACTAACTAATCATCCAAATCGCACAGATCAGAATACCCGATTGTGACTACAGTTACTATTCTGAAGCGTCTAAATGCGAACTGAGCTCCACTAAAGCGTGGAAGGAGCGGAAACCTTCAAGTCAGAGACAGAAGGTCACTGCAGTCGTAAAATATTGGCACCAGAATTTACATTGACAGATGCAGAAATCTCTTATTGACAGTTACAGAAAATATTTGATGGCAGTGATGGTATTTAAGGTGGAGTAACAAATGGTTACGTTGGGGTCCCATTTCACATGATTTAGATGTTAAGATTTTTGAAATAATTCTGCTAATTGAAAAGCAACTGTAAGGAGAATACACCCCCCCGCCCCATTTCATGATGACCATGAATCAGAATATCACTGAGAATTTTTCCAAAATTCATAAATCACTTGTTTATAAACTATTGCAGTTTGTTAACAGTCTCACTGAATCGGTCTGCAACTTTCTGCTGCAGCCTCATTCTTTCTGCTTATCCAGCTGATCTCAGAGTAAGCCTATTGTTCGACTAAAGCCCAAACGAAAATCGAAATCTACGTCACAAACGTATAATCATTCAAAGCATTGTTTTGGTGTTTGGTGCAGTCAAATACTTTACTAAGAAGTCATTCAAACTATGTCAAGTATCCGTCACAGTCGAGTGGTCGGTAATCTCACACAGAGGTCCAGTGAGCCTGTGAGGTGGGAGTATTAAAGCAGGACGTTAGAACGGGAGCTTTCTTCATGTCACAAACACAAGTTTCACATGTGAAACCAAACAAAAATATGATGGGAATAGAGTAGAACAGCAGCTATGGAGTATTAAGGCTGTTCTCAGCTCTGCAATGACCTTCTCAGTTTTGCAAATCTTTTTGGAGAGTAATCCTGATAATCTCTATGCTCACATTTTCCTGGACTTACGTTGGAGCAATGAAGTATTAAAGGAGGGGATTTTAAAAAAACGACAGCAAAGACTTGCTTAACATTTTCTCTGAATATGACATGCTGTTTCAGACTTTGACTTTTTTTTTTAAACCTCATTTTCCCTCAAAACTGGGACTGAAGGGATTATTATGGGACGCCGCCGTCACCAGCAGGTGCGGCTGATGTCAGCTGTGGCGCGATCACACAGGATGTGTTCGTCAAAGCCGTGCGAGGGCGAAATACCAGCCGAGATGCTGTAGGCAGACATCTTGTGTGATAACCTTCATGATAACTCCACTTCCAACAATATTTGGCTGTGATCATTTTATCAGTATGAAAAAATTAGCTGCTAAAACGTAAAATTCTGTACTTCATCCCAGTCAACAACATGGATGCAGGGAGGTGAGGCAAACAGATCTAATAATTCCAGATCAATCCCTTTTTGAAGCTTTTTCTTTTTAAATTATAACATTAATTATCAAAAAAGTCATAGTAATGCAGTAAAATTTTACCAAATCAGGCACAAATTGATTGTATTTAATACTCCTGTGACAGCAGATTTTCTTTATCACTGGTATTCAATTTCTATTGTAACGTATTTATTCGGAATAAAGACAGCATTTATAGCCCCTTTGTAAACTTTCTTTTCTTTGCTTTCTTATATATCTTGTTTCTTTAATAAGCCCCTGGGTATTATAGTAATATAAACCTCATATGAGCATTCATCTCCATTTAAAACAAGCATGGAAGGACTCCTGTTTATGCAGTTGAGCATGTCTGAAGATTTATAATCACACTTTTGTTCTCCAGTCTAAATTAAAATATACAATGCAAACAAAGAAACAAAAATTAATTTATCAAATTTATAAGAAAAAAAAGTGTCAAATGTGGCCCCAATAAATAAAATCGAAATGATGTTTATCTCTTAAATAAAATGAGAATTGTCAAATAATAGGAAAAACCGCCGCTTTGGATCAAATTTATGAGGCATGTTGAAGTGAAAGAGCTGCTAAAGAGCTTCAAATAAAATCCCCGACAGTAGAAAAGGGCAGCGTGTTTTACTGATGTGCCCCATAGTAAGTCATTGTCAAGCTAATATGAGAAATGAATCCCATCACTAGACTCAGATAAAAACGAATGGAGCGTTGCAGCGATGAGGAAAGTCCTCTTCCACATTCGCTTTGTCTCCTTTTCTGTCATCTGTGGGCTTCAGTGAGGTCACCAAACTCAGGCAGTAAAGTAAACCCTTTGCTCTGCAGCAGCAGCTTTGTGCAAACTTGGAATAAGCAATTCTCCCAACAAATTTGAAGTATAGAAGTAGTACCATGGTAGCACATGTTACTTCAAGACATCTTCAGAACCCACTGAAACGCTCTCAGGGTTACGGGGTCACTGGAGCTGACCCAGCTACCGACCGGGTCGGCAGTCTGTTGCAGAGCCACACACTCACATTTTAAGAAACATCCATTAATCTATGAAGCACGTGTTTGGACTGTCAAAGGAAGTCAGAGTGCCCAGAGAAAACTCACGTAGTGTGTGCATTGGGGAGAACATGCAAACTCCACACAAAAAGATCCCAACCGGCATTTGAGCCTTCCTACTGGAGAGTGCTAACCATAGCACCACCATGCAGCCCACTTCCAAACACCTTCCAAACACAGCAGAAAGAAAACATTCCTTATTGTACAATAACTGCCTCAGAAATGTCATCTGCAGCATGAATTCAGTAATAATTTTGAGTTCTTTTCAATTAAGAAATATGTTGTTACACAAACACAAAAAAGTTATTTTATTTTTATAACTTTTACTTTGGAAACTGGAATTGATTCATTTTAAGCAATCAAAACAAAAAGAAAAAATTAAAGTCAAACAAATGAAATAAATATGTATACATGAAAATATTAAATGTAGTATAATTAGTCATGATTTGACTGGAATATAATTACAATTATTAAGTTATGAACAAGATAAAAGAATGCACAAATACTTATATTTACATACCGTGTGATTCATAATGTGAGAAGATCCTAACCTCATTTGTCACGTCACTGGCTTGGACTGCATTTTCATTTTTGGAAAAAAGAGCCATTTCACTTTGGTTCTTTACGCCTTTTTCTATTCTAACCTCAAAGTGAAATGAATATGTCCAGGGGCAGAGCTACAGGGGGCAAGGGGTGACAGCCCCCCGCAAAGAGCTTTGCCCCACACTTACCCCCCTCCCTCCAATTAGTGAGTCAGTATAATTATTCACAAAGATCCATAAATCTTCAATACAAGCTTCTTTAAGCAGTGCAAAAGTAACAAAAACAAATTTTGATATTAAATAAAAACAAAAATTATATTAAACCGGTTAGAGATACGTATTTTTGAATTCTTTCATTTGTAATGCCCCCCATATAAAATGTTGTGGCTCCATCCCAGGATACGTCTATTTTGCAGATTTAACAGCCTTTGACATCCTCAACGAGGAAACAAAACTGACTTTTCAGGAAAGTCTTTTTCTTTTAATTATTTCAGATTGTTTCTGCGATTTTTTTTGAATGGTTGCTTTTAGGGCAGGTCTGAAAAACACTTTTCTGACTGTTATAAATAACATTACAAAGTGGGTAGTAGTAATAATAAGTACTTCTACTAAGTCTGTTTATGTAGTTCTATGTTTTCCTGCACCATAACCCTTACTTTTGAAGCTAGAAGAAGAAGCTACATTGACTTACGGTACTCATAACTTTTACAAAGTTCATGACTTTAGTTTGGGTATTCTGTTCGCCTCTGGTAACACCTCACATTACTGGGTTGCAGCAATCCCGTAATGCAACACTTTTTGAATGCGTCAGTCCAAACACCAGCAAAATCTTCCCGTGTAATCCTAAATCGTAGCTACGCTTCAGTCCATCTTCTCAGTACAGATTTCATTCGTTAGCATGTCCCTGTTCTGCAGCACTCAAGCAGAAGTCACAAGAACAATGACAAAGAGCCAGAAAGATATAAGAACTACAAACAACTTACAAGATAATAGGTGAAATATGGCGGTTCATTGATAAAAAGTAACCTTTTCTGAGTTTTCAGAGTGTGCAGCAGAGCCGACTTAGCTTTTAGCAGCCCCTCAAACTGCTCATAGAGCCACACACCCAACAATCACACATAGTCTATTCTGAGTGACTCCTTCAATTCACGCAAAGATGCTCGGGGCAAAGTCTCCTTGTCTAACACCTCTGCCAGCACAGCTGCGACCTGCATGCGCCAACACTTCACTGTGACCCGTTGGTGCCGGTGGGCGTGAGCCTCCACTACACCCTCTACCACACCGCCGTCTGTCTGAAAGTGAAAGGGACAAATGAGCTACAGAAAAAAAAAAAAAAAGTTAGGAACACGTTTGTCGGTCAAATACGGAAGTGTGACGATTTTTATCCTGAATGCACCCCCACATATTTACACAGAAAATATAATTCGATACGTTTCACTAGGCTTTGGATTTAAGATGGATCTTAAGGATTAAAAATACTTTCCCGATTTAAAGTGAAAAAAAAAAGGCTGCACGGTAGGAGGAAAACCTGTGATGTGCAATACTGTTGCACAAATAGAGCGATGACGATATGACTTGTGATAAATGAACAAATAGCAAAACAAAAAAAATCAGTAATTTCCATTTTACTGCAACCGTTTCATTTAAATAAAAGTCAACACAACTTGTTTATTCTCCAAACGACCTTCGTCTACATAGGAGGCGGGCATCTTCCATAAAATGGCTCGAATGTTCAATCACATGAAGGCATCCGTCTGATTGGTCAAATGCATGAAGGGCTCAATATGATTAGCTAAAACCTTTGAGCGGCCATAAGGTTGTTCTAGCATGTGTGTAAAGATGTAAGGTAACCATTTATTGCAATTTACGCCGTCTTTTGCTATATTGCACAGACTAATATCGCGATAATGATACATATGCAATTTGTTGTGCAGACCTACCGCCCTGACACTGGAAGGTCATAGCAAAAACTTGATGCCTCTTTGCTTGACGCTTAGCATTAAGGGGTTGGATTGGGGGGGAGGGGTTAAACCACTGAGCGCAGTTGTGTCTGAAGCTCACTGAGTGGTCAAATGCAGAGAACAAACTTCCCACATCCAGGTGTGTGACAACTATTGGGACTTTAAATGTCCTTTAAATGGTTTCATTGGATGGAAAAAAAATACTTTTCTGACTAACTTTCCACATTCTGTAGAAATACGTCTCGCCTACACCTGTTTATCATGTTAAGGGGTCACAGGTGATGGATGTTCAACTAGACAGACACCCAGTGGCTCTATCACAATGCACACAGCGCCAGAAATTGTTCTTGCAGTCTATTTCCATTTGATTTACACGGACTCAAGATTCAAAGGAACGCAGACGCTAACCTGACAGCATTGTGCCGTCATTTATAAAGCGAGGTCAATGAAAAAGAAAACTGAATTTAAACAGGCAGACTCTGGAAAGGTCCTGCTGAATTAAATGTAATGACCAACTTGTCATCTTTTTAATAGACATCTTAATAAGTCTTAAAAAGGAAAAAGAAACCTCTGACCCTAAACCTGCCTAGTGATCTGTTTGTCTCTCTATCCATCTATCTTCAGATATATGTAAAGCCTTGGCATTATTTCAATATGGAGGATCAACCTCACCTCCAGGTATGCTGACATCAGTCACTTCACTTTGACCCAATCGCTAAATAGCCTGCCGTTCTTCTCAGTCAAGTTTTTGCCTTTAAATTGATGAATAGTCGTTTCTCTCTTTGTATTCCTGACAGTCTGTCATTCTCCCCGTTCTCCACCTGGAGGGATGCTTTAGGATCGTCCGGCCCTCTAACCATCATCTGCATCCGTGTTTGTACATCCGTGGAGACGTCACTGGCCTAACCCCCAAAGACTATGGACTTATTTTCTCCACATTTTGCTCCACGTAAGTCTTTGCTCGCATTCCTATTATCTCTACTTAAATGTGTCTGCATTACTACGCTTTAATGAGTTCTTGATGCCACACACTGTTTACTACATGTCCAATAGTCAAGGGGAACAATTTCCCCCTCGTGTGTAGTTTCAACCATGCAACATTGTGGTGGTAGTATCATGGTATGTGGTGACCAACACATATTTTTGCCAGTTGAACTTTTTTCCTCCCTATTGACAAAGACTTTTTTACGATATGACAGCAACATTTAGAACAAACAATGAGAAAGCATGACAGATTATTTCTTCAAAGACCAGCTCAACTGTCAGCAGTGTCGGCTCCTGAAGAAATAAAATACTACTCAAAACGCACACTACCTTTGTTCTCCGTGTCTTTGTGGTTTCAATGAGGAAGTTTGCATCAAGCCGTAATTGTAAAAGAGGAACTTATATGATGTAAGCATGACTCCATCTCTGTTTGTCTTTATTGTTTTTTACTTCTGGACGACAAATTGAGTTGATCACAAAAGTGGACGTGTTTGTCATTACCAGTTACAAAGACATTACAGTGTGTGATAAAAATAACTTGTCACAACATAATGATGCATCAAGACTGAGACTTACAGTTTGTCCTACTTTCATGCAGCTCTGTACTGTCAGAGACCCCATCAAATGTTTCAATCAGAAAGAAAATAAAAAGCTTTAGACAGAAGCAGACAACAAGGAGCTTCTGTGAGTTTATACTTGCATCAGATTTAAAAAGAAAAAAACAAAAAAACAGTGCTGTTGTTTTCTGCTGGTGTCTGGCAAGAGTCCAGAGCTCCCAGCTGAGGGAGCCTTGGTGAAGAGGTGTGGGTGGTAAGCACTGCAGGAATCGGCAGTTGCGGGCAGCCCTTGGGAAGTGCAACGCTAAAGTGCATCACTTTGGATTGTTTTTGTACTTTGAGTCCCCCACTGCAAACTCTCAGAGGCTTGTGAAGTTCTGTGTCGTGAAAGACCCATTCTGATTTTAAGATGTTTTTGTGGCATTTTTCTCATAATAGAGGATATATGGAGAACATTAACATGAGGTTAATTCCATTTCTGAGTATTTCTTTATTTAAACCAAGAACAGACGGAAAAAAATCAGTTTGAAAAAGATCGTATTTGTGAGATTAAAGTTTCCTGCTTGGCTCCATTCTGATGCATCCACTTGTAGACAAATACATCTAAGTATGTTTTCATTGTCTGAGCTGGCATCTGGCTCAGACAATGTAGACAAATACATCTAAGTATGTTTTCATTGTCTGAGCTGGCATCTGGCTTAAAACTGTCCAGCTGGATAGCTCCAATATTGCTCCTCATAGGTTAATGTTAGGTTGGGAGAGAACCCACGCATGCACGCAGAGAACATGCAAACTCCACACAGAAAGGTCCCCCATTGGTGTTCTGTTTCAAGTCCCCCAACCGGGACTTGAACTGGGGGCCTTCTTGCTGTGAGGCAAGAGTGCTAACCACTGTGCCACCGTGCAGCCTCCCCGTGCATGCTTGGGTTTTCTCCAGGCCCTCTGCCTTGCTCCCACCGTCCAAAAACATGCTTCATAGGTTAATTGGTTACTCTAAATTGTCCCTAGGAGTGAATGTAAGAGTGCATGGGTGTGTGATTGTGACCCTGCGACAGACTGGCGACCTGTCCATGGTGCCCCCTGCCTTCACCCATAAGTGGCCAGGATAGGCTCCAGCAGCCCCGTGACCCCGAAAGGGAACAAACAGAAGAAGATGAATGAATGACTGTTAGGTTGGGTCTGTAAGCTAGCAGAAGAGAGTGTAAACAGATGCATGACGGGAAGCGGGTGTGTGCCTACTCTGTGTCAACAGTCGACTCCACAACTCAGAGGTGAATTTCTAATGAACTACTGCCGCTCTGCAGAAACTGTTTTTTTTTTCTATTTGGGCTAAAAACGGCATAATCCTAAATAAAAGACCACTCAGAGCTCTTTAAAAATAGATCGAAAGATGATCGGAGTGGGACTTTAAGGCACACAATGACAAATGGGAACAAAACCAAAATGATGTTAACAGATATTAACAGCTATTCTGCTCCTAGTTTGATTGTTCTACTATGTGATTTAAACAAAGGAGATCAAAGCATCAAAACAGAGACCAGTTCAGACATCTACAACAACTCAAAACATCTCCTTTGCAGACATGAACACAACTGTATCTAAAGGAACAACAAGCAATACTGAAGCTTTTTAGTCACCTATCTTTAATATGTATTTTTTGTTTTTTTTGATAAAGCTCAAAGATTAGTAAAAAAGGAAACCCATTTTCACAAATGAGAAGTATTTATCATCTATTAAGATATGGATGAGCTGTAGGTAAAACATTTCAAATTGTCAATTTGTAAAAAATTCAAAGTGATTATAAAAGGTGATATAAAAAATAGATATAAGGGAGTCAGCAAGTGGATTGATATGTTTTCTTTCCTAAATAGTTTTAAACGTAATCAATTGTTTTAAGTGCTTGTGCCTATTTCTTGAATTTCTGCAAAAAATACTGTTTGTATAAATTTACACTTGGACTAGACAAGGTTGGTTACTCTTCATCCAAAGCTTTTTTTTTTTTTAACTTTGATTGTTATTATTGGTTGTTGTACTTCTACTTATGATGTTTAATATATTACTTTTTCATATAGGAAGAGTTACATTTAAAGAAAAACTTGCTTTTTGCAATATTGGAGTTGCCAAGCATAACATGTAACTAAAACAATCGTCTTGTAAATTTTGTTCAATATTAAAAGCTAGATTCAAACTATGCCCTTATAATGTGCATATTACTCAATTACTTTAGAAAAGGGAATACAACTTTAGATTTATAGGCATGAAATTCAACTTTCACATATAAATAAAGGCTGATTATATGAAGAAATTGAAGAATAACCTTATTTATCAATTAATATCGCGTTTGATGTATTTTTATTATTGTTTTATCCTCTGTTCTTAATGCTAAACACTGCTTGAAATAAAGAGAACCAACTTTCTAACTAAAGTACCAAACCTGGACATGAACCTGTGAGACACTTTTTGTGACTTTCCACCACAGGACGCTGTCCCTGGTGCTGAAACAGCATCCTGTCCGTCACTTGAACGTACCAAGTGCTTAAAATATAGATTTAAAAAAAACAACTAAACAACAACAACAACAGACACACTACATTTGAAGAACCTAAAAATGTTTGGATTTCTGACTGGTCAACGAACTGCAGAGGCAGAAGAGCGACGATGCCTCGCAAAATGCAGACAGCTGGACGCAGGAAAACTGCAATTCCTCCGAAGCAACAGTGCGCGGCGCATGCCCGCTGCGATGCAGTTGAGGAGACAGAAGAGAGGGAGAAAGAGAAAAAGAGAGTTTGATTGATCATGTGGGCTCTGGGAGCCTGCGAGAGTTGTCGAAAATTGCTGCATAGACGCCCCTTTGGCAGCTATCTTGTAGCCAAAGATTCCACGCGTGCCGTGGCCGCGCAACCAACCATTTACCAGTGAAAGCAAAGCCCTGGAAAGCCAACATGAGCTCATTCTTCCGGGTTTGGACTCGTGAACATGAACTTACCGCAGTCCTCACACAAGATCCTGCCAACATCCTTTTTGAGGTTCTTCCCAGTCGTGTCTAGGGGCGCAAACAGTGCCTTGAAAACCAGGGGCTCGTCAGTGGGGTCCATGAAAAAGATGTACTTGTGGTTTTTCTTGACTTTGGCGCACGGAGCCGCAGAGCCGAATTCCCCCACAGTGACGAGCTGCTCGCGCTTCAGTCCCCCGCTGTTCACGGGCCAAACATCCAGCACTTTGACATCCACGCGGTAGCGCTCTGCGGACACGTTCCCCGGCGTGGACTGCACCTTACCCTCGATCACCACGGCGGCTTTGTAAGCCTGGTCCTGGACGGAATTCAGACTCGGGGAGTAGCAGGCGAACGAGACCCCGATGAGCAGCATGGAAAAGTGGACTGGATCAAGCCTCATGCCGCCTGCTTTGGCTCGGTGGTCGCTGGTCGCGCTGCGGCAGGGCTCTGTGGGCTGCGGGGCGATGGCGGTGGACTTCGGTTGGATGAAGAGACAGCAAGTGGGCTCCACCAGTGGCACGGCAGCGCAGCAGACCTTGCATAAGTGTCCATGCCATCAGGATCCACTGCTTTTTCCTTTTTCTTTCCCTTTTTTTTTCTCAGTCGGGGAGGGGGGGGGGGGGGTGAATAAAACGGCGGCTTTTGGAAGCGGATGATGCTTCAAATCCGTCCCTCTAATACGCAGCCATGGTGCACCAAACTCCCGGATTCTCCCCGCCAAAGGAGGCGCCCAGCAGCCTCAACTGCAAGACGGCGCCAAGCCGGATCCCTGTGCAGCGGTGAGGAGTCGCGGCGACGCTCCTGCGCTTCAGCAAAGACGCGCAGTGCTGCAGTGAAGTTGAGTCCGGCTGGAAAACAAACAAAAAAAAAGCAAAACAAAAGAAAAAAATCCCTCTCATGCCAAACAATTAAAAAGCTGGGTGTGTATGTAAAAGTCAGCGATCAGTCTTTGTGGAATTAAAATTACAAATAAATAAATGCGCCGCCTTATTCCTTCCTTCGTTCCTTCCTCTGCCTCCGCGTTCCTCTTCCAGCCTCTGGCGGAGAGAAAATAACCCCGATCGGGGCTCCGGTGACTCCCCCTTCCCCCGTAAAAAAAAAAAAAAAAAAAAAAAAAATCACAGACAGGAATAGATCACAGGTTCGATCTCCTTAGCTCCCAATCCCCGGGTTACACTTGCGCGTCAGTCACTCCACGGTCTTCCGTGTAACCAAATCCCAAATCCATGGTTGTCCCTGCTTTAAAATCGCATCCTACTGTAACCAAGGCATCACTCCAGAAGGGAAAATAGGATCACACTGGGAAGGGAGGGCTGGATGATGATGATGGAGAGGGGGGTGCATAAAATGCGGCCGCATCCGAGGGGCACGGGGGGGGGGGGGGATTTGCAACGCTGCAATGATGAGTCCTCAAGACAGTGTTTTGAATGAGTTTTGCGTCTTAAATTATGCCCGGCATTCAGGTCACATTCGCTGCTCAGGCTCACAAAAACCAAAGGATGTTGCAGAACCCGCATTAAATCTAATTCAGAAAAGTGTTGCATTGGAGTTTTGTGTGTGTGATAATTGTTCATTTTTTAAATGTAAATGATCCACGCCAGTCTCATTCATGGGCATAACGAGGTCAGAATTGTTGAAATCTCCAGCAGAATGCGGATGCAGACTGTTCGGGTGGCATTTTTCACAAAGAGCGACATCTGCTGGTCACAATGCGTCTCTGCAAGCCCCTTCCACCTGAGGAAGCTGAAAACTGAAAGCAGAGCAGAATTTATAGCCCTAAAAAAGGGCGGAAGGCGGACAAGGCCTTCCTGGGGGTCATTATTATTATTATTATTATTATTATTATTATTATTATTAGAACTAAAACATTAATATAATTAAAGGAAGACTAACTATTTAGAAACAAAATGATCAAATGTGTTTATTTTCCTGCTCTTCCTGCACACCTGATGAACTTAGTAGCTGTCCATGGTGCTGAACGTTTGAAAAGACATTACATTTGACGTCAGAAGTTTTTCTTCAACCATAACAGGAGCTTAAAGTGCGCAAAATGATCATCTCTGAGTGCAGTTGTTCTTCGAAATTGCATTAGTGACTGGATAATTTGAAGGCAGATTGGTGCAACACCCCAGGTTGCTTCTTTCACCTGCAGATACTGCCACACGCCGCTGTGTTGCACCCCTTGAGCAAGGCAAAGCTGCAGCTCCTGACATCTACCAAGCGGTGGCGCTCGCTCATCGCGCTGCGTGTTGACATCAGAGGTGAAACGTGCGGCGTTGGACGTGTGTCACTCGCCAGTGCCACGACTCGCCGTTTCTTGTCCATCTTGAGGAGCGAGCAGACTCTTTCTGCTGCACGGACACAGACGCAGGCCTCCGAGCACATGCGTCCTGCGCCTCGACGCGCCGCTCACGCCACGCCTTGGAGGCTGTAGCTCGCGCCACGCGTGCACGCCGAGGTAGGTTGCTGCGGCGAATCGCTGTGAAATGCACGCCGACGTGCCATTTTAGGGCTGGTGCGGAGCGGCCGGACTTCTCCGCAGCCGATCAAACCCGCAGAGTTTCCAGAAGCATGACGCGCGGCAAATCCGTCACATCTGGAGAGGGGGACGCAGTGCGCGAGGAGCGGCGCGCGACGTTCCCGGGCTAGGGGTGTGAGGTAAAACTTTGAAGAGGGACAGCTGAAGGCTGAGGGCGTTTAACTGCGACAGAACCTTTTCACGCTGAATGGGGCTATTGTGATTTGGATCCAAACGGAACCGCAACATCTGCTCGAAATGTCTCCTGATAATCAATCTGAGAATAAAGCAATGCGCCTTCCTGTTGATGTTTTTTTGATTGTTTATTTGGATTGCAGAAGCTTATAAAAATCACTCTAAAGTGCTTAAAAAGGCTTTTTTTATTGCCATAATAATAATAATAAAAAATCTTACAATTTAAAAAAGTGACATGTGATCATGCAAGAAACCGAAACTTAAATAAAATGACAGGCCTATAAAATATCAATGACAAGTAAGTTTTAATAGACTTTAATATTATTGTCAAAAATATTTCCTTAATTTAAGCAAAAAAAAAAAAAAGAAATCTTCATAAATCCACAAAACAAAACGATGCAATTTAAACTTTGATTTTAAAGAGAGAGAAAAAGAACAAATAAGTAGACCCTAAAATAAAAGTTTGAATAGAAATAGAACAAAAGAAAAAGATACAGAATGTACGGTTCTGTTTTTTTTTAAATTAATAATCAATTTAAGTCTCCAAGATGTCAATACTTTCGTGATTACTTCCTCTAATATCTTCTCCGGCTGTTAGACATCCGACAGAAACTATTTAGGCCGACTTCTTCTGATTTTTTTTTCTGCATCAACAACTTAAAGCAACTATATATATGTATAGTCATTTTCCAGAGAAACTATGCATTTCCTGACGGACAGAGTTCTAATTTTTTAACTTAGATTTAATTGATTAAAAAAGAATTAAAATATGATGTCATTTTGGAATATAGACTATAGAACAGAAGAATATAGGTGTGCCTAAATATTTGATAAAATAACAAAACAAAAAATGGTTAAAAGAATACACTTTGTAGTGGACTGATATAAGATTCTGTATTGGTCAGGCCTTACAGAAATTGTTTCTGAATAATATTCTTATCGTTCTTCTCCAATTTATCTATTTTTAAAGAACATGACTTAACCATACCTATACTCTTATATAAAACGTGACATAAAATAAGTCACAATAATCACAAAAAACTGTAGTGAAGCAATAGAAGCTGTAATATTCCATACATAGGTTTAGTCAAAAAATAAATAAAATCAAATAGAAATAAAAAGCAGGGGAGAACATATGGTCTCAAAAATAAGCAGATTTAAACTATTTGTATGTCAATATCCTAGACAGTCATATTTATAAGATGCTTTTTAGTAATATTTTTGGACATAATATTGCGTCGCAGTAGGCCTGTTTCCCACTGAACCAAACGGTCTCAAATAAAATAAAACAATTCCTGTTAAAAAAACACCTTTATGGGCACTCGGAACCGAAATAATGATATAAAGACTGTTAATATTTTTTATGAATTATTTAATTCGTAAATAGAGCGCCTTTCCCGAAAGATGGAGGCCCGGTTCCCGCCGGGCTGCGGGGCCACCGCAGAGCTCCCTGGACTTTAAACCACGTGATCACGTGACTAAACAGCAGCAGGTAGTGGTGGGTTCCTCAAAGCAAGAGCCGATCAAGGTGAGTTTGAAAGTCACTTCAGAATAACCTAAAACCTTTCCATTATAAAAGAGGGAGGTCATCTAATGGGGTTGTGTAGAGACTAAAAGTAATATTTCGAATGTCTTTTTTAAAAGTTTTAACTGACGTACCTGATGTTTTTCATCTCCCAGATGACTTCAAGAGGAAGAATGTTCTACAAAAAACTGCCAGGTTGCAAAAAATAAAATAAAAATAATAAAATAAAATAAACCCAGAAAGTCTACAGGTAAAAATCCTGTTTGCACTCATAAAAAAAAAAAAGATTAAAAGCCCTTTATATAAATTTTCTTATTTTTTATTTACTTCTGATTTTGATGTCAGTTTCAAAAGCAGGTTTTTTTTTATCCTCAGTCGGGGCTTTTTGGGGATCTCTGGGAAGTTGAGACTGTAATGGCGCCATTAAATACACACAAATCAAAAATTAAACATTTATATATACATATACACACACATTTTTTTCTGTTGATATTTAGTTCCAAAATGATTATTTGGGACAGTTGTTTATCCTAATCTTTTGACTTCATTTCCGTTTTTTTACTTTTCACTCTTAAAAAGAGACGATTCTGAAGTTTGTTTATTTATTGGATTATTTCGTTTACTTACAACAATAGTTATTCTCGTGCAAGATAAATGAAATGCCAGTCCCGGAAATAGTTCTTAAATATCTGTTCATTCGGAGCAAAAATATAAAGGAGTGACAGCTCTCGTTGACACGCCGCACTTCAGGTCTGCAGTAACCGCTCTCGCGCTTCTTGTACATCTCTGTGCAGGTCTCGCGAGATCCGCCGCGTGCGTGAGGCTGGCCGTGGCTTTGCAGCAGACGGAGGGAGAAGGCAGGCAGCATCATGGCGGACAGAGACAGTGGAAGTGAGCAGGGAGGAGCGGCCACGGGCCCGGGCTTCGGCTCCATGCACCTACCGACGGGGGGGGCGGGCTCGGCTTCCGGGCTCCAACACGAAACGCAGGAGCTGGCCTCTAAGAGGGTTGACATCCAGAACAAACGCTTCTATCTGGACGTAAAGCAGAACGCGAAAGGCCGCTTTTTGAAGATCGCTGAAGTCGGGGCTGGTGGAAACAAGAGCCGCCTCACCCTCTCCATGTCCGTGGCGGTCGAGTTCCGAGACTATTTGGGGGACTTCATCGAGCACTATGCCCAGCTGGGACCCAGCAACCCGGGGATGATACAAGACGAGCCCAGGCGGGCGCTGAAGAGCGAGTTCCTGGTCCGAGAGAATCGGAAATACTACATGGATCTGAAAGAGAACCAGAGAGGACGGTTCCTGAGGATTCGGCAGACCGTTAACCGGGGGCCCGGTTTGGGTTCCACGCAGGGCCAGACGATCGCACTGCCCGCGCAGGGACTTATTGAGTTCCGCGACGCGTTGGCGAAACTTATTGACGATTACGGCGTGGAGGACGAGCCCGCGGAGCTGCCCGAGGGCTCCTCGTTGACTGTGGACAACAAGCGCTTTTTCTTCGACGTCGGCTCCAATAAGTACGGCGTGTTCATGAGGGTAAGCGAGGTAAAGCCCACGTACCGCAACTCCATAACTGTGCCCTACAAAGTGTGGTCCAAATTTGGGACTACTTTTTGTAAATACGCGGAGGAGATGAAGAAGATCCAGGAGAAGCAGCGGGAGAAACGCGCGTGCGAGCTGCAGCAGCACGAGGAGATGCAGGCGGACGATGGAGATGACGATTGATGTACAAACAAACATGCAAGAGTCATGACAAATAACTACAGAATTATCATAAAAGAAAAATCTACTGTTTAAAGAAAGAAATCTAGAAGATTTTAACTGTTATGGTTTAACTCCAAGGGAGCATCACTCTCAACACAAAGTTCTGACATGTTCATCGCTGGATGTTACCCCAACTTATCACATTAATACAGTAACAGGCTGCTAAACCAAGTAATAACCTAATTTTTGAACATTGTTTCCTACTTGACAAACGGATTATTGCCCTTAACTTTTGTACCAGTGAAAGCTTATTAGAAGAGAAAGATGTTTAAATGGAATTATTGCAGAGGAAGAAGGAAAAAAAAAGTCTCATTTATGTCAGCTAATGACGTCAGCACAAATTACTTTTTTTTCTTTTCAAAACCAAAATTCCAACATAAAAAGACAAAAAAAGCTTATAAAGGTTGCCATCCTTATTCACCTTTGACCTGTGAGTAGAGATGTGTTTACACATATGAGGGCTATGCCTGCTTTCGGAAACTGGTTAGATGTCATGCAGTATTATCCCAAAAAAAAAAGAAAGGAAAAAAAGAACATATAGGCATTTTCATGAAATGAAATAAGTGCTATATTTGTTGTGCAATATGCATTGCATCAAAATCAATTATTATGATGACCTTTTGCCCAGAGGCATTCAAAAATGAGTATTGTACTTTTTCTTTTTTCTTTTAGTTGAAACTGTTGCCATGCAGATAGATATATTATAGACTACCTTCAGTGTCCTGTTGTAAATGCAATGTGTTTAATCTTTAAGGTACTAAATGTGTATTTGATAGAGGAAATGCAGTGACATCATGTAGCAAAAATGGCCTCAATCGCAGATTATTTACCGAGACAAACAGCCTGCACAAACTGTTGTTAAAGTTAGGAGGAGCGTTTTTTTTGGCTAGTGCGTCCCAAACGGCAACGTTTTGTGACCTTATTTAGTCGTAAATGGTGCCAAGGAGAGCTTTGGCTGCATGTTAACCTGCACTATGGTAGATGACCTACAACTATCAGCCCTTCTTGGAGTACATTTACCTGCCTATAATCTGCAGATCTCGAGTTCGAGCTCTGATTTGATGTCCATCCGAAGGGTATTTAGAGTAAAAAAAAAAAAAGAGGGAAAAAAAGCTTTATTAGCAAATATTGTACAAACGGCGTTCAAATATCGGCGCCAAATGCCCCTGAGAGTATCGCCGTATATATATATATATTTTTTTTTTCCTTTCCTCGATGCTAAATTGAAGAGGGCTCACTTCACCCGTGCGTGGAGCAAAGACGTGCAGCGGGATAGTTTGGGGTGCGTGCGGCTCTGTTTGGGATTTAAAGGATGGGATTCCGTTTTTTGGCCTAATTGGAACTACTCGGGCTGCCGAATGGAAAACCACTGGCCTCTTCTACGTCCAGTTCGGTCGCATCTCATAGATGCGTGAAAACAGTTTTATAAACTCCAGAGAAACTGACAACAATCAGATGACGTCAGCTTTACCTCAGCATTAAAGTCAAAGCTAGCTCCCGTGTTTGGAATCGACTGGAAACCAGCAAACTAGACTGTCCTCGACCACTTCTTCTGTCTGGTTTAGCCCAAGCGACCCCTGATTAGGAGCGTCCTCTTCAGCATATAAACAACCTGGTGCCTTACACACTCTGCATGCTTACACGCTGGCCCGGTGCTTTGGATCGCTTTTTTTTTTGTTTTGTCTGATTGATCATTTTTGCTTCCATTTTTCGCCCCTCTTCCCCCCTCGCGTGCTAGTGCACGATTCGTGGTGCTAAAATGTTTTTGGTTTTTTTTTTTGTGTTAAAAAACAAACAACTTTTTAAAAATCAAACCCTTAAAAGTAAAACGAGAGCAGAACTCTCTGCTGTCTTCCTTCCTTCTCCCAAACTACCAACCCCGTCCCCCCTCCCCAACGCCCGCACGCCAGCCAGCCAGCCATCCAGGTATCGGCCTACATGTAAACATGGAAGGGGTGGTCACCTAGATGCACGACGATGCAGAGGAGTTGACCCTTCACTAGTCGAGTGGTTCAGCAGGGAGGGAAGGGGCTGAACATCAGCGTTGACCTTGAAGGATTTGTCGGTAGGACCCCTCCCCTTCTGGATTGCTTCTCCCCCCCACCTTAAGCAGTCAGGTGGAATGTTAAACTAACGGGGAGTAGCAGGCATGTCTTCATTTATTTTGATGTAGTTCCAGCATTATTCCACCTGTATTATTATTTTTGAATGTTTTTGCCCACAGAATAAAAAAAAGAGAAAGATAATCTATTTTTTCTGTGCAACATTTCATCACTTTGTGCAATATCGTATGTGCCAATGGTGGCAATATATGTATATCAATTAAAATATGAGTACTATTTAAAAGCATGTGGCTGATTTCCATGTTTTTTTTTTGCTTTGTTTTCTCATGAAGGACTTGTTTGCCTTTAATTGCACTCGAGGCTCTAACCTGAAGGAAATTCTAGCCAACCGAGGTCTTAGCAGCCTGTTGGGTCGAGCAGTTCACCGATAACTTGAAACAGCATCGTCACTGCAAGTGTGCCCCCTCTCTCAAAGACAAAGGGGGCGCCAAATGGTTTATTGAAGGTAGACTGGAAACATACAATGGAGTTTTTGTAAAAAAAATAAAAATAATAAATCCAAAAAAAAGGAAAACCCTCCATTTTTAGCTTTAAGCTAAGAAAAGGTGCTTCAGTCCAATCCTCATTAAGATGTATGGTGAACTGTCTTCAGTCGTTGTTTGTAGCACTTTTCTTTCCCAGGTTAATGAAAGGCCTGACCAATACTATATGAAAAAAAAAAGATCTTGAAGAATGTCATTTCCATTTTTATGTTGCTTTTTTTTCTGAACAGGATGTTTAATTTGCTCATATGGTTTGATGCATTTAATATAATTTATGTACAATTGACAAATTTTAAAATAAAATTAATTTACCCAGTGAGGGAAACTATATTCCAAATGTGTTTTTATGGTTTTTATTTGTAAGAGAAAACCTAAGCTTGAAATTCCTTTTTTTTTTCTTATTAAAATGTGTTTTTTTCATTTTTATTTTGATGTCTGATACTAATGACTAAAGCCTCGTTTTACAGCCTCCAAAATGCAGTTTTTTTTCCCATACATACCATTTGATGAACCCTGTCTTTTTTGAAACATGTACATGCAGGGCTGTAAAATAAAGCATCACTTTATCCTTCCATCACAGTGATGTCGTTTCTAGTCAGTTTATTTTTTTGCTTTTTTAAATAATAGATTCAATCCTAATAAAATTTTGGAGTTTTTCTTTTTCCAACTATAAAATTCCCTCTAGACATTTGATGCTGACACTAAATCCTTAGAGTTCTGATGATTTTCATAAAATATTTTAGATTGAATTGTCTACATTCAGAAACTGTGCCAGACGTCAGCTTTTTCGGCTCTGGAGTTCGTGTCCCAAATGTTTTCATTTCAGGCTTGTCTGTTGTTTTTGTTCACTTGATGATCAGAGCCTGTTTACCACAGTGAAGGGTGGGGAAAAGGACGCTGATGGCAACGCAATAAACACAAAATTTGGCAACTGATAAAATGCCAGCTCAGTCTCTCCATCCATCATAGATGTGCAGCTTGCTGGACAGCTGAACCAGGGAGGGATTCTAGTCGAAACTTAAAAACCTAAACAACCTTCTATGTTATGTATTTCACTTGCGCTGCAGATTCCCAGAGCATCTTACTCACAGAGCTTTGAGGATATGGCTTTTTTACCACAATTACTGCCTTTTGTTTACAAAAAACCTGCTAACACGAGATTTCTGTTGAATACGAGTCGTTGCTGAGCTTCATAGAGTTCTACGTTTGAGCAGTTTTGTGCTATAAGGCTGCTGCTACTATTTGTATTAAAATTTAATTTGCTGCTAAAGCCTGAGAGAAAGCTTTAGCAGTGACGTCATCCACTTCTGGAGTTTGCCACTTTTAGCCACCAGAGGGCGTCCTTTAGCTTTAAATCAGGGGTCGGGAACCTATGGCTCGCGAGCCATATATGGCTCTTTTGATGGTCACATGTGGCTCGCAGACAAATCTTTAATTATACTTTTTTTCTTTTCTTTCATTAAACCAGTCCTTCTCGGGCGCAATGCGATGCCAGATGCGCGCAGTAGTAGCGGTGCTTGGAGAAAAAAATCTGCGCCAGCGCTATCAGTTACTATTATCTATTATTTCACAGAGTTTGTACCACCCGGAAACCTGTGAATTGCCGTGCCTAAAACTGCGCGCTCCCGTCTCTGAGAAAGAGCGCGCAGATGCGGGGACGGGATGTGTGAGGGAGAAAGCAGAGGGTGGGGCTGAGGTGTTGTGGGGACAGGCAGCAGGTGAATCGCGCAGGGATTGTAAAAACCTAAAACCCGCTTCCCGTCACTCACTGCAGCGTGTGAGTGTGTGTTTGGCTCCGTATCTGCATGTGAGCAGTCTGTCTCACATCTACAGAACATTCAGACCTACGATGACGTTTAAAGTCTCAACGCCTGCATGAAGCTGAAACTCACCACGTATCAACCAGACTAGACCATCAGCAAAACTACCACGAGAAATACTCATCATTTATTAGCAACAGCATAACAATGTTATTAAAAAAGAATCCACAGACTTATTGTACTTTAAAAATGTTGAAATTAAATCAAATGCACACATTCACTTGTATATTTAGTTTTAAACAAATTGTCGCGGACTGAGTTGGATGGCTGTTGGGCCGCGTTAAAAGTTCTGGAGTTCATGGAACGCATCGATCAAGCAGAGATCTGATTGGCCCTCAGTTCTGTCGCTCAGCCTGTTGTTAGGTAGTTTAGACCAATGGGGTTCAGCTATGGGCCGAATAAGGGAAATGGGAGGGGCTGGAGCGGGAGCAGGTGAATATAAAGTAGGGAGAAGCGCTCTCGTCTCGGCGGGAGAGATTCAGGAGTTGCTGAATGAATTGAACGGCGTTTGTTGCGGTCTGCAGTAATCAGAATAAAGAACTTTAAAAGAGGTTAAGTCTCCGTGCCTCAGTGTGGGAAAAGGACACTACATTAATTGTATGGCTCTTTCGAAATTACATTTCAAAATATGTGGCATTTATGGCTCTCTTGGCCAAAAAGGTTCCCGACCCCTGCTTTAAATCCTCGTTAGAGTTTGGAGAGGAAGGGGTGTAAGTCTGCCGTGTATCCGGAAGTGAAACTCTTAAATCTTTATAAGATTTGCCCAAAAATTATCAGTCATCAAACTTTTCATCAGGGAAAGATTCAGTCCATCACTTTGCATTAGTATGTGCTGTTCCCATGGCAACCAGGCAAAGCAGCTCTCAGTATATTTTGTGTGCATCCCCAAAATTCTGTCCATTTCTGCCATTTAGCAGACCCATGACCTCCCTCTCTTTGTGCATCTATATTGTGAGAGTCCTCAGAGATTATTTTGACTGACATTCGTAGTTAGCCATAAAAACTGATCAAACCCATTTGAACCACCGGATTTTCTGCTGTGATCCAGCACTGATGGTGGTGCAGCTTTGTGGTCGGAAGGTTCCTCGAACAGCCTTCTCGCACTTCCTCTCTTCTACTCAGAGTCCCTCGTGGTTGAAGCTCGCTCTGTCAAAGTTTATGATGGTTGTCCGTTACACCACTTTCTGCGTCTTGTCAGCGTTAGAGCTGACAGACTTCACTTTCCCTTTGACAATAATTCACAATAACTATCAAAGAAATCCCTTCTGATGACCTTTGATCTTTGCACTGGGCACCGTCTAGTACGAAAATATGATGTCGGAGTTGCTCAGGTAGTCTGTGATTCTGTCCAAAACCAATCACTAGTGCACTATTTGCACAGTTCCAAAATCTAGTGTCCTAGAAGTCTCTGCAAAAACTCTAGTGTGCATTGATGCTCACTAGATTGGCGAATATAGACCACAATGCATTGGGTTACTGTATGTACACATATTTTTATAAATCATCCAAGTTTTCATCATCAGCGCACAGTGGATTGATAGATTGATTGTATTGACAGTAGCCTGTTTTTCTAACATAGCACAACCGTAAAGGAAAAAGATAAGACTCAAACTTTCTGACACATAAATTTAGATTATCATTAAAGACACAGTCTTTAAAATGACAAGAAAGCAAAGGTTTGAAATATTTCAGTCTATCATTCAAATTGAAATAGGACTTTTTTTAACTAACTGACATAAACTAAAGAATGTTCAAGATTTTTGGTTAAATTAACAAAATTATGATGGATTTGATATTTTTACAAATGCAAACATGCTCTTGGAGGAAGCAGAGATCCTTGGCAGGAATCTATCTTGGGAAAATATAGAATTAAGCAATTGAACAACCATTTCTGAAACAAACTAATAGAGAAGTTAAAAGATTACTTTTCCTCTTTTGCTTTGAAATCAGACATAGACAGTTAAAGAAATTAATTTACGAAAAATGTTACTGTTTATTAAAGTTCTTTATTTCTTTTTGTAAGACTGCTTTGTCAAATATTTATCTATTTATCAAAGAACATTTTTTTTGTCAGTTATTGTGTTTTTCTCTTTTCTTGATATAATAAACACTTATAAAGTCCCACTCTGATCCGCTTTAAATCTATTGTAAAGGCGTTCCCAGTGGTCTATTAATTATGATTTTGTGTTTTTTTTAAGCTAAAAAAACAAAGTGGTTTTTAAGTGTAGTTTTCTAGGACAGTTTTAGCAGAGTGGCAGTAGTTCATTAGATATCTGACTTGTGAGTGGGACAGTTGGCACAGATTAATAAGCCTGCCCCCACTTCCCATCATCCCTCTGTTTAAAGTCTCTCCTGCTCTAGTTTACAGCCCCTCACACCCCCAACCTAACATTAGTGGTGCAACAAAAAGGGCGGGCAATTATTGGAGCGATCCAGCTGAACAGTTCTGGGCCAGATTTCAGCTCGGATGAGGAAAACAAAGACATGAACGGATCTAGTCGTCTATAAGTGGATCCATTGGAATGGAGCGGAGCAGGGAGTTTGTGTCCCACCGAATGTGGCACCTACGTCATGGGTACAGGCTTTTTCCAAAATCATTTTTTTTTTGTTTGCTTCTGATTCACTATGATTTAACTAAATGTCAAAAAAACAAACAACAAAAACAAACAAACAGGCAATTTAAACGCAGTTTTCTTTATGTGTGTCCTCCATCATGAGAAAAATGCTACACGAAAATGTTAAAAAACCCCAAAAACGAGTTTTATTGAAATGGGTCTCTGAAAAATCGGCTTCCTCTTTTTAAAGTGTATTTTTGTGTTTGAAGGGAGGGAGGGAACATGGAATGCTGTGATGTCATCAAGCACACAAACACACATGCTCACGGGCGCGCGCGCACACACACAAAGAGCAGAGGAATCAGTCTCTCAACCTCTGGGGGAGAGCGGCTATCTTCATCCCTATGTGAGTACTTCGTTACTTTTGTACCTTTTCTTAGCGGCTTCCTTTTTGCTGTGTATCACCTCCCCCGCTTCCTCTGGCTTTTTTCTTCCAAAGGGGGGGTTTCCTTCTTATTGTGAGGCGAACGCGTTCTCCACTCAGCTTTTTTTTTAGCCATTTTGCTCCAAGTGCGGCTTCTGTGTGTAAGCTTAGCTAGTCTTTAACTTGTGAACAGAGGAGTCACTCCGTCCACTATTTGAGGGCAGGTTATTTAAAGAAGTCAGGAGGGTTTTATAAGGATGTCGTTGTCTTTGGGGGGGGAGAAAGGGACTGGGGTTTTCGTAGGGATGTCGGGGAGGAGGGGAAGTCGGCTTGTGATGACAGAAACAGCCCCGCTCCTCTGGAATCTCCTCCCATTCTTTAAGTAGAAGGAGCCTCCATCTCCTTCCGTGTTCGTTAAGGAAGGATGGTCAAAAGAAAGTCGGTTTTCTTTCAAAGGTAAGGCCAAAAAAGGACAATTTCTACGCTGAAATTAGGCTGATAATGTGAGTATTTGTGGTTGGGATAGTGACACTAATCCCTTGTCTGTTTTTCTTGCAGATATCCTCAAAATGGCTTCGAAAACTGACATTTAAGTGGGAGTACAACAAGCTGGGAGAGGAAACCGGATTGAGAGTGTTGGTGCGTGTGTGGGTGTGCGAAGCTGAGTCGCAGGCGGGGAGCTTGACTCACCAAAGTGAAGTTTATGCGGGTGAACAGGAGAAAACTGCCGAGGAGAAGCGACATGAAGCTATAAATCGGCTCCAAAAATAAAAATAAAAGCGACCACCTGAGTGGGGAAGCCGCCGGTGCTCCAAGGACAGGACCCTCACGGTTCTCAGCGTAAACCCGGCCGGCGTCATCATGCTGCAGCAGGTTTTAAAGGAAATGTACATCGACCCCGATGTGCTGCAAGCGCTCAATGAAGAGCAGAAGAAGATTTTGTTCCTGAAAATGCGCGAGGAGCAGGTGCGACGCTGGAAGGAGCGAGAGGAGAAGCTGGGGCGCGAGCCCGAACTCAAGCCGGCCAAACAAAAAAGAGGTAACCCCCACTTTTCAATTTTTAGCTCACTCTTCCTGCTCCTTTCCCCCCTCCTAAACTATCTCATGTGTCAAAAAGAAATAACAATAAGACGTTGTATCATTTTTATTTTTAAAGAAAAGTCACGGTCAGTCCAGTTTTAATACTTCACATTTCTTTGGGGAGCAACCACAGCTGTTAGCTACTGTTTCCAGCAGCTGTTAGCTAGCATCAGTCAATGATCTTGAATAATCTTTATTTATAAAGTACTTTAACATAACACGAGGCGACCAAAGTGCTTTACACAAATAAAAGAACTTAACCCGATGTTTATATATTTTTTCTTTAAATTCCCAATACTAAATAAAGCAAAAACAAAATAAAAAAGAAGGCTTACGTCATGTGCAAGAACTTTAAAATGTATGTGGAGACTTTTATTTTTAATAAATAGGTGCATCTAGGCTTTTTTTTTCTTTTCAATTTGTCCCAAAAAAATCTAGGCAAGAACAGAGTTTACAGATTTCCTTTAAAAACAAATCAAATCAAAGTTAGTTTATATACCCAGTAGGAACTTTCTCTGCTGGTGGAACACAGAAAAGTGACAAAAACTCATCAGTAAAATCAATACAACGCACAGACGTTAGATACGCAGACCTGCTGAATCAACCAAATTAAAAGGCTGACCAGGAAAAAATCACTAGAGGCAAGCTACAAGGAATGCATTCTGATATTTGAATGGGTGTATTTATCAGATACCGGCTTCAGCTCAAACACAACAGTTGTGTGAAGTGATGGATTAGAACAGAACAGTCAGGAACTCGGACAGAAGTGTTTCCTGAAACTGGTCTGACGTTGACTACAGAATGCTGTCGAACAGCTTTTTTTTTTGTTTTTTCATATCCTTACCAATCCTTTCATTCTGAAGTTAAACTCGTGTGGAATGAAGGGAAATATCAGGACTCTTTCTGTATTTTCATAGCCCGTTGCAGCTGCTCTCTACAGGCTGTGATCACATGACCACAGGAAGCTGCAAGGATCATGTTGCTGTGCAAGAATGGGGAAATGAGTCAAGTCTTGGAGAATTAGCATGGGGACAAACAGGAAGTTTGCAGGAAATGTATGCGTTTGGAAATCAAAAGGAGAATTCTGATATTCCCTAAAAATTTTAGTGGGACTCTTTGAATCGCAAACTTCTAGGTTGATCTACAAACCCTTCTTGTGCTGTCAGTCCTCTCTGATCATCTGGAGTTTTTGTGGTCAAGCTGACTTCATGTTTAGTTTTTGTTTATGTGCCGAGCATGACCTTTTCCTGCGTGTTTATGTTTAACTCGCGCAAAGCCCTCACAGATGAGCTTATCAGATTCCCGTTCTCAGGAATGGAACAGTGTTTTCTGTCATTTCTGACGCAATATTGTGGATACTTTGGGATAACTGCTCTTTATTGACTATGTAGAGTACGAGAACACAAACATTTAATCGTCCCAGATGATTCTCCCGGCTATTTACGGTTTGGCTGCTGTTTTTTTTTGTTGTTGTCACCCTGGAAAACCCAGTTTGAGTAGGATCCACAGGACAGACGGGGAGAACCGGTTGACTTCGAAACTGCCTTATATTTTTAACCACCAGCCTGTCACACTGGGTCTGCGTCAGCTGAGTTTTCTCTGTAAACGACTCATCAGCTCTTGCAGACGCAGTGACCGGTTATGACATGTTTGTGCACATGCAGGCTTCTGGGGCTTTGTGTGGTTAATCCCCACAAACACAAGCAGAGTCAGCTCACATGTCACGGTTATTCTCGACTCAGAAATGTGGTTTACGTTCAAGGTGCGAGTCAAATGCGTCAGGGATTTTTTTCACCTTAATGCTCTGTTCATTTCCTCTCAATGAGCATGATCTCACAGTCAGAATGCAAAGATGTGTTGGTTTGGCTTAAGGAACAGACTGAACCCATCAAACTAGCTCGTAATGTGATTTTTATTTTTTGCAGATCATTTGATCTATTTATATCATAGTAATGTCATTGTTCGAACAATAAATATTGGAATAAATTAAAATTAAAAACTGGTTTATTTTATTGGTCAAAAGTTTCATTTGTAAAGGGCACATTTTCATTTTTTTGGAGTTTTAAAACAAAAACAGATTTGATCATTTGAAAATGTATGCACTTAATTCTGACAATCTGCTCCTTTTTCTTCAGAAAATTCTTCCACTTTGTTGCTTAAGTCTTCATAAATGTGAATTGTGCTCGCCCAGGCATGTTTTTATGCTTATCATCTTGTTTTACTTTAATTCTTGCACGGCTCAGTCTTTTTTTTTTTTTTTTTAGATAACTATCTTGCTGTAATGTGAACTCATGACCAACTAGGAACACAGTAGAGGATTTTGTACTGAGAAGGCAAAATGCCAAAAATTATTTAAAAACAATTAATAAGAAATGTATGAATTGAAATACAATTGAAATTGAAATGAATGTATGAATTTTCTCTTATTCTTGCTTAAACTAGATTCTTTCCCCTCATAAATCATTTTGCTTAAGATTTTTTTTAAAATGGTTTTACTAAAAGATTTTATTTTAGCAGTGAAGACGTTTTGCATTAGTTTATGCTCCTTTATCTAAAATCTGTTACTTCATGCACAAATATGTATATAAAAAATAAAATGTATTACAATATTTTTTTCTTCTATTCTATAAATTAAAAGCATTAATAGAAGTCATTTTCTTAAATAAATCTATTCTTTCATCTTATAAATGCGCTTGTTTCTGTAGAGGGTCATGGATTTCAAAAATATGAGAAAAAATGTAAAAGGACTAACTGAAAGGCATATTTTAGCTGTGATTATGTTAAAATATTTGCACCTCAGTGAAAGCTCGATATTTATCTGGTTAGACAAAAGAACATTTTTACAAATTCACTTTTGACTGCTACAAGATTTTTCAGTGACGATTGGATAGCTGGATTTGGTTAATTTTCAGTAATCTAAACTAAAACAAAATCCTAAAGACAAACAAAAGAAATGTTTATCTACTCATGTAAAACGGATTAGTCATGACATGATTGAAAAAAAAAACATAAAAAAATCAAAGATGCACATATTACAAATCCACATAGCGTATTTTCAGAGTACGTCTAGTATGTACAGTAAGTCACGTTTTTACTTTTTTTGCATAGTTTGATCGGAGGTGGGGCTTATGTCTTTTTTTATTTAAGAGAAATGACAAAAACTGCTAGAGGACCAATGAGTTATATAGCTAGAGGAGACACGCCCGCTTGAGAAGCCTGGCCACCGGTGACGGAGCGCGACGCCATCTTGGTGAGGTCGTCGGCTCCCACATGACAATGCTTTCTATTGCCTTTAGTGGCATCTAAGCAGCTTTTATAGAAGATATACATCATTTGTTGTTAAAAGCGCACATTTTAGTGAAACATGCATAGTTGCAGGACCTATTAAAAATAAAAAAATGATTACAAAGAATTTTAACAAATAATTTCTAAACATTTAGAAGTCTTAGACCTCTTTGATATGTAATTTAAATTATTTAGAAAGTCAATATATTATAAGTCAATAATAATAATAATAATAGATAATAATAAATCAATAGTAAGTCAATACAAATAATAAATAATAACAATAAATATGTAATCAGTCAATAAATAATAATCATGATAAATCAATAATAAGTCTTAAAAAAGTCCAAAGTTAACAAAAGATTGACTCTAAAAATAAACAAAGAAAAACAATAGATTGACCCTACTGATTCATGTGAGTGATCAATTTGTGTAACACAGATGGTATGTTCCGGTTTTCAAGCAAACAGTATGGCCAATCTTATCAAAATCTGTTTCCACAAAATGTTTTGACCATAGCCAGACTGTATTGCTAGTTGGTAACCACAGTGATCCATCTGTTAGCTCTTTTTATTGCTAAGGCCCACTTTTTCCTTAAGTCTGAATCCATTGGAAACCTGCAAGAAAAGTTCAGTCACTGAGTCAGAAATGTTTAAATCTATATTACTATAATAGCCTAGTCCTAGTATAGTGTATATAGGTTTAACACAATAAAGTTTACATTTATGACGACAGCAAATTATACGTACATCATGCAGCATGTTGGTAATAGCCCTGCAGCATCATGCATGTCAACATGTGCATTATTAATGAAGCCCCTGTAGCATTAAAAGAAAACATTATGGTACCTACCTGTCAAATGTTATGCCTTCCTCCTTCGTCGACTCATTTCTCCAATTTTGGCAGTTGAAACCCGCACAATGAACTGGCATTTTGCAAAAAATGTGTTCACATGCATGCACTGCAGCAGTGACTTGACCTCACCAAGATGGCGGTGCTCTCCTCTCATGAGGAACCACGTGATGTCTCCTCTAGCGATATAACTCATTGTAGAGGACACTACACTGTGTTTATATCAGTCTTTGCTACTGACAGAAACACAGAAAAAGAAGCATTGGCCTCAGCGGAATTATTCAAAAGTGACACAGTTGATGAAGAATTCAATGTATTTTGTGTTTTTTAGTGATATGAAGAGCTCAGTTGACTTGTTGGCATGTTCTTTTTGTTATGATTGTCTTAATTGTTTATACGTTGTGCTAATACACTAGATTCCTCCTGTGGTTCTTGAAGCTTAATAAGCATCAATGTAATGATGCTTTTCATAAAAAGAAAGAGCACTATAGATGCAATATTTGCTTTGCGGATGTTGATGGAGAAGTACAGAGGTGACAGAGAGCTACACTGTGTCTTTGTAGATCTGGAGAAAGCTAAAGCTGCAGTGAGAGAGGAGCTGTGGTATTGTATGAGGAAGTCTGCCGTGACAAAGAAGTATGTCAGAGCACTACAGGACATGGATGCAGGCTGCACGACAGTGGTGAGGTGTGCTGTAGCGGTGAGAGAGGAGTTTAAGGTGGAGGTGGGGTTACGTCAGGGATCAGCTCTGAGCCCCTCCCTGTTTGCAGTGATGACGGACAAGCTGACAGATGAGATTAGACGGGAATCACCATGGGCTATGATGTTTGCCGATGATATTGTGATTTGTGGCAGGAGGAGGTGTAGGAGAAGCTAGAGAGGAGGAGGTTTGCCCTGGAAAGGAGAGGGATGAAGTTTAGTCTCAGCAAGGCTGAGTGCATGCGTGTGAATGAGAGGGACTCATGAGGAAGAGTCAGGCTACAGGGAGAAGAGATAAAGGAGGTGGAGGATTGTGGTGAGAGCAGCCTAGAGACAGTGGCACTGAGGAAAAGACAAGAAGCTGAAGGTGGCAGAGAAGAGGATGCTGAGGTTGTCTTTGGGAGTGACCAGGATGGATAGGATTTGGAACAAGGACATCAGAGAGACAGCACATGTTAGAGCTTTTGGACATAAATCAGAGAGACTGAGAATGTTTGGACATGTTCAGAGGAGAGATGGTGAATCTATTGGTAGAAGGATGTTGAGTCTAGAGCCAGTGTGCCGTGTTCTCTCTGTTCTGTGAGAGAACATGTATAGTAATCTACAAAGCACTAGTGTTCTCTGAGAGATGGTCAGGTGTGCCACGGGAAGTGGATCATTTTCACTCATCTAAAAACATTTAGCATGAAGATGCTGCATGTTCATCAAAAAAGACTCCTGTTTCACACTAAGTAGTTTACTGACAGCTTTGAGGAGCTCTTCAAAGTGTGTCTTTCAGAAGGAGGGCGAGAAAAACTTTTAACGGTAGCTCCGCCTACACTTTTGGACAAGCAATCAGCAGCAGCTTTGACGCAGTGATTCATATGGATCATCCGAGCACCCCTAGTGGCTTCCCGCGGGATCCGGTCTCGGTCTGTGTAATGAGTGAATAAATTAATGAAGCTCAGAGACTTGAGTCTGTCCAGCATCAGCACTACTGCAGTATAACTCCCCATGATGCATTGCGTTAATGTGAAGGTGTCTCTTACTGCGCTGCTCACCATGAGCAGAGTGTGGTCTAAGTCATCTTTATAAAAGAAACTGCTGCTTTTTAATCATGTCTGGATTAAAGGACACATTCAATTTCAGACTTTAATCACTTTTAAATTCTTGAAGTTAGCTTTAAATGTAAGTAATAACAAAACAAAAGAAACCGGAAGAAGGTTAAGTGGCCAACAGAAAAATAAATAAATAAAACATTTTTGTTAAATTTACATATTTTATTTAGACCAAAGAATAAAACTTCAGCATGTTCATGTTTTTGTGTATTTACAATTAAACTCATGAATTTAATGAAGGCCCTATTTGTCTCAAATGTATCAAACATGCTGTGCTTGTAGGATATTTAAAAAAAAAGACAGTTGCTCTTTCCTAAACATAAAAAATAGGCATATTTAAAAACTAAATTACGGTTTAGAAAGTGTATCATTTTATTTGGTTTGGCCTACATGAAATTGCCTTTTAATAAACTGGAGGGGAAAAATAACTTGTGCAAATTTTCAACTAAATTATTTGAAAATTATCATTGAAAACTATCACAACTTTTAGGAAAGCTGCTGAAACTTCCAATTCTTTGTGGCTGAAAAATATAACAAAAAATGCCTGTTAGATCGTGGAGGGACCATGGGACATCAATACAGACTATAGAGTTTCTCTCTTTTGTTTTTTTGTTTTGTTTTTGGTTGCTGGATTGTTGTCAAGGAAAAAGTGTTCCTTGATGCAAAAAGGTTGAAAAACACTGGAGCAGATGATGCAGAAGACATGGTTAGATGGAAGAAGCTGATTCAATGGCAAATATTTGTACTTAGAAATGCTTGACACATTAAATCTAATAAAGAGAATTTAATTGCTTGATAAGGAGTGAGAGGAAGCAAATGTATATAACCCCACCCCTATTACGCTTTACTCAGCTTTTTTATTTTACATAGTTATCATAAACCGGTTCATAGCGTCTCATACGAGTAACCTATACTTTACTAGTCCAATCCCTTAGTAAAAATATCAAATAATTGATTACAAAAAGACATTGTTCCAGGAATCATCATTACCTTTCACAGATTGACTTTGTGCTGCATCTTCCTTTGTGTCTAAATTGGCTTGCATGCCGTTCAAATCTGTCACTCATGAAATGTTTCTTTGGTTGAAATTACAGAAAAAAATTCCATCCTGAACTGATGGAATCAAAAACCGAGTTCATAAAGTACTTTTATTTAAACTGTTCCATTTTCATTGAAGCTGAGGAAGTCGTTGCATAACTTGGTGTTTCTTTAACAGCTAACGGTAAGAGCGTGAGCTGGCAGCTGGGCCGCGATGGAGAGGTGTCCGTCAGCGTGATGGGAGAAGTGGATGAACTCACCTCCAAGTTCCTGTCCACAAAACTTCTAGAGAAACCACAGAAAGAGAGAGGGTAAAGTCAGGAGTTTGTTCTATTTATTATAATTTGTCTTCAAGTCCCACTCCTTTTGATCTATTTTGATATATTTGATCTATCTATCTGTTGATCTATTGCCAAAGCGTTACTGGTGGTCTCTTATTATCCAGTCGTTCAGTTTTGAGCCAGATTTCAGCTCAGATCTATTCATCTACAAGTGGATGCACCAGAATGGAGTGGAGCAGGGAGCTTGTGGCCCCATCAATGTTTTTTTTATTTTTATACCTCAGTTCTAAAAGCTCAAATAGCATCTTTCCATCAACTATGTGATTAAAGAAATACTCACAAATGCAATTTTAGGCTTTATTTTCTTTGTTTATGTCATCAGAACAGAGGCCTGGGTGAAAAATCGATTGAATGAATGAATTTGAATTTTTTGTTACGGGCGATTTAAAAATTAACTAAATCCAGTTTTTGTGTAATGATGCATTTTTGGCTCCCCAGAGCTTCCGTAACATTAGTTTCACACGGCGGTATGAACAACAACATCACACGAAACACCAAGCGACAACATGTCTACCGGTGAGAGTGGGACGTTTGTTCCCAAGAAAGGATTAAAATCATCTGTTGTTGGGAACTAGTATGGGTTTACTGCCACAGACGTGGAGCAAGTACACCCCCCCCCCCCCCCCCCCACGCTGCAACATTTGCCTAAAGCCCATCGCAGTCAAAGGCAGCAGCACCACAAACCTATTCCAACATCTGGGGGAAACCCTTTATTATTGTTCTCCTTCACTCCGTAACACCAAAAATGGACGCTCGTACACCCCCAACACGTGTGCGCGGTTGACCACAACTCCTGCTGCTTCATCAGCGCGGTGATCAAAAATCCCACACCGTCACAGCTCTAGTTTATATGTTGTAGGACACAGTAAATTCGACTTCTCCAGTACCGATAGCAGAACCGTTGAGGTCAGATCTCACTGATGCTGCAGTCTTGAAGCATGTTGCCCCGGGGCTCGTTCAATACCGGGGCTCTGTACCCATCCCTGGGAAAGGGGCACGGTGGAGAACAATCACCGAAGCGGTCGCTTTGCATATAACTAAAGACATGGCACCCATATATACCGTGGAGAAGACGGGGTTTATTGATTGAATTAAAACCTTAGACCCCAGATATGAGCTGTATTGTTAATCCTTTAGAGAATGGTGCCACTCTCAAGGTGAATGTTTGTCTCCTTTTAGTCTAGACTACAAAGTGTGACATAAAACACAGCTGGGACTTTGATTCCCAGAGTTTGTTCAATTATTTATTATTCATCCCAGAAATGTCTTGCGTTTGATTAAATAAAAGCAAAATTTGCTTTGAGTTGTCTGCCGTTTGTACTTACTGCTTTCCTTAAGTAAGGGGGGAAAAATCGGGAAAAAATTGGAAATCAGATAGGGCTGGCCATATCGCCCAGCCCTATCTGAACATGTCTTTAAACAAGACCTTCATGAGGCTGTGGCACTCTGTAAGATGTACGTAAAAGCCATAAAATAAACTCCAAAATATTATGCTTCACAGGGTTCAAAACATCTTTAAAGACAAAAAAGACTGTGAAAAACCTCAAACGGAGAACGTCGCTCCAAAAACCAAACCTGACGTTTCCTCGATTCTGAAGGTGAGTGGCTGGTTTTTTTTTTTTAACCAAAACTATAAAACATTCACAAAAAGTCAATTTAATTTGGAAACCTTAATATGCTGCCTTTGTAATACTTACTTTTTATGTTTGTAATCTAATCTTGTAATTAACAGCCAATAAGAGGCTGTGGAAAACAATAAAAAAGCAAAAACAAATTGCTCCCTTAAATTAAGATTTTATAACCACAAATTAGCATTTTGTTGCATTTTGAGAGCATTGTTAAGCATTTCAATGTCCTAGATTAGGTTTGTATTAGCATTTGTAGGTATTAATGTGGTATTAGGCACAAATTAGCACTTTGTGCCCACATTAGAATTTTATGTGCACAAATAAGCACTTTTTATTTGCCAATTAGCATACTCATTTGTGCACACAAAATACTCATTTTGTGTGCACAAGAGTATTTTCTGGGCAGAAATGAGTAGATTAGATTATACCGATTAGCATTTTGTTTGATTAGCAAATTAGCATTGTGTACACAAAATATTGATTTGTGCGAATTAAATGAGCATTTTGTGTGCACAAACCCCTTATTTGGGCCCACAAAATACTAAATTTTTTCTTCATAAAATTCTAATTTATACCCCCTAATGGTAATACAAAACTAATATACAGCAATAAAATAATAAATAATAGCCACAAATGATTATTTTGAGAGAACAGCCTTTTTTGGGCTCCTTAGTTTCATGTAGCAGAGTTGGAAAAATGTTCCTGTTTGCTGCTTTGTCATCATTGTAATGGAATTTCAAACATCACACTTGAAAAATGAGCTGGATGGGAAAAGGATCAGTAAGCTATTGGTCTGTTCTGAATATACTATTTTCCCCAAACATTATTTGCCTTTTTTTTTTTAGTTTTGTCATCATGGCAAAAGTCCAAACGGCGCCAGAATGACACGTTTCTGTGGCTCATTATAACTCTCCCTGCTGCTGCAGCTTCTTACTGCTCACGCGATGGAAACAAAGCCCTTTGACAGATTTCCATGATGATTCTGTAGATCTGCTCTCACATTCAGTGCCAGAGAATTTCCGGCATCCTCCTTCCTTTCTGTCACATTCCAACTTGTGAACAGACTGGAAGTTCATGAGGATGACGTGTCTGGTAGAGCATCAGCTCACATGCCTCTGCCTCTCCCAGCAGGGGAAACCTGAAAAGGCGACCACTTCTCTCCCTCTGCCGGTGAGTTGAGGCAACTGCTCGCTATGGCTGAGCTTCTGGGCTGGAGACTCATGTAATGTCTTTGCTCATCCTACAGGTGTCAGTGAGTGATCCTCCACAGTCTACACCAGCAGTAGAGGTATCAATGAATTACTAGATTCTGATTTATTTTGTGTTGCATAAAATATAGTAAATTGAATTTTCTGCTGTTTTTTTATTTGTTTGTAACTCAATTCCTTGAGTGGAATTTGATCGAAGCATCACCTTTGAGGTTTTCTTGAGGGATTTCTCATTAAGCCTTGCTGGCCCTTTACTTAAAAGTCCCACTCTGGTCATCTTTGGATATATTATAAAAGTGTTCCCAGTGGTCTTTTAATTAGGACTATGCAGTTTTTAGCCAAAATAAAAGAAATCTGAGTTGTTTTGTAGGACATATTCTCCGCAGAGCGGCATGAGTTTATTAAAAATTTGCCTCTGACTGTTGGCCAAAGAAGAAAAAAAAGAAATGTGTAGAAATGTAAATTTTAGCTTCATTTTCTTTCTATTTGTCCTCTATCATCGGACAAATGCCACAAGAACATGTTGAGAACGCCATTTTAATTGGAGTAGGCTTCTCTTTGGACCCCTTTCTCCCAGCATCACCCCACCCCTCCTCTCACGACTCACCCTGAACTGACAAAACCAAAGCTCCCTCTCCCCGGATACGCGGCGTGTGCTTTCTGTCTCGTGTCTTCATATTCGGTATGTGCGCACGTGCCCATGCGCAGGTGACACACTCTGTGGAAGTGGCGAAATCCCAGAGGCCAGGCAGGATTTCTGGACTGCCCCGAAACAGATGGTTGGAGAACTTGATCAGGGAATTAAGACACTGGAGACGGGGAGGAAGGCGTCAGTTGCAGATGGATGAGATTCTGGGATCCTCTCCTGAGGTTTGGGCCTGTGAGCTCTCCTCTGTTCTCCGTTTTTCATCTCATCTTTTTCACAGGAGGAACGGCCTCTCCCCCGAATCCCTTAAATCTGTACTAGCTTATCCCTATTACAGACTCCAGAATGCCTCGCATACATTTATTCTTTATACTTCACCAGTTTTGATGTGTTCACAGCCAACATTTCAAAGCAGAACCCTTCCCAGACAGTGACTCCTGAGTCGAACGCTTCGCTCTTGGAAACAGGAAGGAGGTGTAACAATGAGTGTTGCTTGTTTTCATTAGCTGATGTAGAAATGTACACCTTTTCCTGGGAGGTGGAGACCTCCACCCAGTAGCAGAGGGAATGTTGATTAAGGTAGTGTAGGATCAGAATGGAGGCTTCATGTCTAAGCGTCCTCAAACTTTTAATCAGCGGCTCACTTCCACTTCATTACTGGACACTGCTGTCACCGGAGAACTATGTCATTTGGGAAATCGCATAACCAATCGTTTAATCCGACTGGACGGTTATTCTGCTGAATTGAAAAGAGTCCATGTAGACAACAGTTTCATGTCCTTTTTTTGATTCCCTGAAATATTTCTACATTTTTTTTAGCAGGTTGAAGTGAAGCCGGTGGTTCCAATCAAGGAGACGTCTGCTCCTCCCCCAAGTTGCACCCATATTAATCAGCAGAAACTGGCGGGACATCGTAACGCACAAAAAAGGCCAGGTAAGACCTCCTTAAATCTTCATCACAGGCCAAAGACTGTCCACTGGAACCCCAGAAACTCCCCGCAAAGGAAAGATTAGTGAGCTCAGGATCTCAGGGGGGTATTCCAAAAAGCAGGGTATGTGAGTTACCACGGTAAGTTTGAGGCTAAGGAAGTGGATAACCTCAGCTTAATTATTTGCTTCAGTTAAGATAGATCATTTTTTTGAGTTAAGACAACTTAAAAATAACACGTAGCTTTCAGACAGTTATTTTAATTTCATTCAAATTAATTCAATTAAGTAGGTGTAACTTTGGTGCTGCTGTTTTATTGACAGCGCAAGGAATTGTGGGATACCATTCCCTCTGCCTGTCTGGACAGATTGGGGTTTAAGTAAGGGGTTTTGGCCAAATGTGTTAAGTAGTTAAGCTGTTTTACTGTATTTTACTGCGTTATTCTATCCTGTATTTTTTTTTCTTTCTCCACCATGAGTGAGAGGGAGGGAGAGGAAGAGGATGATGAGGTTATGTAGCGCCACTAGTGCTGTGTAATGTTGAACAAATTGAAATTAAAGTCATATTAACATAATACATTTTTCATTTTGCAAATCCACACTGAAACGTTCATTTTAATGTTCTAAAAATGAGAAAATCTGCGGCCTACAACTTACACATATGAGAGTTCAAGAAGTACAATAAATTAAGATGGAAAAATATTAAATTGAATTGGAGTAATATGACATTTAGTTAGATAAATATGCAAATTTGAGTTGTATAAACAACTATTGAGTTGAATAGACGTAAGAAATTAGGTTGAATAAATTTAACTCAATTACTTGTTACCAATTGAATCAATTCATTTAAGTTGGATACATTGGATACATTTTATATTTTTTTATATATATATATATATATATATATATATATATATATATATATGCATCACAATGAAATTAAGATCAGAAACTCTTGCGTTTACTTTGTCCGTTATTTTTCTCCAAGCAGAAACTCTTTCTTTTGCTGATGCCGCCGTATTACTTTTTGATGGACGTATAATCTTCATACGCCGTCAGTAAAATCTCAGACTCAGTCTCAAAAGTATAGCCCTCTCTTTTTTTTCTCCACGCGTTTCATTGGTGACTCCGGAAATCGGCGATCCATTGAGAATGTCTTCATGTACTTGCTGTGCAAGTGAACCACTGGAAAACTATGCAACCCTTTACATGTTTTGTTGGCAGCTTGAGGTTATTATCCAGCCCGATTTTCTCCTTTTAAATATTTCTTTTGCAGCTCATCTAAAATAACATCATAATCACAGAAAGAGCTCATGGATCTTTGATTGACAGCAATAGTTTTTCCTATTCCATCTCTTAAGTTGAAACCAAGTATTTGTCGCTGAAATAATTGACCAAGCCAGGAAGATTAAAACAATTCTTTTTAAAATAATCTTCTTTGGGAAGAACTGATGTGTTCTGTTGAAAGAGAAGCAGAATGAGGGATTTATTGTCTCCCTAACCAATGCACTTGCCAAATATTGACATCATTCCCCCAAAATCTTCGCAAATTGACTGAGGAGGGTGAAAAATGCAAAAGAAAGAGGATAAAAACTTTAAACTGACTGCTTTTTGGCTTCTAGTCTGGTGCTTTTATTCTTGGTCTTGTTTAGAAAGAAAAATGTCTGAAAATAAAAGTTTACCTGTTAATACAAAAACCAGACTAAAAGTGTTCAGTTTTATATTTAGTAATGACTAATGTTGAAGTCAACAAGGGAAAAACAATCTAGTTTAAGCTTTTTTGAGTCTGTTTGTGGGCTGAAACAACTTCAAACGATCAAACACTCCTCTGATCTTTGATTGATAAGATACTTAATCCTACATTACATTATTAAATAGCCGTCCTTAACGGCTTCACAGGTTTGGAAAACACAAAGGTCTTACAGTTTGTTATAAGGAAGTCTGATGTTCAGAAGTGCATCAAGATAAACTATTATGCTATTAATAATAACTATAAACTGTAAAATGCCTAAAAATGTAAAAAGAAAGGTGTATTTTTTTTAATCTCACCTCAAAAAATATTTAATCATATGGATGCATTTCAGCCCAATGTATCCTTTAGGCTCAATCTCTTAGAAGTCTTTGCATCTCATTTTTGAGCACACTGTTTAATGTGGAAAATAAATGTTTAGGGTAGAAACTGTTTTTTTAGCCATTCACCCAAAAATATGTCAAGATGACCCAGTTAAAAGTGTTGAGTTTAGCACCATCTAGTGGAATTGAGAGGTGCTGCAGAAAGAAAAGCTGAATGAGAGGAAAGGCTGTTTCCAGAACGATCCCTCTGCTGGAAAAAAGCTTCATCTGCAGCACGTCATGATCTCCTCAGACATGCAACAGTTTACTGCTGTTTCCCTGCCCCGGAAATTACAAATACACTCATGCATTGGGTAAATGGGTTACAATCATTTTCATCACATTTATATTTATGAAGAGTTCCATGTTTGAAAGGCTGTAACTTTGTTTTTTTATGGTATTTGACGTTTCATTCCTTTTATCCATGTATTGATTTAAAAAAAATGTTTTCGGCCATTTGTGAATGAAATATTCCTGTAGAGGGCTGCACGGTGGCGCAGTAGTTGGTACTTCTGCCTCACAGGTTCAAATCCCGACTGGTACCGACCTGAACCAGAACCTCAGTGGGGGACCTTTCTGTGTGGGGTTTGCTTGTTCTCTCTGTGCATGCGTGGGTTTTCTCCAGGGTCTCCGGCTTCCTCCCACCATCTAAAAACATTCATAGGTTCATTGATTGCGTAATCTAAATTGTCCCTAGGTGTAAATGTGTGTGTGAATGGGTGTGTGATTGTGGACATTCTACCCTGCGACAGGCTGGCGACCTGTCCAGGATGCCCACTGCCTTCGCCCACAAGTGGGATAGGCTCCGGCAGCCCCGTGACCCCGAAAGGGAATAAACGGAAGAAGATGAATGAATATTCCTGTAGAACTATCAGCTCATCACAAAAGCAGGGAAGAAGATGGATGTGGTGGAGTGGGATTCAGGTGGGTGGAGTAGGAAATATATCTTGACGGAATCACTCCATTTCTGTGACAGTGGCGAAGGATTGTGACTGTGGGAGCAAAAAACTTTCATAAATCAATCAGCTGTTAAACAAAATGCCTCATCTTGCAACCAGAGAAAAAAATGTATTAAATTACTTGCTAAAATTAAATTATTTTACAAAAGAAGTTTGAGAGAATATTTGGATTAGAAATGCTGCTTTTTCATTTCTGTTCTTTTTGGTTTGATTTTGAAAGTAAGCTGTTAAAACTCTCCGGCACTTCCTAAAAAATCTAGAACCCCAGACTTTATCAATACTTTGGCCATAAAAACCTACTTTTGAATTTTTTGTATTGTTACTATTTTTTAAAATCAAGTTTATAGTTTTGGGTGGCATTTTGCCCCTTTTCACTGCATTTGCATAGTTTTAAAACGATTGTAATCAAAATTCATCAGGGTTTCTAGCTCACACATGCTATTTACTCACTTCCATGATGAAATACATCTCCATAAGTGTCTGGAATATTCCGCCGGTGACACCAGGAGCTGGAAAACGCTGTTAAAGGTAGAACTGAACAGAATCTAAAAAATGAAACTGACAAGTACATTGCAGCTCATGTATCCTTAATACGGAATGGAGTAAGGAGAAGTCTGACTGTAGAACAGAGGAGAATAATTCCTTACGACAGCGAGTGTGTAGGCCGCAGTTTGGGGATAGGTGTGTGAGCGGTCTTGTGTGGTTGGCAGTTTGCATGTTTGTGTCTATAAATCCTCCTCTCTGCATCCGCCGGCTTTGCTCTCCTCTATCTTCACCTTCAGAGGGAAGGACAGGCATTCCAGCAGTGCTTCCCAACTCTTGCCCTGGGCGACGCTCAGCCAGAGCTGATAAGTGACAGGGGCCCCAGCCCCCACACAGGAGTCAGCCCCAGGCTTACACACACACACACAGTATACACGCACACACCTCTGTGCCCTTCAGTCCACAGACGTGCTGCTTGGGATTTCTGCCCACTTCTGTGACTCCAGCCCACCTCCTCTCCTCCAGCCAAAGACGTGAAGGTCTTTAAGAGGCAGAGATAGATTAGGCTTTGATTTTTGTGCCTGCTTGCTCATTGATGCTGCGTCCTGCCCCTCCTCTTTGTCTTCTGTGTACATTGATGGGCTGATGTGGTGAGGAATGACGGAAACAGCAGATTAATCCGCCACAATGAATGATTTACGGCAGCAAACATGTGAGTGGGTGTTTTTTTGTAGTTGAATGAATCCTTGTTCCTGCAGATCAGGGTGCAGCTGCTGCTGAGACAGCTTTTGGTGGAAAGGTGTGGTGCTTCAACCTCCATTTCATTAATTTTGGGTGTGTTAGGACAGGTTCATCTGGTTACACCTAGAAAGTTTTTAGTAGTTTAATGTACATGTATTTTTTATTGAAAAAGTCTTCCTTTCTGTTCCTCCAACTCTGTTAAGAATTCTGCTCAGACCCACGGCAAGCCTCCGAGTCTGAAAAACTCTCTTAACCATGACTGTGTGTGTGTGTGTGTGCATCTGCGCGAGTGTTTGTATGCGTGTGTGTCAGCTTCAATTGCTGGAACCTATCCAAGGTTTCCGTGGTGACCACACAACACAACGAGACAATCAGAGGCAAACCCACGCAGCGCGGCGAGAGGACATTAACACAGGAACAGCAGGTCAGGGGGCAGGAGAAGGCAGGGCAAGGCGGGCGGGGAGGAAGATGAGGCGGACGGTGGAGGGAGGCAGCAGAGCCGCAGGAAGAGGGGTGAGGGAGAGACAATAAACAAGGATAAACAATAATAAAAAAAAAACAACCTGAAAAAGCTACTTTGGGTTTCTCTGGTTTTGGCCTTAGGATTGGCTGCCTGCTTTTCAGTTAGTCGGAGGCAAGCGTGACTGAATCCACGAGCAGAAGGGGTGGGTGAGGCAGCGTGTGTGCGCGGCATGCCTAGACTTGAATGCAACACGAGAACATGCGTGTCTCTTTAAAGTCATCTGTTAGAATCAGCCTGTGCACGTCTGCGTAGTTTTTTTTTTCTTCTTGCGTGCACACCACAGTGTGTTTGTGTGCTGCCTTGCACGCCGGCGCTCTCACGTATCCGTGTCCCCCAGGGATGACGCTAAAAATATGTGGCTCCTCGAGCCTTCTGGTGTCTGAGCAGCGTCTGTCTGCTCTTCAGCGGCGTCCCTGCGGCCCTCCCTCCTCTTCATTACTCCTGTTCCCTTCATTCCTTCCCACTATTACACCCAAACTTGGTACTGGGGCAGCCTCGCACACATACACACAAAAACTACGCCCAGCTGTGTCCCCAACACACTTCCTGTGAGGATGACCTCTGCTCAGCCAGAGCGGCACAGGAGGAAAAACAGCCAGAGAGGAGAGAGGCAGCATCTGCAGAAGGGAAAGGTTGGAGTTTCTAAAAGTTCAGTTCTGCTGATGGCAGCTCCAGGTTGAAGTACTGATGCATTCACTTGTGCTGCTGGCTGCTTTGAGGATCTGGAAATCAGGATGTTGTAGCAAGAAAAAGAGTCAGTCATTTTAAAGGCCCACTCCGATGAAAATGGGTGTTTCTAACATGTTTTTCTGAGGATGGAGGACAGATAGAAAAGAAAATTAAGCTTAAAATGGCATTTCTGAGTATTTCGTTCAAATCAACGACTAAAAAGCCGTCTGAAAAAGCCTGCAGCAGTGACGTAGGTGATGCAGTGGACGGGTCAACAAGCTCACTTCCAACGTACGTCTTTGTTTTTCCTCGTCTGAGCGGGAATAGCTCTGATGTTTTTGCATCGGTAAGGTTAGCCTGGGGGTGTGGGGCGCTGTACTGTAGCATGTAAACAGTTGGATGATGGGAAGTGTGGCCAGACTTACTCTGCACCAACGGTCCCGCCCCCAAGTCCAAAGATGATTGGAGTGGGACTTTAAATTGGTCAAATCAATAGTTTTAACAGACGTAAATATATTGTTGTTGTTTGGCACAAAGACATTCAGTCGCACTCAAACGTGTAAAAGACATGAAGCCTCAAAAAACATTTTTGATGGTTTTGTTGTTTGTGGTACAAAAAAGTGTCCTTTTAACTTGTTTATTTGTTAAAAGCACAAAGCAAACATCCCTTTACATGGTTCACCATTAGCCAACTGACCCGGTGACCTGGTGGAAGCAAGCTTGTGATTGGACGTCTTTTTGCTGACATCACATGTGTATAAAAAGGCAAAGGGAAGGAGGCACTACAGGAAGAGAAACTGACAACAATAGCCAAAAATCAAATGCTCACTTCTGGATGGATTTAATACTTTTTAACCAACAGAATCCGCTGCTACTCTCAGCAGTGGTCCCCAACCTTTTTGGGCCACAGACCGGTTTAATAAAATAAAAACAAAACTTTCTTCAGAATTAGAAAATAAGCAAAATGGAAATAATCTAAGGTACAGGTTTTTTTGTGTCCGTGGACAAGATTTTGAGGTTCAAAATTTGCCTGAATGTGCTAAAAACATGTAGCTGTCATTTAAATGTGAGTCAAGTGGATCACCTGCAGAAATAAGATTCTTTTTTATTTTTTATGAATCTTTTCTTAAATGTGGGATAGATTTAAAGATAACCTCCCTGTTTCTCTTGCAGTTGAAGATCCCTCTAAAACGTCCATCTACCATCAGAGATCGGGGAAGCCATCAGACTTGGCCAAGGTTGGCCAGGTGGTGGCGCTAATACAAACATTTAGCCAGCGTGAAGCTAATTGCCCCCCACCAGCACCTTTTCGCGGCGTCAAGCCCCCGCTTCCCAACAAGCCTCATCACTTACGTCCAACGAACTTATAATCCCCAGCAAGATGGCCACCAAGCTCCAGGAGGCCCCATGCTGGAACTACGGCCTCAAACGGCAACATCAGACACGGCTCTTATGGAGAGGGAAGTGGATGGACTCAAAAGTGTCTTCACCTTCTCACTGCCAAAGGACTTTTTGTCATCACTGTTTAATATTTTGGGGGTTGCTTTAGATTTCGGATGCTGCCAGGCTGTAACCATTCTTTAAAAGTCCAAAGCAACCGGTTGTACCGAAAATTGACTATCAGAGGGATTCATATAGATGCTTTAAGCTCTGATGATCTGGTGATATAAAGACCCTTCTGCTGTCTTTCCATAATTCTTAAATCTGCGGGCACCTTTTTTTTTTTTTAATGATTCATGTCAAATGTTGTGTTAAACGTCAAATAGGGGTTTGGTGGTGGAAAACCAGAAGGTACAGGAGGGTCCTCCTTTATCTTGCCGTCGCCTCCCCTGCAGTGGCATCGGCTTCTGAATTTGTCAGTGTTTTCAACGTCTCTGCGCCGCCAAGCAGGAGTTTCCCTCAGACCTGTTGTGGAGCAAATGCTGGTGCCAAACGCACGCTGTTCTGTCACGTCTAGGAAATCAAACCCTGCAGACTCCGTCGCTGCCAAAAGGAACACAGCTTTCATTGCTTCTTTGGAAGAAAAAGCTGTGCTAGATTTGAGAGTTTAATTTTTTTTTTCTTTTTGCATTTTCTTTCATTTTCTACATGGAAACATCTTTTAATAATGGGATAATAAATGCGAGCAACGTGCTCTTGAATGAACAGAGAGGCACGTTTGTCCTCGATGCCTAAATGAGTCGATCAAGACGAGAAATAAAACTGTAAATAGATTCAAGTGCCTTACATGTTTTCTCCAACTTCCTGTGTGGTGTAACTTTAATCTTAAATCCACAAAGACTATTTACAAATTTTCATTCACATACATCACTTCCATGTTTTTGTCTTTTTTTTCCCTTCTCAAAAATCTGACTTGCAAAACCCTTTTTTTATTTTCCCCTTTCCTGAAGAACAAAAATGTTTACCAACAATGCCGTTTGGTGGTTTGTGTTGCTGCTTTTTTGGACAAACCTTATATAACCCTTTAAAGCAGCAGACACACCAAACATGTGATGCGTGTTCAACAAATACGTGGTCTTGAGATACACACATTGGCCTGTGCTGTTCACATTTGACAAGCAGGGAGGGGCTTCTTCTTCCTTTTCTTTTACTACAGTTTCCTTGCACATGTCCGCCACCTATACGGTTGATAGAGATTTAGTGCGAAATGTCAAAAAATCTTGCTCCAGGCTAAAATCCTTTTTAGCTGGGCTTTTTGTTATTTAAGTGATGCTGTTTGGAGAAGTATCTTCATCCCTCCTGCAGCACAGAAGCACATCATCATAATACTACCACCGCCGTGCTTTACAACTTGAGACCTTTGGTATCTGAAAGAAAGAAATCAAAAATATGTAGTGTTTTAGTGAAATAACTTGGAGTTTCCCATGATGACAATTTGAATACAATGTGTTTGAAAGAACATAAATACTGATATATTGTTGAGTTCTTTAAGAAGTGTAACGTTGTGGTTGATGAGATGCAGGGCCACTCCAGAAAAAGGCTTTTTTCGTGTATCATTCCAGCTTTTTGACTTAAACAAGTTTTCATCTCAAATTCTTTCAAAAAGATTTCTGGCTGTAATTTATGGCTAAAATAATTCCAAACTGAGGGCAAATTATGCTAACGCCGTCAAGACAGAAATGGATCTTGTAGCTGCGCGTTACACAGAGAATGGCAGCGTTTCCACTACTTTGTTCTTACAAAGTGCTTCATGACTCTTCCTTTATCCTCATGAGCCGCTCTAACCTTTACAGAGGGCCGGGAGAAGGCATCATAAAATAAATACGGCTTATTGTGCGCATCAGTTTCTCGTGTGAACACAGAGAAAATGCTGAAGCAGGCATCTGTGCCGGGCTGCCCGGATCTCCGTCTGCCCAGAAGCTCAACAATAGCCGGGGCTGTTCTCTGATGCGCAGAGACATCGCCGAGCAGTTTCCAGGAGATATCTGTGGTGAGTCCCTTGGTATGCCCCCCCCCGCGCCGCACACACTTTACTTCATCCAGCAGGCCTGGCCGCTGCTGTTGTCAGGGCCCTCCGAAGGGGGAGATAAAAAAAGGAGCTGTTGTCTCCTTGCAGGAGAGATGGACGCCTGTTTTCTCTCTCTTTTTCTGTCTGTGCCACACTTGCAGAAAAAGGGGAAGAGAGGGGAAAAACATCAATGTGGAGGAAAAGAAAGAAAAGCCCCAGTGCATGCTGTGGCGTTCCAGCACTCCACCAATAACCGCTCCCATCCTCCTCCAACACCAGCCCCATCCACAGCCACCCCCAGTGGAGAGCAAACGAGAGAAAGAGGAGGGAATAGAGGGGGGCCGGGGCCATGTGATACGGAGAGCATGCGGGCACAGCTTCACCCCCAGGCAGAATGAACGGGGGCCTGCTGTGTCTCTCCTGCATGATTAATCTGGCTGAGGGGCAGGCAGGACTGCCACAGTCCTGCCTGCGTTAACTCCCTACTTTCCAGGTCCAGATGAAGAAGAAAAAAACAGAGCAGAACCACGGTCCAACACAGGCGGAGGCTTTCTAAATCAGCTGGTGCTGACGTAGTCTTCTGCTACCAAAGTCGGAAAGTTTTGTTTTCCCCTTTCTGCCAAGGGCGGCATCTCCTCGTCATTTATGCACCGACCTGACACTAATCCTTTTCCATGAAGATAAACCGAGGAGCACAGTGATGCAAGGCTGTTCAATAGTCCTGGTGGTTCTGGGTCTCGTGACTCATCCTCTCATGTGACCTCTGTCTCCGAGGCAACCTTGTGGACGTTTCCTGATTCTTCTCCTATAACTCACATGAAACAGATGGTCCAGTAAAGGCTGCTTACTTCTCAAAAAAGTTTTTTTTAAAACTTGGATTGCACAGCAGACCTATCCAGCTGTCTCATGTTGCTAGTTTGCCACATATCCTGGAAAGTATTTCACATTTTTAACAAGTTTTTTTTTTTTTCTGACATGCAACAACAAAAGTTAAAGCTGCAGTTTTTAAAACCACCCAGTCCACATTAGCAGGAAAGGAATGGAGTGTCAGGCATGTTTTTACCGCAGCGAGATGGTCAGACACCCCCCCCCCTCACATACACACACCCTCATCCTCCTCCTCTGACCAGTCACCCCTCAAACCTTCTCCCTCACATCACCCGCATGCCTTCCACTCCCAGCAACCTCCCACAGCCATGACCAAATTATTTTCCAGCCTCCTGAGATTTGTCATGTCTGTCAAAAAATCACACTTTGTGGGAAACAAATGTATATATTCTTTAAACCTTGCTGTTTATCCCCAGATTCTGCCAGACTAACGCCTCCAATCTCGTCGAGTTTTTATTTCAAAAAAGAAAAGTCTCCACAGGTGTGGCGTGAGCACAGGTGTTTGGGGTTTAAAGAGGTTTGAACGAAAGTATTCAAACGGAGACGAGGAGGAGGAGGAGGAGGAGGAAGGACGCGCAAGAGAGAGCACTCGCTGATAGAGAATACGTGAAAAAGAGGTGGTGGTGGTGGTGGGGGGGAGGTAGAATGAGAGTGAAGAGAGACGGAACGAGGGAGAGAAGAGGGAAAAAAAAAGCCCCACCAGTGAGCAGGCCACACAGCCCTGCCAAACTGCTTGAAAAAAAAGCCCCCTCTGTTTTATTTATAGTGCGCTGTATCCATGGCAACCGGAGAGGTCAGGCAAGCTGGGCCTGCGCTTCACCCTGCTCTGGGGATTAGGATTTCACAGAGGTTCTCAGATGTGAGGAAGGTGGGCTTGAGCAGCTCGCTGCTCGCCAACGCAGCCCTCCTGCTTTTTGGTGATCAAGTCTGGGCCTTTCAGGGTGGGGTGGGGTGGGGTGGGGGGATGCAGGGAGTCTTGGGAATACTGTGGAAATGGTGGTTTGTGGTGATGTGGCTGAGAGGAGGAAGAGCGGGAGTAACAGCACTTGAAGCTGTTGCGTGGAGACTGAGGACTTTCCGTCTCAACAACTTTGATTTTTGTTTATTTTTTGGTTTGTCTGGGAGTTTTTTCCAAGTACAAGGAAGGTCACAAAAAAAAAACATATCATGATCAATAAAAAAAAAAGTTTTTGACATCTCTGGTTCTATTCCATGACAATCACTAATCAATAAACTGAAAATGCAGCAAAAAAAACAATTTTTTATGGATCCCTCCTAATTTTTTTATGACCGCTCCCTTTTTGCGTGGCGACTTCTGAAAGCTCGGGTAATTTACTTTCTCACATTCTGCAAAAACATTTCAGGCTTGTTATTTTCATCCCAAGAAAGACTCCTTCCAAAACAGCTTAGCCAGTTGGAATGAAGCGTCGAGACGACAGAGGCACAAAGAGGTAGGACGAGCGCAATGGGGAATCAGAGAAGAGATGAGGAAAAAGCTGATTGCCCTCCAGGAAATGCTTGGTGTGACAGCAGAACAGAGACCTCCAGATTCCTCCTGGGGCAGACGACCTACGTTGCTAGGAGATGGTTGTCGGGCTGTAGCTGCCATTTGCGGATGCTGTTGCCTGCCATGTTCTGATGTGCTGGAAGACGGCGTTTCAACAGACTTGTGTGCATTAGGATCTCAAAGGCCATGCAAAAAAAAAAAAACCATAAAAAAACCCCCATAGTTCAGTATAATCATCGGGAATCATTTCTCCCCCTATCTCTAGAGGGCAGCCTTGAGTTAAAAGACCCATTTATAGCCTCCCTGTCTGTGGCAGCAGTTGATGTTCAGGGCACATGATATGTGGTCATTTCATTTTTCGCTCAGCTCTCTACGGTTCACATGTGTGTTAGAGGATTAGGAGTTTTTTTTTTATTTCTTTATTCATGCCCACTGGCCATGAGACTGGTGACTGCAGAGCAAATTGAGCTTTAGAAAAAAGAAAAAAAAGCAAGGCTACGTTTGCAGAATGTCAAGTTTAGGTTAAAAAATGTATCAGAGGTTCTGTATCTTATGTGGTGGAACTCGGGTTGTGTTTGTTGCGGTTGTGTTGGAGATAAACGCTAAAATACAAGACGGCTGAATCGGAAATCAGAAATTCCAAAGCACAAACGGATGATCCATCTGTCCTTTTTTTCTAATACTATTCTGCAGGTCACAGGGTTGCTGGAGCCTATCCCCATATCCTAGCCCCTGTTGCGGAAAAGCAGGATTTGATCCAACATGTGAGTTTACATATCTATTGTTTGTCATGAATACTTTTACACCAACCTTTGAAGAAATAAATGAATGAACCTAATTAATGTAGAACTTTACAGCAACTTCGGGGTAAAATAAAGTGTTTTAACTGATGCTTTGTTAAGCTTGAAAAAGTCCAAATAAAACAGAGCTGGGCATTTCCTTATGACTGTTTCATGAATGATATTGGTGAATGCTGATCATTGAGAATGACTAAAAAGGCCTAAAAAAATTTCCGTTTGAAAAGTACCCTTAGCAAAAAATATTCTATTTAAGTGTACCACAAGTAAGTCTATGCTAAAAGTACTTGAAAAAGTACTTGAGGTTTCGTCTTTATTTACTATATTGTAAGCTTAAAATGTCCAATTTAATCTGAAGAACTACTCCGTTAGTATACTTTCTACAATACACGTACATGGTCTGTAGAATACTTGCTATACTTATACAGTACTTTTACTTGTATTTGTAAATTCAATTTAAGTGTATTGTTTTTTGCTGTCTGTGTTTTTTAATTTTTTTTAGCTCTGCTTTTTGGCTCTTGGTTGTGTTTGATGCTGATGACATTAAAACATCAGTTTTTGTGCAGACATTTGCAAAAGGCAAATGTAAAAAGATGGGAAAACAATAAGACTGAAAAGTTTCAAAGAAAGAAAAGCAAAACCACTGTTTATCTTATGTTGTATTTAGGTTTAACCCAGAATATGGAAGCTAGAACACACTCTTTCTTACCAAAAGCATTCACTCACCTGCCTTGGCTCACATGTGAACTGAAGTGACATCCCATTCCTAACCCATAGAGTTCAATGTGATGTTGGTCCATCTTTTGCAGCTATTACAGCTTCAACTCTTCTGGGTGTTTATAGGAGTTTTTGACTATTCTTCCTAAAGCACGTTGGTGAGGTCACACACTGATGTTGGTGGAGAAGGCCTGGCTCTCAGTCTCCGCTCTAATTCATTCCAAAGGTGTTCTATGGGGTTCAGGTCAGGACTCTGTGGAGGCCAGTCAAGTTCATCCACACCAGACTCTGTCCTCCATGTCTTTATGGACCCTGCTCTGTGCTCTGGTGCACAGTCATGTTGGAAGAGGAAGGGGCCCGCTCCAAACTGTTCGCACAAGGTTGGGAGCATGGAATTGCCCAAAATGTTTTGGTATCCCAAAGCATCCTTTCACTGGACTAACAGGGTGCCAGGGGGACAGGTAACAGAGTCGGGTTTCTCACCTTGGCACTGTAGCAACCTGGTTTCCCCGTCCCAAGTGAGGTTCCCCACGAAGAGAGAGTCGGGAAGGATAGGAGAAGTGCTATGATCGTCCGTAGTGTTGTACTTTCTAGACAGGGCGTCAGGCTTGCCGTTCTTGCTACCTGGGCGATAGGTGATAGTGAACTGGAACCTGTCGAAAAACAAGCACCAACGGGCCTGTCTAGAATTCAGCCTTTTCGCTGAGCGCAGATATGCCAGATTTTTGTGGTCTGTCCACACGATGAACGGTTGTTCAGCCCCCTCCAACCAATGTCTCCACTCTTCCAAAGCCAGCTTGATGGCAAGGAGCTCACGGTTGCCGACATCATAATTTTGCTCTGTTGGACTGAGTTTTCTGGAAAAGAATGCACAAGGTTTGAGTTTACCCGAGGCAGATTCCCGCTGGGACAACACAGCCCCTACCCCTGAGTCAGAGGCGTCGACCTCCACGACGAATTGCTTGTGGATATCAGGCTGAATGAGAATGGGTGCAGTGGTGAATAGTTCCTTGATCCTTCTGAAAGCAGCATCCGCCGCGGGGTTCCAAACATAGGGGACCTTGACTGAGGTGAGTTGGGTGAGTGGTGCTGCGATTCCGCTGTAGTTACGGATGAATCTCCGATAAAAGTTGGCGAAGCCCAGAAACTGTTGTAACTTTTTACGGGATTCCGGAACGCTCCAGTCAGAGACAGCTTGGAGTTTGGAAGGATCTGGCCGGATCTTGCCAGCCTCGAGAATGTACCCCAGGAAAGGAACTGAACTGGCATGGAATTCGCATTTTTCAGCTTTCACATAGAGTTTGTTTTCTAACAATCTTTCCAGGACAAGCCTGACGTGGTGACGGTGTTCTGTGGCGTTACTGGAGTAAACGAGTATGTCGTCTAAGTAGACAAACACAAAGCGATTGAGGAAGTCGCGCAAAACGTCGTTTACCAGACGTCGGAAAACAGCTGGGGCGTTGGTGAGGCCGAAGGGCATGACGAGATATTCGTAATGCCCGAGGGGGGTATTAAAGGCCGTTTTCCATTCGTCCCCCTCCCGGACTCTAACAAGGTGGTACGCGTTACGGAGGTCTAATTTAGTGAATAAGTTGGCTTCCTGAACGGAATCGAAGACAGAGTTAATGAGGGGGAGTGAGTACTTATCCTTAACCGTTATTTGATTGAGCTCTCGGTAATCAATACAAGGCCTGAGAGACTTATCTTTTTTTTCGACGAAGAAAAACCCTGCGCCGACAGGGGAGGTGGAAGGCCGAATGTGGCCGAGTGCTAGAGCTTCCTGAATGTAGCTTTCCATCGAGAGCTTCTCAGGACCGGATAGATTGAAAAGTCTCCCTTTAGGAAGGGAGGCACCATGGAGAAGCTCGATGGCGCAATCATAGGGCCTGTGAGGGGTTAACGCACAGGCTTTAGACTTACTAAATACTGTTTTGAGATCGTGGTAACATGACGGCACCTTGGAAAGATCCACATCCTCTTTTTCAGGAGGGTTGGGAATGGCTGTAGTGGGAAGAGCAGAGTGTAGACAGTGTGCCATGCAATACGTACTCCAGTTAACGATCCGAGAATTAGACCAGTCTATTTGGGGATTGTGAAGGCATAACCAGGAAAACCCCAAAATGACGGGCGTTTGAGGAGCGTTGGTGACGTAAAACTGGTGGTACTCACGATGGTTCCCGGAAGTAATGAGCTGAATGGGCTCGGTGCGTAATGTTATTTTGGATAGCAATTTTCCCCCTAAACCCGCAGCTTTTACGGGAGTATCCAACGGTTCTACCGGTAACCCAAGTTGTCGAACCAAACCTGAGTCAATGAGGCTATGTTCAGCACCAGAGTCAATAAGGGCACTAAGTTCATGAACTGGGTTAAGAAACTTGACAGGAGTAAAAAGAAAAGGTTTGGCATTTCTTTCCGATAAATCCCCTCGCGACCTGTCGCTTAGCGAGGGGTTCGGGAGTTTAACCGTTTTGGGCAGTGTGAGACAATATGAGCTGGGTCTCCACAATAAAAACACAATCCGTCCTTACGGCGCTTAAGTCTTTCTTCCGGGGAAAGCTGCGAGTGCCCAATTTGCATGGGTTCGTCGGCCGGAGTAATAGAGGCTTCGATAGGCGGTTGCTGGGAAAATTGGAGAGAGTGATGGGGAATCTCTGTGGCAGATCGGCGATTAGAATAACTCAGCTCATTTTGCCGTTCCCGGAGTCGTATGTCGGAACGGAGGGCGGCGGTTACAAGCTCCTCAAAGCTATCCGCTTCAGGTTGCGTACATAAATGATCCTTTATCTTCTCGTTTAGTGATTGGTAGAAAATACCTTTGAGAGCGATGTCCGGCCAGCCCGATTCGACCGCTAGAATGCGAAAGTCTATAAGGTGTTCACTCACCGGTCGGTTACGCTGCTTGAGGCCGAGCAACCGCCGGGTAGCTTCTTCCTGCTTGCGTGGCTGATCAAACACTAGCCGGAACTCGCCGATAAAACGGTCATAGGGAAGATGTGAGAGTGGATTAGCGGCTAGAAAAGCCTGAGCCCACTGAAGTGCTTTGCCGCGGAGAGAATTAACTATCAGAGAAATTTTGCGATGATCAGACTGGTAGTACCTGGGGGATTGCTGAAATAACAGCTGGGACTGTAGCAGAAATCCGCCGCATGCCTCTACGTCGCCGTTGTATGGTTCCGGTTGCGCCCGGATGTTTTCCTCGAAGGAGGCGGAAGTGATGTTGGTGAGGTCACCGGAAGCGGGAGCTGCAGTGGCGGCGGAGCTAGCGGCTTGGTCAGCTAGGGTCCGCGTGAGATTATCCAACCAGCGAAATAATTCCTGTTGGGTGGCGGACATTTGAGCGATGGCATCGGCTTGTCGGGAGAGCAACAAACCTTGTTGGTTCAGGGCCAGGCGGAGACCGTCCGGGTCAGCTGGGTCGGGAATATGGCTAGTTCGTTCTGTCATGGCTGACGAGACTGTGGCAGACCCAGATGCTGAAACCCGGAAGGAATACTCGGCAGGCGAGGCAGACGAGAAGTAAGGGATTTAATGGAGGAATGACAGAGTTCCAAGAGAGGATGTTTTGTGGATGGTTGGAGGGTCTTGGCGGCGAACACCGCGGTTCCAGAAGGATGTCCAGAGGGGCGACGAGGAGGGACCAGAGCGAAGGTGAGTCGGAGTCCAGAACGTGACAGGCGTGATCGTGATCCTAGGCAGGCAGAGACAAGACAAGGTTAGGCGAGGCAGATAATGCATGGACTAGAATAGCGAGCAAGGCCAGAGAGTGCACCGTGGAGTACAACGAACTAGCGTCGAGTAAGGGTCCTGGTTCTCCTTAAGAGTCCCCCGGCTGATGAAGATGATGAAGCGCAGCTGGAGTCCTCAGGTGAACCTGATGAGGAGGCGGGGCCAGCAGGGGGTACCATGACACATGAAGCTCCCAAGGTACTTTACTTGGACTAACCTGAAGGTCACATTAAGTTTGGAGCTCTGTAGCAATTGACTGCAGAAAGTCAGTGACCTCTTTTATACTACATGCGCTTCAGCATCCGATGACCCTTCTCCATCAGTAAACGTGGTCTACCACTATGTGGCTGAGTTGCTGTCGTTCCCAAACTCTTCCATTTTGTTATGACAGAGCTGTCAGTTGACTGTGGAATATTTAGGAGAAATATGGAAATTTCATGACTGGATTTGTTGTACAGGTAACATCCCATGACAGTTCCACGCTGGAATTCTCTGAGCTCCTGAGAGCGGTCCATTCTTTCACAAATGTTTGTAACAACAGTCTGCATGACTGTTGTTGAATTTATACACCTGTGGCCCGGCCAAGTGATCAGGACACCTGATTCTGACCTGATTATGATCATTTGGATGGGAGAGTAAAAACTTTTGGTAATATAGTGTAATTACAAGTTTAAAGAGGGTCCATCTCCAACAAATCAACACAGTTGAGCAGTTCATTTATGGGTTGTGATGACTTTTACCATTACAAGGACTCACTTGAACTGAAAGTACACATTAAAGTAAAGACGTCTTTCTACTGAGTCACCTCACCCGCTCCATCATCCTGTCTTTCGATTCCAACATAACCCCCTATTAAATGTTTAACTTTATCTCCAAACATTTGGAAAGTCCATAGCAATTTATTGAATAAAATGTTGCTTTTTAATCTATTCACACAAACATATTATGGTATTTTATTTTTTTTATCTTTTCGAGCCCCGTCATCGCTTTTATATGTATCTTCCCTTGAAATTACATAAAAATAAGAAACACCGCTATTTGGGATCACCTTAATATAATTTCATTAATGTAATAAGTTTTCCATGGAAACATTTATATAAATAATGTGAATAGGAAATATGTCCAATAACCTAGCAGAAAAATAATAGGAAAGGTTTGTTCTTATTATCTGATCCTGTAAACAATATATCAACTTCAGTTATTAAACCAGCCTAAAGAAGGTTTTTCCTCCTGAGTTCAGTCTCTTTACCCTGAGAATTAACAAAAATATCAAAGAGTTTGCTAATTATGAATTACTTATTACAAATATTTGGTTGATGAAGCAGCCTGACATGGAGAATGATATCGAACAGACTGAAGGTAATAATGTGTATCTATGGAAAATTTTTGATCATTCTGAAACTTAAAATATCTAGTTTATTCAAATTAATTTTGACATGAATAAAAAACTGGAATTTTGAATACTTTTGTTTGTAAAACAGAAACACTTCTTAGTAATCCCATACTTTTAACTGGAGGTGTTTTTATTTATTTTTTTTGTATTGCAGTTGTCTCTTAAACCCAATTGCAATTATATTTTTGCACAACTATCTCATTGACACTGGTTTATCTTCTTAGTTGTGTAAAACATAAAGTTGCTAACAGGTTTTGGTCAAAATAAGACAGGAAATTAACTATTACCCAGCAGAATTTATTCATAACCTGATATGTCCATGCTGTGAGATTGTAAGAAACAGCAGAAGTTGTGGTCCAGGCACAGATTAGATTTGCAAATCTAGTCATCACAAACCACCCAAACACTGGAGCAATGTTTAAAAAAAAGAAAAAAAAAATCAAGCCACACATTGAACGGCTTAGTCATATTAGACAGCAACAACACCCCCTTTAGTATAAATGCAGAATTACCTCAGGTCGTTCCGTCTGAGCTGAATCATTGTTCTTGGTGTGGGTGGAACTCAAGATGCCGCTTTATTACTAAAAACCCCAACACAAACTTTTGGATGTTACGTTTTTTAAATTTATTTTTTGCTTGGATTCATTTGGTCGTGTCTGGTTTAACTGATCTAACGGCAGTGGAGACTATATAGAAGATGGTGATGTATAACATTTGATGCAGCAAAGGAAAAGAAAATTGTTTGAAAAAGTCAGAAAAGTAAAAAAAAAAACTAGTTTTCATGAGACAGGTGTTTAAATATTTTGACATAAAAATACTCAAAGTTGACTGTTAGTATTTAACTGCTTTATCTAAGCAAAGAAAAAAGGTAACAGCAAAAAAAAAAAAAAAAAGCTGAGGAGGCAAAGAAAACAATAAATGTTTGTATCCACTGAGGATGATCAAACAACTTGTTTTAAAAACAAAGAGAGACTTTTAAGTCAGCCGTAGTGCGTAAAATATGGTAAACTGAGAGCATTCTGAAACGTCCTGCCCTCACACAAATCCCTCCAAAAAACCAATGGAGATTACCTGAAATAGAATGCAGCAACATTGTTTTAACCACCTTTTTCTAGAATTGTTTTTATTTCACAGGAAAATAGGTGTCTTGTTATAGCATGCAGGTACCGTTCAGACAACAGATTTATGTGAAAGGTAAAAGACAACTAGTACCAAAGAGTCTGAATTATTTTCTACTGGGAGTAAATGGGGATAGACTTGCTAGTTCCTTTACTGTATTTACTGACGGTGTCATTTAATCCCTTTGCACATTACGCGCAAAACTTTCAGACTCCAAGTTTGGAAGATTGACATTTGTAAAGATCATTACTGTGTCCATAATTTGGAGCAGAAAAGCTGCTACACATCCATAAACCCCATTTAGCTATTCATATCATATTCAATACCCGCATTTCTGTGACCTCTCATTTACATAATCCACACTTTCCTTAAAAACTCATGGCTGTCATGACTTAGCAAGGCAAAACAGATCCAGACGCTGGAACCCAGAAGGAAGACAGGAGGTGAGTGAAGGTAAGTTAAAGGATTTATTGTTCCAGTGGATGAGTTGTCCTGTGGCAGGGGTCGGTGAGACCGAAGGACCCTCGGCGATCCGGGGCGAGTATTTGGATTGGATGATAGCTCCGGAAGAGTCGGACGGCTCGACGGCTACTCCAGACGAGACGGTGGGTCTTGACGTGGCTGGAGGTTTGGCTGTGGCCCGTGGCGTGGCTGGAGGTTCGGCTGTGGCTTGAGCTGAGGCCTGGTGTTCGGATGGAGTTGGGAGGAGGCAGGTACCTCCGGAGGATACTCCACTTGGGTAGAGGTAGATTCGGGTGTCCACTCGTGGGACATGAAGGTCCTGGACATAGAAAGGCTTGAATTTAGACGAGAGCAAAGATACATAACAAGGAAACCCTAATGAGACCAGACTAGCACCATCAGGGGCAACAAACTGGCATTGAATTCTGGTCCTGGCACTCCTTAAGTAGGTCTGGCGGATTGATGAGATGAGTGGACACAGCTGGGATGAATCAGTGGCCAAGCAGGGGAGGGGGAGGATAGCTGACAGAGGCACCATGACAATGGTGTCCTGTAGTTCCTCATCCTTCCACTAGAGGCAGTAGGGGATTTTCCTGTTAATTTCAAAATGGCTGCTTCCATGAAACCTCAAAAATACTCTTAGCGGTAAATCTTTTTGCTAATTTTAAAAACTTCATGGTGAGAATAACTCATCCATTGCCATTTATATTTTATGACTTATTTCTGTCATTATTTTTTTATTTTTTTAAAAAGCAAAACAAAACAGCTGCACTAGGTTAAAAATGTTTCAAATGGGAGACAGTGGGTAAATAAGGTTTCCTGAACTCGTGTCCATGTTTTTGGAGCTTAAACCAACATTGATGAGAGCAAAAATTTACCAAATCACCATCAAAATTGATGCTATCTATATAAAAAAAAAAAACATTTATTTCGATTTTTTTAGTGGATTTCTTTAAAGGATTTAAACAAATGAATTGTCTGTCTTTAATGTAGTGGGCTGTACGGCGTTGGTAGTTCATGTAAGGATAACCCGTCACTGAGGGTGAGAAACAACAAAGTGATAAGTTATTTGAATGTTTTTGTCTTTCAAAAAACATATTGTTGCTGTTTGGTCTTGAGTGAAATGTCCTGTTTTTTCTGCTCCTGGCTGCAGATTCGTCTCTCCATTTCCATTGTCAGTGTCTCTCTCTGGTCTAGTCCAAGCTTTCTGCTGATGTCTCTCTCTGCTGAGCTCATTTTTCTTCTTCCTCTCCCAGCACAGGGTGACTGGGGACTTGTGCTGGTCTGCAGAGGCAGCCTGTCGCCAACAAAATAAGGGATGCAGCTCAGTTCTCTTTGGGTTCTGGTGCTGGCTGGCCAGCAGGCCGCTGCGGCTCCAGCCCAACTCCAGGACAGGCAGCAGCGGAACGGACAAAGGAGTTCATTCTCTGCAGGGAGGTGGGGTTGGTGAGATGAAGGGAGCGTCAGGAGATGAGGAAAGCAAGAGAGGAAGGGAGCTGGCAAGCCCAGCACGAGGGGTCTTATCCTCCCGGCTCAAACACATGCCACCAGCTGCTGCCCCCTTCCTGTGCTTTCATTAAAAAGCCTGCCTGTGCTTCACTGGGTAATCCACATGCTTTACTGAAGAAGTGTGAGCTAAATACAGTCCGTTCGTCCGCTCCTCCGACTCCGTCTCCTCTATTTTGCAATCCCCTTTCCTTTGAGTTCTCCTCAGTCTATGATGTGCTCTGCTGTACATTGGAGAGCAGTCCCCTTCTCTGCATGTGTACCTGCATGTGCACCCACAGAGTCTGTCAGACTCGCAGCATTTCCAGCACTCAGCCCAGAGCCAAAGCAAGCATTGCCAGAGGGAGTGCCTGCAATGTAGGGCGCCCAGCGAGCTGGACGCCGGCAGAATATCAACGCCACACGGCAGACGTTCCTCCCAGCAGCCCACCTGCTGACTTACGTGATCCAAATTTGAGGAGGAGGAGGGGGTATGTAGGTGGAGAGGAGGTAGTGGGGGAGGACAGGCTGCAGGAAATTGCCAGGTAGTTTCCAGACCTACTTCCCTGCGTTGCGGCCAATTAATCAAGACTACATCTGTGTTGGATGGACCTCTACCCCAGGGGGAGGGGGTAGAGAGAGACACACATGTGCATGCACGTTTGTGTATGTGTGCAACCTGTGGGAGTAAGCAGTGGGCATGTTTGACGGTGTTTTGCAAGTTTTCGCTGAACGGCGAGAAACATTTTTTTTTCCTTTTTCCGTCTTCCTTGGTGAGTCCACGCTGCTGTCAGTCTGGTTTTGGTGTCAGCGGCGTGCCTGACCTCCCGCGGCCCTTCACGCACACATGCGCACGCACACGCTCTCCCGCCTGCTTTCCTGGGCCTCACCGGGCAGGGATCATTTTTCAGCAGCTGTGCTGCTCCGTGCCTTTATGTTTACCGCGTGAAGCTTCTGGCACACCTGGACCTGGGCTGCCTCTCCTTCATTCATCTCTGCTCTCCAGTATGTTGCTTTTATTCCTCCTCCCCTGTCTGGCTGCTGGGTCCCTGGTCTCTTTTCTATTCAGAAACAATGTGGGCCAGTCTGTGAAACCACTGGAAATCCACACTTTCACACTTCTTTTTGCCAGGAGGGAAGCAAAAACACATTTTCATTGTTTAATCTGAACAAATTTCAGTCTTTTGTGTGTTATTTATTGAACTAGGGTATCAATAAGGATAAAAAAAAAAACAACCCAATGAATGTTGTTTAAAAGGGACAAATACATGAAGACCGATGGCTTTGGATGAAAAAAAAAAGTTAATCTGATGAACACTTTTAGTCATATTTTTGCACCAATGGACACTTTCCCCTTCTTGCTTTCACGTTTTATAACAAGTGTGTGCGTGTAGCTGTGGATGGAGTGTGCAGGCCTGGCGTAGCGTGGTGCAGTGCAGTGTGGAGAGGAGAGACAGCTGCCCTGACAGATGCCGGGAGGCAGGACCCCACTGGGAAGCAGAGGGAGGGAGCTGGCACTGTCTCACCCCAGCGGAAACACCATAGGCTGCAGAGGAAATGGGCAGGGGGACAAACCAGGGACTCGGTGTGTGTCTGTGTGTGTCTGAACGCGTCTGTGTATTTGATCTACTTTTACGAAGACCTTGGCAGTCACTCTCATATGTACGCTTACTTGTGATGCAGCAGTACCAAAAATCAATCAGTCAGGCGATACGTTTCAAGCTGTGATTAATTCCGTTAAAGAAATGGATCATCAGGTCATCTGCAGACACGCTGAGATGCAGTCTATAAATCTTTTACGACGCTGTGAAAACAGTGTTTTGATCATTTGTAATACCTTAGGTTATCCCAAGAATTTATTTCTTACTTTGATGTACTGTGATTTAATAAGTAATATTAGTAGTATTAGCACAATTAATTCCGTTAAATCTTTTTTTTTTCAGGGAGCAGAGCAGTGTTACATTTGTATTTTATCAATGTTTTAAAAAGCTACCAGGAAAGACAGAGACAAATATTAGCAAAATGTGTCTGTTATCCAATTAATCTCTTTATATTTTTACTCACTAATAGGCAGCAGCAACCCCACCCGTGACCCCGCCCAAATCAAAGTGGGAATAGAAAGTGGATGAAAATATCCTCTCATTTACAGATCTAGTCTGGTAAATTAGTGACATATGTTGTTTGATAAATCTCTAAAAACTGGGTGTTACGTTGACTCAATGGCCACTTTATTAGGTACACTTGTTCACCTGCTCGGTAATGCAAATTTCTAATCAGCCAATCACATGGCAGCAGCTCAATGCATTTAGACATGTAGACATGGTCAAGACCATCTGCTGCGGTTCAAACTGAGCATCAGAATGGAGAAGAAAGGTGATTTAAGGGACATTGACCGTGGTGTGGTTGTTGGTGCCAGACAGACTGGTCTGAGGATTTCAGAAACTGCTGATCTGCTTGGATTTTCACCCACAACCATCTCTAGGGTTTACAGAGAATGGTCTGAAAGAGAGAAAACATCCAGTGATCGGCAGTTCTGTGGGCGGAAATGCCTTGTTGATTCCAGAGGTCAGAGGAGAATGGCCAGACTGGTTCAAGCTGATAGAAAGGCAATATTAACTCAAATAACCATTACAATGTGAACAGGCTCACCTAAACTGGACAATCGAAGATTGGAAAAATGTTGTCTGGTCTGATGAGTCCCTATTTCTGCTGCCACATTTGGATGGTAGGGTCAAGATTTAGCATCAACAACATGGATCCATCCTGCCATGTATCAACGGTTCAGGCTGGAGACATTGGTGTAATGGTGTAGACCAGGGGTCGGGAACCTTTTTGGCCGAGAGAGCCATAAACGCCACATATTTTGAAATGTAATTTCGAAAGAGCCATACAACAATGTAGTGTCCCTTTCCCACACTGAGGCACGGAAACCCTACCCTTTTTTAAGGTTCTTTATTCTGGTTACTGCAGACCGCAACAAACGCCGTACAATTAACTCAGCAACTCCTGAATCTCTCCCGCTGAGACGAGAGCACTTCTCCCAACTTTATTCACCTGCTCCCGCTCCAGCCCTCCCATTTTCCTTATTCGGCCCATAGCTGAACCCCATTGGTCCAAACTACCTAACAACAGGCTGAGCGACAGAACTGAGGGCCAATCAGATCTCTGCTTGATGCGTTCATTGAACTCCAGAACTTTTAACGCGGCCCAACAGCCAAGTTAAACTCAGTCCGCGACAATATGTTTAAAACTAATTATACAAGTGAATGTGTGCTTTGATGTAATTTCAACATTTTTAAAGTACAATAAGTCTGTGGATTCTTTTTTATAACATTGTTATGCTGTTCCTAATAAATGATGAGTATTTCTCGTGGTGGTTTTGCTGATGGTTTAGTCCGGTTGATACGTGGTGAGTTTCTGCTTCACGCAGGCGTTGAGACTTTAAACGTGATCGTAGGTCTGAATGTTCTGTAGATGTGAGACATTCTTATCACATGCAGACGCGGAGCCAAACACACACTCACACGCTGCAGTGAGTGACGGGCAACGGGTTTTACGTTTTTACAATCCCTGCGCGATTCACCTGCTGCCTGTCCCCACAACCCCCCACCCTCTGATTTCTTCCTCAGACGTCCCGTCTCCGCATCTGCGCGCTCTTTCTCAGAGACGGGAGCGCGCAGTTTTAGGCACGGCAATTCACAGGTTTCCGGCTGGTACAAACTCTGTGAAATAATAGATAACAGTAAACTGAAAGTGCTGGCGCAGATTTTTCTCTCCAAGCACCACCACTACTGCACGCCTCTGGCATCGCATCGCGCCCGAGAAGGACTGGTCTAATGAAATAAAAGTATAACTAAAGATTTGTCTGCGAGCCACATGTGACCATCAAAAGAGCCATATATGGCTCGCGAGCCATAGGTTCCCGACCCCTGGTGTAGGGGATATTTTCTTGGCACAGTTTGGGCCCCTTAGTACCAACTGAGCAGTGTTACAACGCCACAGCCTACCTGAGTATTGTTGCTGACCATGTTCATCCCTTTAAGACCACAGTGTACCATCTTCTGATGGCTACTTCCAGCAGGATAACACGCCATGTCATAAAGCTGGAATCATCTCAGATTGGTTTCTTGAACATGACAATGAGTTTACTGTCTTCAAATGGCCTCCACAGTCACCAGATCTCGACCCAATAGAGCACCTTTGGGATGTGGTGGAAGCCGACAAATCTGCCGCAACTGTGTGATGCTGTCATGTTAGTGTGGACCAAACTCTCAGAGGAATGTTTCCAGTACCTCGTAGAATCGATGCCACCAAGGATTGAGGCAGTTCAGAAGGCAAAAGATGGTCCAACCCGGTACTAGGTGTACATAATAAAGTGGCCACTGAGTGTGAATACGAATTATGGATCCAGTCCAGAACAGCAGAACACCTAGAACAGTACAGGAATAATGCCGGCATAAATATTTAGGACTCATGAATTTTATTCTTTTTCAACATCTTGTAATGTTTTCTGAATATTTTTTTGTGGAAAAAAAAGTCATTTTCCACCGGCATTTGGTATTTAACTTTTTAACATTTATTTTGTCGACAATAGAAATGTATAAATACTGTCAAATTTACACTACACACAATAAGTTAGGGATATTGTTATTTACATCATTTCTGTGAAAGGTGACCCGACACTCATTAATGGGCAGGGCGGTAGACCATTGCTTCATTGTCCAGGTCACATGATCATCCACTGCAAACGTTCACTGCGGTGTCTTGGTGTCAGTGGGGTTACCTGCAACACTTGTCTGGAATTCAAGTCAAAGCAGTGGAGTTGGTTGTGAATGGTTTGTCTGGGAACCCTTGCACCCCTCAAATCTGGTAAACGGGCCTGCAGCTGTGGGACTTTTGCATAACAATGATTGCAGAGTTTCTTTGGGTACTGGTCATCGTTGCGGTCTGTCACTCGCGAAGCTCCACTCCTGGGTCTGTCACAAACTCTTCCCGTAGTTCTGTGTTTTGATGAAAGTCTTCTGATGACACTTTGAGACAAGTTCACGTTAAACATCTGACTGCCTACTACCAACCCAGAGGCGCGCTATAGCCAGATGGCTCTGCTCGTCCGTTGAACGCCACGTCTTCGTGGCTGCTTGAATAATTATCTTAACTCCTGCCGTTGTGTTCTTTGATGACTTAATGGTGAAACGGTTGAAAGAAACTGGATTGGTGGCATTAAATAAATCACAAATCAACCAACTAATTCATACAAAATATTCCACACTATGAAATTAAATTCATTGAATAATTCTTAAGTTCTGCCATACAAGGGTGGCCAAGCACTTAAAAAAAATAAATGCAAACCTGTCTTTCCCTAACCCTAACCCTAATTTCAAAGACATTTGTGGGTATGATAATTAAACAACTGAAATGAAACATTTGGACATTTTATTTTATTTGCTTTTAACTTGGCTTTGGGTTTCCCACTTTTTGCAGTTTCTTTATCATTCATTATTTTTTATTTTTAGCAGATTCCCCCCAGGTTCTTACCTGCTCCATGCACACCTGTTTGTCATTGATCATCACCTCCTTCTGCCCATGTTCCCCCGGTTTCTGGATTTCATTGGTCAGAAAGCCGGCTTAGCTCAGTCCTGTTTGGACCTGTGGGGTTTTGTTCCTCTTCCTAGTTCTTTTGGTTTGCATGTTCGGAAATGGACTGTATGTTGATTTGTGATTTGGAACAAAAGAAGAATGAGGTTAAGTAGTTGCGCTTTTGACCATCTGCTTTCTTATTTAGTGCTTTGAACTGAAAAATCTGTCAAACACGAAGGGTCTAAAGACATCCTGCCTTCATCCAACAGTAGCTGGGATAGGCTCCAGCAACACTGTGACACTGAAAGGGATTCAGCAGGTTCAGAAAAGTTGAGTAAAGCAAAAAATAAAAATAAAAATCAGCTTTTGTTTCAGTGGCAACAAAATGTGTTAAAAAAGTTTTAACACATTTTCATAATCACATATTGAGAGAAGTTACTATGTATATGCAAGCTGTGGTATTTTTGAAATCTTTGTGCTTCATAGCAGTTTTTATATGATTTTGTTGGATGGCCAAAGTGGAAGGATATTTCTGCTTCATTTTTTTCCTCAAAAAAGGAGCTGAGGGGCTTAGCTTGGAGAGCTGGGCATTAAGCAGGAGCAAAAGAAAATCTGGGAGCAGAAATTTATTTTTAAAGGTGAGGCAGAACAAATTTCTGTTGACACAATCTCACTAATTTATTTAGCAACTAGTCAATTATGGTACATAAACAGAAGCATCAACAGTGATGCAGGCAAACGCTCAAGGTGCCTGTCATTTTGGCCAAATCCTGAAATGCGCTGTGGATCGAGACAGCAGGAAAGTGGGCTGCGTTCAAGGGATGTGACAAGTTTCTGTGCGCATTCTGGCATCCCGTCTGATTGTAAAAAAACAAACAAACAACATCTCAGTTTTTGGTTCCACACCTGACACAACGATCCTGCCACTGCTCCTCCAGAACAGGATCTCTCACAGACAAATGCAGCGTAGCGGTTTGGTTAAACCCTTAGCGAGCTGCTTGTCTTTTTAGGAAACGTGTGACAGAGTGGAATGTTTGTCCCACGTATGACATCTGCATAGCTGATTCCATGTGCTGTCGTTGCTCGGCGTTCTGGCCTCAGTGCAGCTCAGTTCAGCTGGAGGTCAGAACCTGTTCACCTTCAATAATTTACAGTGTTCCTTGATGTGCCACTAACTGCTTCATTTAAAATGGAGTGAAACTGGGAGAGGAAGGCCTGTTTTTCTGCATTTGACAACTTATTTTCTGGCTTGAAGTCTTCCTCTTTACTATTTTACCTGAAGTCCCACTTTGATCATCTTTTGATCTATTGTAAAAGTGTTCCCAGAGGTCTTTTAATAATGATTAAGCTGTTTTGAGCCAAAATAATAAAAAAAACAGTGTTATGTTCTTGGACATAGTTTCTGTAGAGCGGCAGTAGTTCATTAGAAATTCACCTTTGAGTTGTAGGCGGGACTTTTGGCGTGATGCAAGCCTGCCCCTTTCCCCTCCTAGTTGCTGAGAGTCTGCCCAGCATATTCTCTTTTTCACAAATACGCAAATTCCCAATTTGAATAAAGAAAGACTCAAAAATGTTTAATTTCCTTAGTATATGTCCACCACCATCAAAAAATGCTACAAGAACATGTTAAAAACACCATATTTATTTGTCTTTAACGCTTGTGTAAAAAGTTGTAATTTACTGTCAAGTGTCCTCAAATTTTGCTATCCAGCCTTTGTCTCTGGTAACATTTCTCCAGGAAAATTCTTTTGTGTAAAGAAGAAGTTATTTCTGTCCAAAAAGGTGGAAACGTTTGAAGGTTTGCAGCAGTTTTGTCACTTTTGTTGCTTCTTAGAAAGTATCCAAATACCTTTCAAACAAATAACTGATAGTTAGGTGAAGAAGCTACGAGAAGTGCCAACACATATCGATAAAGTTGCCGTGCTGGTGTGTTGCCTGTATTTATGCTGTCTGTATTAATCAAGCAAAGTCTGGATCCTTGGAAGCTCGAATTATATACAAAATCAAAACAAAACTAAGCAAGAAAAGTGCTGCTCTGTTATCTTTTTTTTTTTTAACCAACATTGATTACAAATATCAAGAAGTAAAATTTACTTAATTGCCACATTTATGAACTGTTCCATTTTAGGTTTACTTTTAAGTTAGAAAGTCAGATCCTCCAGCTGATCACAGGCCTGGATTTAGCCAGTCCCCCTTGTGAGGTATAGGTAGAATATCAGGAAGGGCAAGTCTGGGTGTGCTGGGGTGTCAAATCCCTCCGAGCCCTAAAAATGCGTAGAAAACCATGCTATCATAGTTAATTTATTCATACATTTTTGGATCTATTCTTCCTGACTCTTCTCTCTGCATTTACCGGGCTTAAGACAGTAACAGACAGAACCCTGGTTTGCTGTGTTGATGCTTCATTTATCTTTTTTACCTTCTTTTTATGTCTGTCTCTCTATTTGTCAATGTATCTGTCGGTGAATCCTTACATTTTTTTTGTCTTTTTGCGGGGGCAGTTACAGCATTTTAGGGGGGCATTGCCCCCCCCCCCCACCCATACCTTTATCCGGCTTTTGCTGATCAAATCCCATAAGTGCACAGTTAATTCAAAAACAGCATACCGCAGTATTACTTACTTATAAATTAATTATCGTACATGTTCATAAGTATGTGAGTTTATGCATGAAAAGCCATGACTCATAAAGACTGAAGGGAAATATCTGATGAAGGGTGTTTCTGAGCGCAGTGACAGAGCGTGCAACAATGGCCGGTGTTCAAAAACAGGTGTAGAGGAGCGGACAGTCTTTAATGGCTTCCTGGCAGCATGTGGCCTTTCTGTGCTGAGCTGTTAAAGCTGCAGAGGCTTGAAGGCAGCTTGGGCTCACAATCACAAACACTTTAAATAAAAGCAAACCGCTGATGCAACTCTTTAGAGCTATTCTGGTTAATTAATGAAAACAAACCTCCATAAATAACACGCTCTTGCTCTTAAATGTCATCTTGGAGCATTTTTTCTTTCCTTTTTATGTCTTTACTTCAACAAATTTTGCAAGGAATAATTATTTTTTGGTGGGTTGAATGGAAAGGGTGTGTTTGAACGTGTCCATGCGCCCCTTATCTGGTGTGAGGAATGCAGGAGACCTGGTTTGCATGCAGTGTGCAGAAAAGTGATGCAGCTGCAGGGCCAAGCAGTGAGGAGTGTTGCCATGGTGAGCTGGGCTACTGGGCTCTAAAAGCCCAGCCTCACTCTCCACATGGTCATTGCAACTGGATTTGCCGGCGGTCCAAGTTTTGTTGAAGATCCGCGCTAATCTCCCACTGTGCATGAGCACAAGTGAAATAACCTGAAACCGGATCCACAGACAGAATTAGAGGGGTAAGAATCTTTAAACCCCACTCCCCCTGCTTCCTCTTTTTTTTTTCTCCTTTAGACACAGCGACTGACAGAGTAAGATGTCCTCGGAGATCATGTCCACCGGGACCAGTGCTGCCAAGGCAGAGAGCCACAGTGACAGCGTCCAAATACACTGTGTCTGTTCTAGTCATCCATGTGTGATGGAGGAGGTTCCTGTAAGGTGGATTTTACTGAGGAAGGTAGTGATGAAGCCTGTGAAAATTATACTTTACTACTCATAGCTAAGGTTGACCATTTTTTAACCTCTCTTTTGATCCGTGAGCCTGCTTGACAGGGTTCAAGCTGGACTTTGTGGTACAGAACGACAAAAGCCGAAAAGTTTTCTTTTGGTTTGTTTAACGGCTTCTTCAATCACCGTATAAAAAATGAAAATAGGATTCATGTTGAGCTAGAAAAGGCAGGAAAGGAATGCACACACCTTTCAGACAAGGTGTGACCTTTTTCATATAATATTTGATCTCAATCAGCGACTTGATTACTGGTATCTTCTCATTGGTGAATTTTTTATCTCAAGCATGTTATTTGCTAAAAAAAAACAAAAACATCAAAAATCGATAACAGGTAACAACTTTAATATATGAGGTTTAAAATATGAAAATTGTTCTTTCTAAAATCACCTTCTTGTGCCGCAGTGTGGGGTTGCTAAGGGTAACCATTGACTGTGTATGAGAAGTGGACCATGCAAGTGTGACATCATTCATAGAAAATGACTTGCTTCAGGTTCCAACAAAATGAAGTCAGTTAAGTCGCCGTCACCATGTCGGAACCAGACGTCGACAGTAAGCAGTGTTTGGGGAGCCGATCTGAGTGTAGATTTCTATGGCAACCACTCTCTCCAACCTGGAGTGAGCATTTAGAAGACCACACCCCTTCCACTGAAAGCAGGCTTCAGAGAATCCATCAAATGCTTTAAACGTTCAAGGTGTGGGTCAGCGGGTACCACATGCTTTTATTGAGCCGTCTGGTTCACTAGTTTATTTATTAGTAATTGATCCTTTAATATAGGGGTTCTCAAAGTTTTTGTAGCGGAGGGCCAAATTAGGAACTCGACATTAGATTGGGGGCCAATTTTGGTGGGAAAAAAATGGATAAACAGAAAAAGTGGTTTTTAATACCTTTAATGAAGAAGTGTCATTTGTACAGTTAACCAGGCCCTCCAGATGTTTTCCCAGATGCTGTCGGAGGTTCCTGCCCAGATCTTCTACTCCTCTAGTAATTGTATCGTTGGATGGACTTATTTCTTCAAACTAGTTCATTTGCTCTGGAGAAACAATGTTAGCTACTTTCAGCATTTATTCTTTTACAGTGTCCCCGTCACTTAAGGGTATACCGGGGCATTTCCAAAGACACAATGTAGCTAGCTTCTCTCACAGCTTCACTGGATTTAGCCATTTTTGTAAACTAAAGTGCTGTGCAGCACAGTCTCGATGTCTCGTTGGAGCTTATTGTTGCGCTCCTTGACAGTAAATTTGTCATAGTTTTTATGATTTGTAACATAGTGACGATTTATATTGAATTCTTTGAGCATTGCATTTACCTACTTGCAAATAAGGCACATGACTTTATCCAGCTCATGAAGTCTGACAAAGTAAGCATTTGTCCACTTAGCTTTCCCGCCAAAACAACGTTTTCACTCAAAGGAACCTGCTCTGGCTCTCTTTTATTAAGGGCCACAAAAACCTTCCCACGGGCCGCCATTGGCCCCCGGGCCACACTTTGAGAACCCCTGCTTTAATACAATAGTCAATACCAAAATTGGGGAATCTATATTTTGACCTGGCTATTTATACTCCATTCACCAGTTTTTCGTACAAAAAAAAAGATTTAACTCTCATGCTAATAGTCTTTTCTAAAGCATCTCAGTGTTTGTATGCCAAGGAAATGGAGCTCAGAGTGGAACTATCAGATGATTTAAGGCTCCAAAATAGCTGCCAGACCAAACCAAGAGTTATGAAAGGCTTTTGGCTTGCTCTAGGCACAAAATGTGATGAAAAGAGCCTCATTTAACTTAGTACATTCACTGTAACACTAATTATTTACAACTGTACCTTTTGTGGAGATCATGGCAACAGGCAATCAAGTCCAATCACAAACCCTGTTAACTAAGTGTTTAACAGCTCTGTTTTTTCTGCGCCACAGAATTAGACCTAATTGGCAGCGCTTGAACCGATCTTCAACAGCACTTTATTTTTGCAACAAAACTGAACCACAATTTATTACATGTTACAGTTAGAGCAAGAAAAAATACAAAAGATTTTAAAAAAGGTGAGGCAACATCATATATATGTTTTTATGTAACATTTTACAGTTTTATAGCTCAAAATCTTAGATAAATACAAAAATGAAATAAATAACTTCTAATCTTTTTGTAGTTAAAAAAGGTTGAAAAAAACCATAAAAGGGACTAAAAAAGTTAAGAAAATAAACGGATGAAGTGACTCAACTCAGTGACCAGGTTGTATTCAAACTGAAATAACCTTACGTAGACTAAATGTTTATGCATGTGTATTAAGCAAAATAAACCAACATTTACAAATAAAACTGATATAAAACACAAAATCAGTTCTTATTTGTCACTGTTGCTGGTACAATTGAAATCAAAAAAGGTCTGTGCAAGAAGTATTTATTCAAACAACAATTTACACAACAAATTGTAACAAGTAAATAAATAATACATAAAAAGTGCATCAAAAAAATAATCTCTTTTTGTTGCAAACGCTATGAAGTGTTTGCATTCTCTCAGCAGAATCAATATTATTGAAAAACATAAACTTTTAGAGATTTTTAGGAATTTTCTCAGTTATCATTAGGAGAAAAGGAGAAAAATAAACATGATGTAAGAACTGTATTTTTGAAATCCTTTTTTTCCTTGTCTCTCCAAACAACAGCTAGCTGTTTATAGCACTAAATGACTGATTTGCCTCCAAAAGATCGTTGATTTTATTTTTTTCAAATGATCAAAGAATACGCTGATCACAAATAGTCGCAACTTTAAGATCTGACGAAACCGATTCTGAAGTTCACATTTTGGCAACATTGATGATAAAATCCTTTACTGTGATATAGGTAATCAAACTGTAAAATTAGAATGAATCAAATCAAATCCACTGGTTTTTAGACTGAGGTGATGTGACATTTTTCATGTAACAACAGAGGTGCTCCTTTTAGAGACATTGCTTTGTTTTGCATTAAGAGAAAAGTTTTTCATGACTTGCATAGCTCCAGCAAGTCATCACTGAGATAAAGAGGCTATGGAGGAAAAGACAGAGAGGCACCATTCCTAACAGTGCTTTATCTTCAGGAATGTGTTTCTTTTGAATATATTTGATTTTCTTTTTATCTAAAACTGTTTCCATACATTTTGGTTTGATTTCCTCTGCAATCTTTCTACAATCTGCCTTTGTGTGCACACTGTTACTTACATAACAGTATGCACACTTTCAGAGCCTTCATGTTGCATCATTTCTAATAAATACGTCTCTTTCAAGCTTCAGGTTGATCCACATAGACAGAGCTGAAGTACTGTTATCCATCAATTCTGCAGTAGGTTGTGGTAAAAAAAACCCTAAACAATATAAAATCAACCTTTAACTTTAATGTCTTATACCTGGAAAACATGCCCAACAAAAGTTAACTTTTAGCATATCGAGAAAAACTTTTGACTGACAAAATAAAATAAAGGATTTAGGTTCAGCTATCCAACAAATGTGAAGGTCGTTATGTCAGCTGAAACTTGCTGGTGTCATGTCAATTTACACTCCATCCTTTCCTTTAGCCTGAATTAAAAAGAAAAGAAAAGAAAAAAACTTTTTCCAGAGTTGCTGAAATGTTTTTTTTTTTTTTTTATATATTTTGCTACAGACACTCCCAGGTTCCTTTTCGATGAATTGTAAGACACCTGAATGTTGAGACGTCCATCATCCTTTCTCTGAAGCTACGGACACGCCGGGCATGTGACACGTTCAAGAACTTGCATTTAGCCCATGGTGAAGGGGCTTCTTCTCCCTTTTTTAGTGTTTACTAGCTCTAGCCCACAACCTACAGCAGGAAGAGGCTTGATGCTAAAAGCGGTGCAAATCTTGCAAATCTAGCTCCAGACTTTTTCTTTGACAGCTCTATTCCGATATATGAAAGCCTCATCAATTTCTCTTTCATGGTCAGTTTTCAAACATTTGACACTTTCGTGAATTAAAAGGCGGGTCATCCATACTACTTAATCCAGGTCCATGTCCCCCGATTGTTCAAATTTCAACTGTCTTTTCTTTCAATGACTGCATGTTTTGTATGTACAAAAATGGTTGTAGTCACTTACGTAGTGACACGCAAATACAAAAGTTTGGAAGGGAGAAGCCTGAAACGCACATTTCCATAGATTTTTCAATGAAAGTGCTGCTTGAACGTGCGGTGCCAAGGGAACTTAGCTTGATAGTTTCACTTAAAAACCTAAACATTTATTCTAGCTTATTACTTTACAGAACAGATGTTTGCTGGTTTAAACCCATACTGCCCTGTGAAGCGAACATGAAGAAAAGCTAAACCATGGTTTTCTCAGCTTTAGCCGTACACCAACTTCACTCTGAGAGTCGTGTTTTTTCAAACTCCTGCCTGTTGTTCATAACTTTTCCAACACAGATATGTGAAAATTCAATACTAAGCCAACATGCAGCAGCCAGCAGGCATCTGATTAGATGATATTAACATGTCTATAAGAAGAGACACAATCATTTCCTCGTGTCTGTTGTGTCTGAAGACAGATTTTTGGGCATTGCTTTAGCCTGTGCTGCTCACCGCCGTTCCCATTTTACTTGTAAACGATGCTCTGTATCCATTTAGCTGGAGCTGTGATTCGGTCAGGAGGTCGTGTGAAGTGCCTGATCAACTCATGCGTAAAAGTCAACATGGCAGCATTGCTACCATGGGCAAAAATTCTAGTGCAAAGCAGATGAACTGAGCTCCAGGCTTCTTTTCTATGACCAACACCACGGTTCATCATGTCACAGAAACCAGAGATTCAGAAAGATACTAGGTTTATGGACGGTCAAAAAGAGCACCATCAATGATGTCATTGGTGGACTGAACTCTAATGGCGTCTGCTTTAGCCACAAAAAAAACAAAAAAAACCTACAAAAATTAATGAGCCACAACAAAACCAAAAGATGTGTGGCAAAGGCGTTGCCACACACAACCCAAAAGTCTAGTAACATAACAGAAAACAGCTTGATTCATATACCGAGGCAACTGGACTTCTTCCTTTTTACAGGTAAATAAAAAAAAAAAAATCAAAAGTTAAATGTTCCTTCATCAGATTTTTTTTGTCTTTTTAGAAAAATTATTGCGATTTAATGACTCAATTTGCTATAAGCCCAACTATGAATTTTGAATTATTGTATCTAAAATGTCCCCCAGATGGGCTACATTTATTACCATTATAAATCTTGTAGCTACTTAAGGTAGACAGATTTAAGAATTATGAAATTAAAGTAATTAATTTGAAACTAAATAAATAAATATTATCTGGTGAAGTTTTCAACATGTTTTCATTTGTCATATTAAAGCAAATTATTATAGCCATTATCGAATTTAATTTTACAAACTAAAGTGGACACTGATGCAGAACACAAAGATTATTTTTTCTGTAATTTTTTCTCATAAAGTGTTTAGTTATTTATTTTTTAAAATCTTAACTTCACACTCTGTCTTCCCGTCTCCAACTTGATTCAGATGCCCAGCTCGTCTCTGCAGCCAGCCTTCTGGAGGAGCTCCATCACCAGCGTCTAGACTCCCGAGTCTAATTTATCTTTCAGTCTTCTGGGATATTGCCAGATAATGGTCGTCACTCTGAACAAAACGGAATTCTAAAACTTTCTGCACTTCAAAAAAACTGTTTGAAATAAATACTCCTTTTAAAAATTTTTTTTTAACCTCATAAAGCCTTTTCCTTCAGATGGCTTGACTTTGTCTAATGGGTGTGGTCTTGGGCAAGCGTTACTTTGACAGTGAGCAAAAGGGGTCTGTGCGCCTGGGGGCGTTCCTTTCATTAAAGTTCCTGCTGCAACATTCGACCCTCCAATCCCTGCGTAGCCTGACATGCCCTCAGAGGCCCAGAGTTTCAACTCTTGGCGCACTGCTACCAGACTGTCAGGTTTGACAGGATACAGCGTCAGTGCTCGACCGGTAAAGTCTGCAAACCTAACAGCCATTTTCACAGATATGCTGGCAAAAGAGTTGAAAGAAAGCATTAGCAGATATATTCGTAGTGTGAGTGCTCATCCAAACATTTTCAAATGTTTATAATTAAGTCACAAATGCTGCCAACTAATAAACTTTTATTTTACTGTCAATTAAAGTATTAATGAGAGATTCTCAGCCAGATAATAAAAATGCAGTAATCCAAACGTGTATGGATTACTGTATTTTTTATTATTTTTGTTATATTTTACGCTCCATGAGACACACCGTAAATTAATGCGTACAGTCAATGAATGAACTATTGTCAAACTTACATTATATAAAATGCACATCAGACTCTAAAGCCCATTGAGCAAGACAAAATATGCAGAAAATTAGTCAGTGGGTCAGTCAGACTTTAGGCAAGGCGAGTTTATTTATATAGCACAATTTATACACAAAGTATAAGTAAAATGTATTAAAATCCCTACATAACAGTGCAAAGATTAAAAACATACATGATCATTGCAAAAGTTGCTTTAAAAGAAAAGAAAAGATTTGACGTGCTGAAGCCCTTTGACAGATTTCAGCACGTTTTAAAAGCAAGCATGTTTTAAAAGCCCAATAGGTAACCGTGCAAAGATTAAAAACATAAATAATCATTATAAAATTTACTTTAAAAGAAAGGAAAGAGAATAGAAAGTGAAAAGAGGTGTCGATAAGGTGTATTCAGTTATATACACGGCTAAACAGAAATGTTTTAAGTCTAGATTTGAACATTAAAACAGTAGAAGTCTCACAACCTCAGGAAGACTCTCCCAGCTTTTAGCTGCATTAGACTGAAACGCTGAATCCCCTTGTTTAGTCCTGACTCTGGGCACCTACAGGAGGCCAGCCCTGAGGTCTTCAGAGTTTGAGATGGTTCATTTGGGGCTAACATGTCAGAGATGTACTTTGGTGCAAGGCCATGGAGAGACTTCTAAACAAGCAGAGCTGCTTTAAAGTCTGTTCTTTGAGCTACAGGAAGCCAGTGCAGAGACCTAAGCACAGGACTAATGTGATGGTACTTCCTGGTTCTAGTCAGGACTCGAGCAGCAGCTTTCTGGATGTACTGAAGCTGTTTTGCAGGGGAGGCCAGTGAGCAGGCCTTTACAGTAATCTAACCTACTGGAGGCTGAAGGCCCGTTCACACCGGGACGAATTTCGCCGGCGATTTTCGCCGACGTTTAACGCCTCGTGACTAAACAAAGGGCACCAATGTGAGTGTGCACACCGACGCGAAAAAACGCCACGCGTCAGAGCGTCAAAAAAAAAAAAACGCCTCGGGTTCGTTTTTTTTTTTCGACGCGTCGCGTCGAAATCTATTCGACCAATGAGAATGGCGCTTTTGCACACGTGTCTGGAGCTTCTGAAGTTACAGTAAAACACAACTTGGGGGCGCTCAAACACAAAACTGCCTTGCTGAGCACACATACCAGCGAAGAAGATGGACGCCGAGTAGCGTCTACACAGCAGCGAAGAAATAATGACGGACATTCTAAAATATCCCCGAACCAAGCACCAGTTGGAGCAACTGGTGCTTGAAATATTCATGTTTTCTTTGTATGATTCTGACAAGTGTGTAAATACTTGCTCTCTTCTTCTGAGGGAAAAGCGACTTTAAGAAGCGTAAAGTTGCGCAGCCCCACCTTGTGTACAGAAGTATTTCTGTTTACATTAAGCGCCATCTAATGTCAGGGAATGAAATTGCATGTTCGCTCGGCTCATCGTCAGCGAAAATCGCCTGGGTGTGAACACAAAAAACGTGGCGAAAAACGCTGGCGAATAACGCCTGGCGAATATTCGTCCCGGTGTGTACGGGCCTTGACACTACGCTTTTTAACTACCTAAGCAATAATTGTAGAACTCGTTTGTGACACGTCAGCCATGTTGTTCAAGTTAGCGTATTAACAAGACCCGTAACTCCCAGCCTTGTTTGCAACATGTAAAAAAACACTTGTTTGTAATAACACCCGATTTTGTTTGCAACTCATAAAAAAGAAACGACTGACATTTTGACAGAATCTCAAAATTGCTTCAAGAACAACCAGCATAAATCCTTAAGGCACACTGTTGTTTTTGAAAAAAAAGTGCAGAAAATACCATAGTTAGCAAACAGCCTTATTTGGCATTAAGCAAAAATGTTTCTCAATTTCTTTTTGAGTAGGGCAATACATTTTAATTAACATTACAACCGCAATTGTGAAGAAAACGCTTAAAAAAGCTATTTGATTTACTGTCCTAGGCTATATGACATCCAAAAGCAATGTATGACAAAGTCCTAAAAGGCTTTTTTGTTTGCATAAGTATTCGCAAAGGTTTAAAAAATAAGTGGATGAGAGCTGTGCTCTCAGTCTTACAGTATGAAAGCTGCGCTGGTGGGAAATGAGGACATGAAAATGCAGCAAAGACCTGCAATCTACCACTAGAGTAAAAGGCAAAGGATGGGACTGACGTAGAGCAGAAAAAAGATGTTTTGGTCATATTTGCCTCTGTCCTTCAGAAGGTTTCTGATCTTATAGGTTAGGAGTCAACATGTTTGTGACATGTGGAGGTATCAGGAATTTCCAAATCCACTTTTCCTGAAGAGGAGAAAAGAAGTGCTGAGGACAAAAGTAACTCAGGTAATGCATGTGTCAGTGTGGTTTAAGGTGTGATGCTGAAGCACACCAAAGCTTTGAATTAAATGCGACGCACGTGTTGGCCCAAGTAGCCAACCAAGCTCCCTCTGTTGTCTTACTTGAACTTAAGTTTTTGAATGTTCACACAATTTTAAAACAACCCATATGTAAGACCTTTCAATTTAAAACACATTGTACAGGAGAAATTCAAAAATAAGTTAGAAGTCTTAAATTGGAAATCATGCAGACACCATACCTCCAGGCTCTCTTTTTCTGCTGCATTGAAGCTTAAAGCTGAGAACGCTTACTTGTTTGTTAAAGGATGACCACTGATGCCTTATCCTGAACATTTAAAGCTGAATACATTTTTAAAGCTTTGCGATGAGGAGTGGATAGTATTGGTCTTTGTAAGCTGTCATTGTATTCTTTTTTTTAAATTATCATTTTAGTTGTTTTTCTTTACTAGACTTCTGCCATTCTTCTGTGGTCTTTCAGTTTTAAACATCCAAATGATTTTAGTGTACAACAGAAAATTATTTGTGTTTGTGTTGTTTTATTTCATTATGTAGGCTGCTCTACAATTGTCTAAATCTTTTAAAGAAATGAAAATCCGTCTTTTTTCTTATTTGGTGTAAAGCTGTCGGCCCGCCCTTTGGATCTTTGTCGTATGTTAAACAGATGATAGAATTTGGCGCTCTTCTGTCATCACTAACAGGCAGCTGTTGCACAGCCACTCCAGACTTTAGCCTGTCCTTACCTTCTCACCCCTCGGATCTTCTCTGGTGTTCTTTTACAGTTTCCTTCATTTATTCCTGTCAACCTTTCACACAAACAGACTAAATCTTGAGAAACCTACGAGTTTTTACAAGGCTCCCATTGTTTAATACATTTGTAGGAAAACATTGATAGATGGATTGATAGATTGATAGATGGACGGACAGAAGGACATGGATAGATAGATTAATAGATGATGGATAGACAAATAGATGAATACAGTAGATGGACAGATATATGAAATAATAAATGGACAGATGAATTCATAGATGGATTAAAATGGATAGATAGATGGATGGATGGATGAATTTGTAGAAGAAAAGGCAGATTGTAAAAGATTCAGTGATATGGGATTATTAGGTCATTTCTTTAAGACCGTTACTCGCATAAAGAAAATTGAACAAACTTAAACATTCTTTCTTGTGACTCTAGTTTCTGTCTTTTGACACTCGTGAATGCCTGACTGCGGCGCGATAGGACAGACTGCAGAAAAGTGTTGTAATGACATTCACACGCATCTCCTCCCTGCACTCCTGGGGGAGGATCCATTCCCTTCCAAACACACACCATTGCCTGAGGGGCAGAGTGACCGTTGAAGCAGTGCCTATCTCGACACTCACAAACACACACACACACACACACACAAGCAGGATAACACACCCTTATAGGCTTGCTCATGCTGTGGCGGTGCAACACTCAGACCAAATGATTGGACAACACTGAAAGCCAAATGGACTGAGCAGCAATTAATGGTCAGTAGCAAACCAAGATTTGAGTAAAATGTTTTCTGCTCTCAAAGCAGAAGTTGACTGAGGTTCTTCTGATGTAGGTTCTGAAAACCACGTTTGGTTTTGTTCTTTTAAGTAATGATGCACATCCGTATCTGCTTTCAAAATATCACAAATTACGGTAGATCCTTCTTTACTTCTTTTTAATGATCTTCTTGTAATGACGAATCCTGCCTTCACTGACTCTTCGACTCTTTCCCCACAGCCTCCCTGCCTGTCCTGCTGTGCATGTTTTTATCCCAGTCTTACTTTGGACTGTCTCTTTTCTCCACATCTTTCCATGCCTGCCATCCGGCCATTTCTTCTTCTTGTGTCCTGGTTTGTGGGCCTTTGCCTGACACCCTCGGCAGCCCTTTGGCATGCTCTCCTTTGTGTTCCGGCCGTCACATGTCACTCCACGCATGCGCCCAAGTTTCCATACACATCTGGAGTGCCGCCATTTTCTGCAAGAAGTGGGAAAAGAGAGAATCAGCAAAGAGGAAGAGTTTACACATGTAGCACGAGTTTATTAATTATTAATGGGTCAAAGATTTGCAAAATTGACTATCGCTCAGTCCTGCCAACCTTCCTTCTCCCTCTGGGTCTCCTTTCTCCTGCACTCAGTTTTTTTTCTTTCACCTGCCTCGGGGCTGTACTGTCTTTGCTCCATCTTAATCACAGCCTAAACACAGTGATTACTCTACTCCTGATGACTTTGTGAAAGAAAGGATGAAGGATTGATAGAAAGGATTGGAGAAAATCACAATAAGAGACCTAGTTTTGTCGGTGGATCCGGTGACAGCCTGTGTAACAGCAGCAGAGTGGTATTATGGTGTACCACCGTCTGTCAGAGAATACATCCTCTGTAGCCTTCATGTTGAACAGGCAAACCATCAACTTCAGCAGCGAAAAGCCTTACAGGTTTTTGGACAGCAAAGAGAGAAAACACAGCAAAGGTGTTGTGTATATGATTGGTGAAAATATGATTTAAAAGGATATTTTTATGCCCCAAATCTAGCAATTTTTGCAAAAACAATTTATAAAATTCAAATGAAATAGAAGCAAAGAAGGTTTTATAGTCAATTACGGTACTCTTTAAGTTTCCAAGATCCGCAAGCTGGTTCCATTAAAATTACTTGATAAAAAAAAGAAGCAATTTCTGGCAATTTAGCTAAAAGAACAAATCAAAAACAGAAATATTTGATTGAAAAATTAAAAACCTTTTTTTGGGGGGGATTTTTTAAAATTGCAATCATGAAAAAAAGTCAAAAAATCACAACAGACTTTTTTACGTAGTCCAAAAGAATTTCTTTTGGCATATTTTAGGCACTACGGGCCACTGAAGGTGCACAAACTATAAGTTGCATTAGGCACAACAAAAGAGTTTGTGATGAGCAGACCGATATGACTACAAAACTCCCAACCTCGTTAGTAATGCGTAAAAAAAACATTAACGGATAAAGCTGGAAAAAGTCGTATCTGTGATGACGCTAACTCCTAACCCCGTTAGTAAAACGTAAAAAAACAGACTGATTTGGCTAGAAAAGTCATAACCATGAGACGTAGTAGTAACACGTAAAGAAAACACAGTCCCACACTGCTTTAAAATAACAATTAACTTTGTTTGCAGCAGAATTAGTCCACGCATAAAGCGCTTACGGTTATAAGGTGTTGCTTTCTAAAAAAATGTAAAGCTTTCAAGTGTCCCTTTTAATGCGGAAAATACGTTTCTGGCGTTGTTTGAAAATCAGAACCTGCTTCCAGGTTCCGTACATGAGCAGACCATGTGACGGCCATTTAAATAAAAGCTTGTCAGGCTGCTCTCATATTTGAAAGCCTTTACAGAGTGTCCCTTGTCAGGTGCTAGACTTATGTGTCTCAGTAGGTGGACAGAGGGCCGCAGAGTGACCTGCTCAGGACAGCTGCTGACATAATGAGGCCAGTAAACAAGCATCTGTCTCCTGCACTGAAAGGCCAACCCACTCAGACCCGACCGTCTCTTTTTCCCTTCTCCCCCACTGTCAGCGTAAAGCTGCAGGTCGGAAAAATAGATGCAGAGAAAATAGAGAAACTCCTGTAAATTATGAAGACGATATTGAGACAGACATGGAACCCATGTGAAGTTTGTTTGTTTTTTATTCATTTAAAGTTTGCCCTCTCAGAAAATGATGAAAAAACATTATTTGAAACCAGGAACAGCCACAGTTTGAGCTTCTGCTAGCTTTGAGCAAAACAGCCTAATCCAGTAAACCAAAAAACATATCTTTGACTTGAAAGGTCAAAAGCGATACCATATGGGTGATGCTAATGAGGTACACTTAAATGCATTATTATATATTTCTCTATATGTGTCATGTGATACTGAGGATTAATGGTAAAAGCAAATATTGCTTTATCTTATTCGTGGTCATTATTACCCTTTTTAAAAGATAAAGAAAAAAAATAGCTGCTAAGTTACTAAAATAAATGAAACAAATCATAATTTGGTTATTTTAAATAATGAAATGCGTACATTTTGTTTGGTAGGTTAACCAGCTTCACACAGCTTTTGTGTTGCCTTCATGTTTCATCAAATAATGGTAATTGGTAACTACAGTACTAATTGGTCACACTTGTTATACTGTTCATTTTAATTGTATTTTATTTCTGATTTATTGTTTTGACTGTGTGTTTTTATGGTGATGGTGCCTTTCGGCCCAGATCTCCCTTGAAAAAGAGATTTTTATGTCAATGGGTTTTCCTGGGAAAATAAAGGTTATATAAATAAAACAAAATAAAACAAAAACTTGGGGCCTATTGTTTCTCACATGTCAACCAGTTAAACTATACGGGTTTTAATAGGGTCAGGTTCCTACTTCCATGAGTGTCAGTCAGACAGGTGACCTGCATGGGCTTGATGTTTTCTGGTCTGCAGTGAGAACAGAGGGCTGCTACTGCTGCTGCATGAGAATGTCCTAATAATCCAGGTCAGTTTTTTTTTTTCAGAAAAAGTGCTTGGGAAGAATCCAATACAACTGCAGGACGTTGGATGAAGAAATTAAGTAAACAAACAGCTAATTGATGTATAAAGAGAAACTGATTACAAAATATGAGAGAACAGACCTAAACTTAGGAGGCTAAAAATGCCTTTACCTTACAAAGAAAAGGAATTTTTAAATTTACGAAAATACAAATATTTCTTTTGCAAAAAAAACAAGCTTAAATTTATGTTTTGGCACGTCAAACTTTAAAGGCCAATGAAAATTGTGTTAATGGTGTTTTTAACATGCTCTTGAGGTACTTTTCTAAAGAAAGAGGACAAGAAAATTAAGATTAAAATTGCACTTTTGAGTATTTCTTTATTCGAATTGTTGTGAATCAGTGGCAGATGAAAAAATGCAGTTGGAGAAAGCTTGTAGGTTTGACGCAGAATCTACAACGACAAGCCACAGTGTCCCTCCATTTTAAGGCAGCCACTCGCAGACAACAGACAAAGATACATTAACATTTTAATCTTCCTCCTCTGAGCTGGCATCAGGCTCAAAACTGTATGTCTGGATGGATTTGACATTGCTCACCAAAGTGTCGCCAAAGCGAGAGTATAGACAAATGAATGACGGAAAGTAGGAACAGGCATACACCAACAGTCCACGAGTTGCCGTCAAAACTCAGAGGTAAATTTCTATTGAACTCCTGCCGCTTTGCAGAAACTGTGTCCAAGAAAACGTCACTGACTTTTTGATTTTGGCTAAAAATGGCGAAATGATCATTAAAAGACCACTAGGGACGCTTTGAAAACAGATCAAAAGATCTTTTTTGTTTTTCGTTCTTGAACTAAGTGACTAACATGATAATGGAAACAATTGTTAAAAACTAAGTTGTGGAGACCTCTTTATACTTTAGCCCATTTACAATTGCACATCATGCTTCACATTTTTACAACACCATTCAGGATATTTTAGGATCTTGGTGTCTACACCTGTGGACGTCACACTTTGATTTGTATCAGTACCACTGTAGTTAAATCTGCTTAATTGGGGCCCTGTGACCATACATGTAGACTGGAGCTGCTCATTCCTGGTCCTCGAGATTTACCACCCTGCCTGTTTTCCAGATCTGTAAGCCCTGCCAGCTGCCGATTAGCTCAATTATTAGATGCCTCCACATTCTGAATGAACACACCTGGTTCAGGTAACCAGCAGCAAGCAGTGCAGGGAGAGCTAGAAAACAGGCAGGGTGGTGGATCTCAAGGAGCAGGAATGAGCAGGTAGATCGTTGGCTCAAATATTAACTCTGGTCTTAAGAGGTTAAAGTTAGCAAAAAAAAAAAACTTTTATATCAACAATATGGATCATAGTCTGAAATATTATTGAGTCATGAGCTATTTTACTCATATGTTCATATTTTGTCGCTAGCTTGTTGTTAGTGAAAAACTCTATTTTATTTAGGTTTTTTGTTTTGTTTTACATTACCCTGTCAAGATAATTGTTGATAATTACAAAGTAAGGAACCCAAAAGGAGATGTGTGATTAATACTAACTTATTGCACTTGTGAGTGTTATAAACGTCTGTGTCTGGGAGTGTGAAACTGTACAAGCTGCACATCTGCTTCTCTTCAAAACCATCTGCAGGTGGGACTCTTTGGGTCACAGTGACTCCAACAAAGGTCAGTCTGTGGCTTCTTTGACCTTTGGCACATAAACGTCAAAGCCAGTGACGTTCAACATTGAGGAAGATAGATTTAGATGCTGCTGAAGTGAAATAGTGTCAGATGGACAACATGTTTTTTACTGTCACTGTGGTTGGAAGAGATGGGAGAGATCCGTCCCTCCATAAAACCATCAAGTGAGTTGAGGTGTCTAGAAGGGCTTATTTCCTGTGGTTTCAGTAACTGTCTTTTAGATGGTTCTCTGGTTGGTTTGCCTTGTTGAGCACCTGCTTTATGACATTCATGAGATTTCTAAGGCTAATCTTTGCTCCTACACAGGTGAACGCCACAATGATTATCTTTGGGATGTGACTATTCACAATGACATTCCACAAAACAAGAAGGTCTGTGTGTTTTTATGGCATTTATAATAATGAGAGCCATGATGTTGCTGAATGTTTGAATTGATAATATTTCCTGTTTGTCAATGCTAATAATATTATGAAATGACTGCATGGTCATTTTCAGATATGGAAGCCTCAAAACAAACTTTACACGCCAATTTCCACGGTTCTGTGATATTTTTCTTTGGATGCTCGGGAAGGTAACGATTGCCTCTTCGGTCTTTATAGAGGGAAGGTCATTAAGCATTTAAGCAGTCTGGAAAAGCTGATGCTAGGCAGTGTGCTGGTCACCGAGGGAAGCAGAGCGTGGTGCCTGAGCGGCGTGAACGGCTGGAGCATTGCCTCCAGGTATGGGGAAGCGGCTCCCTCGGCAGCTCCTTGTGTTATGTTCTGGACTTTTGGGGGAACTATATCTTTTCACAAAAGGCTCTTCTCAATGATTTTGAAAGATTGACGTTATCATCAATGACTGTTAGACATTTATACATTTTCTGTGTTTCATTCTCAAATGTAAGTCTTATTTTCTTTTTTCAGTTGGTAGCGGGACCCATAAGGTTTTGTCTGAGAAAGACCTGCAGCAGTGTTTTCCATCTGCATTTGTGAGCATGCACAAATGCAGATGGAAAACACTGCTGCAGGTTTTCCATCTGCATTTGTGAGCATGCAATCTAGCCACAGGGGTTGCAAGCCAGTTGCCTCTGTGCCGGTCCCAAGCCCGGATAAATAGAGAGGGTTGCGTCAGGAAGGGCATCCGGCGTAAAAATTGCCAAAATAACTATGCGAATCATCCACACCACTTTAGACATACCGGATCGGTCGAGGCCCGGGTTAACAACGACCGCCACCGATGCTGTTAACCTACAGGGTGTCGGTGGAAATTTGACTACTGTTGGTCGAAGAAAGAGGGGAGGCAGAAGGGTCCGTGATCAGAGAGAGAAGGGAAAAGGCAGGAACATAGGTTTGAGAATAGGGACTCTTAACGTTGGCACAATGACAGGGAAAGGCAGAGAGCTGGCAGACATGATGGAGAGAAGGAAGGTAGATGTACTGTGTGTGCAGGAGACAAGGTGGAAGGGCAGCAAGGCACGTACTATTGGAGGAGGATACAAACTGTTCTATCATGGTGTTGATAGGAAGAGAAACGGGGTAGGAGTGATTCTGAAGGGGGAGTTTGTAAACAGGGTTCTAGAGGTGAAAAGAGTCTCAGACAGGATGATGAGCCTAAAGTTGGAAATTGAAGGGGTGATGGTGAATGTAGTCAGTGGGTATGCGCCACAGGTTGGCTGTGAGTTAGAAGTGAAGGAGAGATTCTGGAGTGAGTTGGATGAGGTCATAGAGAGTATCCCCAGAGGAGAGAGAGTTGTTATTGGAGCAGACTTTAATGGGCATGTTGGTGAGGGCAACAGAGGTGATGAGGAGGTGATGGGCAGGTTTGGTGTGAAGGAAAGGAATCTGGAAGGACAGATGGCGGTGGACTTTGCGAAGAGGATGGAAATGGCTGTAGTCAACACTTACTTCCAGAAGAGAGAGGAACATAGAGTGACATACAGAAGTGGAGGTAGGAGTACTCAGGTGGACTACATCCTATGTAGACGAGGTCATTTGAGAGAGGTTAATGACTGCAAAGTGGTAGTAGGAGAGAGTGTAGCCAGACAGCACCGCATGGTGGTGTGTAAGATGACTCTGGAGGTCAGGAAGAAGAAGAGAGGGAAAACAGAAAAGAAGACCAAGTGGTGGAAGCTACAGAATGAAGAAACTTGTGAGGAATTTAGGCAGAAGTTGAGACAGGTCCTGGGTGGTCAGGATGAGCTTCCAGATGACTGGGAAACTACAGCAGAGGTTATCAGGGAAACAGGTAGGAAGGTGCTTGGTGTGTCATCTGGAAAGAGGAAATACGGTAAAGAGACTTGGTGGTGGAATGAGGAAGTACAGGAATGCGTCCAGAGGAAGAGGTTGGCTAAAAGGAAGTGGGATGTAGAAAGGACTGAGGAAGGTAGACAGGAGTACAAGGAAGCGCAGCGTAGAGTGAAGAGAGAGGTGGCAAAGGCCAAACAGAAAGCTTATGATGAGCTATATGACAGGTTAGACACAAAGGAAGGAGAGAAGGACTTGTACAGACTAGCCAGACAGAGAGACAGAGATGGGAAGGACGTGCAACAGGTAAGAGTGATAAAGGACAGAGATGGAAAGGTGCTAACAACCCAGGAGAGTGTACAGAAAAGATGGAAGGAGTATTTTGAGGAGCTGATGAACGTGGAAAATGACAGGGAAAGAAGGGAGGAAGATGTGGTTGTTGTGGAGCAGGAAGTAGCAGAGATTGGAAAGGATGAGGTTAGGAAGGCTCTGAAAAGGATGAAGAGCGGAAAGGCCGTTGGTCCTGATGACGTACCTGTGGAGGTATGGAAGTGCTTAGGAGAGACAGCAGTGGAATTTCTAACGAGGTTGTTCAATAGGATTTTAGAGAGTGAGAAGATGCCCGAGGAATGGAGGAGAAGCGTTCTGGTTCCGATCTTTAAGAACAAGGGTGACACGCAGAACTGCAGCAACTATAGAGGAATAAAGTTGATGAGCCACACAATGAAGCTGTGGGAAAGAGTAGTGGAAGCCAGGCTTAGGAAGAAGGTGGAGATTTGTGAGCAGCAGTATGGTTTCATGCCCCGTAAGAGCACCACTGATGCCATTTTTGCTTTGAGAATGTTGATGGAAAAGTACAGAGATGGTCAGAAGGAGCTGCATTGTGTGTTCGTAGATTTAGAGAAGGCGTATGACAGGGTGCCGAGGGAGGAGCTGTGGTACTGTATGAGATTGTCTGGAGTGGCAGAGAAGTATGTCAGAGTAGTTCAGGACATGTATGAGAGAAGTATGACGGTGGTGAGATGTGCTGTAGGTCAGACAGAGGAGTTCAAGGTGGAGGTGGGACTACACCAAGGATCAGCTTTGAGTCCTTTTTTGTTTGCTATGCTGATGGACAGGCTGACAGACGAGGTAAGACAGGAATCTCCCTGGACAATGATGTTTGCGGATGACATTGTAATTTGCAGTGAGAGTAGAGAGCAGGTGGAGGAACAGCTAGAGAGGTGGAGGTTTGCTCTGGAAAGAAGAGGCATGAAGGTCAGTCGTAGTAAGACAGAATACATGTGTCTGAACGAGAGGGATCAAGGTAGAAGCGTTAGGTTACAGGGGGCTGAGGTGAAGAAGGTGCAGGAGTTTAAGTACTTGGGGTCAACAGTTCAGTGTGATGGGGAGTGTGGAAAAGAGGTGAAGAGGCGAGTGCAGGCAGGTTGGAGCGGGTGGAGGAAAGTGTCAGGAGTGTTGTGTGACAGAAGAGTGTCAGCAAGACTCAAAGGAAAGGTGTACAAGACAGTGGTGAGACCAGCTCTGCTCTATGGGTTAGAGACGGTAGCAGTGAGACAGAGACAAGAGGCTGAGATGGAGGTAGCGGAGATGAAGATGTTGAGGTTCTCCTTAGGAGTGACCAGGTTAGACAGGATAAGGAACGAGTACATCAGAGGGACGGCTCATGTTGCCTGTGTTAGGGACAAAGTCAGAGAAGCCAGACTGAGATGGTTTGGACATGTTCAGAGGAGGGATAGTGGATATATTGGTAGAAGGATGTTGGAGATGGAGCTGCCTGGCAGGAGGGCAAGAGGACGGCCAAAGAGGAGATATATGGATGTCTTAACAGAGGACATGAAGTTGGCTGGTGTTAGGGTAGAAGATGTCCATGATAGAGTGAGGTGGAGGACGATGATTCGCTGTGGCGACCCCTGATGGGAAAAGCCGAAAGAGAAAGAAGATTTGTGAGCATGCAAATCCTTTTTTTGCCATGATGTGATGATCTTGAAAGCCAACAATTTGGCCAAACTGCAAATCAAATTATGAAGATTTTAAAAACAAAAATATACAAGTGACTTTACAACAAGTCCCTTAAACCTAGGTCACATATCCTATTTAGGTCGCGCGGCGACTCAAATGCAATGCAACGCAATCCGGAGGCAGCAGTCGCATTTTTACTCGCCGCGTGGAGACCACTAAGGTTTTAAGAAGAAGTTACAATTTTATGTTGACCGGACAATTGTTTCAAATCTGTCCGTGGCCGCCTGAGCACATTTGGAGATTACGCGGTGGCAGTCCACTGACAGGGGCGTGGCAGGAAAAGGTCCACCAAATCGTCTGATGATTGTCCGATTTTAGATTGCCACGCCCCTACCCTCGTGCTGACGACCCACTGCCACTGTCCGATTGTTAGTACGGTAACAGCACGGGTACTTGACGAGGGCTGTTGACATGGGCAGGGAGCCCAGCGATGGCCAGACGTTAATCTGGCAATCTTTTGCTGCTTTGGTTGAACCACTTGGACCTTCGTTTTGGGAACTTGCTGGGTGTCTTGGGAGGCATTTTTCAAAATCTTGGGCAGCGGCAGCAAATCTTGAAAATTCTACCAATGCCTCCTGTTCGCATGGTGGCAGTTTTCTCTGTGACCGTAGCATTATGAAAGATTCTGTTCTCATTTTTAGCAGACATTAACTCGTTTATATTCGCTTATACTTGTTCCTGACAGTAGACTCTTTTGCGCAACGCCAATAAATGACAGTTATGTTGACTGTGGCGCAGAGCTTCCGTCTTTAGCCTGAATCCATAGAGTTTTTGCAATCCCACTATGTCTGCAAAGAGTTCTGAGTGTATTCCTAACCTTGTTCAAACGTTAAAGTCTTTGTGGCCACAATCTGTTACTGTGAGTGTAAAGCGGTGTGATATTCACAGTTTTTCTGAAAGACTGTTTATCAAAGTTTTATTCAGGAGTTCAGCCTTCATGGGGTGGTCAGACAAAAAGAATATGTGTGAAAGATCATCTTCCAAAATGCCACCCCTAAGAGCTCACTTAAAGCTGATCTTTCCAATTGCCTCATTAAATCTAAACACTCTCCACATATATGAAGACGTAACCATATGGAGAGCTTCATACTTGAAACTAGTCTGACAAAGCAGCTGTTTACCTCTATGGACTCAGATTTAGTTCCAAATGGGAGATGGATCAATAGGGTCACCAAAGGGAGGTGAAACACTACGTTTCCATCTTCAGGTTCTCATGACAACGTGAAGAAGCAACAACTGAACGTTTTCTCTTTGTTAGGGAGATTTGATCGTGTCATTGAAAGCAACAAAGGGTTCATTTTATACTTTTAGGTCAAATTAGACACTTTTGTACAGAAACAAGAACGTAATACAAAGGCATACCTTGATAAGAAGAAAAGGGAAGAAATTTAAAATTTCCCATTATCTAATATCTTTCTATGAGACAAGACCAAAGACGGCATAAAACTTTAAAACAGATTCTTTACACTTACCAGAACACTTTTTTAGGCACACCTGTCCAGCCCATTTTAACGCAAATTTCAATCACATGGTCAAGACAATCTTCTGAAGTCAAACCGATCATCTGAATAGAGAGGAAAGGTGGTTTAAGTGAGTTTGAACTTAGCATGGTTGTTGGTGCCAGATGAGCTGGGAAGACAATTTCAGAAACTGCTCATCTACTGGGTTTTTCACCCACAACCATCTCCAGGGTTTACAGAGAATGGTCAGAAAAAGAGAAAATGTCCAGTGATCTGCAGTTCTGTGGGCAGAAATGCCTTGTTAATTCCAGAGGTCAGAGGAGAATGGCCAGACTGGTTCAAGCTGATAGAAAGGCAACAGTAACTCAAATAACCACTCGTTACAATCAAGGTCTGCAGAAGAGCATCTCTGAACGCACAACACGTCGAACCTTGAGCCAGATGGGCCACAGCAACAGAAGATCACATAGGGCTTCAGTCCAGTCAGCTAAGAACAGGAAACTGAGGCTACAATTCACTCAGTCTTATCATGAAATAAAGCTTTGTTACCGCATGTTTACCTGGTTAAAGCGGTGATTTATGAAAAACCATTCAACCCGTTTGAGATTATTCATTTGAGTTCAGTGAATTTTAGATTTTTCATTCACAAATGAGGTCAACTCAAGGCTCAACAGAGAGAACAAGAAGAAAACTACCTTGGAAAAGCAAAACACTATCACCTGACATTGTTATATTCAGTACATTCCTGTTCCCTTCAGGACACATTTGTGCTGCATATCACTGACACGTGAGAGATTCATGGGCGATTTCTCAAACCCCCACTTTATGAGAAATCCAGTATGAAATTATTTAAAACTAAAAAGACAACTTTTTTTTTCTTATCTAACATTGCCACCTCCTTGTTATTTCGCAATTCCGCAGTGGAGTGACTGTTAAAAAAAATCCTGCTGCATGTTCAGTGTTTGTGGTTAGCAGCAGCCTCTGCAGCTTCTGCTCTCACACACTCACGTTCACACTTTAGTTCCCTCACGCGTTAGCAGATTACCTTTCCTCTGGCAGAACTTATAAAACAAAATAGCAAGCTCTAACTCACGCAGTGGCGCTGGGTTTATGGCTGTGCTAACACATGTCCTCAGCTACATTCAATCTACTCCAGGCTTTTGTTTTTGACAGTACATGTCCAATGTTAAGACCAGTTTTTAACCGTGGCTCTTCTGACAAACTATTAGAAAATTTTAGTTTTTACCAAAAAAAGGACTAATTGTTCACTAACCAATTAGCCTTGACTCCATTGTTTTCCTTTCTTTCGATTACCATAATTTAAGTGTTTACACAATTGATATAATTTCACTGGATTCTGAAGCGTAGAAAAGCTGCCTTGCACTGTTATGCAACACTTTAAAGTACACTTTAAGTCACCAACATAAATTAGCTGATTGTGTTACACAATACCTTACATCAGAAACACTTTAGGATAGTAAAGTGTTGCATATTGGTGTAAAGCCGCTTTTCTTCACATCTGAAGTTGCGGATTCACATTGATCACGTAAACGATCGAAGGGTTACTGTATGTCTAAGGCTACATTCACACAGGGCATGTGACGTACGTTCAAGAGCGTGCTAGATGCAGATTCTTGAACGCAGGTTTAGCCTGTGCTGTTTACACTGTTAAGAGCATGTCCAACCCTACAGCTGGAAGAAAACTGGTGTGAAATATCAAAGTGGTGCAAAAATGGCAAATCTTTCTCCAGGCTTTTGCAGCTGTATACCAATATTTATGAAAGCCTTCGTTTCATACATTTTAGCCGACCACACATCGTAATTTTTTATGTCTCGTCTGTGATAAATTGAAAAAAGCAAACAAGTCACTTCATGGAGTTAAAAGGGACGCCATTCAAATATCCCTGATTGGTCAAAGTTTGGCCTGGTTAAATTTTCAACATGCTTTTACTGGTTTCGCTTTTTGTACATATAGCCCAAAAATAGTCTTGAAATTGTGCATAGCATTGGAGAAGGCCGAAACACACATTTACGCGCATTTACACTAACCTTTCATTGAAAGTGGTATCTTGAACGAGCGTTGACGAGGGTGGTGTGTGTGTTAGATTAAGAGTGTGTGTTATTTAGGCGTCCCTAACGACATCTCCAATGGTAAAGGGTCACTGTTCATGCCCTAAAACTCATTTTTAAGACTTTCTTTGGTCAATTTGTTTGTGCTTTGTTTTTATTTTCCATACTTTAACATTTTTTTTATTTTTACAAATAATGTTCATAGAGGCTAGCTAAAATATTGTTTAAAAGCACTGTTCAAAGCTTATTATTGTGTTTTTTCAATGAATGAAAGCAAAAAATAAATAAATAAATAAATTACAACAAAAATGTGTTAAAAACAAACCAAGGAGAAGGTTGGACATGGTTAAAAAAAAAGATAGAAATAGCTATTATGAAACTTGGACAATATAAATGATGAAAAAAAAAACATTGTTTCTCATCCATGTTATCCTTTTATACATCTCCTTATATTCATTTTTACCTCTTTTGGTGGATAATATATCGTTTTACAAAAATGAACAGATGTTTTTGTCTATTTTATTTTTAAACCAGGAGAACTTGAGCTCCACCGTCACAAACGGCGCCACATTTATGTAAAAATTGCACTTCTACTATCCCTACTGATCAAATTGACGGAATTGTTCCTAATAAACTAAAACACAAAGCCACGTTGGTCCCATGATGCCGATGTCACACGGCGGCTCAGCCACAATTAGTGTTCCCATCACCAAAGGAAAACCTTTTGTATGTCTTTCTTTTTTCTTCAGGTGAGGTGCACACAGAGAGAAACCCTGAGGTGCTGCAGACATTTTCCCATCTGACCATACCTGCAAAAATAATTCAAAGGGAGCAAAGGAGAGAATGGTGAGAGAATGATAAACACGGTAGATAAAAAAAACCTGATCTCAACACAAAAAGGCCAGGATGTGGAGCGGGACTGAAGGGCAGCACTTCGGGGCCTAATTGTCAGTCTTGGTCGAAGGGGGCCCTTGATTTAATAGGCAGGTCCGGTGACTAAACCACTGGAGTGCAAACAGTGAAGAAAGAGCCGTGGCGATTCAGGAGTTGCTCGCCCCTCCCCCCCACGTCTCTGCAGACAACTCGACAACTGGCTTACCGCCTGTTTGCTGACTGCTTGCCCTCCAGCCACACCGCATACCTCACACCATCAGGACGCAGCCTGCTGCTGCACACGTACACAAACATGGCAACGCAGTCGACTCCTCTGCATTTGGAGACCGCTTCTCTGCTACCCAACAGAGGGACAGCGGATGCTCTAAAACTCGCTGTCTGATGGACAAACACAAAAGTATCACACACAAGTAGTTTTCTATAAAGACAGCTGGTGCTTCAATTAATTTACTGTAAGTGATCCTTGACATGCTGTTGTTTATTAAAATCAGTCTCTGTTTACTTTGAATTTTACTTGAAAGGCAGCAAAAAGTTTCATCTACCTTTATATGAATGTCTCAATGGGCCAAAGAGTAAAAGAGGTACAGAATTTCACCACGGTAAGACATACAATTTCCTTTGATGCATAATTATAACAAGAGGTTTTATTTAATTATCAGTTTTGATACCAAGCTCTGGGTGAATACTTAATTCTACCTGGCTGCTGGGTTCGGATTAAAAAGGAATAATCCACAGTGATAATGGACACCTAAAAAAGAAGCTCCGGTCACACTAATATTCCGTCATACTTTTAGACCAACCCAAACTTTATTTTTTTTTGCTGTTGTATAGTATATAGACTTAACAGCCAATGTCCAGTAGCAGTAGCATCGTTACTTTTTTTTATAACTTTTGGCCACAGCAGGCTGTGGGATGTCAGTTGCCTTGTTTTCCACGTTTTATATTCCGCTTTGAATCTGTACTCTTTGTATTTGCAACAGGCAGACTTGCATCAGCTGTTGTGCACTGAGGGCTATCTGAAGGGAAGTCTCACAACCAAACACAGACTACAGAGCGGAACAAAAGCCTGAGAAAGAAATGATAACTTGCCCCCAAGCTGACCCAATTAGTAAACAAACATTTCATAAACCACTCTTACCTAACTCCACCACTGGACCTAACAAATCTTTGAATTTTTAATTCTTTTTTTGGTAAAAAATGAAATTTTACATGAATGATTTGTTTTTTTAGACTAACATGCTACAACTGTTTTATATTACTATGCTTGGCCCTGCAAACAGATGTTTTCCTTGTATGTGGTTAACTGCATGCATAATACCTGATATTATGTGGTTAAACTCATTTTGCCATTAGGTGCTGGGAGAAAACAAGGGAGCTAAAAGGTGGAGCAGAGGGAGGATATGCAGCACTGGGGGGGGTGGCAGGGCGTGAGGCTGCGTCGAAGCTATGATTAGCGCCGACCAAGCAACGCTCTTATTGATTGGCACAGTGGAGACACTGGGCTGCCTTCCACCGTGCTCTAATGAGAAGCTCTGACCTCCACTCATCAGCAAGGTCACCAGAGCCTACTGTAATTGCACTTTCTCTAATGGCGTCAGTCACGCACGCACTCCAACCCCCAGTAATGACAATTACCATAATGTCAGCGGGCTCCACGGGGGCCTTCCAATCATCTGTCATTTAGGGAAATGGGATGTTAGTCAACTGCTGCTGTAGATTAAAAGGATGCGACACCACGTTTGATTATGATACCTCCTCACTCTGAAACCCGTTTCTTAATCATCCCTCTGCAACACATTTTTTTAAAAACGCACACCAGTATTTACTCCAGAATTTTTTCCCCCAAATCTTTGCTTCCTCAAGGACCGCAAACAAACTTTATTGGTGGACGTTTATTGTTTTTCTCATCTATAGTTCAAAATTTGGTGTTTATTTGTTTCCTACAGACAACCTTTGAAGGGCTGTAAACTATATATCTCATATTAACATGAATCTGGTGCTCCTTATGGTGGTTTGTTGCTGTTTTAATTGAATGTGATTTTCTGCCAGAACACGAGTCTGTTCCATTTCACAGGCAGCTTATTTACTCATTCCCCATGGACGCCATCAAATCCCGTCAGGTTGGCAAAGTGGAACTTTAGAGGGTAAGTGAAGATTTGCTGTGGGGTTTTTTTTTCTGTCGGTTTTGTATTGCCTTCTGGGGGTGGGGGGTGGGGTTTGGGACTTCTGCCGCTGTGACTGAAAATGGGAGTGGACTGCAAAAAAAAAAAAGAAAAAATTAAATATCTGGATGAAGGTCTTCCCAAAGGATCATAAAGCTATACCACGATCACATCCCAGGATTCAGTGCTCCTTTATTTTGTAACTTTCATACAAAAATATTTCTCTTCATATATCAGGTTGAACCATACCGATCTCTGAAAGGGAAATAAATCCAACACACTTTGCTTGGATGGGCTTTAATGGTTCCATTGACATTTTTTTGTCTTTCAAATCTGACAAAAAACATTTTTTCCAACAAGATATAAAAATGATAACAGCAGGTAGGTGACAGAGTTTTACATAACTCATCAGTACCTGTGTAATCTGAATGACAAAACATGAAACATGAAATACTAAACTTTACAACTTCAAAAAGAAAGTGACAGCTTGTAGATTTTTTTCTAACTTTTCAAAAAAGCGAATGCATCAAAATGAAATGCTGTGATGTCATTTTTAAAGACCTACTCTGATGATGTGTTTGATGAGGTGTTTTAAACATGTTCTTGTGTTTTTAAAAAAAAAGTAAGCTTTTAATTGCATTTCTGAATTTCTTTTTTTCAAATCCTTGTGAATCAGGTGCAGACAAAAAAAGTCTGTTAGAATAAGATCGTATTTGTGACGTAGAAAATACGACGGTCGGGTCACAAGCTCCCTGCTCTGCTCCATTCTGATGCATCCACTAGCAGATAAATAGATCCATGTACCTATTTTTTGTCCTCATCTGAGCTGGCATCTGGTTCAAAACTGATGGGTGACGTGAAGTGGAGATGTTTTTACTCTGGACCAACAGCCCCGCCCACAATTCAGAGGCAAATTTCTGATGATCTCCTGTCGCCTTGGAAATAACACAAGTTTTTTTGATTTTGGCTAAAAACAATATAATCATAATTAAAAGATACAAAGAACACTTTGAAAATAGATCAAAAGATGACTGGAGTGGAAGAAAGAGATTAGAGGCTGGATTGTTGTAAGTTGTCTTACTGGTGGGATCCAGCAGATCCCAACAGGTTACAGTCCTGTACTGCCAAAAGTAGAATCATCAAGCCACCATGAAGGAATAGGAATACCTTTGCTGACCTGCTTGGCTATAATGCAGAATTTAGCAAAGCGAGACATGCTCCAAAGAAAACACCTTGGAAGCCATTATTATGTGTTTTTCCTTTGTGGTGTAATCAATAGTGATTCAATATTGTATTAATTCAATGCAGTTTCTTTACAAACATGTAAATTATGGTTTTTGTAAATGGTAGCATGGAGGAACCAGATGCAGTAACCATGAAGCTGGATTGCAGAAACATAAAACCTACAAAACCAAGCACCAAAACCATGCAGCCACAAAAGGTGGAATCGGGTTGGCGGTAAAAGCCATCTCAGCAATTCTCTCAGACCCCTCAAGAACAGATAGGTGAAGGAGGAACAACCTCCTTAGAAACAGGGGAGCACAAAGAGTCTGCAGGTAACTTAACGTGGCTCCATGTGGCTGAACTGGGTTGCAGTGGTAAATATGCTGCCATTGCAGAAAAGAATCTCCTGCAGGGTCTAGAGTGGCCAGACATCCTTATGTCACTGTGGTGAAGGAGGAGCCAAATGCTGGAGGCAAAAACACAAGTGAATGTTATTATGACAAAAAGCAAGTGATGAACTAAAACGTGTCAAACCAAAAACTTGAAGCATGAATTAACCAGAGGTTTAGAAAATAATCTGTCAGCCACAAAACACAATAGAAACTGAGCCAGGTTGACTGAGCCCAGGTGGCGCCACAAGGGAAGCACAGAAACAGAAATCTACTAGACAGGTCTTAACCAAAATAAAAAAAACAAGAACACTTTTTTTTGTAATTTACACTTAAAAAAGGACAACTGGTTTATAAAAGCAAATTGTGACTTTAGTTTTTAAAACTCAAACCAAAAGAAAAAAATAATCCAGTGGATCCAGACAAGAGATTCTACTCCTATTTAGAATATTTGAGTACAAATTGTAATATAGAATATCTGGTACTAGATCTTAGAATTTCCAAATAAACATGCATATGTGCAAAATGGAACATCACATTTAAAAGATTGTTGATTAGCCTGACACAGCCTTCACTTGGTGTCATGCCAACAACGGTTTCATTTTTCAACTTCAGATCAACTCACCATCAGGGGATTGATACTTGGTCAAGCTAGGATTCAGTTTGTTTGTTTTGTTCCCAAATGAGGATTTTGTGAAGAAAGCTTGCTTTCAGGAGGAACAATGCCAAAGGACTCTGCATGCTTTCACAACCAATTGTGTTCAGCTTGTATTAAACAAATCAGTTTTCCTTTTTTGTTGTGCTATTGTTTGTTTGTTTGTGCACCATTTGTAGAACAAATTCCACTGTGCATAATGGTCATTTGTGTAGAGGTGCCCAGCTATTTAGATAAATCCCATTTAAAAAAAATGTTTTTTTAATGAACAAAGATTAAGAAATAACCAGACAACAACTTAACTGATCAAATATATCTCATTTTGAATCTAATCTGATTGGAAAATAAAAAAATGTAGATAACAATGCTGTAATAAATCTTTAAAAACTATGGCTAAATATGATTTCTTTATTAGAGAACCAGATTTCATGTTTTTTTGGTGCTTCTTGGCTCTGGCGGTGGGCTTCACTTTGTCTCGAGAATGGATGGCTGAAGCTTAAACTGTGACCCTAAACAAGCAAGCAGGAAGTGAAATTACAACCCCCACCTCTGCCTACAGAATGGAAAAAATATGTTCAAATGTTTAAGGAGCAAAGGCTTAGACCGTATGTAAAGAATCACAGATTTGTTCATTGTTTGCTGACTACATTGCTTTCTCCTTAAGATTGACTAAACACCTGTCAGTCACATACACTTTGAAGTATAAATGTATTTTGTTTTAACCAGATAAAGATATATTTTTACTTTATTCATTGCTGTAGTACCATATCAAAAATATTAAGATTTGTGGATCATTATTGTTGGTATTTGGATAAAAAATTATTAATGTGCACTAAAGAACCAAAAACCTGTTGAAGAGATGAAACAATATATAACTTTATTAATTCCCAGAGGGAAATTTGGTAAGTATTTCATGTAACCCCTGTGCTATCCTACGTGTTCTTCCTACCATGACAAAGGTGGAGAGGATTTCATGTAATCCATGGACACCAGTGAAGATCACAAATCATTGAAGAAAAAAGGTTCAGCGCACTGTCTAGTGGGTCTAGATGACCCAACTCCCAATGTCAAAATGCCTAGGATAGCACAAGGGGTTACAGAGTACGCTTTTAAAAATCACTAGAGAAATTTGTAGCTTTTGTAACGGGCTGCCGAAGGGAGTTAGCAAACAGTTAACTGATGGGAAAAGTCATCAAAAGATTTCAAATACATGTCATATTTCGAATGAATCCTTCACACACACCGGAATATTCAGAATAAAATCAACAAAGCTGTCTGTTCTAAAACAATACCTTTATGCAGAGTTGAGAGTATAACTCATTACAAAAGTAACGTAGTGCAGCAGTACTTTTCTATGTAACTCATTAAGGAATTACTATTTAATTTTTCTGTGATGTAGTCCTGAGTACATGTTCAGTAATTTCGCATTACGACAATTTTTTTTGCGGAAACTGTTTGTTTAGTGAAAAAAAATAAGAAAAAAAGGAATATTTAGTGCAACACGCAAATGACATTTCCTCTTTCAGATGGGCGTTTTTTCCCATCACATATGAAACAGTGATTTTCCGAGGACATGGCAACTAAGTCTCATTTGAAGCATAGTTTCAATGAACTTTGTGCAACATTGTAGTTATATTTTAGCTGTTTGCAATATCCAATTGTTCTGAGTCATGTCATTCTTTCTGTGTATTATTTATTTATTTATTTATTAATGGGGGGTGAGAAAATAAACAGCCACATTTGTATGTCAGGTGCAGTTGTTTCAATGATGTGCTGTTCTGAAACCATAAATAAAATTACCAAGAAAAAAAACAACTTTTTCAAGTCGTAGAGTGAATTGAGACATGTTTTTTTTAAATAAACCCAATAATTCGCTTTTATAATCACTTATTTACACCATATAACATGCACCTTTCAAAATACAACAGATGAAATTAATATTCGTCCCAATAAGAATAGAGGGGAACTTGTGTCTCGTGACATGAAAGTTTAAACATAATCCAGATGTGTCTTACATTAGCAGAGTCACAATATATGAAATATGTGCCAATTATGAACTATGACACATGCCAATCAGCTGCACAGTAGCATGGTGGTTAGCCCCCTTGCCCCACATTGAGAAAAGTCTGTTTTTTTAGTCTTACTGGGTGCTTAATGTGTGGAGTTAACATGTTCTCCTCGTGCACGTGTGGGTTTTCTCACTGTAGTTTCCTCCCACAGTCCAAAAACATGCTTTGTAGAATAACTGATGTCTCTAATTGTCCATAGGTCTAAATGTGTGCTTGTGTGCCCCTACAGCAAACAAGTGACCTGTCCAGGATGTTACTCCGCTTGGCTCCAACAACCCCGTTACCTCAGATGGGATTCAGCAGGTACAGAGGATGGACGGATGGACAGATGTCAATAGTCTTATAGCTCATGTTCATCATTCAGTTTTTTGTGTAATATTGTCATGAATGCAGTCAGTTTTTCCAATTATGTCCCTATTAAAGTTTCAGCTCTTTTCCCAAAAGTGGATTCACACTCGTCTGCAGTATTTTCTGCTTTCCACCTTTTTTTCTGCTTTGATAGATAAACAACCACTTGGTGTGTTGTCCTATGTTTGACTGGTTCTTATGACATGAAATTCATTAGTCACAAATTGAAAACCCCTTTTTTTGTAGTGATCATCAGTCCCACTCTGATCATCTTTTGATCTAATGTATTTGATCTGTCATTCCCAGTGTTCTTTTTTTTTTTGATAATGTCGCAGTTATTAGCCAAAATAAAAAGACTTATGTTGTTCTCTAGGACATATTGGTAACGCTTTCTTTTACAGTACAGTACTTACAGTGTACTTAAGTGGTATTTACATGGTCCTTATTGTGTAACTACTGGGTACTTTCAGGGTACTTACATGGTACTTTTTATAGAATTTACTGGGTACTTACAGTGTGTTTACATGGTACTTTCTATGGGACTTTACTGGGTACTTACATGGTACTTTTTGTGTCTACTCTGTACTTACATGGTACTGTGTATTTATATGGTACTATTTGGTTCATACCTATGTGGTACATACTGGGTATTTATAATATTCTTACTGGGTATTTACATGTTGTGAAAAGGTGTCTTTTATGGTACTTACCACATGTAAGAACAAGGTAAGTACAAATAAAGAAACTTGACCGTTAGGTCTGCACTCGCTGCATGTTTCATGGTATTTACCATGAATTTACCACAGAAACTACCCCTTAAGTACACTGAAACTGTACTGTAAAAGAAAGTCAGTCCTATTTCCACTCAACTACATGGTACTTTCATTACTAAATACTGGGTATGTTCACTTGAATATTACTTGGTACTTACCCCTTAAGTACAATGAAACTGGACTGCAAAAGAAAGTCAGCCCTATTTCCACTCTATTACATGGTACTTTCAGTAGTAAATGCTGGGTATCTTCACGTATTACCTTCCTGTGCAATGTACATACACACTTGGTCTTATGACCTCACCAAAAGAGACAATGCTAACTTGTTGGTTGGGGTAAAGTAACTGCATTGTAAAAACATATTCCTACTTCTTGTAACATGAGGCAAACTTAAAGAAAAACAAGACAGCAGTGAAAACAACAATCTTTAATATTATATCTTTAATATTAATATGATATTAATATGATATGTATTTATAAAGAAGAAATACATACAGCAATCGGTAATTAAAACATTACTTTTGTCATTCTTTGTCTAAACAAATTAGATTTTTTATGGCAATTTTGATTTTTTTTTCTTTGATTTCTTTTTTGTTCTTGTTTATATAAATAAAATTTAAAGTTGTGAATAATCTATCATGTTTATAAATGAGGATAATTGATTAATTTCAAGCATTACAGTCAAAGCGATAAAGAATTCACAGAGATTTATCAAACTCATTACAGAAATGATTAAATAAGTAAAATTTATTTTGTATTTCATCAAAGTCGTAATGCTTTTTATTTTCATTTGAGCTTTTATTGTGAATTTTCTTGCAGTTACAAACCCTGAAGAAGTCCTGTACCATTACTAAACTCTGCTGAAGGAATTTTGACGGACAAAAAGCACGACCCTCAGGCCAATAATGTGTTTTTTGGAATGCTCCTTTGTACTGTTTTGTACTTAAAACATATTTCATTGTGATGACACTGTATGCTGCAGACATGTATCATATTAAAGATTGTTGTTTTCACTGCTGTCTTGTTTTTCTTTAAACTTGCCTCATGTTACAAGAAGTAATCAGGCCAGAACATGTTTTTACAATGCAGTTACTTTACCTTTACCAACAAGTTGGCATTGTCTCATTTGGTGAGGTCAGAAGACCAAGTGTGTATGTACAGTGCACAGGAAGGTAATACGTGAAGATACCCAGCATTTACTACTGAAAGTACCATGTAATAGAGTGGAAATAGGGCTGACTTTCTTTTACAGTACAGTTTCATTGTACTTAAGGGGTAAGTACCAAGTAATATTCAAGTGAACATACCCAGTATTTAGTAATGAAAGTACCATGTAGTTGAGTGGAAATAGGACTGACTTTCTTTTACAGTACAGTTTCAGTGTACTTAAGGGGTAGTTTCTGTGGTAAATTCATGGTAAATACTATGAAACATACGAGTGCAGACCTAACGGTCAAGTTTCTTTATTTGTACTTACCTTGTTTTTACATGTGGTAAGTACCATAAAAGACACCTTTGCACAACATGTAAATACCCAGTAAGAATATTATAAATACCCAGTATGTACCACATAGATATTAACCAAATAGTACCATTATAAATACACAGTAAGTACCATGTAAGTACAGAGTAGACACAAAAAGTACCATGTAAGTACCCAGTAAAGTCCCATAAAAAGTATCATGTAAACACACTGTAAGTACCCAGTAAATTCCATAAAAGGTACCATGTAAGTACCCTGAAAGTACCCAGTAGTTACACAATAAGTACCATGTAAATACCACTTAAGTACACTGTAAGTACTGTACTGTAAAAGAAAGCGTTACCCATATTTTCTGCAGAGCGGCCGGGGTTTATAAGAAAGTTGTCAGTGAGACTGTTGGTGCAGAGCAACCCTGCCCCCACCTCCCATCCCATGTTTACAAGCTGTCCAAATGGCTTACAGCCCCTCACAACCTCAACATTACATCACAGGTGCAACAAAAATATCTAGCAACATTGGAGCTATCCAGCCAAATAGCTCTTGGGACAGATTCCAGCTCAGATAAGGAAAATGTATAAGTACATGGATCTAATTGTCTGCAAGTGGATACATCAGAATGGAGCGGAGCAGGGAGCTTTTGGCCTGCCGATTGAAGGCTATTTAAATCTTAATTTTCTTTAAATATGTCCTCCATCATGAGAAAAATGCTTCAAGAATATGTTAAAAAACACACACACAATTGTCACCAGAGTGGGTATTTCACTGGCCAACGATGTCAAGTTTCAAGACTTTAAAAGTAGTCCTAAAATGACCGGACAAATGCAGACAGAGCAAAGTGGTGCAGACAAGGGTCACCAAAACAAGCCGTCTGCAGCAGCAGTGAGAAAATGCAGCAGGAATGAGCAACAGACCAACTTTATCTGATTGTAACTTGCCTGCTTGTTGGTCAGCTGACTGCATGCATGACTGAGTTCCCCGCAAGAACCACTTCAATTGAGAGTTTTGCTGTTTACACTCTAAAAACCTATTTTCTGGCACAAAAAAAGTGTTGATCCAATACGTCTGATAAAAATAAGGGACTGCAGATAAATAATAAATACAGAGTTAACACCAAAAAAAAAGACACTTTGTGCAGCATTTAAGATTTTACTGCAGTGTTTTTGCAGTTTAGTAGGGGTTGATGGGTTTAAACAGAGACCTTTGGGTCATTAAAAAAAAAAGAAGAAAAAAAAAGATTGCCAGGGTAGGTGGTAGCTAAATCAGAGAGAGCACAAAGAGGCAGGCGTCTGAGAGGTATTGACCCTCCATTGATCGTCAGGAGCTGCGTGGTGGTATTGACCAGAGAGAGAGGAGAGACCCGGGGATGCAGCACACAGCTCCACCGCTGAGAGGGAAAGGAAAACAGAGAAAAACAACCTCATACGCTGCCTACTCTGACCTTGTGGGTCGTCGCCGTCCTACAGCCCACACCACTCTACCCCCACCTCACCCACAGAGATGTATGTGTGTGTGTGTGAAAGAGGGAAAGGGAGGCAGAGACCCCTGCTGGGAACCATGCCGGGAGCTCAGCTCTATCTTATTGAAGCTATTTCCTATCGTGTCTTCTATGACGCCTTCCCAGAAACACTGCAGCAGCTAACCCAGGGCCTTCTGCACGCACGCATACATATTAACAGCTGCGTCAGAGAATTTTTTTGTGATCTTCCTGTAATAAGAAGGCAAGTTTAAAATCCCGCTCCCATGCAAAATTTTGGTGTTTTTAACGTATTTTAGGAACATTTTTCTTGTGATGGAGGACATATTTGAAAAAAATTTAAGAAATAAAATTTCATTTCTGAAAATTTCTTTATTGTTGTGAATCAGGAGCACATCAAAAAATCCAGTTTGAAAAAACTCAGACAAATAGTTCCATGTTTGTCTACATTTTGCTTGTCTGAGTTGGAATGCGGCTCAAAACTGTACAGCTGGATAGCCCCAATATTCCTCGTCATTTTTGGTGCACTGGTTAGTGTTGTGAGGGGCTGAAAGCCAGCAGGGGAGATTGTAGACAGAGGGATGATGGGAAATAAGCGCAGAAGGAGGAGAATTTCTAATGAACTTGTGCCGCTCTGCAGAAACCATGTCCTTGAAAACAGCACACATTTTTTTTTATTTTGGCTAAAAACGGCTTCAACATGATTAGAAGCAAAATGGGAAAGCTTTTAAAATAGAATAAAAATATAATTTGGATGAGACTTTAATGGGAATAATGTCATAAACAAACAGATCAGAGCAGTGAAATGCTAATTCAGAATTCCCTCAGACTGACAACAGGTGTAGCTGCTGTTTTCTCTGGGAAAACAGTAATTGGCAGGTAAACACACGTATCAGAGAGCTGTGTCATTCGAGGCAGCTATGCTTGGTTGTGACGGTGCTTTTGCCTCATGCAAGGCAGAGAAGGACAGGCAGGATTTGGTCAGAAACAAAAATCAAATGAAAAAAAAGGTGTATTTGAAGAAAAAAAAGGAATGAGTAAAATGCACATGAGAACCAGGCAACCACAGGATACAGAGCTTGGAGCTCTAAATCCATGGAAGTCATCTGGTAGAAGAGAACGGATGTCATTAAAGTAGAAACCAGGAGCCACATGGGAGGCAGAATTTTAAATGACTCCCCTTGTAGCAAGACCAGCCCAACAGAAGGACTAAACCTCACTTGTGCCTCTCTATCCATCTCACTCTCTCCCTTGCAGAGATGCAATTAATTCGGATAGAGCGTGCCAAGTTTGCAGAGATAGAGGAAGCGGGATGCGCCCTCGCACATGCCGGAGGGAGGACAGTTTCACATTCCCCAGAACAAATACAGATTTGGGGCTTTCGGCCCAGCACGTCGTGACCAAACCCCATCTCATCATTTCCACCTTGTCTGCCTGAGATTTTTTTCCTTTTTCCTTTTTTTTTTGGCTCAATCCTTCACCAGCCCTGACAGGATTTTTTTTTTTACTGCTGCAGTAGTACCACACAAACTTTTCACAACTACCACACTTAGAAGTCAGTTGGGGAGGGGGGGATTCTGCAACCTGGATTTTCATCCACTCTGAGAGCAAGATGTCGAAACATTTGTGTTTTTGAAATGCTTGTTTACAGACGTCCTCCAGAAGCCGGTAACCCAGCTGCACAGCTTTCTCAGGGCAGGGATTGGAGGACTGCAGGTGGTCGAGCCACAGGCTGGAGGAGATATGTTGAGTGTTTCACGGTACACAGAGCACGTAGCATGCAAAATGCAGGAGGGAGTGGAGCTCAGGGCCAGGGAGCCCATCGATACGGGGGAAATTGATCGTAATCAACCAAGTTACAGAGACTGAGCTCGGATTGGCCGACAACCATCTCTCCCTTCTTCTCCTCCTGGTCTGTCCACCTCCTCTTCCCTCATCCACCTCCATCTTAAACAGCGTTTCCTGATGCAGTTTTCCTCTAAGCTGCAGGGAAATAACTGTCAGCAACTAAAAGCAGACTTTGCTTTGCTGCTTAAAATTGTTCTGTTGTTTTGGTTCTTCACTTTTAAGTACTTTAACGTCTTTGCACCTTAATATGTGCAGGAACATGATTTTATGCTCTATCATGTCTGCAGAAGAGTGTTTGATTAAAGACACCAAAAGGGAACGATGCGAAGAGAATTCTCCTGAATTGGTTGCTTCTTCTGTGCCGCGGCTCCACTGTAATTTCTCATTTGTAGACGGTGGCGTACCTGCCGGTGCAGCTGCACCGCGAGAAACGCTGCCCCAATTATAGCATAACACCTAACCTTATGGTTTCCATGGCAGCACGACGCATTTTCCCGCAGGACGCACCGTGGAGAAACGAGTGTCTTATCAACCATCACCCTGGTAATAACACTCCCTGGAGCCTTTGCCGCATGTGTCAGACCTTAACGAGAACCCTGAAATCTCTCTCTCCCAGTGCAGCCGAGGCCATTGATTTGGACTTAATCTGTTCCTGCGTGTCCGTACGAGCGGGTTTGTGCGTGAGGCACCTTTTGATTGTGTGTGTATGGGTGCATGTGTGTAAGTGGTTCGTCTACAGTTTTCAAAAAAAAACAAAATGTTTCAGTTTATATGTAAAATATATTTATACACTTTATATTATATTATATTATATTATATTATATTATATTATATTATATTATATTATATTATATTATATTATATTATATTGACTTTTAGGGTTAAACATGAGAAGAAGTTTTAATTTTGACTAAGACATCCCAGCAAATGTACTATAAACCTTTTTTTGCACACTGGCAGAAAACGCTTCTGGAAGCTTTCCTTAATGCCTAAAAAGCATGGATCTATAACCAATCAACTCATAAACCAAAGAAAAAGACAGTAAAACAGCGTTCCAAATCCAACATGTGTATTCTACGTGTCTTTGAATAACCCTTCAAAACCAGAGATGTTACCAGTGACACCTAAATAACACGCAATCTTTGACATATACCGTAATCGTCTGTTTCTGGATCAACTTGAAGCTGCTACTTCTGATATGGAGAAAAGTGGAGTTTCATAACAGCTTTGCCGATATTGGTCGATTGTAATAAACATGGTTGAATAGTTAGTAGTTGAAAGAATGTAAACTGTTAAGCTCCGGTGTTAAAGGGTTAAACATAAATATGTGTATTTATTTGTTCATTCTCTAAAAAACAAAACTGTTAGATTCCATTAAAAAGACTTTTGAAACCCAAAAAAGAAAATACTCTCAACCATTTTGATGCCAATACCTCAAGACTATTTTTATCCTCAATAAAATTGTCATTGAGAAACAAGACAAAACATGTTAGCATATCTTACAGGTCAAAAGACCCACTCCGATGAAAAAGATTTTGTTCTATCATGTGTTTGTAGCAAACGTGGCTATTTAGCTCCAGTATTGTGCGCCATTTATGTTGTACCACTATAAGTTGGGTGTGGGGGGGAAGGGGCGGTAAGACAGCGGAGGATGAGGAAAAATGAACAAATGAGCACAAGCTTAGTTCCCGCCCACAACTCAAAGGGGGATTTATGATGAACTACTGTCGCTCTGCTAAAACTATGTCTTAGAAAACAGCGCAAGTTTTTCAATTTTGGGTAAAAATGGGATAATCCTCATTGGAAGGCCAAAGGAAATGCTTTTATAATAGATCAAAAGATGATCCGAGTGGGATTTTAATAACAAACTGACTTAAAGCATTGAAACTTTTAAAACTAAGATGATTTTAATTAAAGTTATGTTTTTTGGAGGCTTAATCATATGTAAATTCACCAGAAAATTATCTTGTTTTATTCTGTAATGACTAATCCACAATGATATTTTGTATTAAAATAAAGAGAGAACAGAGACAAGGTCTAAAAAAAACCATACTTTGAATCTGCTGTTTCACATTGTAAATGGGATAGACTCATGTGTCGCACATTTTCTCATTGAAGGTCAAAAGTCATTCACCTCAACAGATGAACCTCTTTGAGTTTGCTTAAAAGCAGCAGACATATATTTATTAATATTTCATTTAACTTATGCTTTTCTAGATGAGTGACAAACATTAAAAGGTAATGGCTTAAAGATTCCCTGAGCAAGGCTGTTTGTAAATTGTGCTGATCCCTTCAATTTTTTTTTTTTGATGATGAATACACACTCTTTGTGCTCATTAATAATGTATTCATACTCGGGAAACTGTGATGGAAGTTTGGCAGGAAAAGCTTTGATAAGTAATTAAATACATCATGTAAAAAAACAACTGTTTATCCATTAGACACATAAGAACTTGCTGCAAACCCTAATGTCAAAAGATTGTCATTGCATTTTTGCATTTATGTTTGATTTACCAATAAGATTTTGAGTGTTTTGTTCAATCAGTTTTGAATTTTATCAATACATTTTTTTTTATTTAAAAGGCATCACACTTGGAAGAAGCTAATTTAATTTAAAAAAAGTTACATTTCTTGATGTAAACATGAGGTAAGTCACCTACATTCTGAGGTGAACATTTCACATATAATTTAAATTCACAGATATTGATTTGTTTTAGTTAGTAAATAAAACAAGCTAATACAGATAGATAAATAAATAAATGAAACTAAATGCAATCTTCTAGGCCACTTTAAACTTGGAGCTTTAATTCTTAAACAGAACTGTTGCTAGTGAAAATGTGTTTTTAATTAATTGTTAACTGTATTCAGTTTTTTTTGTCATTTTTTAAATAAAGTACAAGTTCAGAGTAAAGGTTTCCCCAATACACAACACAAAAGGTGAACAACATCATAATCACCAAAGAGGCTGTCTTCTTAAGTTTAAGTTTTAAGAATAATTGGGCCTATAGCAGTTCAACAGTTAATTTGGCTTTTAAACATCCAAATGTCACTGATCTAGCAATTGAAATGTTGCATTTGGCAGTGTTAAGTAAAATGCTCACAGTCTATTTAAATTTCTTGGTAATGGCCAACCCTCTGAAATCCGGAGCTGCTTAGATTGAATTCAGTTCTCAAAAGACCTCAAATAATCCATGCACAATCCACACAAATGTCAATTAGTTTATGTTTGCAAAGAGTAAATTACAGTAAGTACTGTCTTTTTGGTCTTAGTGTAGACATTTCATAACGAAAAGAAAAGTGATCTTTCTAGCACTATTTCTGCAGTTCATATTATCACATTCTCCCCTCCATGTTTAACTATATAACAAAACACAGAGGTGGTAGTGTGTTGATTCAGTGTTGTCTCTGACAGTAATAATTCAATGTAAACGAGAAGCGTCCAGGATCATATTTTTCTGACACTAAGATTTAAAATTTAAGGGTAATTGTGCCCAGTTAAGTTGCTAGAATTACTGTAAAATTTAGATTTAAAGTAATGTAATTAAAATAGTTTCTTAAGAACAACCATTGTGGCTGTGCTGAGTGTCAAAGTCGTTTTTTCTCAACTTTGTTTTTTTTTTTTTTTTGACTTTTGTGCAATACAGCTTTTCTGTCCACACATTGGGCCTTAACATTTTAAAAACAGAAAGCTAAAAAAAGTCATAATATTTGAAGGTATACAAACTTTACTGGCATACATTCTTTATTTTCCATTTTGGTAAATTATCTGTTGACCTCTATTAATTTTAAAAAGGTCGAGGGTAAAAAAAATCTATTTATTAACATTTATTTACATATTTAATGTGATAAATCAATTTAACAAATTAACTAACATGTTTTTACTGCACATATACGTTCTTGTGTCATTTTTATATTTAGTTTATATTTTTATAAAAAAAATATTTAAATCTACAACCCTTTAAGTAATATTTAGATTCTGTTGTCTACCTTTAGAAACAGAAATTGTTTGACAATGCTCGCTATTTTATTGGCTCAGGAGGTTTCTTTTTAAAACTTTTATTGCTTTCAAAATCCAGTACTGTTTATACCTAAAAAAAAATTAGATGAAAAGTCAGGTGACGTACCTCTGATCAAATCTTGTTTTCCTAATGACAATTTTGGCTAATTTTACTAATGGAAGTCTACATGATGAAACAGGAAGGAATGAGTTTTTATAGACTTTTTGATTCAGAAAACAACTGACATGAAACAAAGAAAAAAAACATTCTCTAACAAATTGCTGTATAACATCTGAGAAATTGCTGTGCTTTTAATACTCTTTACAGTTTTACTGCCTCAACCTACAGAAAAAAATTATGTATGTTTAAAAAAAAACAATATACATCCCACATTTGAACAGAGACCCTTAGATCTCCCCCCAATCAGCAATCTCATCCCACCACTGTGGCAGGACGCTGATGTGTTCTCTGCTTTCCAGCGGATATGATCTCTTTATTGAGTCTTGGGTCTGCTCTTGGGCATTATCAATTGTCAGAATAACAACGTTCGGTGGACTATTGGCAGTTTAGTGACGCTGTGGTCAGCTCTTTCTGCTCACAGCAGGTTTTTGATTTAAATTTCACGCTTTCTCTTCTCTCTTTTTGTGTGGAGTGTGAGCATGAATGGTTGAAGGTCTTTGTAATGGACCAGAGATTGTTCACGTGGACTCCGCCTCTGCCTCCTTTAGACCACACGGGAAGTACTGTTTTAAATGTTGCACTAAAGGAACCCCTCTACTTTTGAGGGGCTTGAGGCCATCACGAGTTCAGACTCAATCATTATATAAAAAGATTGACCAAAGGAGATATGAAATTCTCTACTTTTTTGAACTTTGTCATCACACCTAAATATGATGACCAAAAAAATTCAAAATAAATGGAAGAAACAAGAGCTGAGAGTTTGATGGTCACCTGTCAATCAAAAACATCCTGTAAGGGGGTCAAATGTTTTTTAACTTTTTCTTAAAATAAAGCACGTCAGTTTTAAATGAATCTCCCCCACTTTGGATGCCAGATTGTCCATTCATTCATATAAATAAACAGGATGTGTAAGTTTCTGTCATAAAGTTGAGAATCACCTTGCTTGTGTACAAGTCACCTAGTGGTTACTTAGAGATTTGACTCAGCTCCAATTATTTTAAGTGTATAACCTACCTCAAGGTAGAGAGGAGAGGTCGTGGTGCTGCCTTTAGAGTGGTCGATCTCTGATCGGAAGGTCACACGTTCGCTTTTCAATTCGTTGGACAAGACATTCAAACAAGCACTGCTTTTAGTCCTTACCATTGACTGTATATGAGAACTGGACAGAGTGACCCCACCCCCCAGCGTTCCAAAAAGGAAGTTCCCACTGGTTCCAAGAAACCAAAATCCCGTTAACTTCTATTGAGAAACAAACAGCTGTTACTCAGTCATTCTATTTGTCAGATTAACCATTCTAGCTCTGATCCTTTTTTTTAACATGTTCTTGTCATTGTTTGGGTTTCTTTGCCTTAGTTTTTGCTTCCGTTTTGTTTCTTTCATGTTTGAGTTCTGCTTCCTGCTTTAATTTGAAGGTTTTCTGTATGTATTAATTTTGAGTTTTACTTCCTTGGTCCCAATCTCTCCTGATCGATTTCACCTTTGTCTCGTCAATCCTGTTTGTACATATGTCTTGTCTCTGCCTTCCTCTTCCATGCTGTCATTTCCCTGATTGTCTGTTTCCCTGTCTACCTTGTCACCACGAGAGTTGGTTTAGTTTGTTCTCCCTGCTTGGCAGTGCTTTCTTTTAAATAGAATTTAAATCCCTTTGTACTTGGAACCACCTGCCTCCCGTCTCTGCATTTTGGGTTCTTCGTCAACCCCCTTACCTGACAGTTCTTGGTAATCCACATTTTTTAATGATATTTTTTCTATATTGCGATTTATAAAGCTATAACCTCAGATTTCTCAATGTATCTCTGCTTCTGACCTCATCTGGCCCCATCTTGTCATGTCATCACGTCTGTGTCTGTAAGACACCACCATAACATATCCATGACACCGAATTGACTTCATTTGGTTGGAACCAGAAGTAAGCCATTTTCTATGATGTCACACCCACTCAGTCCAGTTCTCATATACAGTCAATGGTAGTTATAGGTTGGCGTCATGTAGGGCAATGGAGCCATCATCAGTGTGTGGATGGGTGAATGGGATTGTGACTGTAAAGCACTTTGGGTTTCGATAAAGGTAGAAAAGTGCAATGTCAAATCATTTTACCATGGTGATTGATCATAACACCACAGTGAGCACTAGCAGGTGTTGGGTGTAAGCAAAGTAGAAGTGCTGGCACTCTGTAGGAGATAGCTGCTGGATCTAAGTTAGGTTTGAGTAAAACTATTTAACCATGTGATGGGTTTTTAGTGAGTTTAACCCTTTAACAGGGGAACTTCTGATCCAGAGTTGATAATCTCTCAACTGCTGTATCTCTACAACCGTTTACACAATTAACGTAATTCCAGTAGACTCTGAGAAAAGCAGCTTTGAGCTGATGTCCAACCCTTTGGTGTAGTAAAGTGCTCATGCAGTCAATTTAAATCAGCTCATTCTGGCGTGGAGAAAACCAGCTTTGTGCCGTTATATATCTATGCAAAGCTACTGTCCCGTACATCAGAATCAGCTGATTCACACTGATCACATAGTCATAGAGCGCGTGTTATTTAGTTGTCGCCAGTGAAATCTCCTGTTCTAAAGGTTTAAAATGGTTGAAAGGTTCTGATTAAAATTTCAAACAGTTTCAGAACAATTGCACTGTTGATGAAAGACAAATGAACACAGCCCATCATGGTTTTAGATCAAATGAAATTCAAGTATGACAGAACACCCCATTTGAAACCACACTACATGTTATAAAGTAAATGTCATCATTTCCGTGACCTGCGAGCTAAACTAAAACACATGATGGTCATGAATAGATTATTCTGAAATAAAAGAGTCAAGATAAACATGTCTCCACAAATGGCACTGTTCTGTTTCATAACCAGTAATATTTTTTATATTTAATACAATAACAGCTAATCATAACTTATCTCAGTCCCATTAGGCATAGAGCCACATAGGCTCACTCTGGGCATGTGAAACACGTTCTTGAACACATTAAATGCGGGTTATTTAATGCACGTTTAGGGACTTTTTCTTTTTCTTTAGTGTTTACTAGCGTGTGTCTTCCACCTATAGCAGGAGCAAAATGTTGAAGTGGCACAAATCTCGTGTCAGGAGCTTTCTTTCACAGCTCTATTCCGATATATGAACGACTTGACGTCGTGAAATTCCCGATGGGCACAAACCGCAAATATTAATTTCTCCTCCATGATCAATTTTCAAACGGTTGGCTTCTGTGAGTTAAAGGTGATGCCATACATTTGTCACTACCAAATCTAACCCCCCTGATTGGTCAAATTTTGACCAGGTTTGACTTTCAACGTGTGTTCTCAGCACTTCAGAATTTTGAACTTGGACGCCAAAAACGAACATTTACACATAGATTTCTCATTGGAAGTGGTCACTTTAACGGATGTTGCCAAGGTTGGAGTGAACATAGCTTTGGAGGATTGGTGCTTTTAACAGCACAAAGTACTTTTGCTTGATATACAAAGTCAACTTTGTCTATTAAAATCTTTAATTTTGTGATGCGGAGAAACAAAGGTTTGTCTTGATTCGTGTGTTCTCTGCAGTGTCCTCGCTCGCACGTCTTATTTTCCCCCCAGACAGTCACATTTTACAAACCACATTCCTCCCTCCTCAGTGCATCGGTTGCTGCTATCTCTCTGTTGGACAAAGGTGGCGACAGAGCTGAGAAGGGGCCAGCCTGTGCTCGGGCACTGGGATGGGGGGAAGGGTACGTCTGCTGGCAACAAGGGTGAATAGATCAGTGCGGCTCAGTGTCTGCGAGGCGGTGATAAGATTCCAGGATTTTTCCAAAGTGACAGGCCTGCTCAGCAACCGTACACTTCTCCGCATCAGAGCCGACCGCAGCCATCACCACATGACCCTCACTGCCTCCCGAGCCCCCAGGGCTCCAACACCTCAGCAGGCTGGAGCCACAGTCACAAACACACCCAGAAACCTCCACAGTGAGAATCATTGGAATACAAGTGAGTGGTGCAGGACACTTGTGCGCCTCCGTTAGACTACATTTTAGTCAAGCTGCATCTCTCGCTTCTCTCCAGCTCGCTTCTCTTTCTTTATCTCTGCCTCCTCCTCTGTACCCCCCCCCCCCCCCCCCCCTCCATCTCCCACTTCGTTGCATGGCAGGTCAGGCGGTGAGCTGTGCGGGCTCCGAGGAGGTAAGGACGCCGTGGTGCACATTAATAATGAAAGGCCTCAGCCACCACCCCCAGACGCACACACACACACAAAACACTCCCTCCCCCATCGCCATGGCGATGGCACTAGCCCAGCACTGTCACCGAGGGAGAGGTGTGGGTGGATATGGTGGGGGCGTGGGGGGTGGGGGGGGGGAATAAAGCTGATCTTTCCAACTCTCCATTTACAACACTGATCACAAGCTCATATGCAGGCCTGCCATACTGCTCCCTCTGCACTCTGGATAGCTGCTAATTAAGGTGACTTTACACTTTGACAGTGGGATGTGTCCACACCCACACCTCAGAGGAAGAGTGGATGAGAAAAATAAACAAATCCCCACCTGTAGGACTCATCGCTGATCTTTTTCAAAGACCTGAGAGGCTGAAATCAGGAATTATCCTTGGACTCTTTGACACTGTTGGTCAAAATTCGGACGATCGTCTTTTCCCAAACTTCACAGTAAACTGGTGGTTTGCTCAGCGGAACAATTTCCTATCTTCCCTTGGTTTCACACTGCACTTTTGAGAGCAGACCAAACCACCAGGACAGTATCAAGAACAACAGTTGGATGTTTGGGTAACCAAAAGCAAAGAAGCACTAACCAGAAAGAGGATAAACCTGCTGGGACTTTCCGAAGGTTTCATGCACTGTGAAAAAACACAGCAATCCAAATAGTTCAAAAGCAAATCTCTTTAAAAACATTCTGGTTACATTTTACCAAAGCAAGGGTCCATCAGTTCACTATATGAAGATATTACAGGCAACAAGAGAGCTCAGTCAAACTGGGGCAGCATGGTGATCAGTAGGAAACCACCACGCGACCTACCTCCAACAAACTTTTGCTGGAATTTTCTTCCATCCGATTATAAAAGTACAGAGAAGATTTCTTCCAACCAGTGGAGTTCCACCTTTGTTTGTCAGTCAAAACAGCTGTTTAAACAAAACATGCAGGTAGGCAATCAGACAAACATCAGAATTGTAAATTTTGACACAAATACATGCATTCCTTTTTATTCACAAAACCAGTCCAATTTTCTAAACAAATACAAATATTGGTTATTTTTAAAAGCTACCCAGCAACATAACAAAATCATGAAAATGTAACAAAAAACACACAATAAAAAAAAAAGATGCAATCTTTTCTCAGTGCGTTCAGTAGGGTAGACTCAGAGCAAGTGCTGTCTCTTGGTGCTATTGCCTTGAGCAGTATTGGCACATGCTCAGTAGGGCCACAGTAAATAAGGCTGCCAGTTTGAGTAAGAAGGAAAAGTTTGGAAATGCAAAGGAGGGCTTATTGAGGAGATTACAGTAGTGGCGGCTCTGGCGAAAAGCAGCTTCAAGCCAGTGAAGGCTTTGCCAAACATAGTGTTCAGTTTCAATTTCACTCTGAAACTGACAGCATCATTATGGGAAACGTTTTCTCGTCTTTCCAAGGTCATATATCATCCCATCTCAAAAAGTTGACCCTTCAATTCATTGACTCATAAAGCAAACAAGGCTTTCAGCAATGTAACGGTGAAGAATTACAATAATGTTTGCCATTAGCCACTAGTTTCAAAATATAGTCGTAAATTTACATTCTCTACACAAGTACTGTATCTTTCCACACATAAACAACATTAACACCAAACACAGAAATTAGTTGATTGTCCACACTCGGTCCATCATTTCTGTTTCTGGCGATGAGCAGTTTTATGCTTAAGCGACAGATAAAAACTGCTGGGAATAAGACAAAAGGTACCAAAATGAAAACATAGAAAAGGGAATGAAAAGTTGTCAAAGATGTTTTTCTTTGCGCTTCATTTTTGGTTCAAGGAATAAGTAGGTGCATCCATTATCCAACAGACTATTTTTCAGCTTTTTTTTTTTTTTCCTTTTCACTGATAACTTTATTTGCTGCTAGCTGTATATTAGCCGGTGTCTGTTCCGGAGACAATCCAGGAGTTGACATTGCACTTGATGGCAGAACTTTGGGTAGGGAGAGGAGGAGGAGGAGTCCTACTGGAACCACCGGAATGCCGCTCCAGTAGGAAGCATCACCTTCTTGGAGAAACAGAAGACAAGAAGAGAGAGGAAAGAAGGGTGGATTAGTAGATCATACGTACAAGTCTTCAGTTATCAGTCTGCAGATGTAGTTCCACTAGACAACAGGGTGAACAGATTCAAAATTTTGGATAAGCCGCATTAAGCTAACTGTTAACAGACACCTGTGGCCCTGAAGTGCAAAGCATACACTCAAATCACTCAACACAAAAACATATTAAAGATCACAACGGCAAATAAAAAAGTAAAACAACATTCTATTTGAGAAATCAAAACAAAATTACAGAAAAAACTTCAAAAACAAAAACCTGAAAAAAATTCAAGTGAAGCTATGGCGCAGTTTCAACAAGGAAGATCGACCTCATATTCAGGTGCCCGGGGCTGCTGATTCTTCACTCCACACGTCACCTATCAATTAGTCTTCATTCTGAGCCAACGGCTAAAGTGCTCACTTTTTTTCACAGCCAATCATAATCAAGTTCCTGCCTTCAAACTCATTGAAATTAGCTTATTCGCATTTTGCCGGCCCACCTCTGCCCCGTTTTTCTCATAGCTCTTTGCTTCTGCACAATCTTGCTTTAACCACCATCAGCGTCTGGACTCTGGGGTCTCTTCACTTGGTCCGAGGTCATCCCAAGGTTTCAAGATGTCTCTGGGCTACTGATTATTCATGCTTAATCCCTGTTTAACTGTTAAATCTTTCATTTACACATCTACAATCTCTCATTATTGAAATTAAATGTTTCTGGAAACATTTTCCAGAAATCAAAATAAAATGCTAGAATATGAAACACAATAAGAAAAACAGGAAACGGTGGGTACTATCGGACATCGCTGACTGGATGATGACGTTTGTTCAGCATTTTAACCAAACGTTTTTTGGCATGAAGCAATTATGGATATCAACATCCATTTTTTTGTAATTGTGTTTTGGTTTCTAGAATTTTTTTATTTATTTCTAAAATATAATGTTTTCTTTATACCTTGTGCTATCTTAGATGACCCCACCCTTGCATTGACGTGTTTTCCCTACCATGAAAAAGGTGGATAAAGGTGGAAAGATTTCATGTAATCCATGGACACCAGTGAGGTTCACAAATCATTGAAGAAAAAAGGTTCAGTGCACTGTCTAGTGGGTCTAGATGACCCAACTCCCAATGTTAAAGTGCCTAGGATAGCACAAGGGTTACATGTTGTGCTTTATTTATCGTGATGTTTAATAGGGTTTTGCGTTAAGTGATTTGTTGATGTGATTTAAACCTCCGGGCCACCATAGCTACCAGTTATGCAGTGCAATCCTTTGCTTTTCAGTCATTTTTCCTGCTTAACATGGAAAAAAAATATTTCAAAAAAAGATTTTTAGGTTGAAGTTTAAACTCAAGCAACCAATAAATGAGCCGGCTGTGATCGTAGGTGAGCTGCAGGTGTAGAAACTCTTTATTCAGCTCCACAACAGCACCGCTTGACATAATAGGAAACCTAATAAAACCCTATTTATTATACAGTCACTGCACATATTGCTCTCCCACATCATCATCAGCGGTCATTCTGCTTCCCACCTCCCTCTCCCTCTGTGGTCATCAGTGCTTCTGGCTACACCGACCAGGAGTGGCACACATGCATGCAGCTGCAGGGCTCAGCTCTGACCACCGGGGCTGCAGCACGGCTGGCTTCCTGCAAGTATAGCTCCGTTCTGCAGCGGGGATTCTTCCGTTCGCCAGCTCCGCCTGGAGCGAGGCAGGAGGAGCTCAGCAAACATTTGTGCACCCACACATACACACACACTCTCACTCTGAACCGATATGTATTCAAGGGCAGTCGCACACCTCCACACACAGTGGCACGTTAACCGACTCTCTCAGAACACCCCCGAAGTCACACCAAACAGTGAGATGGAACTAAAATTCTCATGCAAGCTGGAATCCCATCCAGCATTAATTCAGTGCTCAACAGAAGTCTTAAATAGAGATTGAGACAAACTGAGTTGCTTTTGCAATTTCAGTAAAATTTAAAATAATTGTGTTGCCTCATTGAATTGGATCTGATTTTTCTCTTTTTTTCTGCTTGTGTTGTTGTACGCTCTCCAAAACAGCCGCAGACAAGTCACAAGTTTTTCCACAGAGACAAGACTGAACCAAATAGTCTATTAATTCACTAAATATGTAGAAAAGAAAATCATCATACTGCAGAAATAAAAGGGCCCCTGGAAAAAAGTTAAAAATTCTTACTTATTTGAAAAAATTGGCCAAGGGAGTGAGAAAAATTTAAATGTAGTCACTAAGAAGTGTGTTCTTTTTTTTTTTTTTTTTTTAACTTGTCCTGTCCAACAGCTGGGCAGACAGATGAGAGCTGAGGGCCTCTTGAGTTGGACATATTTTACTTTAACAAGAGGGGTTATTAATCTTCTGACAAACCAGAGGTATGTCTGAATAAACCCCTTTTGTAATTGAGGCCAAACTTTATTAATTTCAATCATGTCTGAAAATCTTTGGTGTTGGACCGGACGGAAAAGGGAAGAGGGGAAGAAGAGAGAGGGACGCTAGAGAGAGGGGGGGGGTAGGGGTGATAATAGGAGGGGAAGGGGGATAAGACCATGAAGCAGCATACAGCAACAAGTTTACTGGTTGTTAATCATTATGGTAAGGTTCAAATGCAGTACAAAAAGGGCGGGGCCCGTCCACACACACACTTAAGAAGTGTGTTCTTAAGAAAAACCTTCTTAATAAGATTATTTTTTCTTGAAAATAAATTCTTCAGATTACGTTTTTGCAGGGCATTAGTTGTTTTGCAGGTTCACATATATTCATTCACCTCAGAACGTGCAAAAGTGTATCAAGAGAACACAATTGGGTGATTTTAAGTCTAACCTCTGCCAGAAATAAGTTCTAAGGAGTCCATTTTTGAGTGTTAAGTCCTAAAAAACAAATGAAGTTTTGATCACATTAAAAAAATAATATTTCAGCAGGTAAAGCAATGAGATTTGAATCACATTCAGCTTGCAGGGTGTTTAAACATTGATTCATCTGACAGTTAACCACATTAACCCTTGTGCTATCTTAGATGACCCCACCCTTACTTTGACGTGTTATTCCTACCATGACAAAGGTGGATAAAGGTGGAAAGATTTCATGTAATCCACGGACACCAGTGAAGATCACAAATCATTGAAGAAAAAAGGTTCAGAGCACTGTCTAGTGGGTCTAGATGACCCAACTCCCAACGTTAAAGTGTCAAGGATAGGACACGGGTTACATCCACATTAATGCTGCTGTAGATCGACTGTTTTTGTTTCCAATTTCCCTGAAAACTGCAAAAACAGCCCCAATCAGATTCTAAAAACCAGAAAAATTTTCAAACATGTTCAAAACAATTCTAGTCACTAACGTTTTCTTAAACTGAAAATATTTTTCCATTGAAAAACTTTGTTGAGTATTGTTACGTTTCTTGTTTTTTCTTGAAACGAAGGTCTTTTAACCCTCTTACAATACTGTTTTTACAGTATCGCTATCCACACACTGCCATTATTTTATTAAATCATACATTTTCAGGATATACTTTAGGGAACACAGGCCTGAAGGTAAACATTTGACAGAACTGATTCGATGAGTGTTGGGATTCTGTCCATCTCTGCGGTGACCTTTATGCAGCAGCACTCAGTGGCTGAAGACGGTACGGAGATGGCGGACCTCTGCCACCGCCACAAATGTTAAAAAGCTGGTAAGTGCTGGACGGACCGTGATGCAACGTGTGGGAGGAAAGATAACAAAGCAATGGACTGAGCAGCAACACAGTTTTTCCTCATTATCAAACATGTGCAATCAATGGAAAAATGGCAGCATGTCAGGAATAGAAAAGCTCCTTCCCTCCCAAATGCTGATTGCACGGGTTCACACAGATGGGATCCGTGGGTGTGATGCGGCCAATCACTAAAATCAATGATGTGTTTTTTCAAACACACAATCCAGTGTTTGTGATATTCCACAAAAGAAAAATCACGGGTTCCTCTTGGGTGTTTCTACCCTTCTATTCAGCCTATTGTTTTTTGGTTAAAAAAAGGGAAAATTCCTTGGGGAATAAAACAGAATAAATGCAGACAGACTGAATGAACAGAAAGCATCTGCATCTACTGAGGAGGGAAGGGACAACTGTGCTGGTTACAACCCTTCAAAACAACTGAATGAAAACACCAGTGACCTCCAGCTGACACAAACCCTCACTGAGTGTCTTCTAGATGGGGCGACACACTTCCATATACATTCATGCAGCATTTGAGCACTTCTTGCAGTGTGGAAACAAAAGACGTGCACAATCTGACCCATTAGTTCAACCCATGTGTCCTGTGTTAACCTAATTATACAGATCTGGAATAGGGCTATAAATAGAACTGCTAGAGAAATTAATTTGCTTTTTGTTTTACCCCTCACTTCTATTCACATTCACTAATCTGATTAATTATCTAAAATATATGTTGCTGTCTCTCCAAACTGCTGTAAGCCCCCTAAATTTGGAGGTATAAGCTCAAAAACTGCTAGGAAAAAGTTGACACCAAAAGGAAAGACTTTTTGATATTGTATTTTTAAATAGGGATACATTCAGCATTGACATAATGCACAAACCTTTAGGCCCAAGCAAACAACTAGTTTTAATGTCCACACACTAAACAGAACAGGAAAAAGTTGTCTTCACAGAGTGCCATGGTCTTCATCTCATCAGCTGTATAGAATTTTTGCATAAATGTCTTTTATTTTGAAAAGTTCTGTTTTCTTTAAAAGAAAATAAAGTATAAAAGCAGTTTTTAAGAAAGAAACTTCCTCCGGTGATTGCATGTACATCAAAACTAGCCGTGTTACGATTTATTTTAACATTGATTCGATTCAAATCATAATTTGTGGTTGACGATACAATTTATAGTCGATTTTGGTTCATTTGGAATGATCCGATTCACTGACCTAGAATGGATCCAAGATATCTTCACCCAAAAGTTCAACCAGTATGACTCAGATAAATACCTGGTACTGAACAGTGCAGGTGAAGTTTTCCAGATTCCTTGTATTTCTTGCAAGATAATCAAGTGTAAATTCAATATGTGTACAAACAAACAAGTAAACAAGATTTAACCCTTGTGCTATCCTAGGCACTTGAACATTGGGAGTTGGGTCATCTTAACCCCACAACGCAATGCGCTGAACCATTTTTCTTCAATGATTTGTGATCTTCACTGGTGTCCATGGATTACATATAATCTTTCCACCTTTATCCACCTTTGTCATGGTAGGAAGAACACGTCAAAGTAAGGGTGGGGTCATAGGATAGCACAAGGGTTAAAGGCAAATCCATTCACGTTTTAGTTTATAAAGTTCAACCCACTGTTGTTTTTCCACATCAAAATAATACAAACGGAACATTATTCGAATATTATACCACACTGCATGGTCACATGTCTTTTCTAAATTTAAAGTCTTTCCTCACATCGGACTGGAATGATGGACAAATCCCTTTTTGGTGACATCACATGTGTGTTGTTCCGCTGTGATGGTACCTGGTCGTTTTTAGGTTACAGTAAAATAAATCTAGTCTGCCTCAATCTAAATGGTATTCTCCAAAAGCAATATAATGAATTTATTTCATTTAGAAACTATTTCTAAATGGTATAGGTCGATTCGAATAACAACTTGCCTCAGACAAATCTATGCGGTTGGATCGTAGGAAAAGATTAATCAATTAATCTTTACACCCCTAACCCAAACTTTAAAAAAAATGGAGGGAATACTCATATTCATCAAATTCACTAAACCTGGTTTAAATTTGACGTTACGGCTTTTTCTTTAGGTTCAACGTTCACTAGTGCCACCCGAGCTTCCGCAGTGCCATCTCTGCTTGTCTCTTTCATTTAATCTACCTGGTTTGCTCTAACTCAGACTACCCAGCCATTGCTCAAATATCCAAGTATCTTGATGTCAGTCTGCATGCCTGTCAGCTCCTATAAGTCTCCGCCCTGACTGTCTTGCGTACAGTGTCTGCAAGGCAGGAAAGTCCAGGGGGGAATACACTACTCCCATCTCGGCATCTGATGCTGGCAAAGTGGCTCCCGGTGGAGAACGATGTGTTCAGGTGATAGCTTATGACAAACAAGTCTTTGACACAACTTGTAGTCATCTTTAAAAAAGAAAAAAATCTGTGACTTTTCTTAGAAAAGTTTAAAATATTAGCCACCAGGCGTTACAGAACATCAAAGTTCACAAAATTAAGACACAAACAAGGCAGACAAAAACTTCCAAAGCCCAACTTTGCTTCTCTTTCTGCACTGAGCAGCATTTCTGAGACTGACACCCTGGAGGGTATTCAGACATAGAGCAGAAAGGAACAGCCTTCCCACTTATTCCTCTCAAATGTAGCATTCCCAGAATAAATGCAGACATCTTCAGCCAGTGAGCTATGAAGTGGCAAAGGCCTCAGCATGCTGACTCCCCCTCACTTGCCAATTTTACGCTTCTCTTTGAGCTGCCATGAGCTTTCAATGGAAAACCGTCAACACCCTTAAAATAAGCACACTGCTGCTGGACCGCACTTGTGTACTGACGTGTGCACGTTCACAGACTCGTGCAAAACACTTGAGCAGCACCTTTCAATGCAAATGTAGTTAGAAGAAGGGTGAAATGTAGCTTCAAGTTCTCTCATTCGCAACCGGGCGCCGATAAGGATTTGCAGCGGGAGCCATCGAAACAGTCCAGCGAAAGACATATGTGAAGTGAGAGATCACGCCCTCTCTGAAAGCGCACACAGATTCTGACAGCCACGTCAGATGGGGATGTAGCCTGCCATATTTGTTTGGAGGAGAGCGTGGCTCTGAGGGGGCTGTCTGAGTTGCAGCTGAGGCTCTCTGCAGTTCACTGGAGTCTGAGAGCCAGGAGATCTGCTGCTCTGGCGCAGGTGGTGCCCGACTTACTCTGAATATGCATTGAAGCCGTTGATTAAAAACAAAAATCTCTTCGACAGAAGCCATGTTTGCACACAGCTCAGACATGCAGAGAAAAGATCCACTTTCATTCAAAATGACTGTCATTTTTGACCAAACAAAATAAAATGCAGGAACAGCATATGAAATTCTTGGCAGCTCATCATGCAACATTTTGCCCAATTACGTTTGTTCAACTTTTATTTTTTCATTTTTCTGCTGCATTAAATACATGGGATCATTGTGAGGTTGTGTGACCCAGTTTCAGTCACATTTGACTCAAGAACCCTCTATGCAAATCAGTTTATGGTTGACTCATTGACTGCACCACACTTTAGTTTGGCTTCTTCCAAAAGTGTCGTCATTGGTCTCCTACCTCCAAAAATGGTTGTTCTACAAGTCTTTATAGCAAAAATGGGTTATTACTTCTTTTCAGTTCTTTTAAAATAGCCACATTTGTTTTAATTCTGTTTATTTGTAGAGTTAGGAACCTTTTTGTTTAACATGTTAGTGGCTCAGGAGAATCTGAGATATCGCTTTTGGGTTTCACTTTCCTCTGAGCATCTGACCGTAATTATAGGGAGCTAGACATCCTTTTTTCCCCACACTGCACTTTATTATTATTATTTTTGTTAAATACCATCACTGTCAGATTTAATCTGTTGTCACATCATCTAAATAAACATCAGTCCAAAGACCCAGAACATATTCTTTGATTCTACATTTCCATTATTTTCTATGATTGTTAAATTTTAAAAATAATAAGAAATTATAAGAAAAGCTAACAACTTAATTAATAAAAACATTTTTTGTAAATTCTGACTTTTTAGATCCCCCCCTTTTATTTATTTCTTTGACATGGCACATTTGCCATTAATCGCCCCCTCTGACATTTAGCTTGTAACAGTAGCATCAAACTTGCTGACAGTGCAGCCTGGGTGCCTGGATTCTGTGATCGAATCACATGCAGAACAAGAGCTGTTGACTTCCAAATAAAGTTTTTTCAGACAGTCTGCTAACTGGGAAAGCATCAGAGACGAGAGCAATAACGAATTTCAGAAACAGCTACTCCTCTGCTCAAGGGAGTAAAGGAAGAAAACTACAGTTAAAGTACATTTTATAATTACTGCCTGACAGAACCAGAGCTGTTATGATCACAAAGAAATATCCTTCCAAAATAAAAGAAAATGAATATACATAGGCATTTTGTTAAAAACTGAAATTGAAACTTGCAACCTTTAAAAATTAAAAGTGTGGTGAAAAAAGACACATTTAAAGTAACTCTGGGATCTTCATTGCATTTGATTAAGAGTACAAACGAGTGAGTAAGTAAATATTAGTCATTAATATTATCATGATTTGTTCTAGTTGTATTGTGTTAGCAGACTTTTCTGTCCATTGCAGCAAAGAGAGAATCCAGGTCTGAAGGACCAAGAAAGTCGGTCCTGAAGTCGTGAGGATCAGGCTGGTCAATGGTTGTCCACTGTGTAATTCTTAAATAAACAATCTCTTAGTGCAGTCATTAAAAGAAAGAAAAAAATGCTTCCTATGACCAACAGCAAACCTGACTTGGGGTGTACCCATCCTTTACCCAATAATAGCTTAGAGGCTCTAGGCATCCTGAGACCCCGTTAGGGATCAGGCAGGTTTATACCTTGATGTGGGTGAATACTTGATTCTGATGGAAGTAATAATGGACACCTAAAAAAGAGGTTTTGGTTACATAGCCAGAATGTTCTATATCATTGCGTTGACCTAAACGCCTGTCTGTGATAATAGATAATGGAACACAGGTGGACATGTGCACAGATGATTACAACAGCAAGACAGAAATTATCTCTGACATGTGGAAAACATGTCAGTATTTCTTTTAGATGTTATGATCAGCTGCAATGTTGCATTTAAATTCAAAAAGTTCATTGCCTGTCTATCTATCTTGCTTACCTAATTACTTGAAACAGAGTAAAACATGTTGATACATTATTAATTAATAAATTGATTGTTTAATGATCAGAGTTAATGGTTAAATGGGATCTAGGAAACTACTTGTGGACTTTGTTTTTTGAAACAAACTTTTACTTCATTATCTGGGTAAAAACAAGCTGTAAGAGGTGAACTTTCCCCTCTGAAATGATGCTTTGTATCACTTAAAATGACGATTAGCTTATACAGTGTTCCCTCACTTATTCATGGTTCAATATTTACGGTTTCCCGTATTTGGAGATTCTTTTTTCAGTCACTTGAATCCTCTGGTTCATCACAAAAGCTCAGATAACTCATGAAACTTGTATGAGACTTTTGCGTCCGAAGGAGGTGCTGCGGGAATTTCTGAGGAGGAGAGCGGAGAGGAAGAGCACGCCGACCTGCCGGCTTCCTTCCCGGCTTCCAAAGAATATTTCACAGCGAGCAAGAGCTGGTTCTATCGGTTCCTGAATCGATACCAATCAAAGTATGTGCCCCTGCATGGAGAAATAGCATTATCTGACTCAGAGGCAGCCGGAAAGTTCCCGATACGCTGAAGAACATAATTGCGGAGAATAATCATCTGGATGACGGATAAAACCAGCCTCTTCTAGAAGAAGAGTCCCTCTCACACTTAACTGATGAAGGAGGAAGTACAGCTCCTGGTTTTAAGGCACAGAGAGACAGAGTGACACTCCTAATGTGCGTTACTACGTACGCTACCGTACGATCAATTTGTCCGAATGAAGAAAAACTCTTTTTATTTTGAGCAATATTCCAGTGTTCTTTAATAATTGTTTTACAAAGCATAAGAAATGTTTCAGAAGGGTTTTTGAAGAGTAAGGATTGGTGATGGACATTCTTCGGCTGCAGGGGTGGTTCTCTGCATTTGCAGATTCTGCGTATTAATGGGTGTCTCTGGTCCTTAAACCTCTGCAAAATACAGGGGGAAACTGTAAACCACTTTCCTCCACTGCAGCAGAGCGGGGTCGATGCCATGACAATGAGTATCAAATAGTCAGTCTCTTGTGAAAAATGATTTAAGCCTAAAAATTACTCGATTAAAGTACTAATAAATGATTTAATATTTATTTATTTTGTATATGGCCATAGTATGAGCGTGATCATGCCCAATAATAGACGCCTCGTCTATTATCAGAAAATTTTGGACTTTGCAGAAGCAATTTCCCCGCACTTGGCGTCAGATGGTTTACGTCTCTGCGTCGTCCATTAATTCTGATAATGGACACCTCACTTCTTTACTTCTGAAATGAATTGATTGAATTTCAGTGTAAACACTGCAAAGAGAAAGAACAAACGTGACCTGATCAACTTCAGAAAACTTAGCTTCATGTGGAGAAACTGTCAAACTTCTAAATAGAGGAGAGCCAGGTAACAAAGTGATGCCAGTCTAAAATCAAAGATTTTAGCAGACTCTTAGTCCAACAGAAAAATGCTTCCAAGCAGGTTTCTTCACAAACATGTGACAAGATCAAACGTCTCCCAAGTTTTGTGTTTGTAAAGTTTAACACAAAACTTTCAGCAATACTATATTTCTTTATTGTAAATAGAATATATTTGGTAACGCTTTATAATAAGAGTCCTTAATAAACTATTAATAAGACAGTAACAAGCACTAGTAATGTTTTAGTAAATTGCTTATAAGTACATTAATTAGCATTTGTAAATGTCTTACAACTGACTTACAAGTTTAAATAAGCTGTTTATAAATACATTAAAATATTCCTTAATAAACTACTTATAAGACATTAACAAGCATGAGTAATGTGGTATTAAGCTGCTTATAAAGACATTTATTAGCATATTTTAATCCTATTCACAAGCTATTTATAAATTGTTTGTATGGGATTAATAGATATATTAACAGTGTTCTTATTAACAGTTTATTGAGTGTTTTGCAGCCCTCCAATCGAAAGTGACCAAATAAGGGGTGATCTTTCCAAGCCATTTATAAATTGCTTACAGAATTTACCTAGCTGAAATGTTTATTTAAAATAGATTTAAATTAAACATTGATACACACACAACATTGATAGTTTTTGCTGCAATTCCCCTGAAACAGTCATCCATCTTTTCTGGTATTGTCTTAAAATTATGTTTTGGCAGAAGATGTGTGATTTCATTAGGGATAAAATTGATTCTTGTTTTGGTTTTATTCTGGAAAGATGTCTTGTATCAAAGATGTCCAATATCAAAAAAATAAACAAAAGGACTGTGGTTTACTTCTAAATCTCTTGCTCATTTTGGCCAAATTTCACATTCAAATTTCACATTCATAGATGTAAATTCACTGGTCGAAAACCCTGTTTCATTGTATTCTTTTCTGAGTTAAATCAGTATACTGAGAAGCAAGAAGCAATCAAAACCTTGTCTATATGTGAGAGATTCTATACATTTTCTCGTAGAGTTTAACCCACCCCAGCTTATTTCTATTTCTTTTCTTGTTTTTTATACATATGTGTATTTGATATTTGCAATATGTTCTTATTGCATTACTGAAAGCGAATCCTAGTAAAATGGCATAATGTGCAACAATTTTTTTTTTCTTTTTATTATAAATTGCTTGTATGGGATTAATAAATATATTAACAGTTCCCATGTCAAGCTGGACTTACATTTTCAGTCCAGCTGATGACTCAACCTCCAGACTACACCACCTGGATGAACGAGAACCTTCATTGACAGTTTGAGTCTTTTGCAGCCTCCTAAACTGTGGGCTATGTTTTGCCACAAAGAATCACAAAGTACCGAATATGAACGATGACCTGTATAACACTAACCAAAGCCACAAACACATAACAACTCTTCAACACATCACAACAACAATGTGAATGAAGAGACACACGTACTGTCCTTTGCAGCTAAAACATAACTTCTTCTTTCTTGACCCAGGCCATTAAGAAACTGGAAAGCTGATGTTTGATTTGTGTGCACTGTTTTGCTTGTAAGGTTATAGCTTTCTGGGATGTCAAAGATATTTAATAACCAAATTTCAAGATATTTTAGCACTTGACAGGTGTGGACATGGTGCTTCTTGTGTTTGGTCTTGTTGCATTTGCACTCTTGATATTCCCCCTCTTTAAGAACAGACAGACTAACCTTTGAGCTCGGGATTCACAGCTGAGCGCACCTTAATTTGTCTCTGGCAACACATTTCAGTTTCACACTCATGGTGGCTGCGGTCATCGCTGAGGTTTTCAACTGCAAATGGAGTTTGAGAGCCCAAAGAGGAAGAACAAGACACACCTTTCCAAGCTGAGACGAAGGATATCCGAGATGATGTGAAATCCCACTGCAGCACAACGTTTTGCTGCTTCACGTCATCTCCTTTGATTTATCTAAGTTTGCTTTAATAGATGCAACTTTGATTGAAATTATAAACTCTTGATCATTAATGGTGCAGCTTGTTAACGACTCTAACCTGTGACTGGTTGGACCTTTCTTTGAAAATCAGCACATAACTGGATACTGGTTATGATCTGCAGCCATTTGTTAATTTTCCAAAGAGCAGTAAATTTGAACTCTGAACTCTGTTTGAGATGAATTACTGTCTTCTACGGTGGATGCTTTTCTTCCTTACGTGGATAGTTTAGCAGTCTTTTGCAGGATCCAACCTGTTTGAAATGCAACAGGAGTTTGAAAGCAGAATAAATGGGAAAATGTTGTTGCAGCATCGATTAACAGAGAAGGTGAAGCCATGTCAAACATCTGAAGTGAATGTTGGGGGAATATTGAAGTTTCCCATGTTACTCGCTCTTAGTTTGCTCTTTGTCCTGATTAGCTTTGGTTTCTCGCAGTCCATTTTTAAAACAACATATTAAAACCAAATTTATTGCCATTTTTTTCTTTTACCATTGCATTTATTTTATAATTTGCTATCTTACCTTTAAATTATTGTAACTTTTTAATTGTTGTTTTTTGTCGCTTGTAGATTTTATTGGATGTCGCTTTGTTTGACTTTGGTCATGTTAATGCGCCATATAAATAAATAAACTATATTAAGAAATTAAATCCCAGCTAAAACGGACAAAACTGATGCACAAGGCATTAAAAAATAAATCAATATCCTTCAGGAACACATTTTGACCCAAAAGAGACTGAACTATGGTGCATTTAAATTTGAAAGACTGACACTCAAAGACACAAGAGTTGTGTAAAGAGTAAGTTATAATGATTGATTGATATAAAAACATGTTTAGCTTTTTAAAACTTTCCTTAGCTTGGTTGACAAGAGGAGAAATATTCTTTAACAAATAAATGTTTTTAATTATTCCTAACTAATTCAGTGATCTACCTTATTTCTTTAAACAGCTGATCAGACAATATATACCTTCAACCTACAATTCTGTGTTCTGACCAGAGCAGCTCGAAGCTTTAATTCCTCTGTAATGAAATATCAGTGAACTCTGAAGTTAAGGAATAAAGTGATAAATATTAGTCTGATAAGACCTCGAATGAAAAATTTACAGAGAAGAAAAGGACATTTATTGACATTAAAAAATTCGGAAATAAAGAAAGAGTTAAAAAAATCTGGCCCACCTTGGACATACATTAACTTCACCTTCTCCATATCAGATCACTTAACTTGCACTTTAAAGGGTATTTGCCTTTGGATGATAACAAGAATGATTCAGACAATCAATCAACTTGCCTTAAACTGTATTTAATAGTGCAAAGACACATAAAAGTGTCTGCTTTAGTCAGGGTTGTTTATTTGGCTCACAGTTGTGGAGAATTTTGCAAAGAAGGGCCAAACGTTGAGACTGCACAGCAAACCTGTCAGCTTGCAGCCATGAGGCCAACCTGTCACTGTCAATCAACGTCATGAGGAGATCGTAGTAAAGCCATTAGCAGTTGGAAGCACAGACACAGTCTGCGTCAATTAGTCTCTCCACTGGTTCATATTCACACGGAGCTAAATGTCTGTCAATTTATTATATTGTGGCAAAATGACACCAGTGTCTATAAAAGTCTTTTCTTTGATGTGTAACGTCTGCTCAGATTGATTTCATGAAGGGTCGTTCTATCAGCGCAGCCAGGCTTAGTTAGGCTACTGAGTGTGATGGAGGCAGCCGACAGGATAGATGGAGGGACATTTAGATGAGCCTGAGTGTCACCGGAGAGAAGGACAGCGGCAGCAAAAAAGGGGGTGCGTGTGCCACACTGACACCTGGTGCTCCAGATGACAGCCAGATGGACCTCATTACATGCAGCCGCATACACAGACATGCCCACACGTGTATGCTGACAGGCAAACACATACTGCACACACGTTCACAATTACTGCCACTCTACCACAACGCGCACCTCCGTTCATTTGTGTTGCCTTTGCTAAAGCGAGGACAAGCGGAACTTGAAAGTAATCAGATTTCACTGAGAGGCAAAGTAATGAGAAATATAAGAAGTGCAGGTTTTCCTTTTAGGAAGTGAAGCGGTGTTCTGCATGAAAAATGCTGCGATGGTGGACAGTTAAAAGAGACCCTTGAAGTTTCCATGGAGTTATATCCATTCAAAAAGTATATTGTGGTTTTAAAATATTGCCAACATATATGAAATAAGTTCTTTAATTGTAAAAATGTGTAAATTAATAGAAAAATAGAATAATGTTTTTCATTAACTAAAACAAATTGTCATTGAATTATAACAAGATGTTTTTGTGGGGAAAAAAAGCCTAGATTTTGAGCTTTAAAAATGCCCACATCAAAATCCTTCTTTTTCTGTTTTTTTATATGTATTAATATTTAATATTTCAGGTCCTCATAACAGCACATAAACATGCATAAGTGTTTCTAAATGAGTTTTTAGTAAACATAAAACCTTATTACAGGCTTGGACTTTGACAGGAATAAGTACAGCGATATTCAGTCTAAATTGATCAACCAATCAGAATCTTTCTCATGTCAGGATCCAATTAGTGTGCTGCCCCTTTAAAAAATGATACAAGAATCAATCAAAAAAAATCATTCCATTTTTCCTTTCGGTAATTTTTTGTTGATTAAACATAGAGCTTCTTTTTAATGTCAGTCATCATGGCTGGGGTAAATAAGGGTCAGTCAACCCAGACGGTCATCAAGATGACTTTTAAACTTCACAGATCTTAGATGTCTCCATTTTTCTAGAGAAACATCAGCCTTATCATAGTATGTCTTTGTTTTTTCCTTTTGAACTGGATCTGTGCGTTTGGGATCATCTCACTGAGCCACATTTCCTAACATCGAGAAGAAAACCCCTTTTTAATGTATGAATATTTGTTTTAACAAATAGAGCAACAGTGTTATAAGCCATTGTGTGTGACTATGATTTATTACCAAACATAACCTTACAACTTCAAAATACAATTCTGCTGGGAAATAATTTAAACAAGATCAACTTAGAAAAAATTAAATGACAGGTGATTTTGAACTAAAAAACATAAATAAACAAATTAAACCTATATTTTTTAAGATTATTTCAGAATAAATTATAAAATAATCGAATAAATCGAACAAATTGAAAATGGGACTTTAAGAGCTCTGGAGCCTCTGCTGACATTGCTTTATAGCTTAGTCTCTCACAATCATCACAAAAACCACGGTGACTTGAAAGTGAGTCTGGCTTTACGGATCCTTTTTAGGGCTTGGTTCACTGAACGTATGATAGACTGACAGTAGAAACTTATATCATGCGTCAGTAACAAAACAAAAAAAAACTATTTTGGTCATTTGATTGGCCGGCGCGCTACTTGGTGGCTGACAGGAGGAAGGTGCTGATTGGTTAATCAGTTTAAAATAAATATTTGTGTCAAAAAGCCCAAGGTTTTAACTTTAGTTATGAATGAATGAATATTTGTTGTATTTTAAAATATGTTATATCTGTGGATCTGTGTGTATTTGTGTGACAGTGTGTGTGTGCCTATATAGTGTGTGTGAACACATACATGTTTATGTGCTGTTATGAGGACCTGAAAAAAATAGTGTGCAAAACATTTTACAGCCATACATCTTTTTTACACAAGTGCACATGTTTCATATTTATATTTTTACAGCCACAAATCATTTCAGCAAAACAAGAAATTTGTATTGCATAAGTACATTATTCTGCCCTTTTTTCTCTTTTTTATAAAAGCACAAACTTTATTTGTAGATGCGAATTGCAAAACGTATTTATATATGCAGACATTATTTTAGAGCCACAAAATACTTTTGAGAGTAACATAACTCCCTACCTGCCCCTGCACTTCATTACACCTGTCATTCCAATGCATGTAGAGACATCCACCCATCATTTCTTGCACAGGGAAGGAGCATTCTAGCCGTTTGTTGGTGATCTTTCATCTGCAAGTGTGAGTTTATCTTATGTCTGCCCTATAATAATTTATTGGAAACTGTACTCAAAGACAGGTTTTATTGCTGATTGGAGTTTTATAATCACTCTTCTGAAGAAAATATACCTCTGAAAGTAAATGATTTTGACCCTAGAGAACTGCTAACAAAGAAATACAGTATAGTAACTGCAACCCTCTTACCTCCAGAGCAGTGGAAGGCTTCTTCTTCAGCTCCTCGCATTTACGAAACTTGCAGATCTGGTGGCCCGTTTTTCTATTCCGGCAGCTGCTGCACTGCTCGCAGTTAATCCGCCTTCGGCAAGGTGGGCACATGCCGCAGCGTTTTCTTTTCTTTTTACCGGAGTTGATAGCAGAGGCCAGCTCGCTCTGTGCTGGGTATTCGGCCAGGCCGGCCATGTGCAGCGCACTGTCCGCCAGAAACACTCCAGCCGGCGTCATGATGAAAAGCCCCGGGTTGAAGGGGAAGCCACCCCCTACTCCATATGGGAAGTCAACAGGACCACCTACGGCATCCGTGACAGACGTACCCTCCAAGTCGCTAGCCCCCGAGCCTGCGTCTCCACCGCCAACTCCCACTCCCATGCCCCCAGGCAGGAGCATGTGCTCCATACCGGCTCGCTTTAGCAATGCTGCTGCCTGGGCAAAATGCAGCAGGCCATTTTGTCCCTCAAGAACCTGTTCTAAGGTTCGGTCCAACTTTGCCGCTGTCAGTGCAGAAACCGTGGGTTGGGGTGGTGGGGGTGGCTGAGATTTGGCTGTGTGGCTCTTAGCCGCACTACTGTCTGTGTGTCCATTGGTGGTGGCAGAAGGTACGGCCGTGTACTGGGACAGGGTACGGGACTTCTTAAGGCTCTTGCTGAGGGGCTCGCTGATGATGCCGCTGCGATTCCTGCGCTCGGTAATAGGAGACTCCTGCTTGCAGCTACTCTGCTCCAGGTCCTCTGTCCGGCCCCCCTCCGACAGCCCGCTAGACATGGTCCAGAGCGTACGTGCCTGGGTTTGGGGTAAAGGTGGAAAGGGGGCAGGTACAAACCACGAACGTCCGTTTTGTGCCCCCCTGTGAGAGTGGTGCCTCACTGAAATGGATGAATCAGCCAGCCGATGACAGGCAGGCCCCAAAGCCTTCTGCCCCTCTACAGTGCAGCCCTCATCCACGTTCTTCCATCAGCCTTCAGGAAGCTTAAGACAGGGAGAGACAAGCGTACATGGAAGACTTTTAAAAATCCCTTTGTGGAAACAGAAAACAAAGGTTCTTGTCCACATCTTAATGGATTATACACTGCCCACTCAGTTTGGTGTTGTTGAGTAATGGAGTTAATCACTGCGTTGTGCGATGGAAAAATGAAATCATCACCAATTTGAGAATGAACAACACTACAGATTTCATAGGCAAAGGGGTGAGAAGCAAAGTGCTGCTTAAAGAAAATGCAGCAGCACGTTGAACACATCTATAGTGCCTTTGTCAAATAACACTTGTGAAGAAATTATTTTCTAAATGACTTTGTTACAGCAGATCTCATGGAGGCCAAAGGCTGTTCTTATCCTGCATCAATTCACTAATCAAACTTTAAACACTGGGTCCATCACGCACTACCTGCTCCCCTGCAGCTTCTCTGATTGGTTAGCAAAGAAATTACCAGGTAAGCCATGCTATAAATCCAGTAAATCAATGTTATTTTAGAATAATAACATTTAATGAATAACGTGCTAAGAACAAAAGATCATTCTGTAACTGAAGAGAACTCGCATGTTTTGGTTCATTCTGATTGTATGAATCAAGGGTTTGTTCAGACACTTTTGTGGATTTTCCATGACTTTTAATCCTTTGTGACCATTGACTGTATATGAGAACTGGACCGAGTGGGTGTAATGTCACCCATAGATAACGACTTACTTCCGGTTCCAATACAATGAAGTCAAATCAGTCGCCATTTTTTTCGTGTTATGGACTTTGCCATGATGGAGTCAGACGAAGTCAGTAAACAGTGATTGGTCCGAGTAAACATTTTTATGGCAGCCACTCTCACCGAGTGAGCTAGTTGGAAGACCACACCCTTTCCACTTGAAAGTGTCAATCAGACACTTTGAATGTTCAACATGAGCCTTCTGATTGGTCAGTTTATAACTTGAATACATTTTCAAATTAAATAATAGGTTTCTTGGAACCAGTGGCTACTTCCTGGGTGGGAGGAGTCATAGTTCTCATCTACAGTCAATGGTTGCATCGATTACATCGATTCTGTTCATATTTTTTGAACAACACATCTACATTTTTTTGTCAATTACTTACATGCAAATTCCTTCAGTCACGAGTTAATATTTTGATCCATAGAAATCTCTTATCAATGGGGTTTCATCTTCATCCTTTTTGTGAACAACCTAATATTGAATTAGTTCAAATGAATTGCAGTGACCTGGTTCAGTTCAGTAATTCCTTAAAATGTTGTCTTCATTGACTATCAATTTGATTATTATTAATCTAATTGTGCCAACCTGTGAATCAGAATAGGAGAAATAAAATCAATCTAAACCTTGTTACACTTTCCCAATGTAATGTATTGAAGGTCTATTCAATTGGAAACCTGAGTTTTTAATTTTGCTGATTGGTTTTTATGTCCAGTTTTGTCAGTCAAATGTCTTTCTTCAGTCTATTCATTTTAGCCTTCGTTGAAGTAGATTCTGTTATTATGCTCTCTTGACTCAGCTAAACCCATGCCCGATGACTCAAAATGGGTTTCTTGAAACGATGAGCAACCTGTGGGGAAGTACGATAAAAGCAAGGGACTCCCAAGTGGATGGAGAGGAATGCATCCAACAGAAGTTTCCTGCTTTCAAAAGAACGATGATACAGCTAGTCCTGTGACCTGTCCGTGCTCACAAACAAGCACGCCACCTCCCACGGAAAACTAGAGGAAATGGCCAGGCAAGTCCTTATAAGGGAAACAAAGGCAGAGGGAGGGAGAGAGGATGGAAGGGGGGTGGGGGGTGTCTGTGCAGTGTGTGGAAATTGGAAGGCCAGAATTAGTGGGAGGTAAAGCTTCAAAGGCAGGAGCACAGCCCCCACATTCTCAGCAGCTCAGGGGGATGTGGCGCCAGCGAACCAGAGCCAGCACCTCAGAGCCTCAGCACTTTCCGTTTCTCACCCTGCTGCAGTGACCAGAGTCCAGCTTCCAAACAAACCTCCAACATCATCTGCTCAAAAGTGTGGATGAAAAGCAAGAGAAACCCTAAGAAATATGACAAAACTTTGTGGAATTATGCAAACTTTTTTTACTGTTGCATTTAGAAAACTATATTTCTACTTGCCTTTAATAAACAACTCTTGACAAATCACATCCTAAATATATCTGTGTCATTAAACCTATATCGTTAAGGAACTTCTTATTTTATAGCATGAATAAAACCAGATGAGCTGTAACACAACACTTGAGAGCACATTTACAGGCCTCCAATCACTCTTAATCCCTGAAAAATTCCTCCAAAATATAAAGGTCAATGAGATGTTACTAAATTTTGATACCTTTGATGTTTTTATGGCAGTCCTACCACAGTTGCAGCACGATGGCGGTGACGAAATGTGATATTCAGAAAAATATCTATGGCCTGACTAATGGCTGAGGCTGTAAAGAATGAATGAATCAAACTGTGCTGCTGCATAATTACTTGTTTGACATTGATGACACGAAGCTAGATTCTCTTTTACTCATTAACGCAGGGATTTAAGGCATGTTTAGTTTTGCTTAACGGAGTCTGTAAAAATCCATAATGACGATGAATTTGGAAACTCGGATAAAGGACTTTGATGATGTGTGGGTAAAATTGAAGGATTTAAGCCTAATTGTGGCATTTCTTTGTTGATTAAATTTCATTGGTGAGTTTTTTTTGATGGTTAGCTTAATTTACAGCTTGTATAAATAATAACAGTTGACAGAAATTAGCTCTGAAAGAAGATTTAAGAAAACCCGATCAAGGATGCCCTTTATCAGTTTAAACTACCTAATCTATCGCTTCTTTTTTGTTGTTGGTATTTTACCACTTGCAGTGTCTGATAAACCTTCAGAACTTTTTCTAACTTTTGGGATACAAACACAGACTGTGGTGCAAATGCACCCACAAAAGTGTCTTTGGTAATTCTGAGAATATCGGCAGTCAGTTGACAATCATGGCGTTGACCGAAAAGGAAAACCCTTTGACTTCCAGATCAAGTTTACTTTAAAAATGTAAGGATCTGCAGCCAAGTGCAATTACTCAGTAACTCCCCAAGCAAGGCAGAACCCATATCCTTTAATAAAAAATGGTACTTGACAATATAAAAGATAGTTAACCCTAGCCCACCGTTTGCAGCAGATCTTTGTATACTGAATTATTTAAGGTTATATTTGACCCTAAAATTTGAAATGAAAGCATGGTGACAGGTCACATTCAATTCTCAGCTCCACAATGGTTTTACGGGAGGGGGGATCCAGCTGTCAAACTTGTTGGTCCCGCCTTCTTACCCTGTTTTGCTGTGCATGCTGATGTCATTCCACAGAATGAAAAAAAAATGTTAACAAACTGTTGATGACCAACCTCTTTTTGGATTGCCTTTAAAATTAGTGTTGGAGCTGTTAAAATGTTTTCCTTTCCTATTAATATTTTCTATCACTGTGATAGAAAATACAACATAAACAGCAGTGATTTAAATATATGTACACTGTTCTTTGGCTCAGGGATAAACATATGTTATAAGGGGTTGGGGAGCATACGTCCTAGCTACCATTTTCCAAATCTACATGGTCACTTATGGGGGTCACAATGATACTGGGGCTTATCCTAAGCACAGTTGGACAAAGGCAGGGTACACCATGGATGATTTACCAGTTAATTGCAGAACAGTAAAATATATCTTGATATGTTAGTGCAAAAATAATTATATACCAAAAAAAAAAGTTTATTTAAGAAAAATCAACCAATTTAAACCATAACCACAAACAGTGACTGAAGCTACAAACCAACACAACCTGAGCTTCTTGATTCAAAGATGACACGTCCGGAAAGAGGTTATGTTCTGAATGTACACTGATTGCTTATGAAAAGAAGGAAAACAAACTCGATTTTAGTCCAGTAGATGACCTGCTGTCCATAATAATGAAATCCATGTGAGGATTCTGCACTTGGACTTTTGTGATGTTCTTCTGTTTTTGTCATGTTCTTGTTTCTTTGTCAGCCACACCAGGTTTACGTTGTAAATCGTTCACAACTGTCTTGATTAATGTTAATTGCCCTAAGTTTATTTAACCCTGTACAACCACTTGTCTCAAGCACACATTTTGAGACTCTTATTTAATTAGCGTGATCCAAGCTTTCCTTAAAATCCCAATGTACATAACATGGTCTGTTTTCTCCCCTGTATTCATCATAATTCCACTAGAGGTAGTAGAGGGTATTTCCCTGCTTTTTTCAAAATGACTGCTCCCATGAAATCTCACTTCTTCCTGGAAAGGTTTTTCTAATTTTCAGAACTTTATGGTGAGACTAACTCATCTATTTTTACTAATTTATTTTAAAAGACTAGTTGCTGTGTTTAAAGATTGTAAAATATGTTGATAATTATTATTTATAATACAGTTACACCATGCTAAAAATGTGTGGATCAAATTTGAGACAAATCCTGAAGACTTATGTCAATATTTTTGCGTCCCAAACTTACGTTGTTGTGGGCCAAGATGTACTGGATCACCCAACCAATCATAATTGATAGTAGCTAGCCTATATCATTAAAAATGTGATATTGCAAGAAAAAAAAAATAATAATAATAATAATAAATAAATAAATAAATAAGTGGATTTTTTAAAGGGTTTAAAAAACACCTGAACTCCAAAACAATTTAATATAGTTGGCTTTACAGGGTTAAATGTCTGGTTTTCAGTTCTTCATTGTCAAGTCATATGCTTTGTCACCTTTTTGTTGCGTCCGTGGTTATCCCATCGTCTACTTTATTAATTTAACATTTAGGTTTCTGACACCAAGCCTGGTCTACTGCACACTGGATCCTACAACACCAGTTCCTAAAGTGTAGTGCATTTAAAATTGTAAACTTTAGGAACAGGAAGTGCTTTAAACTCTCAGCAGTAATGTGTTGGATGACAAAAATATAGTAATACAACGAGAATGACAATTTTTTTAGAAGCTAAACTTTGATGGATTTTCTCAGAGTATAGAATTCAAAGCAGAGGCAACAACGGTTTTTTAGCCTCATCCTTCACTGCTGATTTGTTGATGTGCCACATATCCCTCACCCCTGTCAGTCACACTCTTTCTATCATCATAAATCTTAAGCATGGCAGAATTTTCAGCTAATTACTTTTCTTCACTTCCACCATCATGGCCTCTTATGTCCCTTCAACACAACAATGACAGAAAGGGCTTATGAGCACATTGTCTAATGAACAATTACATCTCTACTTGAGCAGAAAATAGTCCTGTGAATTACCCTGACCTCTAATTTCATCACTTTTTTCTCCTAGTAGCCTAGTCCTTCTTTGACCCCAAATCTTAGCTTATACAGACCGGTTTAACACAGGTATAGATCAAGAAATAGACAGTATCTAAGATAGTTTATTGTTTCCTTTTAATTTTTTATCTTTAGTGTTTATGGGTAATGTAGTGTTCACATGTGCTATTGATGTATGATCCAATAATTTGGGCTGAAATGGTTTAACAGCAATTCTTTCCAACAATTTGTTGGCCATTGTGCGTTGGTGATGTGTGAACAACCACATTTTAGATCCAAAACTCAGGTGTAGTGTGTACTCCTAGCTGCTTTGACAGGTCCAGACTGGTCACATCTGCTATGCCTGATTTATCAAACTCTTATAATATGATCCTTTACAGGAACAGCTTTATAAACAATCCATATAACGGCAGTGTGCTGCTGTAGGGGAAGTGTTCTATTCAGAAAGTATGTTTAAATAATTAGAAACGCTACATGCTGTTTCAGTTTTAGCTTTCAAAATGCTGTCAAGACATTTTACACTTGATTTTCACTATTGAATCCTTTTAGAAAAAAAACCCATTTGGATGACATTTGACATGTATGTTGGTATGTTGCACTCATTGGTGGATGCATGCATCCAATTGTTAGGGCAAGGAACCAAATTATCCACAATCTGATTGGCAGCTGCCAGTTTTTTCTTAAAGCCCACTCCGATCATCTTTTCATCTATTGTAAAGGCATTCCCAGTGGTCTTTTAATTATGAATATGCTGCTTTTAGACAAAATTTAAAAATAACTGTGTGGTTTTCTAGGACATAGTTTCTGCAGAGCGGCAGTAGTTTACCAGAAATTTGCCTCTGAGTTGTGACTGTGACTTTTGGTGCAAAGAAACCCCACTCCCTCTTCCTGTCACCCATAACTGAGCTATCTGTTTGCACGCTCCCACTAGCTTATAGCCCTTTACATCCCCAACCTAACATTAGGGGTGCAACAAAACTGGCGAGCAATACTGGAGCTATCTAGCCATATAGTTTTAAACCAGATGCCAGTTCTGACAAAAAAAAGACAATGTACATGGATCTAGTCGTCTGCAAGTAGATGCATCAGAACATGCTTAAAACATCAAAAACACTATTTTCATCGGAGTGGGTCTGTAGAGTAAGCCTGCGGTCTCTATCAGATGTGTGACTCCATTTAGATAAACTGTGTCAATCTAATGATGTCTAACAGAACAAAGTTTTTAGTAGTGTGGATGGAGATAAAAACATTAACATTAAGTGTGGATTTATGCAGTTGTGAAACAGACAAAGCAGCGGAAAATGCAACTGACAAAAGTGAAGTCTGTCTCCCTCTAAAACTGTTGTTCTCCTTACATAATCAGGTCAAGATACTTTAAAACTTATCATAAAAAAAGTTTTTAAATAAAAAATGTTATAAAACCTGTTTTTTCCTAAATAAATATGTGGGTCACTCCAAATGGTTTTAAAAATAATTTTCCTTGAAATGTGGTTCCCAAACTCAATATATCAAGGATTTGTGGTGGGATGGAAGAATATGGTCTTTAGCATTTAAACATTTAATTTAATTAAAAAATTAAATTTCTCCTAAAAAATATTGTTTGTGGCTTAAATTTTAAAATGTATTTATATAATCATATGCTGAATGACACGTTAACTTTGCATTTATCTATATTTTTTCATTTGCCAGCTACATCCATTTATGAACTGATTTTTTCTTACATTATTTTTAAACTATGGATACAAGAAAAATCTATGAATCTTTTAAACTTTAAATAGGAATGTGAAAAAAGTGAAACAATCAGATGAATTAGTTTCCCGTGTTTCTCCTGTTGTCATATTTTGCTGCGTGGATTAGTATGATTTTTACAAAACCCATCACTGGTTATGAAAATATAAAGCCACATTGACAGGATGGCTGCACTTTATTTTTCTTCAAGAAGTGTGTAGCACCACTTTTATTGCAGATTGAGGTAACAAAGAAAGTCAAAGCTTTGGAGTTTCAGAATTTACAGCCAAAATCGTGGCTTCCACTTAGATTCTTCCAAATCCTTTCGATTAGCAACGAACCCTCCTGAACAAACCAAAAACTCAATCTCGCCTCACCTATAGTGAGCATTGTGTGCTCTGTCACCTCTGCTGCCCATTTTAACACCAGCTATTGGAAGTGTGTTTCCAAATGTGTGAGTTGTGAACTTAGCTGACTATTTACACTTGTGGGAATTCAGTATCATTTTCAACGTGATGAAAGATATTTTTCTAATGAAAATTGTGTTTTTGGTGTTTTTTAACATGTTCTTGTGGCATTTTTCTCATAATAGACGACGTGTATAAAACATTAGGATTAAAACTTTGTTTCTGAGTATTTCTTTATTCAAATAGTGGTGATTTAAGAGAAGAGGAAAAAAATGCAGTTTGAAAAAACCTGTAGTTGTTATGTACAAAAATCGACTGGCCACAAGCTCCCTGCTCCACTCCATTCTGACGCATCCACTTACAGACATAGATCCACGTGCATCTTCTTTTTCCTCGTCTGAGCTGTCAACTGGCTGAAAACTGTACAGCTAGCTCTTATATTATTTTTATTGCACTGCTAATGTTAGCTTGGGTTTGAGAGTGGCTGTAAGCTAGCAGGAGAGAGTGTGAACTAAGGGATCATGGGAAATGAGCGGAGGCTTACCTCCACGCCAACGGTCCTGCCCGCAACTCAGAAACGAATTTTCTGATGAACTACTGCCACTCTGCAGCAAATATGTCCTAGAAATTGTCCTTTTTTTTTTGTCTAAAAATTGCATAATCATAATTAAAAGATCACTGACAAGGCTTTAACAATAGATCAAAAGATGATCGAAGTGGGTCTTTAAACTACATACATGCTTTATCCGCATTCTGGTAACTTCAAAAAAGAAAAGGAAAAGTTTTAGGAATTATATCTTAAGCAAAAATGATCACTTTTATAGAGATCCCCCTAAGACACCTGAGTGAGTCAGAGCATTTCCATCAGAGTTGCATCAGTCATGTCATGTAAAAAAAAAAAGTTGGCAGAACTTTAAAACCAAACCCCTAAAGCACAAATGATGAGTTTGTTTTTCATTCAAATTCAGCACCTAAACAAGTCAGATCCACTTTCTCCCAGAAAATGATGTCATCATTGATGCCTAAACTGTAGTTACCTTCCAATGTTTAGCTTTAAATACATGACAAGCTTTTTAAATGCATATTTATGACTTAAACATGCTTTCCCTCAGATATTAGGATGCCAAAACACAGACAGTTAAATGTGAGCTTGATGGAGATGTCCTTGAGACATTGGTTTCAATGTAATCAAAAGTGATGGAGGAAAAGAGGAAGCATTGACAGCAAAGATCCAATATTCCTGTTAAGGGGTTTAATTCTTAAGTCATATTTAGAGACATAGAAGCTGTAGACCTTAGAAAAACCCCGGTAGGACAAAGAAGTAGAGGTATGCTCTCTGTCAATGGGCTAAACTTCTAAATTGTGTTTAAAATCCCATCAAATGATCTTTAAATCAATGTTTTCTATAGCTTCTCCCTCTAAAGTCCATGACTCCTTGTGCAAATCACAAGAGCATTGCCGAATGAGTGGCCATCACTGACGTCACTGCATGCGCAGGTGCCAGGTTGAAGCTTCCAGCGGAGGTGGAGGAGCATTGTCTGATTCGCTTTGCGTTGACTCGTTCGGTCCGGAGCAGCTCCCCAGCAGACGGACGCGCACACGCAGCTCTCCATTATGGGCACATAAAGCGCCAGTCGGACTGTAAAGCCGTGGCGGCAATAATTAGATTCAAAGCTGCGCCCCTTTGTCCAGAACCTGCAGCGCCCTTGTCTCCCTAAGGACGCCGCGCGCATGAAAACTTCGGAGGAAACAATCATGCAGCGCGCGCCGTGACTTCACATGACTCGTCCACAGACAGAGAGTTGCTGTGGAGGGTGAATCTGTGAGGAGCGCGTCAAGTCAAGAGCGCTGCCAACTTTCTAATAAAACAATACGAGAAATAGGAGAAAAATCATTTAATCTGATTTTGATTTTTACGCACGCGTTATCCAATTAGCAAACTTGTTTACAAAGAAATACAGACTGAAGATCAAAGTTTCAGTTAACTACTAGGAAAACTAACGTGATTAATTGCGAATGAAACTTTAGTTCATGGTATCAACAGCTGATTCATTAAAAAAAAACCTGCGGGCTTGTGCGCGTTTGTCTGCTCTGTGCCAAACTGGAGCTGGTGGAAGCAAAAACATGCCGTTTCTGAACACTTTTAGACTTTAAAGACGTGTCTTTCTTTTATGTGCAGTGTCCTAAAGCATCAGCGCATTGCCTGACATCCGCTTGTTTATTCCAATAGTACCACAACGGGAGGCTTTTTCCGGGACCACAGCGCAGCAGCCAGTCTGCGGTACCAACAGTCTGCAGCGACACATTGAGCTTTTCTGATGCGCCTGGCTGGGACTCAAATCTGAAGAGGAAATTCCAACTTTCAGTGCACTTTAGAAAGTGTGATTCCCCCTCCAAGCCGGCCAAATCTATTGTATTCAATGCTTATTTGCAAACGCCGGTCCGTGTTACTGGCACCTACCGACGCACATCCGAGCCAAGGGAAGGGCGCAGACAGTCCGAGCGGTCCGTCTCCCAGCCTTCCGCGCCGTGGAGGTAATGTGAATTTTTAAAAAAAGGAAAAAAAAGAAAGGTGCAGCAAAAGAGAAAAAAGCTTCTCCTCCAATTAAACAATCCAGCGGAGTGTCTGTTTGTTGACAACTGGAAAAAGAATTAGTTTTAAGAAAAAATAAATGACCATGAATAATGTGGAGGAAAACACGTACTTTCTCAGAGCCTGAACGCGTGGGTTCCCCGAGCTTTCTCAGTCCTTGCAAACCCACCTCTACATCCTCGCTTGCAGCGAGGAACATGCAAACACATTTCATAGATTTTTGGAGCTTCGGGGAAAAACCGAACTGGATCGTCAGCGAGACGCGCGCTTCGGGAGTGCGCTCAGAGGAGGAGGAGAGGAAGAGAAAGAGACGCTCTTTCAAATTAAAACAACAAGAGGGGGATTTAAAAGGACGCACTATCCACTTACGCTGTCATAACCGAAGTTGGGTAAATTAATTGTAAAGAGTGATTGATTACTTTACCTCAATAAATGGATAAAATTGTATTGAAATTACTATATACTTCACCTATTTTACTATACTACTCGATACTTTACTTTTTCCCTATGTCTTAAACAAACATTTATCTTTCATTTTACTTTATTTTTAAAGTAATGACATTGTCCAAAGCAGTGGTGGAGCTACAATATGTTGTGAGGGGGACAAGAGGTGGGCAGAAGACTTTTTGTTTTTCAAAGATCAAAAGTTCCAAAAATAGGTATTTCCTTTTGCCCTACATGAAAACAAAGCAGATTTTGGCTAAGGCCAAAATGGCAGGGGCTTAACGAAAATACTAGGGGCTCAAGATTTCACAAAAAATATTGCTTTTGTTAACTTTGCAATGCTTATCAAAGATTGTATTGATGGCTCCGTAATATTTGTCTATTAATAACGATACTAACATTGACTCAAGACTTGGGGGACAAGTAAGGGGGCAAAGCTGTTTGATGGTGGGGCAGCTGTCCCCCATCAAACAGACCTCCCTCCCATAGCTTTGTCCAAAGTATATGAACATGGTTGAGGACATGACCTGGCTTCATTGGAATTCCATCAGCAGTGTGAAAATTTACAAAAATATCATGGCTGCTGCCATGGGTATCTCTCTCCTTTAGCTTAGTGTGGCAGTGCGATTTTGCCAAGTGCTTGGACAGGCTCCTCATTGAAAGCAGTTCATCTTCAGGACATAACTTGCACTTAACTAAAATATTTTGGCTTTGTTTTCAACATATTGAAAATAATACAAATTTGTCCATATCCACATTTCTACTTTCTTCCTTCTTCTTACTTCAATCGACCTCCAACCCTGCATTAGTGTGTGTGTGTCAGTAACTCGATTATTTAAAAATTATTGTTCTATTTACTTTTCCATTTTGTTTAATTTGGATGAGAGAAAATGTCAGAGCTTAGTGTTTACACAAATCAATTTGTGTTATCAGTCACCTACAATGGTTTCACTGCACCAAAGCATGAGTAACATGGAAATGTTTTTTAATAGTTTTAATTTAATTACTGAAATTTGTACTGTAAATGGTTACATTTCTCTATTACTGACAAAAGTCAGTAATTTACAGTAATTCACCGCTTTTTAACTCTCACCCAACATTGGTAACAACCCCCTAACTAATTCTATAATAGCCTCATCATTTTTGGTTAAGGGACTATAAGGTGCTATTATTTTTGGCTATTGGCTAAAGTGATTAATGCGATCGTGTGGGGATTACAGATGATAGGGGGTGAACAAGTCGGAGTTACAACAATAAAGCTGACTGAAGCCTCATCCCGGCAGCCCACTAAAACTCCACTCCGTTTCTTCGGTCCGTCCTGTCTGCTGGCAGGCGGCCAGCCCAAGTGTGTGGAAATGACACCGCCAGGGCGGCAGAGATTTTCCTTCATTTCTCTCCTTCCCGATCGCAGACTGGCTGACATTGGCTAGAAAGTGGAGCAGCTCGTCAGGGACAATCAATGCGAATCGATCGAGCTGTGCAGTCGAGGCTCCAGAGCCGGAAAATATCGCGGCAGCTGAAGAGAGAGAAAGAGAGGGGAGGGTTTGTTCAACTATCCGAGCTCGTAGCCAACAAAACACTCGTACAAATAAATGCGCTCTGCCTCTCATTAGCATGACGGTCTCCTCGGAAAACATTGAAGTCAAAAAGCCACTGGAAGCGTAATTACGCATAGGATTTGCGCTCTGGTCCATTTAAATTGACATTTGTTTGTGCGTATAGATAGAACATTTCAAAGAGCAACATGAAGGGAATGCGATAAAAATACACATGTATCTATGTATGATTCAAAGCGTGTTCTCTACATAGTTTCAACGCTATTTAAGCAGGTGTACTTGGAATAGAAATGGGTAACAACTCATCCAGACTTATTTAGGCCACAATAAACTGGTGTATTAAATTAAACTAAAATCTCCATAGATGTATGTTTCATTAACTGAACTGAAGTCATCACACACAATAGTCCTGTTATGTGTTGCTTTGAACAAATTTTAATTTGCGTAAAGTCTAAATAAACGCGCAGTGACACCAACGTTTCACAGAAACTTCACTCTGATGTGAGACTTTTCTTCTCTTTTTCCTTTTTTATTAACACATGACACTTTCTGACATCACCACGCAGCTGTTCTGACATCGTCACAACCCGGAAGTGATTGACACGCCAACAGAAACATCAGACATCCACAGAGGCTTACAAAGAGAGGAGTACAAGAGAATGGATGATCAAACAAATCAATTTAACATTGTTATTTTTGTTGTGGTTTTTTTAAATATTTATTTTAAAAAGTGGAATTATTAAGATTAAATACGTAGTGGGTAATATTTTATCTTTGTTTTCTTTTACAATTGTTGCATTTATGACCAGACCACATAAGAGACCTGTTACTTCTTTTAGTATTTTGTATGTCCTCCCTTTTGGTGTTTTATGTCCCATCTGTGGATGAAGAACTGTAAGTGCCTGTCATGACTTTAAAAACAAAAGTGAAGAGGAAAAGAAGCGAAAGAAGGAAAGTCATGCATGGATAGATGGGTAGGAGGGAGCAGCAAGCTGTGACTCTTGTACAAGTTCTGGTGGGTGCGCTGAACCCCGGAGGCTGCAACCACACTCAGCTCTTTGTTGTTTTCATTCAGCACATGGAGGCACGGTACTTTTCTGAGTTTGGGAGGAGGATTAACGTCGCATGGCCTCCACAGCTGCACCCATGACACACGCTGGAAGAAAATCCCACAAAATGGCCCCAAAACAGCCACATATGGGACAAGGGGAACAGGGAGAAGCATAAATCATCAGCTTTTCCATCTCAGATTTTGGGAAATCCTTTCAGAGAAGCACAGCAGCACATTTAGAACTACTTTGACACTGGTAGAAGGATTTGTTTTTTTTTCTCCTTTTTTGATCAAAATATAACAAGAACAAAAATAATCATTAATTACAATAATGTTTACATTCCAATCTAACCTCACAAATCTTTAAAAAAAAATAAGGAAACTGTCCTTCTGTAAGCAATAACATCAATAACGTGAAAAAACAATTATTTAATTAAATTTTTTAAATTATTTAAAAAAATCAACAGCAGGTGTTGGGACAGACTCCAAAACATCAAGGAATAGTAATGATAAGCGTAAAATAAAATGATATCAGAAAACACTCCTCATTTACATCTATTTAATTCACTTTTTCTCAAATTCTTTCAAATTCAAAGGTTTGATTTTTCAAACCCCAAAATCTATTTCAGGCATTTTAAATTCTTAAAGACCCTCCTGATTTACAGCACATTGTGTTACAGAAAGATTCAGAAAGTGCTGAGGAAGGTAAAGAAGAGTGTGGGTCTTCGGGCATCGCTGCACAAGAAACTGATGTGTCACTGTAATCAATAAAACTACACAGACTTGGAGACGAGGCAGACTCCATAACTTCATAAACTGTTGTGACCTGAAGCTATCATACAAGCAGGAATACAAGCATTAACTCTTTGTTATTGCCCTTTAAACTGGATATTGTCTCAGATTAACAGGAATATAAAAGGGAACACATTTTGGAATAAACGGGCATCCAGATCCACAGATCCTATACAATGTTTATTTTATGTTTTGGGTCAAATGAAAAGTCATTTGTTTTTTTTGACTGGATACTAATGTGCTATTCTCTGCAATTCATCAGTTTTCAAATCAAAAAGTTCAGCAAGAGAAAAAACATTTCTCTTGTTTTGGGATCCCCCCTTTGCACAAGGTTGATCTTTGAAAAGAAAGTGCGTGAAAAAAGAATGAACTAAGCAAAATTGACAATTAGTTTGTGCTTTTTAACTGAAGTGTACTTATGAGGTGTTTTGTTTATTCATTTAGAACCAACTATATTAATGTGGGAGTTCACAGCTGGGTAAGTTGCTGGAAACAGTGCTGGACATGGTTGGGGTGCCAGTTCCTCCCAGCGTTGTGCCAGGACCACATGCCAGCAAAAACAGCTTTTAAAGGAGGGGTCAGTAAATGTGGCTGCCAGCACATCTTTGCCACCAAAAAAAAAACCCTTTTCACATAAGAAACCAAAAGTGCGTCTCATTTAAAACATAGCTGCCATGTTTTTTCTTCTGTTATAGCTGAGACTTTCAAGAATATTTGGTCATAGAAACAGTAATTCCGAGCACCAAGTTGGAGATTTATTTTTTTTTTAACAAAAAAAGCAAAATGCACCTATTTCAATTTTTGCTGTGTTGACCAAGCTTAGAGAGATTTTTTCAAGCCTCCCCTGACTTTCAGCACCACTCTGATTTATCTCTGAACATTGGCCACTTCAAGGACATGCATAAGCGGCCAGGACAGGTGTTGGACTATCTGCTCCAAACTAAGGCCCTGAAGTGTTTTGGAATTTTCTGGAGTGTGTTTTCCTGTTCCATCGGACTAGCACAAGTCAGCCACACTTTGAATCAGTCGCACAGCTGCAGAGACTCACTGACCAACATTTGGTTTTTTTCTAAAATTCCCTTCTGACCCCTGCCACACAAGTTTTCAGTAAGCAAAAGAGACTGAACAGAGCAGCAAAGAAAAACAAAGTGATAACCCTCAATCATCTGATGGGTTAAGCATTATATGTAAATTTAAAAATAATTTTAAAAGTTAGAATATCTCATAATTTCAAGTAGTTATGTCCTCTCTAATAAAACACCAGCTGCTGCTTATGATTAAATAAAGGTTAGGTCGCCATCTAGCGGTATTTTTGTGGAAATGACACGACAATTTTTTTTTTCATTTGGTGTGGCTGCAAAATATTCTGATAAACATTTCATATAATTTCATTAAATTTAAGTTAGAATATGTGAAATTCCTATCTACATCTTTGCAGATAAATTCATGTAAAAAATAGAATGAATTTAGTTGTGTGTTACTTTTAGAAAACTTTTGTTGTTTTTATTATAAAACGTAAACATTTTATCAGTTTTTACTTCTTCCGTTTTTTTAAACTAACAAGAAATTTTCTCTTGTTATGATGGATGTTTGCATTTGCTGTGCACATCTTGATCCCAAAAATGTCTGTTCAAATTCTTTATTTGTCCTTTGTGCAATTTAAATAAAAGCACTTAATACAATAAATACAGCTGTGCGAAGAGATTTTGTGCAAAATAGCATATCAGACGATAATTACAAAAACAAAATAACAGCTATCTGAGATGTTTTCATTTAGTTTTAAAATTAAATTGAGTGAATTGGGTAGAGAAAGAGGTCAGGGTCTCTCTATCAAAATTCTGATTAAAGAAAAAATAATTGGTAAAGTTACCCCCAAAAAGAAGACCACATTGAATCATAAAATAAAAAAAAAATAAAACTTAAAAGAACCTTACCATAAAATCCCAGAATAAAATAGTTTGGAATTCAGCAATTAGAAGGAGGCAAACATTTGGTTTTAACATCGGCTCCAGCAGCCTTGTGACCCTGAAAAGGATTCAGTGGGTTATGAAGATGCATGCTTGAGTTTTGAAATCCTTACAAAAATCAGCCTGATAAAAGGTTATGAGGGTTATGAGTAAGATGGAGGAAAGCAGAAAGCTCAACAACAAATTCATGAACAGATGAGCTTCCTTCATTAAATAATCCATCCCTCGTCTGAATCCTGTCAGGGTCATAAGGTTGCTGGAGGTTGTCCAAGCCATTCTTGGGCAAAGGAGGGGTACACCGTGGACAGGTTGCCAGTTTGTTGCAGGGCCTCACATTCAACCTAGGGACAATTTGGAATAATTGATTAACCTAACTACATTATTACATGATTAATATTTTTGTTTTTTTCAACTGTTAGTGATATTAAAATATCGTAGATTTGTTTATTCTTTCTCTACCAAATTGTAACAATTCACCCTCCACTCAGTGAGGGGAACGTCACAACGCCGTTCTACGGCTGGGGCATCAAATTTAAGTCAACCTGCCCTCTTATATTAACAATAAAAACTCATACAACCGCTTGTTTGCGCAGCCGTGTATTCTGTGTGCGTGACAAATGATAAACTTTACACGGATAAACACCACGCCCAACATTCAGAATACAAGCATCCCAATTTCCCAAAGTCCAAGATATAAACAAAACCCACAGTTGAAACCCAAGTCCCACAGTCTTGCTTACAAAAAAAAAAGAAAATGTTCTGGAAGAAAATGAGTGTTCGACAGTCTCACTCGTTTGGGGGGAGGCTGCCCCGCCCCACTTGCTGGAACGCATTCCATCCTTCTGTGTGGACTACCTTGTCTCTATTTGTCACCATCCGGCTGCATTTCTCGAGCCCAAATTACATCCCAATGTCAGTACAGTAGATCCTGGTGGTGTGGATCAGGGAGTCAATGTCACGCTCACCCTGAAACTTGCCAGCTGACTTACGATTGGCTTTTCTGCAACCTCATTGAGTGTACAGTGAAGGTTTTGTTAATGTAGTACAGCTCCAAGCATTCAGTGGTCCATGTCTGAGGCATTGAGTCATAAACTTTCCTGTAATCGATCCAGCTAGTAGATGGGTGTGTCGTTACCTGCAGTCTTGAGTGACTCTTCTGTCAACCAAGAGTTGGTGTTTGGCCGTATTTGGTTTTGTTCTTTCTTTTTGTTCTGTGTTTTACGTACTGTATTTCTGTATCAAAGTGGGATTTCTGTGTATTTGTGGATCTTTGTGTGTCTGTCTGATGTCTTTCAGGTGTGGAGCTGGAAAGGGTGTCGCTCCCATTGGACCCAAGCTGATGGAGGTAGCCTTTAAAAGCACCATGTGGACCTCCAGCCTTTGAGAAAGGAGCTTTACGCTTTGTGTTCACTCTGTGTATCCTTCTGTTTGTAGTTATGTTTAAGTGAAGCTGTAGGGGTGAACTGCCATTTTCTTTCATTTTCTCCCATAAATGTTTACTCCTATTTATGTTAGTCTAGGGAGGTTAGTATTTTGTCATTGATTTCCCTTTTCTTTCATTCACAGGTAAGATTTCAGATTTCAGTTAGTTGGGGTTTTGTTTGTTATTTTGACCTTGGTTCACCCTGAAACCATTTTGCTTCACCTTTTAAGTTATTGTTGTTGGGAATTTATTTATATGTAAATGAATTTATTTGTAAATGGAGACAACATTTTGGTGTTTTGTTATTAATGTAAGTCAGGGCAAAAACTATATTTTTAAGTTGTGCTCCATAGGTCCCCCTAGACATAAAAAGGGCATAACATCTATCAATGCTCTTCTATGCATTGCTTATGCATTGATCAATGTTTATACTGACAGATAATTATCTGAAATGGAGAAGACAAATGATGTGACTGTTACTGGGAGAAACCCAAAACCTAATTAAAAACAACCTGAACAGAAATGTTTCATCCTCTGAAAAATAAGAAAGCTAAGTCATGAAAAAGACCTAACTCTATAATATTAGCTCACTTGTAACCTTTTTTGTTTTAACTGTTCCAGACAACAGAGCTTCATACATTTTTCTATAACAAATCAGTTTGACTTTAGTCTCATTTGTTTGTTGTAAGGCAATTAACTTTATTTTTTTTTTTTGCCTCAAACTAAGTTTTAAGTTATTTCCTAACTTTAATAATAATCCATCTTTTAAGTTATGTTCCGTTCCCCGCATTTTGAAAAAAGAAATTCAATAATACATTTAGTAATGAAAAAAATCCATAAAACTGTGACTGTTAACACTTTAACCCTAGTGCTATCCTAGGCACTTTAACGTTGGGAGTTGGGTCATCTAAACCCACTAGACAGTGCTCTGAACCTTTTTTCTTCAATGATTTGTGATCTTCACTGGTGTCCATGGATTACATGAAATCTTTCCACCTTAATCCACCTTTGTCATGGTAGTGTAATGAAAGGGTGGGGTCAGCCAAGATGGCAAAAGGGTTAATAGGTAATTCATGCTTAATTATGCATCAACTAACATTAAGGGATCCTTAATTCTTACAACACTAGCAGATTTTCTTTAAATAAGCAAAACAAAAAAAGGGATAAATCTGCCACTGCTCTTACCAAGAATTTGTTTTTAGTTTAAAAATTATAGTCAAATTAAGATTATTTTATGTCAGGTTGGGGGGACTGTGGTAGCGTGAAGGACCCAAAATGCAGAGACGGAGGCACACGGTTCAAGGGCAAGGGGATTTAAACTAAATAACAAAAGGTGCTGCAGAGCAGGAACACAAAAGTAAACTTACAGAGAGCAAAACATGAATACATGGCAGGAGGGAAGCGACGATAAAGACGTTACGGACATTACATGAAAGACATTAATGGACCAGCACAAGACGAAGGCAGAGACAAGACTTAAATACAAACAGGAATGACAAGACACAGGTGAACATGATCAGGGCAGATTGGGACAGAGGAAGTAAAACTCAAGAACACCACAAAACAGGAAACCTTTCAAAATAAAACAGGAAACAGAACTCAAACATGACAAAAACAAGATGGAAAGCAAAAACCAACACAAAGAAACCCAAACCATGACATTTTATTAAAAACGTTTTCAATAAGATTCTTTTTCATGCAAGACAGAAAATAAGATTTCTTTTCTTGAAAACGGCATCTTTTTACTTCCTTAAGATTCAGTTTTTGCAGTGCACTCAGTCAGGCTCCAGCTAGGAATTTATATCAATTTAAAGCACAAAACAGGTTTTTATTTAGAATATTGAAGTCTATCCTCATGAGAACCAACCCATCAATTTATGACCTCCATATAGAATCAATTTTATTTCCCCATAGGAAACCAAACTTCCCATTCTCCCACCCAAACTACACATATTGTTGGAAAGGCAGGGGTGTCGTTATTCAAGCCCACCAGGTCTTAGTAAAGAACTTCAAATGAGTCAAAGGATACGATTCAAAAACAAATGTTTCAGAAGACATACATGAATGGGCTGGTTCTCAGCAGAATCTTCTTTTTTTTCTTAAATCCTATTTTTGATTTTAATAAAAAGCAAATATTATTAAATGACATTAAGTTTAAGAAAAAAAAACTTGATCTTTATCTGTCAATATAAAAAAATCTCAAATCTTCTTAATTAATGATGCAATAAAAAAAAGACAGTTCAGTGTTTCATCTGGCGTAACCAAATTTCCAGAATACCGAAAAATTGCGCATCGTGCGTGGGGGCAACCCCAAGCAAGCCTCCATCTGATGGCAGCATTAGGCAGTCCCGTGAAACATTTGCGTGGGAGTTCCCTCCACCGCCATGTCGGGATAGTGCACATCTCTCTCTCTCCGTCTACGCGCATCCTCCCCCATATTAACAGCTTAGCGCTGCAGAAGCATCTCGTTCTGCCTCCAGCATCCATCCTTCCTTCCTTCCATCCATCTATCCATCCATCCATCCGTGCCTGGGGAGCAGCAGTCCAGCCCGGTGCAGCACCGACGCACGGAGGGGGCGCCTCCACTGAGTGATGCCAGTGTTTCAGTCGCCTTCTTTCGACAAGAAAGAGTAGATCCTACAGGAAGGGGGGTAGAGAATCACACGTTTCAGCCTCGAAAACGGCAACTGCTCATGAAGATGTCTAACGCTGACATCGTCTTAAACCCCACCGATCGGGTGGTGAAATGTAAGTCAGCCCATTAAATGTTTTTTTTTTTTTTTTTGCTCGGCTACAGCTCTAATTACATAACAATCTACGGTGTTTCGGTTCTGCAGACATTGGCTTCACCTTCTTTTTAAATTGTGCATTGATGCTGCAGATGCAGTTGTCAAGTTGGTGCTGATGATAGTGAGCAGTTAGCGCTTCGATGTTGATAAACAATCGCGTTTTCTGAGAGCGCGCGGCCCGATGGAGATCACGCAGAGGGGGAAAAAAGCCCAGATGACTCCTAATCTATTGCATTTATGGCGATTTAATGTCATCTGAGCTGCAAACGTAACGAGAAATAGGAAGGAAGAGGTGCTGAATTGTCCCAGCTTTACAGATGGAGCAGTGATGCAGCAGGATTTCTTTGAGGAAGATGGAGAGGGCACGAAATTGGCATGAATGGGCTATATTTCACTATGAGGGACTCAGGATTTAATCTGATCAGAAAGAGGGGCCTACATAGAATTGATCAGTGAAAGATGATGAAGTGCTCTCAGCTGCCATAACTCACTTAAAGCCCAGCTCTTTTTTTGGATCAGCTCACAAGGCAGCGCTGTGCACGAGCAGACCCACAGTCAGTGAATTATCATAATGGCCGAGCAGCTCAGTCAGCATTAACAACTTTGTCTTTTAGGCACCTCAGTTGCAGAAACCCGGACTAATCTGCCGCTGAGATACACTTCTGTGACAATGACTGCAGGCACAGCTGATGCAGTCATGTGAAAATAGAATGTCCAGCCCCTTTTAGTTGTATCAAGGTCCAGGAACATAACGTGTGCAGAATCAGAACCTTAGAAGTATTTTACCAGAGCATGGAAATTTTTTTTTAAACCTTTGTATTTTAACCAAAGTTTTTAGAAAGAGAGGAAAATTGCTCCACAATAATGGTTTAGTATGAAAGACAATACTTTGTTGTTGCTGAGGCACGACCACATTTTCACAGTTTTCCCTTGAAGACACACTCCAATGAAAATCACGTTCTTTGTGTTTTTAACATGTTCTTGTGACATTTTTCTCATGATGGAAGACATAAAGAAAAAATTGAGCTTACAATTGCATTTCTAAGTATTTCTTTATTCAAGTCCTTGTGAATGAGGAGCAGATGCAAAAATGAAAACAGCCTGTAGCTGTGTCATTTAGGTGCTGATTGGAGGGGCCACAAACTCCTTGCTCCACTCCATTCCGATGCATCCACTTGTAGACGTTTAGATCAATGTATGCATTTGTTGTCCTTGTCCGACTTGGTATTTGGCTCCAAACTGCACGGCTGGGTAGCTTCCACATGGATAGCCATTTTTTTTCCACCACTAAATTTAGGTCGTAAGGGGCTGTAAGATAGCATGTAAACCACATGGATGAAGGGGAATGGGGATGGGCTTACGCTTCGCCAACAGTCCCGCCCACAACTCCAAGATGAATTTCTAATGAAGTATTGCTGCTCTGCAGAAACTCTGTCCTAGAAAACGTCAAGTTTTTTTTTTAAATTTGGTCTAAAAATGGCATAATCATAATTTAAAAAAACACTGTGAATGCTTTTACGACAGATCAAAAGATGGTCGGAGTGGGTCTTTGATTATTGCAATCAAAAATATTATCTGATGTGAAAAAGAGCAAAAATTGCTGCCTTTTATAATTTTCATGGTGAAGATCTTCAATAATCTAAATGACTCAATCTGTCAAAATGATGATTCTCACAACTCCAGCAAAACAGACTATATAGGTTTTAAAGATTATAAGGACAGAAGCACACATTTGTTTTAGAAAACAATTATTTTATTCCCTGTCCTCTAAACACTGTAGCTGTCTGTGAATCAATAGCTCCAATTGCAAATGAGAGAAGATGGTCTACATGAGTCTGTTATCAAAGAATAATGAAATTTTGAAGATGCAGTGAGTCAAAATTATGACAAACACAAGACCTATTTCAAAAAGGGCAACAAGCCATGAGATCTGACTCAGATGGGTTTTTTTTGTACCATGATTCCGTAACTTCAGCATCCTAGAAGTGTTGTATTTTTTTGTTGCTGATCTGACTTTCTTCGGAGTAATTGAGAAACTTCACTGGATGATATCCAATTTTTACCACCAATGTTGACATAACGATCAACCGCTAGAAAAAAGTTATGAATTTCTACAAATCTATATTTGTATCGTTTGCCAAATGTTCTTACTTATGCTAATGTCTTTCATTATTGCTTGACAGGAGCGCAGATATTCCTTTTGTAGCTTTCATCTTCTTTTCTATTCTTGTTCTCTACTTTGAAAAGCTAGGACTCTTTGACAACCCCCAGAGGGCTTAAATGTGAAAAATTGTCTTAAGAAAGTGAATCATGCAGCCATCAGGTGATCAAAGGAAGCTATCATGACAGTGGCAATCTTGATGCAGAGACTGACGCTTCCTGCAGTTAGCGTGTGCCGCACATGTAACAACACAGACACCGCCAGCTTCTCTGGGCTATTTTCAGTCTTGTGTACACCATTTAAACCTAAGCCAAAGCAGATTTCTAGGTATTTTTTTTTCTCTTAGAAGTTTTAATATGACAGAGCTATTGATTATCTAATGGTCTATGCAGTTTGCTTTCTGGAAGCATCCATATGCACAATGCTGTGAGTCCACCTGTGCTTGACATATGCGCACCCTAAAACCTAAAACTCAAGCTTCGTCGGGCTGAACAGTTCGGACCTCATATTCCTTAGGTCTGTCTTCTTTTGACAGAGACCAGTCGCTCAGCCACCTAAAAAAGGTGGATTCTAGTATAACACTCATAGCTTTATTTAATTTCCCAAAGCCTGATCAGAGTTTATTAGTTTCTTCATAAAAAACGAACAGGTATTCTTGTCCTGTGCAGCAGGTCTAGCATTTCCTGTCAGATACTAGGGTGGCTCTTTAAAGTATCAGTTTATCTAAACCCCTCAGTGTGAATGTCTGATCCAGAACATGTTTGACATTTAAGGAACACAAGGCTAAACTTCGGAGGGAAGACATCTTGAGTGGGATTCAAGCATTTTCTGGGTCAACTGTATGTTTGTATCTCCAACACACTGCTGCATTTATAAGAACCTCCGATGCAAATAGCAGTTTTCCCTGGCACTGCTGGCTGTACTCCAACAGTCAGATGCTGCTGCTGTTGCTCGGCAACCTACAGTATTTCATAGTTCAGCTGAGTGCTGAGCAGATGTCAGCGTTTCATCTCTGCAGCACACATGTTTATCAGTGTGCTCTACTTGTGCACTGTATCTCTGTCAATATTTGTGTTTCTGGAAAAGAGTGATGAAGAATCTGGATTGGGGTTTTTTATAATTTTATTGGAAAAAATAAAAATAAAATTATTGAAATCTACGACTTAATAAGTAATGTTAGTAACGTTTAAAAATCAACATTTTAATTTTTTTGCCTGCATCCTAAGACAAAATGGTTGTATAGATGCTTCCTCAGCATTTTTTTGTTGACATCAATGTCACAGCTGGTAAACGGGCTTTATGGCCCCTTTTTGCTACCAAGGGCATTGGTATTTTTGCTCCATGCGAGTTGTCTTTGTCCAGTGTCATGACGAACATTTCCCAAATGTTTCACTGTTGTCTGTTGGTTGCGGTGCTAGTTTAAACACTGGATTATCATGAACTCAAATGTGAGTTGTAAAAACATTAGTAGTAAAAACATTTCCAAAGCCCTATATATTTTTTTTAGATGCTAATCTCTATACCAGAAAAAAATACAGATTAGGGCTAGTTAATTAAATCATTTAATACTTTTGTCAGTATATGATTTTTGATTTTAAAAACATATATTCTCTTAGTATCTTGTTGAATCTTATGATTCCCACTCCAAATAAAAATTGTGTTTTTATTGTTTTTAACATGTTTTCGTGTCATTTTTCTGATGATGGAGGACTTAAACTAGCTTAAAATAGCCTTTCTGAGTATTTCTTTATTCATTGTGAATCAGCAGCAGATGAAAAAAGGCTATTTTGTTCCGCTCCATTCTGATGCATCCACTTGCAGACAAATAGATCCATCAAGTGGTACATCTTCATTTTCCTCATTTGAGCTGGCATCTGGCTCAAAACTGTACGCCTGGATTGCTACAATGTTGTTCGCCATTTTTGTTTTACTGCTAATGTTAGGTTGGTGTTGTGTGGGGCTGTAAGCTAGTGGGAAAGAATGTAGTACAAGTCAGAGGTGAGTTTCTAATTAACTACTACCGCTCTGCAGAAATAATGTCGTAGAAAACGACACAGGTTTTTGGATTTTGTCTAAAACGACATAATCATAATTAAAAGACCACTAGGAATGCTTTTACAATAGATGAAAAGATGATTAGAGTGGGACCTTTTGTCAGCTTAATCACAAAAATAGGCTGCCTGAAAAAAGTTCTTAGATTAAACAATTTACTTTTAAATGAAGCTCTGTTAATGTTTAGCCAAAACAACAGTATTTTTCTGCACAGGCTAAGCTTCTCCTTATATCAGTTTGTTTATCTTCTTTCAAATGTCAGATACTTTCCAGTTGTGTTGTCACAAAAAATGCACGTCAGTTTATATTTCGTCTCTCCGCCAAATCTCAGAATCATCAGATAAAAATTGTGTCCACTTCTGAGATTAGGATAGAAAAACTGTCTGGGAGAGAAATTTCTAAGTGGGTCCATCTGTAGCTCATTGCTTCATTCACCTCCTCTCCATTCTAACTGTGCTGAATTTGTACTTGCTGGTTAAGTGTGAAAGTACACATCACTGCCACAGATACACACTACATACTGTGAAAATGTTGGTCTCATTAGCTTTACCTTGCTGGGAATCCTGATTCCAGGAGCAATTATTTCTAAATCTCTTGAGAATATCATCCAGAATTGTGGAGCATCATGATCATGACCTGCTACTTTCTGTGTCTCTGTGTCTTTGCCTCATGGTGTTCTGCAGAGAGGTGGTCAAAAACCTGGGAAGCTCAGTCTTCGTCTCAACTTTTGGCCTACTGTGATGTTACATCTGGACTTCTATGAACTTCATTTTCTTTTCAAGTGTTATGTCGACACTTTGAAAAAGATTATTATGTTAAACCTGGCAATCCTGAGATTAGCTTCCCTTCGTGATCCTGAAAAAACTGCTAGTCATGGCACCGGCTTCAAAAATGTAGCCTTTGCTGCTGCCACTGAATAATAATCTGTAGCCTGGTTTCACAGTTTCAATGACTGCTGGGATTTTACTGCTGCATTTAACATCACTTTATTCCCTAATGCTGCACACGAGAAAAAACAAAACAAAAGAACAAACTCTACCTTTGTACTGAAATGGCAATAAATGATGGTTTAGCTGATTGGTGAACAGATTTTTTGCAAAGGTCACAAAACAGAGTAGAAAATCACATTTCTAAAGAAAACATGAACTGCAATTTCTCCACTGCTTGTATGTTACTAAAAGCCTATGTATTTTATTCTCAGCTGTCCCCTTCCCCTTGAGCCATCGCCTTACAATGAAGGAAGTGTTTGACTGCGAAGGAAAACCTCGTGTGGATCTTTTGAAGGCTCACCTGACCAAGGAAGGCCGTGTGGAGGAACCCGTGGCCCTCCGAATCATCAATGAGGGAGCAGCCATCCTCCGTCAGGAAAAAACGATATTAGACATAGAGGCTCCAGTCACAGGTAATTGTTTTTTTAACAAGCTTAATGTCAAGCTACATAGGGACAATCCTGAATATGGAGGTCTTTTTGGTTCTTTTGATCTGAAAGTAATATGCAAAATGAAAAAGTAAAAAGTGAATTAATACTGAATAAAAATATGACTGAAAGCTCATTAAGTAGCCTTTTCTAGCCTTCAACAATAATTACACATTAATCTTTTTAGATGGATAAATCATTTAGTGTATGCTAAAACAAAATTTGACAGTTCTCTTTTTTAAATAATTATTATCTGGACTTGGGTTGATGTCATTTGTTTTTATGAGCTCCAGAAAAGACAAAAACTTACTTTAAACTCTGAATTTATTTGAGTATAAGTCATGGTTTTTTGGATAGTAATGCTGGGGGTGTGACTACATGTATTACTCCGGTGAGACTTATATGTGGTTTAAAACAATGATGTATAGCAACAACAGTGGCCTTTATTTGTGCAAAGGGAATCATTGTTTGCTACTGATAGCAGTACAGAAAAAGTCTTGGCAGAATAGTTCCAAAAACACAGAGGATGAAGAATTATATTATACAGTATTTTTCTGACTATAAGTTGCTCCAGAATACAAGTCGTGGACAGCAAGACATGCACTATGTATATAATTTTTTAATAAAATATAAAAAATATATTTTAGAGGAATGTGAGTGCATTATCAATACAGATAAATATATTTTCCCCTTTATTGTGCATGTGTGGGTTTCCTCGACTTGTATTCTGGAGCAACTTATAGTCTGAAAAATACTGTATACATGCTCTGTACACATTGGATTTGGTCTATGGCTAAACTTTCTTATTTTAAGCCATTTGTCTGCATGGATCATTGAGGAGTAAAAAGGCAACATTTCAAGAAAGGTTATATCAACATAACATAAACAATAACTTTAAATGCATATAATTTTTAACTGACATTGTCCTAGGCATCTTTTTAAATAAAAATTTTAGGTGCTGAACATTAAATATGTATGATGAACAGACTATAGTGCTTTTGTAAGTTTGTTTGTTTGTGCTTTTGTGAGCTTGGGAGGTGTTTGGATTTCAATGCAGTTTGCATGGATCGCATTCCATGGGTGTTTGTGTATCCATGTGCGCATGTGTACATTTGATTGCTTTAGTCACACAAGCAGTCTCCCACTCACATTGCTCTAAGCTTTGAGTGGGCGAAGGCCACTGTGGAGCTGATAGGGAGACGGAAAAGCGAGAAGAGAGGGAGAATGAGAAGGAGAAAAGGAGACAGGGAGAGATGATGATGAAAAATTGAAGGCAGCAAGGAAATGAGATGTAGGTTTGCACACTATGGCCATGGTGTTCACAATGAAAGAGTTATATGCCTCCCTAAGGGGTTTGAGATTCTTCTACGTTTTTGAGGTGAAAGCTTCTCATTTCTTAGAAGCAGAGGCCTTAAATACATCTCATTACCAACACATCCAAATGCTCAGTTGGTTCCATTATTGCTAATGTATACAGGGATTCTCTGTTCCCTCAGGCATCTTTAGTATTTTGAGCAAAGTAAATCTATATAAAAAAGCAATTGAACAACACAGTATTGAAATAATAAAAACTTGCTATTTGTCCCAGCCTATGAACATGTCAAAGAACCATATTGGCCAAACAAAAAACAAACAGGCCACTCATAGTGAGTCTGATGGGTTTAAGTGGGTTTAATCATCCTGCTGTAAGGTCAGACCAGTTCTATTTAGTCCACACCAGAGTCTGTTTCCTTGGATACTCCACTTTGTTTGGCAGATATGAAGCTTGGTGTAGTTTAGCTACAGTGTCAATAAAGATAGAGCACTCGAAAGGTAAAAAGGCTAAAGCATTGGGCATTTCAAGTTGAAATGAAAACAGAACACAGTGCAAATGCAGAGAAAAAAAAGCAAAGCTCAAGAGAAGAGGTTGAGTGATGACAAGAGGCAGTTATCAATATGAAGGATTTGATGAAAAGAATTACATACTACCCAGGCTTTTGTCTTAACATCTGTTTCATTCAAGTGATAGTTCTTGTTTGTTTTGTTTCATTGACCTTGATCTAGAAGTATTTGATTGTAGGTCTTTGGATACGGGCTGATGGGTTTTCTTGCCAATATTAAAGGGGGCTTGGGGTGTTAGACTCCTCCAGGATTTGATGGAAAAAGTCAATGGAGGGCTTGAGAGGGTTAAGAGTATTTCATCTCCCACCGGGTTAATAGAGCTGTGACACTTAGCTTTTTCTGAGATTTGATTGGATGAGAACCAGCACCTCCCAGTCTAAAACCGTGGTTCTCTCTGGGTTAGGATAGGCTACTGCTATTAGCAGGCCTGGCCAACCCTGGTAGTGGCAGTAGCAGGCCTGGCCTTTAGCACGCCTGGCCAACCCCGGTCCTCAAGAGCGACCCTGCCTGTGTTCCAGTTCTTCCTGACCAGCTTGCTGCTGATTTGCTGATTCAAGCAATTCCATATCTTGATCGACTGAACACACCTGATTCAGGTTGTCAGCATCAAGCAGCCGAAAGGGGAGCTGTAAAACATGCAGGGTTTTGGCATTTGAAGACTTTTGAAGGATGGCCAGCCCAGCAATAGAAGGTGAAATATAATTCTTTCAGAGTTGTTTTTTTGTTTTTTTATTCTCGTGTGGAGCATTAGCCCTTGTTCTATCCTAGGCACTTTAACGTTGGGAGTTGGGTCATCTAAACCCACTAGACAGTGCTTTGAACCTTTTTTCTTCAGTGATTTGTGATCTTCACTGGTGTCCATGGATTTCATGAAATCTTTCCACCTTTATCCACCTTTGTCATGGTAGGAATAACACGTTAAAGTAAGGGTGGGGTCATCTAAGATAGCACAAGGGTTAAGGAATAAAGACTCAACCCATTGTTAAAGACAGATTAGCACAATATCCAAAGTTATGATGACTGGTCAGCTGTTGTAAAAAATAGTCAAAAGACAAAGTTTACTGAGTTTACTGAATAATTAACTTTATTTTCCTAAGTACAATCACACATTGGGATAGTCTAAAACAAGATGAGTTGGTTGGGTTAGTTTGTCTCTGATGCCCTGTACAGAAAGATACTGAGTCAGCTTTAACTCACAGGACACTCCTTGGTGGCCTCTGCAGTCCTTTTCACTGTTGTCTGTCGCTCAGGGAAAAAGCGCAGACACAGAAAAAACACTCAACAAACTTGCCAACAGTCAGTTCTGTTGTGTTCTGATGGTTGAACAGAAGATACATTATCTGATACATAATTGTAAAAACTACTCACATTTATATACAATTACAATGCTATCTTGACTTACCTTATCTTATCATAGTCGTTGGAGATTGGACATCTAGTCAGAATCCTTTTTTCTTCTTTATTTATTTTTTTGACATGCTCAAAATTGACAAAGACAAGACAAAGACACCCTGAAGAGATTGCATCTAGGCTGGTCTAGGACCATATTGGTCTTCTCCTAGAAGAGATTATGGGGAAGATCTGGCTTTCTTTGCTTGAGATGCATAGTGAATTGTCCTCTGATCTAAATAAGGATTTACCAGAGGATCACTTTTGCATATTGTGTGTACTCACAAATCTTCTACTGCTAACCTGTTTTTATTATTAGGTACGACAACCTGGATCAGCAAGCTTTAGATAGACTGTTTGGTCATAATGCACAACACCATCCACATCAACTCAAACGTTTCATTAGAGACAGGCAAATGTGGTAATAGATGGGTAATATTGTGATCTTGTTTTGTCAAATCAAGTTATTTTAGTTACTAATTTTGAAATGTGGTATGTTTTATAATATTGGTTATTTAAGAAAATATCAATCTACATTGATCTCCTGGTTATGTAGATGCTTTGTGATGCATCTTTTTCCGCAAAGCTATAAAAATGAAAGAGGATCATTTTCTTTTCACACCATCATGTTTGAACACATTTTTCCACAAAAAGAGAAGTGGACAAAACAATAGAGTTAATTTTTCAAAAAAATGGTGTACACACAATCACACAGAAGCCCACAAAAGGCGGTTTTCATTGGGACAATATAGACTTTTTGTGTTTTTGGTTTTCTACAGTTTGCGGGGACATCCACGGGCAGTTCTTTGATCTCATGAAGTTGTTTGAGGTTGGAGGATCACCAGCCACAACGCGGTACCTGTTCCTTGGAGACTATGTTGACCGTGGCTACTTCAGTATCGAGGTGAGAACAGCGTAAATCCTTTTTTAGAGGGAAACAAACTTCAAAAAGCATCATAAGTTGCACATTGAACAAATAAGATGTTTGTTTGTTTGTCGTTACAGTGTGTTTTATACCTTTGGTCACTGAAAATCCTCTATCCAAAGACACTATTTTTACTTCGTGGAAATCATGAATGTAGACATTTGACAGAATATTTCACCTTCAAACAAGAATGTGAGTACCTTCTGGTATTGAGCAGGTTGTGTTTTTTAATTTTCCGGTGAAAATAAAATAACATCTTTGTTTGTGTTCTTGTTATTGGTTAACAGTCAAAACTAAGGTGTTTATGGCAGTCTATATTATTTTAAGCATTACCTGTTTTGTCAACTCAATTTAAATGGAACAAAACAGATACTGTTAATGATTTAATCAACATAAAATGTATCTTCAATTATAAATGCATAGAAAAGTTGATTTTTATTCCTTTTAGTCCTTGCATCTTTGATTGCTTAGAGTAAAAAAATAACTATTATTTTAGATACACCGCATCATTTAGTGTTTTTTTAATCAGGCCTGTCATACTGTTTTATTGATAAAAACAAATCTATCCTCAAGACACCTTGGTAGAGATTTAACCTGGACTTTTCTGGCATTTCAGGGATGCTCAGTTTATGTGTAACTTCTGGGCATATATGTCAAAGTTGCCAAATGGAAACGATGCTCTCTTTTCTCCCTATTTCTTTTTCTGTCAGGTAAAATCAAGTACTCAGAGCAAGTGTATGACTCGTGTATGGATGCGTTTGACTGCCTTCCTCTGGCAGCTCTCATGAACCAACAGTTTCTCTGTGTACATGGTGGACTCTCACCCGAAATACAAACCTTAGACGACATTAAAAAGGTGAGAGGGAATGGCTTCAGCATCATAGAGCAACTTCATTGTCTAACTTCTGCACCTAAAACATTCTGCCTATATATATTTATAAAGTTGGATCGGTTCAAAGAGCCACCAGCCTTTGGGCCAATGTGTGACCTGCTCTGGTCTGATCCTCTGGAAGACTTTGGCAATGAGAAAACTCAGGAGTACTTCAGCCACAACACAGTGCGAGGCTGCTCCTACTTTTACAGGTGAGATGTTTCTGTCTGCTGCTGTTTGGTTTGCACCAGTTTTTTAAACTACTTGCTGAATTAAAAAAAATGCATTCTTTTTTGATAATTAATTCTTTATAATACAATTACACTAATGTGTGGATCAATTCTGAGACAGTGAGTAAATAAGGTTTAGTAAATATTTTTTCCTCTTAAACTGACATTGTTGTGAGCTGAAACTTACCAAATTACCCATTATATCACAATCTATACCATCTATATCTCTCAAAGGAATAACATAGGAAATTTATTTTACTGTGGATTTCATCAGAGTTTAAAAAACAGCTTAATTCCAATAAATTTGATTGGTCAATTCTTTGATGTAGTGGGATTTACTGCGTAAAAGAACATTAGTATTTTCCATCTTAACTTTTTTTTCCACTTTGCTATCCCTCCTGTGTTCGTCTGGCAAATGCACCTCAAAGCTTCAGTTCAAACTGTGCGTCTTCCAAAAGTAAACCGTGATTGATAGAAGTAGGCTAACATAAGGACACATTGAGCTGGATGGGTCATTATAAAATGTTCTTGTTCTTTTCAAGGAATCTGTGGATTTAGGAGATGAAGTGGATAAGACGAAGGAGAGAATGGCATGATCAGATATGAACATTAGAAGTTCTCCTGCTGTAGAAAGTGACTTTAATCAACTGTGATTAGTTGACTGTTGGGAAGCTATGCAATGAGTCTTTGATATCAAAAATAGATGAAACGATTCTAAATTATTTATAGATATAAAACATTTGTTGATGTTTGAGCAAAAGTGATGTTCAAAAAGGAGCACACTTAAAAAGGACACAGTGCAGGAATCAGTGAATATGCAGGAAGCTTGTAGATCTTGTCTTTTGTGGCAAACAGCGACAGAGAGCCGTCTTGATGTTACAGCAGGATGGAGGATGGCTGGGGGAGAAAGTTGGGGCAAAGATTATAGTGAGATTTTTCTTAATGGGAAACAGCTCGGGTCTCTTCAGGAGATCTACTTAAATCAGAAGCAGTAACGTTGAGCATTTCTCTCCATGAGGAAACAGTATTCTGGCCAAGGTGTACACAGTAATTAAAACTCAATCATATTAGACCTAAGGTTTAATTCTCATCTGGGTGTGTTTGTGAGCCCTCATAGAAGTCTCAAAGCTGTTGTTTGTCTGAACTTGAGAGATAAGGTAAAGTAATTGTTGCAGGCAGCAGATGCCAACTATCCTCACAGTCATGCCAATGTCCTTGTTCTCTCGATCCTGTTCTTTTTGCGGATCCGGTTTGTAGAAAGTCTCCTTCCACACTGCAAAAACTGAATCTTGAGAAAGTAAAAAGACCCTTGTTTCACGAAAAACAGTCTTTTTTTTGTCTTGCAAGAAAAATAAACTTATTGAGAATGTTTTTCAATAGCAAGATAATCTTGTTTTGAGAAGAAATGTCTTAGTGACTAAAAATACATTTTTTTAAATTAGAATTATTGGTAAGGCTACCTTTCTTACCCTATTGGCAGATAGTTTTGCTTATTTAAAGAAAATCTGCCAATTAGGTAAAACATTTTGATTTATTTCTAAGGAGCCTTTTTGCAGTGCAAAGACAGATTATTTGCACAGGAACTGTCTTCTCCTCTTCAAGATTTTCCTAAACATGCATTATTTATGTGGAAATACTTCCTTTGTGATCATTGATCTCGAACAACCACTCTTTCAGAAAAAGAAACAAAATAAGCACCATTAGAGGATTTGAAACAACCTCTGCCATTAAACTGAGGTTGGACATCAAACCATCAGTGCATTGTTGGGAAAATGTTTGTCAAAACATCAAAGCAAAGATTTCATATAATTGAGACAAGAGAAGATGAAGACAAACCGCTTCCTCATTCACAGCTGTGAAATGATCAGGTAGTGCTCGCTGTTGGGTGAGGTAGGAGCTCAGCGAGGATTATTCAGTAGATGTGTGGAGGATGCTGCTATTATAGTCATCTATCTCCCTGTGGCTTTGTTCTGCCTTCACTCTCAAACTTACCTCTTCATCATTATGTCTTTTGCCAACCATGTTGCATGTATGCAGCAGAGGTATGGCGCTCTCCTAGCGATTTTTCAGGAAAGCAAGAAAATCTCTATGAAATCAAAATTGGTAAAGCAGGTGATGCAGAAAGATTGCACAGGAACAGTTCAAACAAACGTAATGCAGTTATTTCCCTTAAAGGTAACAACAAAGAGTAATACTTGCACTTGCACATAAATCAATTGTGAGCATTTTTCATAAGGAGCCATGAAATTGCTTTTTCCCCAGAGTTATAAATGACTAAACCAGATCTAACGGTAGCACAGAGCTGGTATGCAACTGTACAGTAATGTCGGGTGCACCTGCTGCTTTTTGCAGAGGAGCAAGTCCTTCAAGTCCCACCCGATCATCTTTTGATCTATTGTAAAACCAGTGTCTTTTAATTATAATAATGCCGTTTTTAATCAAAATGTAAAAAACTGTTGTTGTTTTTTAGGAAATTCTGTAAAGCAGCAGGAGTTTATTAGAAATTCACCTCTGAGTTGTCGGTGTGTAATAAGCCCGCCCTACTTTCTGTTATCCATCAGTTTACACTCTCTCCCTGTAGCTTACAGCCCCTCTCACCACCATCCTAACATTACCAGTGCACCAAAAATGCCAAGCAATATTGGAGCTATCCAACCGTACAGTTTTGATCCAGATGCCAGCTCAGATGAGGAAAACATAGATTTTTGATATAGATCCCACGTGGATCTATATCAAACAGGATTTTTTTTCTTCCCCTGATTCACAACAATTTGAATAAATAAATACTCAGAAACAGAACTTTGAGCTAAATCTCTAGATATATGCCCCGATCATAAGATAATTGCCACAAGAACATGTTAAAAATGCCAAACACACTGTTTTCATCACAATGGGTCTTTAAAATTCAATTTATTCATTCATTCATTTTCTGTACCGCTTTGTCCCTTTCGGGGTCACGGGGTTGACGGAGCCTATCCCGGCTACTTGGGCGTAGGCAGGGGATGCCCTGGACAGGTCGCCAGTCTGTCGCAGGGTAGAACATCCACAATCACACACCCATGCACTCTCACACTCACACCTATGGACAATTTAGAGTTGCCAATTAACCTATGGAGCATGTTTTTGGACAGTGGGAGGAAGCCGGAGATCCCGGAGAAAACCCACGCATGCACGGGGAGAACATGCAAACTCCACACAGAAAGGTCCCCCATTGATGTATTTTTCATGTCCCCCAGCCGGGACTTGAACCAGGGGCCTTCTTGCTGTGAGGCAAGAGCGCTAACCACTGCTCCACCGTGCACCGTTCTTTTTATTAAATTCAATTTAATAAAAAGAAAAACACAAAACACAAAAACCACAAGGATGTTTTTCTTTTTTTAATTAGAGACTTTTTTACATTATTCAGAAGAGACGGGGTTACTTTTATAAATAACTATGAGTAGTAAAAATGCCCATTCTTATACATAAGTCCATGCCTTGACATTATCGTTACTTTCTTTCCTCAATTTTTATTTTCTTCATTTTTTCCAGAAAATCTAAACTAATTAAAAATACAAAGACTGCATAGATCTTTTCTATAATCCCTGAACTAACAGTAAATATTTTCAAACGATCAATAGTTGCGAAGCTGTCAGAAATGATTCGATGACCACTGGCATCCCAGATGGATGATCTTTGGTGAAAAAAAGAGATGTCAGTTTCACACTCACGATGCAGCACTTCCACTCTGCAGCGCCTTCTTCACTCCTTCTCATTGGTCCAGTTCCTCACTCATTCTCACTCCATCGTGTGTTCTCACACAGGGAGGACTGATCCCAAGCCCCGTCTGCAGATTCTGCTCCCTTGCAGCAGTAAGCTGATATATTCCAACAGACAGGAAATACATGAGTACATTAGTGGATGTAGGGATGTTCATTTAACTTTTGTTTCATTCTATAAAGCATGCAAACACTGTCTTAATAACTATGGTGAAAAAAATGTGAACGTCTTTCTATTTTTTTGAGAAACAGTTACATAACATGTTTTGAGAGCAGTACTTCACTATGCTGTGAGGTGCAAATGTTACACAATGAAGAAAAACACGCTCAAAACCCATTATTCCTCTCCTCTTCAACATATATTTACTCTTAAAGGAATGTAAGGGATGTGACCTAGTTACATAGGAGTGTGGCACAGTTTGGCCAGGTGCTGAGGGCATGGCAGTCTCCCTGTTTTTTTCTTCTGGCACAAACCTTTGAGCATGTAAATATTTCACGCATCTTTGAAAGTTTGATGGGTACATGGATGGTGGGTCTGCTGGGATGTTCAGATGGGAAAGCGTTGTTACTGAGGATTGTTTTTTTTTTTCACTGTATGCTTTATTTACTAATGTTAGAGGTTATTTAGTTTCATTCGTAGATTTTTACTGTTTTTTTATTTTATCTTTTGTAAAACATCCGGACTGATACTTTGTTTTTGTTTTTTTAACCATTGTTTGACCAAAGTAAGAGGATTTCGGGTAAAACGCAACACAAGAATAACTGGTAAATACTAGCCTCAGTTCAATATTTGACATTTTCAATTGACTGAATCAAAGGCTAAAAATTATGGGGATGCAGTAATTGTTGGTAATCTTATTTTGCACTGTCAAACACATTAACGCTTCACTGAGTGTATTTCTGCTTCTCACTTTGTCATCATTGTAAATCTATTTAAACCAGTTGTATAAATGTAAAAAAAATGCTGTTACTATTGCTGCAAGAACTATTTAGCAAATTGAAACAAAGCAGAAGGTGACAGTAAATCTTGGAGTTGGGGCACGTTGCTTTACAAAGAAAAACTAAACATTTTTAGTTGTTAGTAATGACTTTATATGCTCACTTTTAGTTATAATCACTATAACTGCCTAAAGCAATTGAAGTGAGCTATCTTAAGCCTAAGTGCCATGCACCCAGGTTGAGCATTTGGGTTGTGGTTGATCTGCCGTGAAGGGTCGTAGAGAGGAGCGGCCGCACCTTAAAGGGAGTGCAGGTGTGTCTTGTGGTTCCATCCAAAATGGCACGTACAATTGTTGTATATGTGGTATTGTGAAGTACTTTTACAAATGTAAATATCACCCACTTACGGCGTGCGGGTAAGGCTGTTGTACAGTACCCTAAAGCCGCACTCTTGTCCAGGGATGGGCATTGAGCGCCACATTCCTGCTTGTTTTCAAACATACGCTGCTCTGCCATGCTCTGGACACACCTGGTCCAGGTATTCAGCCATGAGTAGGGTGCGGATATGTGCGGAAAACATGCAGACACACCGGCCCTTAAGGCCCACTACTGTGTCTAGCCGTTAATAAGGTTCCCCCACTGGCTCCTTATTGACCCGCAGATGCTACATTCACTGGGTGTGCAGGTGATAAATGATGATTCAAAAATACTTTACATTACAAATTTTTAACATTTGTAGCCTTGAAGAAACTTACTGAACAAGTTATACTCATGTAAAGCCAATAATAGTGTAAGAATCTGTTACCTTTGAGAGTCATTGCTGTGTTTGGTTGAAAAATTGCTGAAAGGTGTATTAAGCAAACAACCAGCCTGGAGGCATCAGTGAGTGACAATGTGACTCAAGTCTGATGATCTCTGTTCACCAGATCAAATGCTTTCTTTTCCTCTGAAGAGAAACAATGTGGTACTCATCAGACCCATGTTTTGTTTTAGATTTTTCCCTCTGGTTTAAAGAGCAGGAAGTGGGAAATCACATGTTTTCCATCATGATTGCTCATGGAACAATTTAATGTCTGTCTGGGTAAAAAAAAAAAAAAAAAGAAACCTGAAAGACAAAGAGAGGTAGTTGGTGAGGCAATAAATAAATAAATGCATAGATAAAAGTGTAGTGCATCTTTGAGAAAAGACACAACTGTTGACACAGTTGAACCCACGATTCTTCCCCTCATCTGTCACTGTATGTTGCACAACATATGTCAAATGATCAAATCAAATATGTCAAGAATTCTATATATGATCACCTCAATAGTGTCTATTGCCACTCAAAATATTTTTTTTAGGTGCAGAAGTACTACCTGGTGGTTTTATAAGAAATTTCTAATACATATCTCTTTATTAAGTAAAGTGTATTGTGCCACAAATGAACATGTCATTTGTGTCTTTATTGTAACATTGTGCCTTTTTTCAAAGTTGCACCGTTGCAAAGGTTGTTGCAAAAACACTATTTTCTATTTTGTTTTCAGTTATCCGGCTGTATGCGAGTTCCTGCAGAGCAATAACCTTTTATCCATTATCCGAGCGCATGAAGCACAAGATGCTGGGTATGTTGTCGCCTCAAAACACTATTTTAGACTTTTGAGAGTAATCATTTTTCTCAATTAAGGATGACAAAGATTTTTGCTTAATTTACAAATAATCTACACTAACTTTACATGGAATTACTCTTACATTTGATCACTCATTTTTTGTTGTATTTTATGCTTACGATTCTATTGAACAACATTAAACCGCTTCATGCCTGGCCTTATCTCCAATTAAATGCTAAAAATATTATGCAGAATGTTTTTTGTTCAAAGTGTTGCTAAATTAAGTGGAGTCCTGGATTAAATAGTGAATTAGCTACATATTTTTGTTCATTGCAACTTGAAGGCACCCTCACTGGCAAGTTTTTAAACCCTTCACGACGTTTGTCACTGATTTGCAAGGTGTCTTTAAACCAGGCCTCCTCTTTATTTTTTCTTTAACCGGAAAAAAACACAAAAACATGTTTTTTTTTTACAACAATTGCAAGTAAACTAAGGAATGAAGTGGTTAAAGCTTCACTGCTGTTTATTCCCAATACTTTGAAGTCCCATTGCATTGTGCCAATTGAAGACCTTTTTTTTGGACTAATAATCATAGCTGCGGCATCATTCCAGATCTTTTTTTAGACCACATTTCCTCTTAAAAAACTGCAGGATCTTCACTATACTTGCAGTCTTCAGGAGTCTCCTCAGATGCTTCCAGAACCAGTATTTTCACCCTTCTGAAACAGATTAACATCCTTTCCATGACAACGAAAGTCCAACACAATTGTAAAAAAAAGTGAACTCTTTGCATCTGTTGGGTTTAGTAACATAGTACCAGGTAATAACACTAACCCGTGCAATAACTTGGAATGCTTTCACCTGTTCTCTTTGTTCAGGACTTTACAACCTGAGGTTTTGCAGCCACATGTGGCTCTTGTACTCCTCCAGTGTAGCTCTCTGTTAAAAAATAGTTTTTACTTTTAAAAAGTAACTGTAAAGTAAAAAAAAATTAAGTTGTAAAATAAAAAAGAGTAAAGTAACTCAAACACTATTCAGCTGATTGAAAAAATAGTTGGCGGACTTTATGAATCACTCTGTTAGGCTCATCACTACAGTACCCATGATGCTCTAACAATCCATTAAGCAGATTTGAGAAGTCACCAAAGTCGAACTAAAACATTATGACATGTCTTGGTAAAATCTGTCAAAAACTTCTAGTTCAGCGTTGGTAAAATAAAATAAAAATATAAAATTACTAACTGTAAAATAAGCTGTATAGGTTTTTTTTTTTTACTACTACTAATTACTACTATATTTGTTGCATTAACATGATTCCATGTGACATAGGGTGACTTTTATTTTGAAAGGAAGTCATGTGAACCTCTGTCAAAATTAAACGATTTTATATATATTTTTTAAATTAAAAGGTATTTTATCTTTAACTTTGTTTTCTTTAAGCCAAAGAACAATAATTTATTCGTATTCATCAAAATAGCATCAATACATAAAAAACAAATTAGTATGTTAATTTACTAAAGGGGGAAGAAAGACTTTCTGGCTCCTACTGGGATGTAGTGGGAAATCACTGAATGGCTGTTGAAGTGTTGAAGATTGCAGACCTTAATTAAATCAAGATGGTGACTTTGTTAAGTTAATATTTCTTCACCTGCAGTTTCTAAAAATGAAAATTGCAGGGAATTGAAATAATATGTTATAAATATGAGTTTGTATCTTTTGTTATTGAATTCCCTTTAAGAAATTGTAAAAAAAAATATTTTTTTTCTTTCTTTTTTCTTTCTTTTTTTTCCTGCTGTTTAAAAATGAATTCTGTCTGAGCTGATGCTTGTTTGGCCTTGAAGCTACCGGATGTATCGCAAGAGTCAGACCACTGGGTTCCCCTCCCTCATTACAATCTTCTCTGCACCAAACTACCTGGATGTTTACAACAACAAAGGTCAGAAGATCCTTTAGTTTTAACCCCTTTGTTTGAATCCATTTGAATTAAATTTGCTGTTGTTGTTGTTTTTTTTTTATGTATGTGTCCTATTATTGCATGGGAAAGCTGAGATGTTTTGTTCTTCCTTCATAATTTATGTATTTGGGGGGACAGGAGGAGCTACTTTCTCTGCTGTTTCTGTAACAACTGTACCCCTGGCCTTTTTAATGTGACTGATTTTGATTTGATGAAAGCCAGCCTCACATGCAGCTGCTTGATCAGCAAAGACGAGGAGCTGCACATCTCAAAGGGGGTATGAGTAATTTCAGAACCCTTATAAAGCAGACCTACGAATGATGAAGGGACAGCCGTGGGCTCCTTGTGACTTATCTGTGAATATGTTTTGAACTGAAGTGTGTGCATTAATGCGAGTGCATTTAGTTGTGCGCTTCAACCAGAAAACATCAGGGAGCCCCGTTTGTTTGTTTTCTCAGATCTGTGTCTTGGTTGCCATAGGCATTGGGAGATGGCGCGCGTGGGAAGGGCTGTCAGCACTGCTGACTATCTCCATGTGGCTTCATTCCTCCTGATGTAACAGTGTCAGCAATCCCTGGCCTCAGCTAGGCCTCCTAGTGGTTGAAAATGCTTTTGTTTTTAATTTAGCTACATTTTAGACATTTTTTTAAACAAAAATCAGTTTAAGGTGAGGGTGCGTTAACCATTCTATGTGCTATAATTAATATTATTTGCACTAATTCCCCTTGGATCGCACATTTGCGTGTTTTTATTATTTTGCATTTAAAAAGAAAGTACCCCCTTGCGCGACTGTGACGTTTCAAAAACTGATTTTAGCAGGGAGGAAGCACAGCCTCAGATGAACCACAATGTAGTAGCAAAGTGTGAAGAACTAAGCCTCCATTTTTTCCTTCCCTCATCTGCCTCCCCAACAGCTGCTGTACTGAAATATGAAAACAATGTGATGAACATTCGGCAGTTCAACTGCTCACCACACCCTTACTGGCTGCCCAACTTCATGGACGTCTTCACCTGGTCTCTGCCATTTGTGGGAGAAAAGGGTATGACGTTTTGACATCGGTCAGCTGCTTCAATGCTGTTTTAACGTGTCATGTGTGACTTCCTTTCTTTTTCTTTTTTTTTTTGAAGTCACGGAAATGCTGGTGAATGTGCTGAGTATCTGCTCCGATGATGAACTCATGAATGATGAAGATGAAATTTTTGATGGTGAGCAGTTCTGTGAAGAACAATTGATAATTTGTTATTTAAATTTTCTACTTATTTCATGCAGGTTCATGTCCCACATAAAAAGAGGACCGAGATCTCCTGAGAACCCTACATGCTGCTATTTAGATCACTGCATTTATATGGAAAATTGATGGATAACAAATTTTTGCTTTAGGAGTTTATTATTGCGTGTGCCATGACAGCTATGGGCAGCGATGCATTTTAATTTGTATTTGTTGTATTTGTTTTATCACTAAAAATATATCTCACAAGTTTTTTCGGACATACTAATATTGAAGTTATTTTTTTTTTGTAGCCAATGCAGCTGCACAGCGCAAGGAAGTAATCAGAAACAAGATCCGTGCTATCGGTAAGATGGCCAAAATGTTCTCAGTTCTCAGGTAGGTTTTTCCTTCAAATTTGTGTGTTTCTGTGTGTGTCTTGTTCTCACCTTCTTATGATGTCTGAGAAAAAGGATTTACCCTTTTGGGATTAGGTTGCTTTGACGGTACCCTAAGACTCTTCTCAATGATCTGAAACTCCTGCTCAGATTTGGAACAAAAGCATAAATTAAGGCTTTGGAATGACAGATAATTTATAATCCAAGGAATTTTTGATAGGATATTATATTTTAAACATCAAGGTTTGCTTTAAGGAAACATAAAAATAAGGTTTGGAAACACTTAACAGAAAAAGAAAAAAAAGTTACACTTAATTTTCCAGGGTGCAGGCTGTAAGTGTAGGTACATCCATTTGAGATTTGGTTAGATAATGCTGTTCTTAAATAAAAATCATATTCTTTATACTGCTCCTTTCCAATCATAATTTTTTTTATATATTTTTACATCTCTTGCCAGATGTTGCTCGAGCTAATATCCTAGAATCTTTTTTCAGAATATGATTTTATGATTTATTGATCATTCTAATTTAAATGCACAGAAAAGAGCATTTAAACATATTTTCCTCATCACAGTTTGAGATGCAGCTGAGATTGATCAGGACAACACTGGAAATTGAAGGCAATGTTGGGTACTTTCTGTCTGGGTGTAGATGTGAAAGGCATAACATGAACTGATTTGTGATAAACCTTCGTTCCCTATGGTTTAGTGCCTCCAGTCTTTAACGATGCATTAATCTATGAAAATCAGGCACAAATGAAAAGCTGAAAGTCATAAGGTCACTGTTATACTGCCCTGCTGAAACTAACATTTTGAACTGTTAAACATTATAAATAATTTTACTTGATCACCAATGCTGGATGTTAAATGAATCAATATTGAATGAGAAAATGAAAATATTAATTAAGAAAATAATAATTAAAAAAAACTATTTTTCCTTTTCATATTTTAAACTTTAACTTTTAAAAACCCACTTGGTCAAATACAATCACTGTTTTTGTCTTTTTTAATTTTTAAAATTTTCCCATTTTTTTATTGACTTTTTTATTATTTTTTTGTTATTTGGCCACTGTTAATTTCTGCTTCTCCCCAAAAAATCCAAATAACCTCAAAAGCCCAGAAGAATTATATTTCCTGTTTTGTTGACATTCAATAGGAGTTTCAGGTGAAACATTCTGCCCAGAAAAAATGTAGAAATGTGGAAGTGAGATGCAAAGAGAGCCTGTTAGCTTAAAAATACAAACTTGCGTTAAATTTTTTTTTCCACATCTTAATAAATCTATAGCTTATCCTTCTCAAACCATCAGGTGTGGGCACTTTTACTTCAAGCCGTCAGGTTTTAAAACAGCTTATTCAGCTTTTTCTACATTTTCTGCAGTCATGGTAAATAATGTGCGGGATTTAAGGATCTACAATTACCTAATGAAATTCCTGAAGCTGTAATGGATCAAAACAAATGTTACAAGATTTAAAGTACTGAAAAATAATCTTTGCTGACCAAAACACGCGGACACAGCAATACAAGAAGCTGCCAATGGTTTATGTGTGGTGAAAATATGAGGGCTGTCTTTCTGTAGATTGACAGATGTATTTTTTAACCTGTTTTTTTTCCTTGTTTCTGCTTCTCCTGCAGAGAGGAAAGTGAAAATGTGCTGACGCTGAAGGGCCTGACTCCCACAGGCATGCTGCCCAGTGGGGTTCTGTCTGGAGGCAGGCAGACACTGCAGAGTGGTGCGTACAAGGCTCAGCATCCGTCTTCATGTTTGCTCCTTGATTTTTTTCCCAATTGCAATGCTATTTTTCTATTTCAGTGTTTTTTTTCCCTTTCTTTTTCTTCTTTTTTAACTTTTGCAATAAGTAACGTTTGTATTTACTCTAATATATTATATTTTAACCTTTAAACCTATGTATTAACTGTACAGGTGGCTGAAAGCTCAGAACTAAACCGCCTTTAGGGTCTTAAAAAGTTTATCATTTGGCAGTCTGGATTGACTGTTTGCAGAGTGAATGTCTTGATGTCTTTTTAAAACATTCCCATTTTAAGGCTGACTGGTTGATTGAAATAGAATGGCTAATCTCCAAAAATAATAGTTGAAGTATTCTTACAAAAAAAATAGAAACACAAAATGTGTTTTACTCACATTAGAAGAAAATGGCCCATGAGAAGCAGGACTTTCAAGAGTAAGTTCTTGCTCATGTGTGGAGGTTATGACCTCTTCAAAAGCATAAACTGCTGTACGAGTCTTTTTTCTTAAACTCTGCCACTCATCTCAGCAATTTTTTTTTATCCTCACAGCTTTGTTGCTCTCTATTCTCCAAAGGTCGTTTTTTTGAGTTTATTTTTTTTAAATGAATTGACAGTAGTTCTTTCGGTATCAATGCATGGTGCCTCACTGAGTTTGGCAGTGAACATGTAGAGCTCATCTGGCCAAAACATGAGCTATCTTCTCCCTGCGGCTGCACTGTACATCTGCATGGCTTCATCATGAGTAACCTCCTCCCCTCCTCCCCCCTTCAGCCACCATTGAAGCCATTGAAGCCATCGAGCCGCATGATGAGGACGTAGAAGGTAAAGCGGGGCTCATTCTCCCATCCATGTCAATAATATTCCAGGATTTGCTGCTGAAGAGACCCATGTCAAATTCAAACACACAGTACTTTAAACAATACCCCCAAAGGGTGTGTCTTAAAGCTGCGTTAAAAAAAAAGCAACGGATGTGACTAAACTTTATTCACAAAATGCATTGGTTCATCAAAATAGTAGTCAATGTTTAGGTCAATTTATAGAAAATTTGAAGAGAAAAACAGATTTTCTAATAGTTTTAAGAATTTAAAATTTTAAACATGAAATGGTTACCTTTGATGAAGCTTAAAGGTGGTAGGTTTTTATAAACAAGTGATGTTTTGAAAAAATGTATTTAAAAAAAGAATGCTTTTTTACTGAAGATAAGAAAAGATACCATAGCAAGTAATAATTCAAAATAAATGTGAGATTCTAGAAAATAAATATCAAACTCTAGAAATTTTATTTCATGAATGTTACAGAATTATTAGAGAACTCTCTGCACAAATGGTACAGAGGTAAACACATGACCTGTTATGATGCTTTTATTTTGAAAATGTCATGTCCTGGAGCCACATAATGAATGCTATTAAATTAGCTTTAAAAGGATATAATTGGTAAATACAATCCAGTCAATTTACTTACTGACTCTCTCCACAATGAGTGTTTTTTCCAAGCAAGAATTAGTTGCTTCCTGTTTTTTCTTTTTTTTGTATTTGAATCAAATAACTTACGTTTTTCGGGGCTGCGACTACTGCTGTTATGGTACTCATACTTAGAAAAGCTTTTCAGTTACCACTTTTATTTAACACAGTGGATCATGCAAGTTAGCTTTGTTGTGCAGAAGTTTACAACAAAAGCATTCTGTTCCAGAAAATACATATTTTGTGATAACTTTCACAACTTCAATGTATCATATCTTATTTATAAAATGCCATGTCAGTTATGTACAATCTGTCCAAACCTTTGCAAAATAGGAATGTCAAGGGCACAACATAAATCTTCTTGCCAGTGATGTTTTACATGCACACTCAAATTTTTGTACTCCCCTAAATGCTTTGTAAACACACATAAAGCATAAAGTTAATGTTCTGGTTAAAAATTATTCAGGATAGATTAGCCGGAATATGCCAGTTTCATCTGAATATTACCAATATCAAAAATGATATTAAAAAAGCGTTCATAAAAACAAATGACCAGTGGAGCCAATGTTGATGGATGGCTTGTCGTTTCTATCTAGATTCTTGGATTTTCACTTTTTTATCCAGGCTGTTCTGTGTCATTTTTGCTCAGTCATAAGGGCTTTACTTAAAGAATTTGCCTTGACCTAAAATGTTATAATACAAATATCAAGTAATTGAATCGGGTAAAATTTGGCAAATATGGTTGTTTTCAAGGCCGGGATGAATGATTTTCCACAATAAAACTATTACTGGGATGAAGGTTGTTTTAAAGTGTGAATAATAATGATCATTTACTGTGTATCATTTATATAATACTCAGAAACATCTGAAATATCGTTTTCCTGTAATACAAATCACTAAGAATGTGAGCAAAACTATGCTCTTTCTTAAGATTATAGCGTGCATGTATGGTCAGTGCTGCCCGCAAGGCTGAGTGAAGCAAGGAGATGCATTAACAAAAGACCAGTGTGGGCACAGCTTGTTTTCACTTTGGTAGATTGATGAAAAAAATGTGCGTCTCATATCACATTTGTGAAATAGGCTACAATAAAAAAATGAAAAGAAATGATGGTATTTTTAAAGTACCAGACAATGCTCAGTATATATTAAACCCTGCAAGGAAAAATGCTACTAGGAATGCATAACTAACGCTCGTTGTTTGGGGTTTGGCTTATAAATGACTTCCATCTGGTACTAAGAAGTGTTGCATGCATGAAAACAAGAGAGGACTATCAACATCAAATACGCATCCTGAGGGCTAAACTCCTATTGTGATCTATACTCAGAAACCTGCGTGAGACAGCAGTTTCCATACACCACTAGCAGTTTGAATATTTTGACTGAATAAGGCAAAAATTTGGACAAGAAAATTGACTTTTTTTTGAATGATTGCACATGAACAGCTACCAAACAAAACAACAATAAAATGTCCAATCAGCTATGGGACTTTTTTTTTTCCTTTTTTTAGAGGGTTTTATGTTGAAACTGGGTATGTGTTGTGGGATTGACCAGAACAGAGCACAATTGTAAGGTTGAAGAAAAATAGGCAAACTAGCCCCACCTACAGGACAGAAAAGATTGCATGGGTTTGGTTAAAAAAGTACATATTAATTTTTTTTTTATTAACTTGCGACATCATATTTAAAAAAAAAAAGTGTTATTGAAAACATACTTTTAGAAACAATTTTTTGTTTGAAACATTCCAGGGAAATCCCAGCAGCATTTAATAACTTAGGGGGGGAAATCCACATCTGGAGATAATCCTAGGAATATGCTGAGATTGTGCCATTACACCATCCTGATCCTTTTATGTGTGTCATTTCTTCCTCAGCGATCCGTGGGTTTTCCCCCCAGCACAAGATCACCAGCTTTGAGGAGGCGAAGGGCTTAGACCGCATCAACGAGCGCATGCCACCACGCAAGGATGGAGTGAACCATGTGGGCAACTCTATGGGCAAGATGAATATGTCCGAAGCAAACGGAACAGAAGACAACAGCAACATCCAGTGATGTGCTGTCAGAGCCTCAGCACCATGCCGCCGCCACTGCTCTGCGCAGCAAGACTTTGCTTAAATCAGAAATTCAGGCCTTAGAACATAGAAATCCAACAGGGCCCACAGATAGAACCTGAAATCTGCAGAAAATTTTTAAACGGATGAAAAGGTAATTTATTTCATGACAGTGAGTCGTTGCACAGTAGGGGAAGGGGGAGTCTGGCATTTGCCTCATGGACAGGGGGTGAAAGAGACCTGGTGGCTGCAACCTGGCTACAAAGAAGTGAAACTGAGAGTCATGTCTGATTGTTGTTCCCTCTCTGAACCCAAATGCAAACTGAAATGCTGGGACTGTTGTTTGTGTGCTGACACACGTGCTCCTTTATTCCAGGGCAAACAGATGACTGTCCATGCCGCACGAATCATCTTAGTGTTTTATAATGTATTTACTATGAATTGATCACAAATTCACATCAAGCGGACAACATGTGTTGTTAATGTTAGACATCACTTTCTGAAGGAAAAAGTTGTGACTTAAATCTGTTGACTTAATTGCAACTGACTGAGGACAAGGTGCTTCTTTTTTCCCATATTGGACATAGCCAGAGTCTGAGATCAAGATCCACCTTGGAGTATGCTTCGGTAATCTTCACGGTTGCTCCTTTCTTTGTCTTCCTTCGACGTCAGCCACCTCCCAGCAAGATCAAACTTGGAGGAGGTGAGGGATTGAGAAGGAGGGGATAAAAAGAGCATTCCACTGCTTGCTGAAGGTTGCTCGTTGTCACAGACCAGCACAGAAATTTTGCATCTAATTACATCACAGGACCCTCCTTTGTGTTCATCAGCATGATCAGGTGAATCTCAGTGGGTCAGAATTCTGTCAAAATTCTTTCCTCCTCCTTTAGCGAACTATCCAGCAGGTTGCTTTACAGATTGGGTTGCCTCCGCTCAGGTCCTTGATGAAATTCACTTTGCTGGTGGCCTTGGATCATCTCACTTCTCCCGCATTTACATGGAATCTTTAAGATGAGAACTGATTGAGCTATCTGGGACTCACCGAGCACTCCAGAAGCTAAACGGTCGTTCATCATCAGCTTCCAGATACAGAGATCATAGGAATATGTGCAATCATGTCACACGTGTACATCTGCAGCGGATAAGTTTCTGCACGTTTTTCTGTGCTGCCTAATCAAAGAGCTTTTTATACTTATAACAGGATACTCTGTCAAATGGAGAATGAGGTTTTAGACATTTATGAAGTAAAACTATTTCAATCTGTTTTAGTTAAAGATCATAGAAAATCATTTATTTGAAATATGCAGATTTAGGTCCATACAGACACATATGCATCTTTTAAGTAAAAAAATAAATTTGATGAACCTAAACAAAGGAAGACAAATTTGTTTTCTTTTTTTATTATTATTTATTGCTGATTTATCATGTATTGATAAAGGGCAATCAGAAAAACCTTCTGGGCATCATATAACTTAGGTTTATGAGTTTATCATATTAAATTCACCAAATGCTTTAATTTGTAATGTCTTGTTTCTTTAGAAGACTTTATTTTATCAGATTATACTTGAAAGAGGAATACAGACATGAGATATTTGCTGTGACCACCTTAGAATCCAGATTCAAACAAGAGAATATTTAAGCATCAAACATTCTGGTTTGGTAAAAGAAAAACTTTTTAAAATCTTTGAAAGCTCCGGTTGCATAAAGAAATTAATCAAGTTTTCTGTCATTCATCAGATTTTTATTTTACAAGTTTGTATTTTATCTTTGTATCAATTGATCAAAGTATGTGAACTGAGGGGGTACATAAAAGTGACTTTTAACACAGCATCTATGGTATGGAACGCATCAATGCATGCAATTAAGTTCCTAATTGTTACGTGAGATTATAATCGTGATAGTTGTGTTTTAAATAGTAAACTTGAATTCTTTTTTGTTTTGAGCTATATTTGTAGTTTTGCCTTGTTTTATATTTTTTTATAAGTAGGCTTCCTTTGATTGTTTTGACCTTTTTTTTCAATTCATTATTTATAGCAACTGCTTTTCATTTTATATTTTTGAATTATTGTATGCAGAAAAGCCCTTTTACAGTGTGAAGCCTTGTGTTACTTTATTTTATTTTTGTACTGATGTACAGAAAATGTTCAGTAGTGTGAATGAATATAATCTCAGTGAAAAGCAACTTTCCAGGCTGCCAAAGCATGATAGCATGGTTTTTAAATGTAAATGATCTGGACACAAGGAAAATCAGGTGTCACGCTTACATTTAACAGGAAATATTGTATTCTGGTTATATTTACTGCTGATATTATTATTGTTACAATTTAGCTTATGGTTCTTTTCCTTCCTCCTTTTCTGGTTCTTGTGTGGTTTACATGCATACTTCATCAAAGAAATATAATGAATTTAATCTTGCACCATTTTTTATTGTCAATTAAAATATGTTTTGGCATTTGACTTCTTAAATAATACACACATTGTAAGCATGCCCTATGGGACAAATCACATTTTTTACTCTTGAATAAAATATGCATGAGCAAAACATGTGGTTTTCTTTCTAATCCAGACATTACCGGTACAGTTCCCAGCATTCACAGTCGCTGCAATATAAGAAGTCTGCTGTATCTACATCGACATATAATACATGTTTCAGATGTGGCTTACTATGTCAAGAGTGCGTTGAAGTTAAAACTTCACGCAGCAAAAATGCATCACCTCCACAGATGTGAAAGTCAGCTGAAGTCGTCACTTTCCTTGAGTTTGATGCAAACAAGGAAGCACCAAATGATACACGTCGGGAGGATCTGCTGTGCTGAATCTTGGTAAAGTAATTTAAACAAAAGATCTTTTTCAATTTAGAAAATTTTGACAAGTTTATTTTAACATTAGAATAAGTTTGATACAAAAACACATCTGATATACATTTCCTAACTGCAGTGTTGACGCTGGACTGCAAAATGATCCCATTTAGTGTTGTAAAGGGCATAATGCATTAGAAAGTAACAAACTACTGTCATTTAAATACTTTAATTAGTAACAGAGGAACATCACAAATTACTGTCCAAATTTGAGTAATAAATGACAATTGCTAGAGTGTAGAAACCCTCAGCATTACTTTGTTACTCACGTTTTGGTGCAGTGAAACCATTATAGGTGATTAATAAAACAACTTAATCTGCACAAACACTAAGCTCTGACACTTTCTTTCAGGTAAATGAAACAAAACTGAGATTAATCTAAAGAAGAAAGCAGAATTATTATTTTAGCAAGTGGAGATATTTGCATTTTTTCCAGCTTTTTTTTAAACAAAAGCAAAACATTGAGCTAAATGCAAGTTCTGTCCTAGAGATGATCTGCTTTCCACAGTGTCAATGAGCAATCCATCCTAGTAAGATCGCGTAGCCACACCAAGCTTAAGGCAAATGATACTCATGGTCGCTGCAACAATATTTTTGTGTGAATTTACACACTGCTGTCTGAATTTAATAAACCCAGGTTATGTCCTGAACCATGTTTACACGCTGCACAATGTGATTGCTTACAAAATAAAGTTAAAGGAAAACAGGTGTATCTTGTTTCTGCAAGCTTTTTTCCCTTAAGAATTTGTATGTGAAAATCAAGTTAAATAACAAGTAGTAAATTACTTTTTTCAAATTTGGGTCATGAGTAAAGTAATTAAATCACAATCTTACCCAGTATCTGTAAAGTAACCAATTACTCTTTAGACGTAATTTAACCAACAATGAACAAGAAGTCCTAATCAAGAAAAATTAAATATATATAGACAGTAATCAACTAAATGTCAAACTAATACGGTTGAATTTTGTCAGGTAATTGCAATAATTGTAAAATTAATTGATTCAAATCAAATAAATTGATTCAAAGGTGTCAATGCAATAAAGTTCAGATATGTTTATAAAAGAAGATTTCATCAAATATTGATTTTTTTTTGTCTATGTTGGTTTTTTCAACAGCTACAATTTAACCGTTTATTACAACTGAACAGAGGTTGTTGTTTTTTTTCAGTCTTTTTTCAAAACAACAAAAATAAATATTAGCTTTAACGGAAAATCCAGCCAGCATTTGTTAAATCGATTTAGAGCTGATTTGACCGGAAGTGACATCTACCTGCTCGCTCCGCCCACCGCCGCTTGTCCATCACTGGAGGGGGAAGGAGGGAGAGGAGTCTCAGAAATGTACAGTCAGTATGATTGCTAACTAGCCTCACTTAAAGAAATTATTTTAAAACAGTAGCACTCCAAGTTTTTGAGTCTGAATAATGGACCGGCTCCTAGTTTACTCGCAGTCGAGCCTCTGCCATCTCAGTTAAAGGGCTTCGCTAACGTCACACGACTGTCTGTACAGAAGCTGTTCCAGGCTAGCTCGTCTACCCCCACATGATACTGACCCACATTAGCTCGGGACAGACCCGCACACCCACGGACTGGACCTGCTGACTGACGCCGCAACGCGGAAATGGACAAAGAAGAAGCGGAGCGGCTAATAGAGAAGGCCAAGCTGAGCCTCCGGTCGGGACGGACAGACCGAGCTCTCCAGCTGCTCTACGAAGCCCAGAGGGTTCACCCCAGCGGCCGGGCCAGAGGTAAAATTAGCTGACGCACATTGTGCAACGGCGGTCAGATGAGATCAGCTAACGCTACACGTCTGCTGCTCTTATTTCAGCCTTTCAGCTTTCAACCTTTAAAGACTTGATAACTGTCGAGCCTGTCAGATAAGGCCGTTTGTTTGGAGCTCTCCTGCAGTGTTTTTTTCTTTCCACCTGCTGGTCAGCGTTCAGGTGTTTTAGTTGATCTGCAGAGCGTTGATCACACACGATCTCTGTGACTGAAGACCACCACACCAGCATCACTGTCTACACAGATGTCAGCAGGTCGTTGTATGAGTTCATAAATGAACCACAAAACACTAAAATTCTTTTCATGTCAAACTATGATTACAGATTCCCAATATAAAAATGAAAAACAAAAAACATTGCGCTTTAATTTCAGTGCACATTTATTGTAAATATGATACACATTAATTAGACCTGAACAATATTTAGCAAATTTATCATTATTGCGATATCAAGCTATGCAATGCACAAAATTGCAATGAATGGTTCCCTTAAATGTGCTAAAACAATCTTATGGCAGTTAGAATTTTTTAACGAATCAAATAAATCCATTTATGAATTTGAACAATCAGATGCACCCCCTTCACGATGTTGACCAATCGGATGGAAGCCTGTTATCTTAGACCTCTGCCTTCTATGTAGACGAGGGTCATTTGGAGAATAGTTTAAGGTATGACTCTTATTTAAATGGAAATGATGCATTTATTTGGCTCTTTGTTCATGTATCGCAAGTTATATTCTCATTGCAATTTTGATCATTAATATCGCGAATCACAAGTTTTTTTTCATATCGTGCAGCCTTAATAATATAATTTAATACATTTTATTATTTAAATCCCTTATAATTCTGCTACACTAGTCCTAGACATAAAAATATTGTTTTTAACATATTCTTGTGGCAGTTTTCTCATGAAGGACTTGTAAATAAAGAAAATTAAGCTTAAAATTGTGTTTCTGAGTATTTCTTTATTCAAACTGTTGTGAATCAGGAGCAGACGTGAAGATGCTTGTTGGTTTTTACGTAGATGCTACTACCACAAGCTTCCTGCTCTGCAACATTCTGATGCATCCACTTTCAGACAACTAGATCCATGTACGTCTTTATTTTCTTTATCTGAGCTGGTATCTGGCTCTAAACTGTACGGCGGGATAGCTCCGATATTGCTCGCCATTTTTGTTGAATCGCTAGTCTTTGGTTGGGGGAGTGAGGGGCTGTAAGCTAGCAGAGGACAGATGGATCATGGGATGTGTCGGTGAGCTTGCTGTGCACCAACACAACTTGGAGACAAATTCCTGATGAACTCCTGTCACTCTGCTGAAACTATGTTGTAGAAAACGATTGGATCAAAAAACAGGACTGGCCACGCCAGGGGTACCCACATTATTTGCTTGCGAACTACTACGGGGGGCCGTGGTGCAGTGTGAGGGCGGTCGACCCCTGATCGGAATATTGCAGGTTCGATTCCCGCCTTGCCCGCCTACGTGCTGAAGTGTCCTTGGGCAAGACACTGAACCCACCTTGCCTCCGGTGGCGCTAGTGTTCAGCAGCGGAGCAGCAGTGTGTGAATGTGTGTGTGAATGGGACTGTGACTGTAAAGTGCCTTGGGAAGGTAGAAAAGCACTACAGACGTATATTTACCTCCTACCATTTACCTTTGAAACAGCAGGCTCCAAATGAGTAAAATCCTTTATTATGAAATCATTTGTAATGTTCATGTTAAACTTCAATACCCAGACCTATTATCAAAAGCAGATTTTAAAGTGAATCAGACAATTATTCTTTAAATAAATTGATGAATTCAGACGAATATGAAAGATTACAACATGATCAAAAGTTCTTCTGTCATTTTTCTTTGCCGGCTTGTTGAATTTTACCTGTGTGTTCATGGTTGTCATCTCAACGGCGTTGCATCGCACGGTGTGCTAGAAACATTCTGTGTGTGTTTTGTTTGAGATTCTTTTTAAGTGATTGGCCTTTGGCCTGTTGAAAGACAACATAAGGCACATTATCAGCTACATCCACAGCTAAAAGTTAAATTACAGTCACATATGTATCTGAGGATGTTGGATTGGCGGTTCTGCATGCCAATCAGTTGGTCTTTTCTTACGCTGAGGATGATGATTGGCAATTTATTTATGCATTTCTTTTGTAATGGCCTATGATTTACCCAGACTTTCTTTTGATTGTGATGAATTGCGCCCCCCTTGTTCACGCCATACTACACTAGTAGGTTCTATTGTGCTCCTGGATGATCTGTTAATCGCTAGGGCTGTGACGATAACCGCATCACCGCATCACCGCGGTGTGATGGCCCCATCACCGCATCACCGCACGTTTTTTGTTTTTTGTTAAGTTTTGCATATGGCGCGTGAATGGAGCTATAATAAACACATTAAACACATTCATCTTTCCTGATAATTGACTTTTTCTGCTAGTCCTGTGTTCAGACTTTCCTTCTTTCTTTCAGACTGTTTTCTCCTTCTCTCCCACTGCTCTCTCTCATAGGCGCGCGCTCTCAGTGCCTCCGCGCTGCATGTGCCACGCGGCTCCCTTTTACACACAGGAGCGCGCTTTCAGAAGCACACAAACTCATTCTACAACAGACGTTTTCGTCTCGCGAGGAAATATGACAAATTTACTGCGTTCTAATTGTTAATTTACATTGTAGTCATTTCCGTTTCAAGCTGCACGGCCGCCCGCCAGAGGATTTTGTGTGTGTGTGTGGGGGGGGTTATTAGGGTTCACCTTCACTCCAAACATGAACACGCACTGTTAGATTTCCATGAATAACACTACATGTTTTGTTTGGGAACTATTTTTTGCAGCGTAACGTTACGTGTCTGTATAAACAAAGGCGGAGCCTCCTGCCCCGTGTTCTTCATGGCTACCGGAAAAGTGACAAAGTGTCTGCAGTCTGTTTATTACTGGGCAATATTTAATATTCTGAGAAGATGTGTGTACCAAAGAGCACAGGTGAAGGCTCGCGTGCAGCTAGAGAACGGTCCGCTGCAGAGGGATCAACACGCACCTTCCTCCTACATGCAGCGCTGACCCACACAGTCACAGTCAATCCACAACACCTATATGGGTTTGATATATAGTTAGTTCATTAGTTGGGTAGTAGTTAGTTGTTACTGTTATTTTATAATAAAGAATACTACGTTGTAATTGTTAGTATTTATGATGCGGCCGCCGGGGGATTATTTTTTTTGGGGGGGGCTGCGGTTAACCGCGACACCGCGCCCCCTGGTGGTTCATCACCGCGGTGATGAAAAATCCAACACCGTCACAGCTCTATTAATCACACTCTGTTTTTGTGTTTTATAGTTCTGATAGATGCCATCCTGAGAAATGGAAGCTGCGCCCCACCTGAAACAAGCCATGTACCCCCTCCATCAGGCTGGAGAGACGAGGACATGGACGACCAGGAGCAGAGGAGCATAAATAGTGATGAAAAGAAGACGTATACTGAGGATCAACGCCAGGGTGTTCTCAGGTGCAGTCACTAATCCATTACAACTCTAAAATCCCAGCTACATCATATGTCCGTTTGTATCACACCGCAAACTAGGTTTGGCCCAAGATGGAGCAGATTTAGAAGCAAATGTACAGTACAGACTTTTTAACACAAGAGTTTATGGGGAAATTGCTAAACCAGCCCCTAGTGGGCATTTACGGAACTGCAACATTTGGTTCCTTCCAGATTTGTGTTTTCTGTGAACATGGCAGAAGCTTAGTTCCCCTTAGTCCTTATACTGTTGTAAATGTTCTACAGTTTTTTACATAATTGCTCTGTTGTGTGGCTTTTTTCCCCTCTTTCTCAGTCCTTGATAAGATCTGACCTTGCCAAGAATTTCCTTGGGAATTCTATAACAGTTTTTGTCAAAATTTTATTTAGAAGGCTTCCCTATTAATTGCTTTTGTACAATCTCTGCTAATGTTGTTTAATCCTTTTGGTATGCTGTTAACACACATCTGAATGCTCCATCTGCAGATAAACTGGCAAAACAGCTGCTTTTATCGAGGTCCTTAAAGTGAAGCTAAGGAATAAATCAGGAACCATCCGTTAACATTGCTCTTGTTATTCACTCTTTTTATATCTTTTCCTGCTTTAAGGTTGGATTTGTGATTTTTACATTCATGCAGTCTTTCTTATACTCTAAAAAGTAACACTTAGTGGTTTCTCGAAGCTATATAACCTCTTTTTGTGATAGTAAAACCTGTCCAACACAAAAAGCCTTCAGCTCTAATCTGTTTGCTCAGCTGTTGGACAGAACAAGTTTAAAAAAAAAAAAAAAACACTTAGTGGTCCAAGTATTTGTGTTTATTTGCTGCTGTGTTTTATTTATTTCTCATGCCTGAAATTCAGAATTCATGTGAACTTAAACAAAATAAAATGCAGTGCTTTTGTCTGCCTTCTTGTCCAAGCTTGAGTTTTGACAGCCAACGTGTCTTGCAATTTTAGGATAAAGAATTGTAAAGACTTTTATGAAATCCTCGGCATTAGCAAAAATGCCAGCGATGAAGATTTGAAGAAAGCATACAGGAAGCTGGCGCTGAAGTTTCATCCAGACAAGAACTTTGCACCAGGAGCTACAGATGCCTTTAAAGGTATAACTGATGAAGTAGAGAAAGTGTCTTGACTGAATGTTGTGTGAGCTTTAGTGCCACACCTAACCAACTCATGGAAATAGACAAAGAAAAGATGAATTGCAGTTTATAATGAAAATGCTTATCTTTGGGAGAGAAAAATATCTACACCTACTTTTACTGCCCTCTCTGTTGCAAAAGAATCCCTCACCATGACACTATCACCACATTTATCACCTGGGTATGATCTTAGATTTCAGAAACCTGTTTCTAATAGGAAACTCATCTTAAAAAGAATCAACTTTTTTATGTTTACCAAAAGGTTTTGGACATATAAAGAAAATTAATTGCATTTCTGAATATTTCCAAATCTGAATCGTTGTGAATCAGGATGAAACAGTAAAATGTTGTTTGAAAAAGAGCTTATATGTGACATAGAAAATACACTGGGGGGCGACCAGCTCCCTGCTCTGAGCTCTCAGTAATGGGGAGGGGAACTAGTTCTGCCCACACCAAAAATCACACAGAAATTTTTATTTTTCAAAACATTGGTTTAAATTAGTTGCAGAAAACATTTGGTCTGCAGTCAGAGTTGGTGTTTTCCTAGTTCCGATTGTAAAATCCACTTTAAATTTTTTAAAATTGCCAAACTCTGATCTTTGTTTTTCCTGCAGGAAAAGCATTAAATCATTTAGAGGTGCAGCAAGCACATGCTAAAAAGAAAAATGTCGCTTAGAGCTAATGTAACACTCTTCACTTTGCTCTATCATTGAAAAGAACTCACTTGACTGCTGTTATAACCGCAGCTGTCTATGTCTGCTACAGCTAAGTGCTTCCTGTGTGTGTTTTTCCCCCGCAGCAATAGGTAATGCATACGCTGTACTGAGCAATGCAGAGAAAAGGCAGCAATACGATCAATTTGGAGATGCATCTGCAGCCTCGACCCCGTCCCAGCACTCGGGCCACACTCGTCCCGGACACTACCGAAGCTTCAACCGAGACTTTGAGGCCGACATTTCCCCTGAGGAGCTCTTCAACATTTTCTTTGGGGGACGGTTTCCCACAGGTACGAACCCTTCCATGATGCAGGTGCACCAGAAGATTTAAGTAAATAAAAACTTCTCTTTAGTGACTTGAAAACGGATGAAAGAGAATCTCTGTTTTGTTTTTTCAAATTTTCCTGTGGTATAGTCAAAGTTGTAGGAGTATTGACTCCTTTTTGACTCTACAGGAAACGTTCATGTCTACACTAACCGGGGAGCTTCCTACGCCCAGTTCTGTCAGCCTCGCCGTCGACGTCCTCATCAAGAGAGGCGTGAGGAGGTGGTGGAAGAGAACCAGAGTCAGGTCAATAAAAAGACCCCCTCAAAATCCAAGGAGTTGAATCATAATTGATCTTGTAAAATCAGGGAAGAAACTGAAATTTGTGGATGCCTGTCTTTTTTTCTTTCTTTTTTTTTTTACCTTTGTACATTAATGGTGCAGAAAAATTTCATCTCAGATAAAAACAGAAGAGTGGAACCAGCCTACATGCAGTATTAGATTATTTATAATCATTGCTGGCTTTATCTTCCCACAGAACACCTTCACTGCTCTTCTGCAGCTTCTGCCAGTGCTGATGTTAATCCTCATATCAGTGTTCACTCAAATGATGGCCACCAATCCGCCCTACAGTCTGTTCTACAAGCCGTGAGCGGAAACAGTGTTTTTCTGTCCCCAAACCATTTCAGTAAACTCTCAGGTTTCTCCGTGGTTTGACGGTCTGAGTGTTTCGATGACAGGTCCATGGGGCTGGTGGTGTCCAGAGAAACGCAGCATATGGGCGTGCCATACTACGTGGATAAGAGCTTTGAGAAGGAGTACCGTGGCTCTGCACTGGAGGAGCTGGAGAAATCCATTGAAAGTGACTACATTGAGCACCTGCAGAACAGCTGTTGGAAGGAGAAGCAGCAAAGTGAGCTTTCATGTTACTAAAACTTGCAAAATTGTACTTTAAATTCTTTTATAGATGTGGTAAAACAATTTTTAAAAATCATTTCACCTAGGGTGAGCTTTCTTGCTATAATTCTACAGTAAAGTGACCAAAAACCAAACTTAAAATGTTTTTTAAAAAAGGACATGATCTACAAGGCTGGCTAGTCCAACCAGCGTATTTTCTACATAACAAATAGGATCTTTTTCTTCTTCTGATTCACGATTTGAATAAAAACTACTCAGAAATGCAATTTTGAGCTTATTACTCTTGATATATATCCTCCATATTAAAAAAAAACAAAAAAGCCTCAAGAACATGTTAAAAACACTAAAAACATGATTTTCACCGGAGTGTTTTTTATATCAAATATTAACACAAAAGAGAGTCACACAAATGCAGTCCAGTGTTTTAATCCCTTAAACTTTAGATTGCCGACACACAAAGAGCTTTGAAAAGATGCTTTTAACCTCTAGGGGAAAAAAGTGTAGCTTTGTGTGTTTGCAAGTTTGGCTTAATATGGAAGGCTTTTATCAAAACAAAGACTTTCGTAAACCACGGAATATTTAAGCAAAGCTGCTGAAGAGCAATCCCACAATTTCGTTTGGTCATTTGGAAATTTGTGTAAAATACCAACGGTTTGGACAGAGATATGTTCATTGTTTGATGATATGTAGCTGCACATCCTTCTCCCAGAAAGTTATTTTTCCAAATGTTTGCATGTTTTATTGTTTTGACTGAGGAAGTCAGAGTAGAGATTTGAATCCACTTAATCGCTTTTCAGAGTCGGACCTGGCGAACCTGGGACAGCTGTACCGGGATGAGCGCTTAAAGCAGAAGGCGGAGTCAATGAGGCTGGACAACTGTGACAAACTGCACCGATTGGTTGGGCGACTGAGAGTCAAATGAAGTCTGTTTGGAACGAGCTGCTGTTCTTTAGCCAAGTGTGTTCTTTTATCCAATCCGTCCACTTTGTAAGGAAGTCTCTTTGGGTACAGGAGCGAGCCTTCTCTTCTCAGAAGGCGGAGAACAGCTGCATGTTGGCTGCCAGGCGTGGCTTTGAGAAAAGCGCCACATGCAGGCGCGGCGTGGCGTGGCTGTACGTTTTGACGTCTCTGAGCCTTGAAACTTTCTTATAGAAATGGCATGACTTACACAGTCTCCCTTTGGGGTCACAAAGGCACACGTATGTTCTCAACGTTTAATGGGTTTTGGTTTGTAGTTTATTTATGTTTTTCATGTAATTACTTTGTCTTTAGATGTATTTATTTAGTAGTTTAAAAGAGTGAATGTTAGTTAAACGTCTTGGCTCGATATTTTTCTGTAGGAAAAAGTGACTTAAGCTGAAGAGCTGGACAAATCATAGAAGGTTGGTTCTGTTTGATGAATTTTTACTCCAACTTCAAAGTAGAAAAACGTGGAAACTTGACCTGCAGTGTCTCAAACCCTATGACCACTTTTTCAGGCTGTGTGTACCATAGGACAGCTGCAGCTCCCTGAACCACTGCTCAGGTATCTGTCGGGTTTTTCTCCTCCTTTTTTAAGGACATTTTAAAAACAAATTTGCATTCACCCTTCAATATTTATGCCATATTTTGAGCTTAAATCTGCATCAGGGTATTGGGACTTACATGCTAAACCTTCTCATGTAAGCCATGCACAAGCTTCCTTTTTTCATCTTAATTGTATTTTTTCCCCCCACTTTTGGAGAAGGCTCCTAAAATCTAAGCTGGAATAAATGTCAAGGGGTTGGAATTATGGCTCTTTTCCCATTAAAAAATAGAAAGCTGACTTTATAATATCTTATCTGTGTCGACCCTCTGCTGTCATCAATTCTTTCGTTACCTGCTGTCATGCCAAACTGCCTTAGCCGTCCTCAAATTCATGGAATATTCAGGTTTATGAGTTACATTTTTGTGTTAATATTTCCCTCTGTTCTTGTTACAGCTGCTTGCTAAAACACAACTAAATTCATGTTTGTTTAAGCAGACAACTTGGTAAATACATGCAGTATCATTGTAAATGAGTGGAAACAGCGACACACTGTCCAGCTGCATATCGTGTCAATTTTGTACTGTGATTAACAAAAAGAAATCAGGGTTGTGGAAGGAATCTCTATGGACTGGAGCTTTCAGCCAAAAAGTACTACAAAATTAAAGATGTAACCAGAGAACAGTTGGCCTCTTTGCTTCTTGTGGCCTGGTCAGCAAAAAAACATTCTGCACATATTTATAAAGTCAAATCTACTCGAATTATACTCAAATATATAGGATGGTACTCAAATTTGTTCTTATTTGACCAAAAACTTAAACTTCAATGTTATTTAGATTATGGTCTTATTCAAATAATTGGTGGAAACTTCCACAACTGAAAAAATAAAAGTTTAATTTAAAAATACAGCTGCACATCAAATTATTAGCTTCAATAAGAACCCACAGCATGGAGACCAAAGCTTTACTGTGGTTCGTCTCGATCCATATTAGATAATGCAGCTATGCAGCTCTGGTCATTGATCGCCATGCCGACTCTCTATTATGCATCACGATTCATTTGTCGATGATCTATAAATAGTCCACATTTACAAAGGCGCATTATAAAAATCTTCCAAGCCAATATTGTGTTACTAAAATTTGTGTTGCCTCAATCACCTTTAACAAAAGTGGTACAGTCCGTAAAAGTGGCCCTGTATTCCCGATTCAGTTCTTGTTTAAAGCTTTTTGCTTCATGCAATTTTGTATTTACTTTTATTTTCTGCCTTTGTGGTTGATTACTTTTGCAGCCTGTTATGTTCGTGTCCAACGAACATAATCCCCTACTTTCTTTTCATTATTCAACACAGAAAAATCTGTTATCTGGATTCTTCAGAACCAGAACATTCAGTAGGAGAACATGATCAAGTGTATTTACTGTAAACAGGACAATGGAAGGAGAACATGGCAAAAGCAACAAACAGTTAACAGTTGGAAAGTCTTTGGTCAGGTCCCAAGTTATGAGTCAGTTTTATTTATGAGGCATGTTTACACAACACCCACAATATTCTTCCTCCTCATTGCTCTTTCATAGCGGAGTCCTCTTCTTGCACATGGAAATTTGTGAGAACGATTCCACAGATGTGGAACCAAACTCCGCCTGAAAACATCTTTGAAAGTTTCTAAAAGTACAAGAAAGAAGTAACCACTCAGCTGAGACATTTGTAATAGGTTGGCTGTTGTAAAGAATCACTTTATAGTTTTATTGTACTTGCAATGACTTCACAAAAAAAAAGATCACAGTTTGTCAAAAGCACTAACATAACTTCAAAAATCTCTACGTAAGTAGGACTAAAACAAGTGAGCTCACATGATACATCCATATTTAAAAACATCAGTTAAGATATGATAAAAATTGAATAGTTGAACACCAACTATGACGATGAGTGCTTGGAAATAAAATGTGACCTTTCATCTTAGGCTCAAATCCCAAGAAAGAAAAACAAAAGGAAAAACTAACCGTCAGTAAGTCCAGCAAAAGTCGAGAGCTTGGGTACATCTCCAGCACGAGTCGTTGACTCCAAACTTTAGTGTGCGGCCATGTGCAGCCTGGTTAGTCAAAGGGGCCTGCAGTTTCATTTAGGAAAGCTTGGAGCAATTCACAACTGCCAGCAGTAATTTGAGGATTAGACGTGTAATCCACACCTGTGGGTGACCGTCTCTGAGGTAATGAGGCTCTCATCGCCACAGGCTTTAAGTCAATACGGAGAGCAGGGTGAAGGCCCTTTTATGCAGGGATGAGAGGAAAAGAATCAGACAAACATTTATTTCTTCATCTTGAGATCAGCTTGTATGGCACTACGGCGCCCCCTGGTGCCTCCATCCTGCAAGCAGAGGAAGAAATGACACCCCAGTGCTATCAGTGAGCAGCAGTCGCTTTTACAGCAGGCTTACATAAAAATAAAAAGGATGCAGTTTAGTAACTGGATGAATACTTACAAAAAGGGAGAGCAGGAAGGCAGGTGAAGACATGGACACGGTATCCTGTAACAGGAGAGGAAATATCACCTCTGCTTTTGAAAAAACTGCTAAAAACACTTTCACTGCATAAATGAAGCAGATGAAAAAGTTCAGGTGAAAAATTAAAATATATATATATATATTTATATATATAAAGTAGTGAGTGCAACTAGTCAATTTTCTTTACTTTTTAAATTCAATTTTGAAGTATTTGTTCCCAAAAAAGCATTTTTTAGATTCAAGACAAAATAATAGTTTTAATAATACTGTTGGCACAAAAACATTTTCAGAACAATATAATGCTGCTTTAATGAAAAAAAAAAGTTTAAATCTGTTGATGTTCTTTTAATCTCATCTCGTCTTTATGTAAAGTTCTAACCAATCACCTTGTCAGTGGAGTCTTGTTTGTGGGTGCTCTCGCGGCCCCTCAAGCTCTTAGAGCTGATGCCAGACTCCGAAGTCTCCATGATGAGCTGAGTGGCCAGAAACTGTTGGATCTGCTCCATCACGTCCCGCTGCATCTCCAGAGCCATGTGGTACACGTCGTGATCCAGGCCGTTGTACATGACAGCGTTCTGGAACATCAGCATGATATCCCTCTGGAACTCGGCCGTGGTCCGGATCAAACCGGTTTCAATGTTCTTTTTTAGGGTGGCCAGGTCCATGGGCCTGTGAAGGTGGAGGAGAAGGTGGAGCTGATGAGTCTGCTCCATTGTTTTTCCTTCAAAGCATGACACCGGTGTTTACCTGTGGACAATCCTATGATATCCAGGTGCAATTTCATCCGTTACAGGCTGCAGGAAGACATTTGCATACCTGCAGAGGTGCGAGTAGAAGGGTTAAAAGATTCTGCTCGGCTTGGTGGTGTGTAGAACTATTTTCTGACCTGTGATTGGCCGCTGCACGCCACACAAGCATAATTGCTTTCTTCCAGATCCTGTGAGCCTGCAGAGCTTCCAGATCCTCGCTGCACACAGAGCTGCACGATGAAGCCACAAAAGAAGGGAGTAGAAGAAACGCAAAAGTTGTGAGGCAGCAGAACCTGCAGCTCCCTCTAGGAGGCACCTTTCAGCATCATCTGACACACATGACAGTCTTTCCTGTCTGAGTTTGTGTCACTCACAACTGTGACGAAGCGGGGCTGCTGGGGATGGAGTCTGCGACTGCGTGGAGCTGCAGAGATGAGGACGCAGTGTGGAGGCTGCATCCATCCTCACTCTCACTAGCTGCAGGTTGTAGCTCCAAGTCCCCATCTGGTTCTGACAAGAACCCCTCAATCCCATAACCCTCCTCTTCTCCACATACCTCTGGCTCCTCCACACTGCTCTCTGCTTTAGTCTCTGGAGCGTTTTCCTCATTTCTAGCATCCTTTCTATCCTCTGCCTCCTGTGAATGGAAGAAAAGCAGAGCAGATTAATGCACACATCACACTGCAGAACTGCCCTGAAGCTGCAAACTCTTCCATATAGCACAACAAACGAAGTCTTAGTGTCTATTTTTTCCATTGTGTAGTGTGATACCTTTTGTTGTCCTTTCACTGAAGGGCTGTCTTCTTTTTTGGAGTCTAATGATAACAAGAAGTTAATTAAAAAACAATTTGATTTAAAATATATATATATATTTCTAAGCTGATTGCGAGTACCTCTGTCGTTATTTTCTGGTGCCTCGCTATAGCTTTCACATTTCACAGTACTATCTTCTGGTGCCGGTTCCTTTGTGTCCCTTCGTTGTGGTGTCTGTGCCTCAGAATGCATGGAGGGTGAACTCTGGCAGCGTTCCAAAGTCTTTGAGTTGCACGAGGATAAAGGGACTGGAGGAGGGCTCCGCAGTTCTAAAGGGAACCCGGCCAGACAGTTGTTCTTACTGTTGCAGATCAGTGATGCTTCCGAGCCCGCCTCCATGCTGCAGTAAAGAGACGAGGGCTGCAATGCTGCTGCTGTCTCCGCGTCTTGGGACTCTCTGGGCTGAAAGGGGCCAGAGTCCCAGCCTGCAGGCAGGGCATGGCCATTCTCCTCACAGAGAGACAGGGCGGCCTCAACCGCTGCTGCGTCCAAAGCCTCTGCAGCCTCGTTTGCCTGGAAGGAGATGACTTTGAACTGAATGGTGCTTTCAGAGGAAACAATTTAAAAACACACTCCGATGAAAAATTGTGTTTTTGGTGGTTTTAACATGTTCTTGTAGCATTTTTCAGTTGACGGAGGACATAAATTAGAGAAAATCAAGCTCACTGTTACATTTCTGAGTATTTCTTTTTTAAAACTGTTTTAAATAAAGAGCAGAGGAAAAAAAAGCCGTTAGAAAAAGAGCTTATTTATGATGCAGAAATGTAGACGGGCAGCACAGAGGGGAGGGGGGGTTGCTCCTCACCAACAGTCACGCCCACAAATCTGAGGCAAATTTCTAATGAACTCTTGTAGCTCTGCAGAAACTATGTCCTAGGAAACGGCACAGGTTTATTGATTTTGGCTAAAAACAGCATCATCATAATTAAAAAACCACTGGGAACGCTTTAAAAAAAGATTTTTAAAAAATGATCGCAGCGGGGCTTTCAACAACAGAATAAAAAGAAAATCCATTTAAAATTGAAATAAAATCCATGTTTAATCAAATACAATTAAATTGTAAAAAAAAAATCAAAATGAGATCAAGCAGATTTAGGAATTCTGCAGTGGTCCCCAGTACTAAAATTGAAGTTTTTGATGTAATTCTGATTGTAAAATAACATTTTTTAGGACCTAAGCAGAACAAAAGATGTATGATCAAAACCTGATACACACTTTTTTTTCCTTCTTAACAAAGTGATCATTTTTGTTAAACTGAGCAATTTTGGTACATAAATCCACAAACTACCAAAGGATGGGAAAGCAGTTCTTGACTATATACTCTTTTTTTTTTTCCCTTTACCTTTTCTTCAATGATGGCAATAATGTCCCCCACTGTCTTCATGTCCAGTTCATCTCCCAGGTAGGACAAGGTCACATCTTCTTCACTGACCTCTGCCCCTGTCTGCTGTGCAGGGACGGCGTGGTACGACTGCGGCGTCACATCTGCCTCTAACACAGCCAAAAATGTATTTTGAAACCACGAATGATGCATCTGCAAACATCTCCACTTGCATGTCGCAGAGCAAAAATATCAATGTCATCTCAAATATCATTTTTAACCCCGAGGAAAAACAGCATCATTTGACCAGGGAATTTGTTGAAGGACTGCACAGGGTGGAGGGGACAGACCTGAACTTGCTGGGACAGGATCAGGGCAGGCAGCAGAAACAGCAGCACTACTAGCGGATCCTGCACTCGTCATAAAACCGTCTGAGGGAGAAAACTGGGAGGGGCCTGCCTCCAGGAGGCGGGACAACATCGGAGCCCCTGCCGCCCAAAGCAAAGACGAAGAATGGTGAGTGAACTAACCACAGCTGCGAAAATTCAGTGATTACCCAGAACAATAAAGTTTTCTTCGGTTTTCCTCAATGCTCTGTGTACCTGTAGCCTGGGAAAGATGTTGACACGTTGGAGTCAGCTGTGGGTCATGTGATCCGGTCATGTGACCTGCAGACATATTGCCCTCCACAACCTGAAATCGTGATTTTTTTGCATCAGTTTTGATCTTCTCATGCCTCATTAGCAGTTAAGTCAATGCAAAACTATCATCATCAGTAGTAGAAGCAGTAGTAAATTTAGACAGAGGTACATGTGACTTTCAGTTTCAACATACCAGTCTGGAATTAGTGGCCAAGATGTTTCCTTTCTTCAGTAATTCTGACAGGAGTGGAGAAAGTGACGGTGTAGCTTTCTGGCTGAAGAGCTGCTTCTGGGTGGAGTTGTCCAGGAGATCTCCCTGGACGAGGAGGTCATTCTCAGGTCCGGAGGTCTCAGCAAGTGTCATAAACCTGACTGCTCCTGGAGCCTACAGACACAAGGAGAAACCAAGGACGGCTTTGGCTGCTGTGTCTTTTTTGCGCCTTAAGTGGGTTTTACTCTTTAATAAAAAAAAACAATGACTTAAAAAAAACAGAATATACACATTATATTGGTTCAAAAGAGTTTTTGTAGTTAAAACATGAACTGAAGACATCTGAAAATGCCAAGACTCAGATTAAAAGAGGATTTAAAAGGGGAAAAACACATTCTAAATGAAATGTTTAAATATTGTATGTGGTTCCCTCAGGTTTATTATATTTCTATCCAAAAATTAGATTAGATTCCAGTAATGAATAAAGTATCTTAGAAAGATGTATTTTTCAAGTCAACTAACTAATGCTTTGTTAATCCTTAAGGAAAAATAGAAAACGAATACCTATATTTGAGCATACTTCTGATAATTTAAGGTGATGTGAAAAGAGAAAGAACTTCCAATTAACTAAAATGTGTTCAGATATCCTGAGTAACAAGTTCTTCTTTTGTTGCCAGTTTGATCTGTTTTGCAATTCTCTCAAAAATTGAACTTTCTCTAATGACACTCAAAAAAGCAGGATTCGTGTGCAGTTTTCTATAGGCACTTTCAGACCTTATTAGTGGATGTAGCATCTAGGGTCAGGGACTCTGCTGGGTCCCCTGGGGGGAGCTCCTGGCTTGGGGAGCCACAGGCCGAGGGGGAGTTCATGGTGACACTGGACGTCCGCTTCGGCATGCTCTTTGCCACCTGTCTGGCTGGAAGATGGAGGAGCAGCAGCATGGTGAGGATTTCCTTATCTATCACTTGTTTTTGTCTTAAATTAGAAAAGTCTTATTTTTTCAGACTAAAATAGAAACTGAAAGAGGTACCCTGAAATGCAGCATCTGTGTTTTTTCTATTTAACTCAGCTTCTTCCTCCTCTTGCTTCTTTTTCCTGAAATTCAAAGAAATATTTATCCTATCAAGATTTTTTTAAATCTGAAATTGTTACTGATTCAGGGGTACAGAGTGTCAATAAATCTCTAGACACTTTCATATAGTCTAATAGTTTTTTTTATTATTATTAGCAAACCAATTAAATTTATATTTGAGGAAAAGGGGTTTCATTTAAGACAAGGTTTTTTATTGTTTTTCATTTCTAGTAAATGAATAGTTTAACTTTAGCATAGCAGGGTTTTGATTGGCATACAATAACAAGGACATTTTGACATCTTTTATGTGAATTATCTTTTTTTTATCTTACCGCAGAATTTCATGCCACAGCTCCTCCAGTTTAGAATCTAGATGTCCAGCCTGAATAAGTTCAGCTTCCCTCTTTAGCTCCCTGGAAAAACAACATTTCCTGCTGTGAAAGCCATCTTTTGGATTTGATAGCAGGTTTTTCTTCGTTCAGAACTTGCCTGTGCTTTTCCTGTGTTTCTTTGATAAACCTCTTTAGCTCTTCGATCCTCTCAGCCGTCAGTCTGCGCACGATCACATCCTCAATCGTCTCCACCACCTCACCTTTCTCACCACGCTTCCTCCTGAGGGTAACAGACACGTTCACTCATGCTGCTGTTCAATCCCTTATAGCCATTTATAAACCCTAAAAAGCCCAAATTTAGACTAAAGTTTCATATTTGCTCACTTTGGTGCCTCAGTTGTTTCCAGGAGCTCTGAGTACTTGGAGGCGCAGTGCTGTGAGGATCCAAGAACAAAGCATGATGGGTCAAGACAGCAAGGAGGATGTTTTTCTTGTTTTTTCTGGGTGTGAAGTCAGATTTTGACATACCTTCTGAGAGAACCAGTCAGGTGGTCGACCAGGTTCTGCGAACGGTTTGATGGCTCGACTGACGGAAACCCTGTTGAGATGAAGGCTCTTGTGAGAACAGTAAAGACAGTGATCTATTCATGTCTTTTTATTTTACGTATCATGGCAAACGTGCAACATTTGCTTCAGAAAAAGGCAATAGATGTGCATATTTTGACTTTACATATTATTTTTGCATTTGATATTTCCTATTTAATATGTATTTTATTTTTTATTTATTCTTTTACACACTTGGAGGCCATCACAATTTTGGTTGTGCATACAATGACAATAATGGAAATTCTGATTTATTCCAAAACCTCTTTGTTTGGCTTTGAAAAAAACTGTTTTCAAATAACTAATTACTTAAATTGAACAAAGATGTAAAAATTGTTTATAAAAGTATGGCCATTCAGCACACACAATAAAAACAAGAAATTCCTTTATAAGAACCTGAATTTGATCATTTATGTAGCATTTTTTCAGTGAAAACTAATATACTTTTGTTTTTTGGGGGGGGTTGAAGCTCAGTTTTACTATATTATATCATCATTTATGATATTATTCAACAAGCACACTAATATTAGGACAGTACAGTTCAGTTGGAAGAAGGGTTGTAACAATGTTTTATCTAATTGATGAAGCAATAAATCATGTTTTATTCATACGTTTCAATCTGGGGCAACGTTTTAATTTAATTTACCTATGTCATTATTTAATCGTTTGAAAAGGAAATAAATTGATTATAATTATGTTGGAAATTCCCATTTGGATTGACGCAAAGTAGGTTTGTTTTTTACTATAACGTAAAGACGACCAGGTTCCATCACAGGAGACAACACACATGTGATGTCAGAAAAAAACGATCAAACCATCATTCCAGTCCAATGTGTTGAAACACTTTGAATTTAGCAAAGAAATGACAATACAGTGTAGAAGAGTGTTCTAATAATGTTTCATTTGTATTATTGTGATGTGGAAAACAATATATTGGGCTGAACTTTATGAAACTAAAATGTGAATGGATTTGCCATTGATTCTTGTTTACTTGTTTGTTTGTTTGAACACATATTTAATTTACACTTTATTATCTTACAAGAAATACAAGGAATCTGAAAAACATCATTAGTAGGTATTTATCTCTGAGTCACTGGTTGAAGTTTTGGCTAAAGATGTTCTGGATCAATGTTAGGGGAGTGAATCAGATTGTTCAAAATGAACCAATATCGACTAGGAATGGTACCAGCAATAAAAAATTATGATATGAATTGAATTGTTGTTAAACTGAGTCCTTACACCCCTAAGGCTTTTATTGTCAAGAGAATATAGCTGGAGGTGTTAATCCACCTGAATACATTTCTACCCGACATGACTAAGCTCTCAGATGAAGGGGAGGTGTTCATCACCAGTTCTGGTCGCCACTCTTCATGACTGAAGTGGCCAAACACAGCTTCTCCCTCACAGTCCATGGTTCTGTAGGTCCAATCACCAGCAGCTTGTGTTCTGCAGATGTGGCACAAAGAACCACACTTAGTTTGCATTAAACAAAGCTGGATTGACGGCCTGCTGCTGCTGCTGCTGCTGCTGCTGCGGGGCGGCCTCGCACGCGTGCGTCCCGCTCCGCAGCTGCCTGCAGACCAGCGCGCACATGTTCTCCCTGCGAGGACGGCAGCCAACCCGGAATACTCACTTCCAGCCCCGCTCGCCATCCTGCCGTCATCCCGCCGCGGCGCTCATCCTCCTGGACAGAAAAGTCGGAAACGGCCGACGCTGCGGAGCGAGAGTCGGTTCGGTTTCCAGCGCGTCGTCAGCGAACGCGACGGATCATCGCTGCTCTGTTTGAGTTCTGACCAGCTGCGTCGGTCCGAGTCAGCACGAAGGCTTATGGTTCCATCGGAACCGACTCCCCCCCACCCCCTATTTCTGGGCCACGGGCGACCTCAGAGGAGCCCGGCGTTAGCCTCACATGATGGTGGTTCCTCCTCCTTGCTGCGAACTCCTCTGCCCGCCTACCTCGGTTCCGATCGTCCGAGACTGCAGGCGGCTCCACTTTAGACCGAATCACAGTTAACCCTCAACAGATCTGACAATATCAGACAAGACTGAGTTTTACAGACATTTTTACACAAGTACGGCAATATTAGTCTTGTGAGAAAATAAAATAAGTAAACTAATTTGTAAAAAATTTCTATATGCATTAAATAAAAATACATTATTTGCTTTTATGTTTTACTTTACATTTAAAAAAATAAATGTCACTGCAAGCAAATATAAGGAAAAACTAATTTTAATCAATACAAAAAGTATAAGTTCATCATGTGTGTTTGATGGTGCTGATCCATTCATCATTCACCTATGACTAAGTGTTCAACCACTGCAAAGTAGAACAACTGGTTTTCTGTTTAGTGTGATGCAGCAAACTAAAACATCCACTATGATATACTAGACACACACTCACATATTTGCATGACATGATCTCATTTGTTTGGGCTAAGATATGGCTTACGGGGTCTGCAACCTGAGGCTCTGGAGTCACATGTTGCTCATTAGCTTTGAAGAAAAATGCGAACAATTTGAATAAATAATGGATTTAGCTATGGTTATTCATTTTTCAAAAGTTTATTTGGTTTTTCGTTTCTGTTTAGATGTTTAACATGTCAGATAACTGAGCTAAATGAGGATTTAAGGTTTAATATTAGAGAAGCTGAAAGCATATGTTCAAGCTGCTGTTCAAAGTTCTTAATGTCTATAATAGCATGTACCTGTATAGATTAGGTCATATTTGGATTCTACACCAATGTTGTCATGTTTATATTTAATAGTAAAAAGGAGAAAAGGGATCAAGGAGCTTCAAAGTCGTAAAGATAGAAAATTCCATGTAAACTGACTTTCTTACATTTTTAATTTTAGTAAATCTGCTGCAGCAGGAGGATCTTATTTGACCACATGGTGTATTATATTGTGAAAGGAACTTGCTTGTCCAGCAGTCAAAAATAAACAGTTAAAAGTGTTATATATAGAAAAATGTTATTGTAGATATTTGAAAGCTACTTTTTGTAAAAATACACATGAACAAAGTGTTTCTTTCTAAACTGAGGTGGGAGTTTGTGGCAGTCGCTGGGTTTTAGTTTATAAGAAACTGGACCAAATAGTGTTAAAGGTTCCAGACGACAGTCTAGATGAAATAAAATTAACAGTTGGCTGACCTATCCTCCTGTCATCTCATCCCTCTACCGTACCGGGGCTGCAGAGCAGGTTAAGATTGGTGAATATGTATCTTATTTTTCTATTTAACAATGTATACAGTTATTTTTTCTTTTCTTAAAAAAATTATTTAAAACAGCTCTATTACTGCTTGAAAACTGTACAAACTGGATAGAAATCACAATTTGAGATGCAGGTGTGTTGCTGTAAAATTGTGGAATGGAAACTTTTTATTTTTATTTACTAATTTTCCAGCACGAGCGTGCCAACATGGGGATCCTGTCATGATGTAACAAAAACACTATAGCTGCAGGAAAGGCATTGTTCTTCCTTCAACCTGACATGTTTAAGGTTTCAAAATAGAACAGTGCCAGAGGCTCTGCAAAAGTTGTTTGTCTTAACTTCTGAAGCTGGAAATCATTGAAAATTAAACATGAAACATTATATTCCTCAAACAACTTTGAATCAAGTGTGTTCTTCTGCTACTGTGTAAAACTTTGGAGTGCTTAACAGAATGTCTATAAAGGTTGCACAGATATTTTTCTGTTTAAAAAATATGCATTTTGCAAACTTTAAAAATCTTGAAAATCATCTGAAAAGTTGTATTTTTGTTATATCTTTTATGAATTATGTCCTTAGATTTTTTTTAAACTAAGTATGCAAACTGGGTTTAAGAAAGCTACATAAAGTAATATAAAAAAGTAATGTTTTTTCTTCTCGCTGCCCCTTCCAATCCTTTGCTTTGCAGTTAGTGCTAAATGCATTTGTGTATTTTTATTAAAAAGACCACGAGGTGCAGTGCAAGTGAGATGTTTGTTGGTGTAGGAGTTAACACTCTCCCAGCTCTTTTGAGAAATCCTATTTATAGTTTTATTCTATGTCTTAACACTTTGGAGAATTAAATCATTCTAAGCCTCGCCAGCATCAGGCACAATATCAGTCTCCAATTTGGAGGTTCTGCTATGGACGCCTTTTTGAGCCCTTCAATTTTTAAGCTCTTAATTTTTTTATGTTTTAGTTGAATTATTCCCACTGTATGACTTGTGCTTTGTTTGTTGTGTTGACATTTGGACCATCAGTTGTCTTGCATTTTGTGCAGTTTTGGGTGTTGTGTGAAAGAATTGTGTGTGACATAGTGTACTGTCACAACAGCAACAACAAAATAAACTAAATCAAAGCAGTGAAGCAGTTTTAATTAAAGAATCATCTCTCCCAGCATTTATTTAGAAGGACAGTGGTTAGTGACATAGATGTCTGGCTGGAGGATTGTTGGCATCTGACCGTCCACTAGTGATCGTCTGTATTTTCTCCACTGTGGTGCCCTGGAACGCCCACCTTCCAGTGGACTTGCTCAGCAGCATCAAGTTGATCTGTGGTGGAAGTGGAAAGTTCCTTGCTATGTACGTAACTTGCTGTGAAGGAAAAAACATACATACCAAGTGAGTTCCCCCTTAGCAGAACTCAATCAATAGAGTTAAGCAGGCTAAAACGGCAAATTTGTCTCCATTTGCACAGATTTATCACTTACTAGCTAACACTTGTATATATTTTTGATTTTTTTTTAAAGAAGCTACATTAGACTTTAGCACTTTGCATATAAACATAATGATATAACAGACAGTGCACTATTTTTTGTTTTTTTATATGCAATAATTCTTCTTGGGTTGACATTTTTTTTATTCTGTCATGTGACATTAAAGTGATATCAATGAAAGAAAAATATACTGTACTATCTTAAAGTTTGAGAAATCAATTTCAAAGTTATGATTAAAAAGTTGTGGTCTTGGCAACAGAGGTTGCCTTTAGTTTGTTGTTGTTGTTTTAAGTAGCTTTTCTTTTTATGCAGTCAAGTGTTTCCCATGTAAAGAAACCGATTATTACAGAGGATCAAATGTTAATTAGGGACTTGACATTTAACTCCACGCCACTTTACCCCCCGCAGCTCTGAGAACTCACAGCATCCCTACAGGAAACTGCAGGAGCCTTAAAAAGGACACGATTGCAGAAGGAAAACTCACACCCTTACAAAAACGGAATCATTTATCGCACAAATTAACACGGACATTTTCTGTTTTTATCTGATTACCTTTAACATGTTTCTGATCATTATATTCAAAATATTTATTATGTATATATTGTGAATTAATGCTAGATTGCAAAAAGAAAAAATACATTTTCTAAGCATTACAGTAAAGAAGACATGGAGTTTTTTAATGAAATATAACCTCCTGAAATTTACTTGCCCAAAAAACTTGATTTTAAAATCAAACTATTAAATATTAATATATTAATAATGAATCAACATATAAATTTGCAAAGTTTGGTTATTTTAGTAATCCTTCACTTCTATGTAAACTACATGAGCAGCATTCAGATGCACGCTGATCTGATTCTTTCATTTTTCCATTCCTATTGAGTTTGACTTTTAATGCCACACAATTTGTGCATTGTTTATATATATATATATATATATATATATATATATATATATATATATATATATATATATATATATATATATATATATATATACATAATTTCCTGTATAATCGTAAGTGAAGGTCTAATAAAGACCAAACAGCTGAAGGTCACACCACATGTTGCCCTTTACTGCTGCACAGAGCCCATCCTGGAGGCAGAGCCAGTAATTATCTGAAGGAGGGAACCTCTTCCAGCCTTCCTCCTCATCTTTTCCTCACGTTGTTTGTTACAGTAAGTTGGAACGGCAGACCTTCCTGAAAACAGACCTACTTTTACTCCAAGAGTCCAGTGCTGGTCAGACCCTTTTTTGCGGTGAGTAGAGGAAATCTTGACAGATTGAACAGTTTATTTTTGGTGCAAATGGGAGTTGCATCAGATTGTAAATCTCTGTTGTCTGTGTGCTGATTTTATCACCATATGTCACAAATGTATTGCACTGGCACACAGAAGTGTGAGGATGGTGGGGGGATCTGTTGACCAGAAACTGGCAAAGTAAAGAAATAGTCTCATTAAAGGAGTCTTACAGTCAAAAGGATCTTGTAGATGTTTTTGCAGCTGCATAGACAGAATGATGCAAACATAGCACCGACTTAACTTTAATTATCTGGTGTATCGCTTGTATTGAAAGTAGAGAGTCCGTGCAAATTGTGCATTCTCTCTGGGTAGGCGGATTCCCCCGCCCTCCCCAGGGAAGGCTGCTCTGCCTCCGCTCCTCTGCCCTCCTCCTTTGAGACCTTCCCTGCACCACCTGCAGCTGAGACCCAGGGAGCAGAATTAACAAGCAAATTGAAACAGACTCCAACCAGTGTTGAAGATCCTTTTAATGATATGTTGCTCATTAAGTCGGGCTCTTTGTTGTTTTTGTTTTTCTGCACCAGAAAATCCAGTCTAGCTTGCTGCAGGCTGACTGACATTAGTGGCAGGACAAAGCAGGATGTCCAACAATATGGCCAAGATTGCAGATGCTAGGAAGACAGTGGAGCAACTGAAACTTGAGGTCAACATAGAGAGGATGATGGTGAGTCATCGCATGACGGAAATGCAAAGTAGAGTAAAAAAAAAAGTCAGCATGAACAATAGTTTTTTTTTGGCTGTGCTAGTTTCTATAATTGTATATGGATTTAAATAATAAAAAAACCCCTCTTTATCCAGCATCCTGTCTATAGAGAAATTCTTAAAAGTGTGCATGATTTACGTATTCTTCACTTCCAATACCTTCTCTGTCCCAAAAAAACACATTTTTTGTGCAGGTGTCTAAAGCCGCAGCTGAGCTGATGGCCTACTGTGAATCTCACGCCAAAGAGGACCCACTGGTGACACCAGTACCTTCCTCAGAAAACCCTTTTCGAGAAAAGAAGCTTTTCTGTGTCATTCTGTGACCCCTCAGACCCCCAAAGTGGACATGTAGCACAAAAATAACTTCTTTTTTTTTTAGGTTTCAGTGCAAATCAAGGCGGTACTTTTGAGTCGATCCATACAAGAGAAAAGGTAGAGACGGCAATAAAGCTTTATTAAACAAGGGTGCAAAGTTTATTTAAACAGCACTGCTGCCTGTACTTGTGCACACAGTTTACTTATTAACCAAATAGCATATAAAAGCCTTTTATGCTTAAAGGCTTGTGGACAATTACAAAAGCATTTTACATTTTGCAGTTCTTATTTTTAAAGAAAAAATGTAATAAACTGTGTTTTCCAGCCAGGTGTCTGTGCTTTAAGGTCTTTTTTTTTTATATATATTGATAAGCGGAATATTTGTGATCTGCAACCTGTGTTTTATTAATTCAAATTAAAAAAACTGATATAAGAAAAAGGTCAGATCTGAGAGTGAGTGTCTTCTTTCTGCCAGTTCCCCAAACTGCCTTCAGTCAAGTCAGTCTCGGGCCACCTCGCTTTATTTCAGCTGCGCCTTTTACAGCTTCCTCCTCTTGCGAACCATGGATTCATTTATCTTCTTCCCCTTTCCTCCTCACGCACGCACGCACGCAGCTCCCTCTCGAAGACAGGAGCGTGCAGCTGCAGGGACGGCGATTCACAAGTTCCAGGCCGCTACAAACTGTGATATAACAGATAATAGTAACCCAATAGTGGCGCAGATTTTTCCCCCGCTGCCGCCACCGCATTAGGCGTACCGCACCACAGTCATAGGGTCGTGAAAATGCAGTATGTAGAAAATATGGTAATAGGCAAAGAGCCGCGTGTTCTCCACCCCTGCCCAGAGGGATTGGCCTCAAACGGTCACAGATGGATGGGTGTGGCTTTGTGCTGACACTGTGCAGGTTAGAGGAGCGCACGACAGGTGTGCAGGTTTACACAGAGAACGGAGCTCCTGTGAGGCACCTGTCTGCTAATAACCACACAGGTATCCTTTGGGGGAAAGCACCAACCAAGAGTGTAAGTTATTTTCATGTTTGTCTCTGCAGAAACTCTACCCTAACAGGGAATATCTGCTAACAAACACCTTTGCCGGTATGTTGGAAAGTGTGTTGTTGAGTGAAATATGAAAGGAGGAAAAGTTGCTGCATAAAAGAAAAATAAATATATATATTAAGTGATTTTATTCAGGAAATTTATTTTGAGACGTTTTATTGCAAGCGCAACTATTATTTGGTAAATTTCTTAGACTTAAGTCGCTCATTATTTATAATGTTTTTGGATTTGCTTTTGAGCGGCGCTACGTCATCAGGCGTTGTGCGCGTGCGCTGCGGCGTTAGAGGAGAGCGGCCCGGTGTGTTCACGTTTCAGAAGCAAATCCTTGTATAACTGAAAGCGCGACAAAAAGAAAGTTCCTGAAACAAGTCCAGACTTTAATTTGTCTCGAGGAAACGAGCTTCACGTGAAGTCAAACTGGCCCAGTCAGGAAAAACTAGTCTAACAGACCAAAAGTAATGTTCAACGGAGCTTTATTACACCCAGCCTTCAAAACAACAATAAATTTGACCACAACATTGACTGTAACACAAAAATATAACGATCCAATTTTAAATGGCTTCAATTGATTCCCCCCCTCCCATTTTATTTCACGGAATTTTATATATTTTAGTCACGTGTTTTTCCTGAAATGTCATTTTCTCCCCTCCTTGTATCTTTACTAACCAAACAGACCAGTTTGAATTTGAATGCCACATTTACAACTCAAATGAGATTGTGGGCTGTATTGAGGGAAAAAAAATCTGGCAGGTGGATACAAAGACCAACATGTTTGACACTGGAGGTGTAACGATTCTTTTTAACAACAATGAATTTCATATACGGTAATTTGTGGTTTCTGAAATGAGTCATAGTCAATATTGGTTATTCTTATTTATTTATTTATTTCATTTCATTTTCATTCATTCATTTTTAAATGAATCTTATGAATCTTTTTTACACAAGAGGTGTGTATTTGTATAAACTCATTTTTTGTATTTGAGGCTACAATTTACTATATTAATTGTGTTTTTATACATTTCTTGTTGGGCCGAACGGGAAAAAAAAGAAGAAAAAAAGGAGAGAGGATGTTTGAGATGGGGGATAATAGTAAAGAAGAAAGATGAGGAAAAACATGTGTATGTCAACAGCGTGGAGCCTGTCCACAGACACACTCAGATATTACAAACATACTGTTGGCTCCAAAAATCTTCCAACGCATGTATGTCAACACATACACATCGCCTATACAGCTCACACGCACATATTTATACATAAAAACAAACAAACACACAAACACGTCAAGCAGATATGATTCTGTCAGGCATACTATTTGTGCAAAGGTGAGGTGGCACTTGTGCTCAGGTGAGTGACTACTGTGGTGGATGTTGGAATGATCCAATTACATCATGATGCAATGTAAAAAATAAAAAACGTAAAACAGAGGGGGAGTACTCGTCACCCCCACACCAAGACCCCTGCTAAAGCAACAGTGACAGCCAGGGTCCTCCAGACCCCAGCGCAGGAAAGCAGATCGTGGGGAATCCGCCCGTTGGGCTACCCAACATCAGCCCCCAAGACCAAGGCCAAAAGGACCTGCACAGGGGTCCCCAGCGCCAGAGCGCAGGGGGGCACAGGACCACGGAGAGTGAAAGGCCCAGACCTGCCAGAGAGCAGCCCTCCCGCCACGCCAGTATATTGGTTCACGCTTTTCTTTAAAGTAAATAGAGGAAAAGGCAACCGCCTTCTTTTGCAAACTGAAATGCGCACATTTCTTCTAATCTGCGCGTCTGTTTTTTTTAGAATTTTTTTTTTAGTGCAGCGTGGGGCGGGATTTCTGTTCAGAAGGAGTTTCTTAGAGCTGCACATCGGAAAACCGCTAAAGGGATAACATGTCAACTCACTTCGCATACCAAACAAAGGTACCACTAACAAAGAAATAATGCAGCAAGGCTGTTTCGTGCTGTGCGTCAGGGAGTATAACATTGTAACTAGGGGTGTAAGCAATCATTTTGAACAATCTGATTCCCTGACCTAAAATTGATTCATGTATATTATGCAGGCTGCATCCCAGGAATGTACAAATTCTCATCTGGTTTTCTTGCATGAGTCTTTACATAAAGGACGTAAACTTAAGTTATGATTCTGTACTTTAAACTGAAAGCTATGAAGAACCAGTCTGAGGGACAGGCTTTGTATTTATGGTATGACTAAGCCATGCTGTGTCTCCTTTTGTTTTTAGGCCAAACAATGGCCAACTTTGGAGGGCACGCCATTCCTGGCAGTTTCTTCCTGTTCTATGGCTTTTGCTTGACGGTCAAATACGTCCTTTTTCACAACTGGAGGAAGAGCCAGCCCAAAGCAAGGCAGATCTTGCCGCCTCTTTTTAAAAGGATAAACTATTTCGAGGGAGGACTGCAAGTCTTTGCGTCATTTGTTGGTCAGCTCTCCTTTCTAATCTCTCCGCATCATCTCAGCTTGGTGCCTGCCTCCTTTATGTGCCTACTGCTGTCCTGTTTTAGGTATTATGGTGGAGCAGTTTGTGGTGGATGGGCCGCACGCACATCTGTATGATAAGGAAAACAAGTCCTGGGTCAAGCTGATGAACTGGCAGCACAGCTCCATGTATCTGTTCTTTGGGATTTCTGGAATAGCCATGCTTCTCAGCACTTCATCCAAACTGGTGCCAGCTCGTATCGACAGAGTAGCTCTCTCCTTGGCTCTATTTGTTGAAGGTGGGAGGAACAAACCTTAAGCACTTTTAACATCTTTCTATCATAGTGCTTTATCAGTAAACTCGAGTCATGATGTGTGTTTGACTGCCGTCTCTTCCTGCAGGATTTCTCTTCTACTTTCATGTGCATGCCAGACCCCCCCTGGATGCTCACATCCACTCCCTGCTGCTGTTTCCTGTCTTCGCTGGGTCAGCCAGCATCATGCTGGAGTTGTTCATAAAAGACAACATCCTTCTGGAGCTGTTCGGAGCGTGCTTCTTCATCCTGCAGGGCTCATGGTTCTACCAGGTGATCTCCATAGTCAAATTTTGTTATTGTAAAAAATATATATTTTTGGTTCACACTACTACACTTTTTCAGAAGCAGATGACTGATCAGATTTCACACAATTGTCATTTTGTCAAGTAAGGAAGTTTCCATGGTTACCTGGAGGATTCCCCCTCCTGTTTCATATGCTTTGTCTACCAAACAAATCTTTTTACTCACTAGAATTCGTTTAGAGTAGAGAAAGTGACAACATGGAGAGATGGTTAAAACCTGCTAGCGATGAAGTTATGTAATAGTCGCATTTGGGTTGATAAACAGTCCAACGTTGCTGAATTTATTTATGATATTTGCTAGAATTTATCCCCTAATGAAAATACATTTATAAAGAAAATGAAAAGAAATGGAAATGGTAAAGAGGAAGATCACTAAAACACACTTGCATTCTTTTGGTTGCAGCTTTCTGCTACTTATAGAGTATTTTATTGCCCCCCCAGTCACAGTTCTTCTGCGAGTCCATCAGAAAAACTCTTTGAAACACAGAGAAGCTTCAATGCTGCTGTTCCTATATCTTTTTTAATTAATAATTTAATAATTAATTATTTCTTCTAAATGTGATAGATAATAGGAAAGACCAGCAAATATTTTCCTTAAGTATCCTATATAAAAAAAGTTACAATTTT